>NC_134949.1:94999389-95647053 GCF_965638725.1 Aptenodytes patagonicus | reverse complement strand
ACGAGAAAAGCAAATGATGTTTTCTGTAATGCTGAAGTCTCTTCTAGTCTAATTTAAAGCACTCATAATAGCTTGTATTTCATAAGAAAAACTTGTTTCTCCAGGTCTCCAAAAACCAAGGTGTGTCAGATTTGCATGGCAGTGTGCACTGGAACCTGTTTTGTGAAGCTGTGCATCAACAGTGTCAGGTTAGGTTGGGAGCTTGTTACAGTGCGTGTAGGAAACCGAGAATTGTTCATAGCAGGCTGGCAGTGATGTTAGCTGATGATGATTAGTTTAAGTTGGTGCTCAGCCTGTCCTTTCAGTTGAATGTAGTTTCTCTTTGTTCACTGTGGTCTGCTTTTAGGTTTACCTTTTGCATCTTGCTTACAGAGTATTACTACTTTGGAAGAAGACGGTTGGTTTCCTTTGAGTGTAAAATGCTGAATGCCTGCTTGGTTTTTGCGTACAGTTAATGGCTAGTGTTTACAAAATCAAACGCAGGAGTTGTGAGTTAAAACAGGTAACATGAATGCACTCTGAGCTTGTCCATGCGCATTCATGCTGCAAGCACAGGACACTATGAAATGCATAAATAGTCCAACAAGTCCTTGCATTTTTCCCCCTCATGCGTGCCAGGTACAGCAGCAGTCTCGATTAGACATCAAGCTACTGTCAAACTTGTTGACAACAAGTGTCAATATGGCATTCCTTGCAGAAGGGAAGAGGAACCAGTGCATAAGGAAGAGGTTCATACCTTTTCAAGCTTTTTGAGTTGGCTGCACCTGGGAACAGGATCCTGAACTTGAAAGGACAGTAGTCTCAGCGATCCTACCAAGAAGGACACCCTCCCTCAAGTTTTCTCTTACACTGTACACATGCTGTTGGCTTCAAGGCTGCATGCCACACAGTTTTCACAGCTGCAGAGGGCTAGCTGTGACTCCCTTTTAAGCTTGTCATGCCTACTTCTTTATCAGGTAGATCAGTCCTTATTGCACTGGCAAAAGGCGCTTGGTCCCTGAGAAGGCCAGCTGACCTGCCAGATAGGTTACCCTCCTACAGAGATGGTGCCTTTGCAGCGTCCCAGAGTGGATTTTTCTTTTTTTCTTGTTGAGCAGAGTTGTTACGTACGCTTTACCTGCATTCTGTTCTGGCATTCCTGAATGCCAGTGCCTACTATTGAATCTGCTAATGCAAATATTTATCAGATTTAGCAATTAACATGAATGATTAGGGATTGAAGTGGCATACTAAATGTATGCTTTAAGCACTTTTTTATTGGTACTTGAATGTAGCTGACAAGAGAGGCACAAACACTCTAGTATTAGTAGCCTGATGTATTCTTTCTCTGTTGAGTTATTTCAGCCTTCTTATTACCTGTACATTGACTGGCATTCTTATTATTTGTAGTGTTGTCTGTTTACATAAGGATGTCAGTGCTAATGTGGTCATCAAAGGATGTAGTTATGAGTCATGAGGATGTAGTTATGAAGGGCCATTCAAAGCTTCAAATTACTGAGGACAGTGTAGGTGCTGGTGCAGCAAGCAAAGTGGGACCTCAGAAATGGACAAAAATAAACATCCCATCCACCTACCTTGAAACTCCTCTCCACCTTCAAATTGCTAGACCCCCCTAGATGTGACACCATCTAAGGGACTAACCCTCAAAGTGCATCTGGCATTGTGGACAGAATATTAGCTGCCATGTCATGCCCTTGCACCATGGCAGAAAGACAATCTGTTCTAGTCCAGAGGATGCTGTTTTTCTGCAATGTTATTAAGCCCTTGAATGGCCCTAGTGTAACGTTCGAGATAGAAGCAGTGTCATTTGAAATTTTCCAGCTGTGTGTTTTGGTATGTTGGGTTATTTTCTACCTTGAACAATTCTTTCCATGTTCTTGAAGGTTAATGAAGAACAACTTTGGGTTTTTTTCCCCAAGGTAAAAATGTTAATAGGCTCATAAAATTTGTGGATATCAGTTGTCTCATGGCACCCAAAAAGGTGCCTCATTCCTCCTGAGCCCAGGCTCTCAAGATTACACTAATGAGTGGAAAATTTGCCTTTTTGCATATCTGTGTGTCAGCTGTTTTTCACTTTGAATTACATATTGATAGGGTCTGTGTACAAGCAAGCTGTCTTGCAAAAAAGAGGTAAGGAAGAAGTGTTCCTTCTTGTAACAGGGATTGTAGTTCACAGAGTCTCTGGTTTCTCCTGAAGGACTGATTCTTGCATCTTGTGGCAAACTTTTGTATAGAAGCTAATTTTAAGCCCTGTTGCTCTGTACCACCAAGAAGGATGACAATATAAGATACCTTGGAAAACAGTAAACAACAACTGCTAAGAAAGAAGAAAGCAGGTGAGAAGATTCGGTTGGGCGTGTGCGCCTTGCGCTTGTGATCTTTCATCTGTTTTGAATCAATTACTATACAGCAGGGATTGTAGCTACATGAACAGAAGTAACAAGGATACTTGTCAGCATTCTCATATGATGCTTTACATACTATCTAGGCAATATCTGCTTGCATCAAAAATAAAAGAAGATTGAAAGGGATCATCCAGATCATGTAGTCACATTTCCTGAAATCACAGACCACCATGCAGTGGGTACTTAATAGAGATTAGTTTACTGTAAGTGTGCTAATTGAAGAGCACAAGGCCTGTGTTCTGCACTATTGTGCTTTCCTTCACATTATGAGGTGTCTGTTTTACTGAAGATTTTGCAGTGGTATCTTGCTTGAAGTCACAAGGTGATGGTTCCCAGGCTCATCAGATTCAGTGCAGCTTGGTAGACTGGTTCCAGATTCAACATGGAGTACGGGTAGGTTACATTGAAACATTCTGGTAAGTCAAATTACTGCAAGTAACATACTCAGCAAAGTTTGAATCTATTCTCAGTGTTCGTGTTCTTATTCTTTTTATAGTTTGTTTTCTGTTCTGTTTTTTAAAGAGCTTGCTCATCTCTGAACATGTATGCGGTCCTTTGCATATAAAGGAGAAATTTTCCTCTCCTTGGTGATGAGCAAGTAATGTGAGGGATCAAAATATACTTTTCTGAAGAGCCAGATGAATAAATGACCAAATGTTTCTATGATGTTAACTTGGTCTCCACCCTCTCAATCATATTCTGAAAGAGATGAAACTGCATTTGTCTATTTGGCAGCAGCGAATAAGCAGGTGGTTCAGAAATCCCCACACTTTTGTGGGAAAGACTGAAATATCCTTCAGAGATGACTTCACCACAGACACTGTAGGGTTTTAAGAGACAGCCATTTTTTTTTCCATCTATTTTTCCCTTCAGTGTTTTCTCTTTAGTCAGTGATTGACTTACGAGCTAACAAAATCCCTCACAGGACCAAATCTTCCCTTAATCCCAGTGTAAGGATCCTGAATAGTTGAGAACTTGCTGTTTCTTCCAAAAATCCGTGACTAAGCAAGGAATTATGTCTTTCTGTTTTTTAACATCCCTTAAAGGGGTATGGCAATGCTTTTGATTTGCTGAAATTGATAGGAGTCCTACCAACAGACTGACTTTTAAAAGGAGTTGAGATGTGATTGCTCAGCATGCCAGTGTAATGGGAGAGCGCAAAGCATATGATGTCTTTTGTAAAGAGGTCTGCAACCCTCTGCCCATCCCTACAAATGTGGTTTGGGGCAAGAAAAAAGGTGGTCTCACCTTAGTTACTACAGGGCTACAGGACATTTCGTCCTTTCCTGTGTAGCAAAAGCTACTTTGAAGCATCATGTTCAGTTTAGGGCCACACATACATGCCTAAGGAGAAATTAATCTCTTGTCCCTGTTCTGCTTTCTTGTGTGGCTGTATGCCAGGTAGTATCCAGGCATGGGAAGGGGCTTTTGGCTAGGCCACATCATGTCTTCCACCAGAGAAAGCAGCAGGTTTGTCTTGTTCTCCTGTAGTCCTGTTGTGGCCTGTGGGCCAGCAATTGAGCCATGCTGAACCATGGGAGAAGATGAAAAAGTCGTCTTATTAATTGGAATCCCAGGATCTGGCCATTTCACAGCATCACTGAGCCTTTCCTGGAACTGGTGCCTTCTGACAGAATGTGTTTAGGACTTTCATCCTTCCCCTGAGTGGGAATACATTGCTTTGTGGTAGATTTGCACCACTTCCAAAGATACAGCCCTTCCTTTTGGGTAGACTGCTTTAGCATCTTCCTGAAAACTGTTTGCATTGGCTTCTGTCCAGAGGGATGTTCTGTTGTATTATGGCCGACTGTCTCATTCAAGCTGTGCTCTTATTCACAGTAGACTCTTGTGCTGTTTTGATGAATAGGCTGGGCAGTGAGAAAAGACTTCTTTCCTTTATTGAGTTCTTCACCCAGGGACTCTTGGATAAGGAGGCATTTCCATCCTGGCATGGAAACCGCAAGATTAAGCAGTTTATCTGGGAAAACTGATGCAGGAGTGCTTACCTGTGTAGCCTGATGCATCTGTTGGCATGCGGAGTTGCAGGGAGTCAAGCAGGAGAAAGAAAATAAATTAGCAGTCTGTTTCCCCTCTCGTGGGCTCTTGTCAAATTTTGGTCTTTGAAGCCCTTGGGGATCCTGCAAGAACAGCAATTACTCAAATGGGAAGAAAATCTGGGGTCAACAGAGGATGTGAACACTCCCAGACAGAAGTACATGGTTGAGAATTGGATGTCATTTTTGTGCTGGTCATGGTTTATGCTTATCTGACCACAAGTCAGATTTCTCATCGCTTGGAGACAGGAAGCCGCTTCTGAGACAGTAGGATGCCTTTTAGGCTGTGTTAGAGAGTTGTCATGTTACTCTGCTGATGGTAAAGGTACTGTGAAATTTCCACCATCTGTTGTCTCCTCCTCCCTCTTCCAATCCTGTAGCGTTTTGCACATATGCAGTGATCATGGTTAAGTAAGATCTTCCCAAGTCCTTTTTGCGAATGAGGTCTGTACAGGCTTACAGTCTTCTTTAGAAGGCTGCATCTGTGTGGCAGGTTTTTACCAGGTCCTTCTGAAGAATGTATCTGTGTCATTTGTCTGTCATTTCAGTATTGGTATGTGAACTTGTGATACAATCTTCACTCTTGTAATGTCTCTAACTACATATACACATATATATACACACACCACAGGATTTTGTGCCTGGAAGCAGAGAAAAGAGCCGGTACCATGTGGCCAATTGCTGGTTTTGTGGCTCTGAGCTCAAGTTAGGCTATTCTGTAGATTAACCGACCTCAGCCCATCTCCTACTGAGGCTCAGGTGGTGCTTGCCCATGTATTTGAGTTCATACTGTGGCAGTTTAAAGCACACCCATTCACAGAGCTACATGAAAGCATAAGCTGCTCGCTTGGAACATACTTGAAATTTTCAAATTAGGAAAATATGGTTAAGAATGTATACTCCTATTCAGAGATGTCAAACGTTGTTCTAAGCAGGGTTCTTCAGATGGTCCATAAAACCAAGTGGTCTGGGTACTAGACCTCTTCATGGTGATCAGTGAGAAAATCAAGAGTTTGGGCTCTCTGCTGTATCACATACATTTCTTTGGCAAAACTGGGTAGCTGTTTTGAAATCTGAAATGAAGAGCTGGATTCCACAGAGGTTACAGCTCAGAAATCAGTACTTTGAGAGTTTTCTGACCTGGGCTGATTTTCCCTTGAATCTGGTCATACCTTGGAACAACTTCTGACCGTACCTAACACTCAAAGGCACTCGCATCACTTTTTCCTCCCGCTAAACCCTTTTTCTCTCTCCTCCACAGGAATTCAGCTCTCCTAGTTTGTGGTCCAGCATTTTGCTAAGTTGATGGTAGTCTTAGAAAATTACAGTATATTTATTACATTATACGTATACAGTTTATGTAGCAAATAGGTTAGACACAGTAGATTTGTTTGAAGTAACTTGTTTTCTCAGTGAGGTACTACACATGCCGCAAGGCCCCAGTGTGCAGCTAAGGTTTTAGTTTTAGTGGGAGAATGACTCAAGTTGTATGTGCACTGTAGCTTCAATGTGCTGCTGCAGAGTGACAACACTATAGTCCCATGTTTTCATGGGTTCAAAAGGTTGAGGAGGAATCAAAATTAAAATAGCTAGAATTTCTTTAACTTTCTACTTCTGGGAATTGAGGGTTGTGGGGAATTTTACACAGTTACACTGAATTGCTTTGGAGAGATTAATATGGGGAACTTTTTCCCTATCTGCTTCCTTGGGTTTAGGGTTTTTTTTTCTTTTTCAAGTAAAATGTTTCACACTTGTTTTGTAATTAGACACTAAAAGTGGATTATTTATAAGGATTAGTGCAAGAGACATTTTTGGTGCATGTGAAAAAATGTTACTGTAACACCAGGTAGAGCTAAATTTTTGAAAAGGTAAACTCTGCAATGCCATATTACCTGTTTATCTTTTTAAATTAAAAAAAATGTGAATCTTGCAGTTGTCTGTATGACAGATTTTTGTTGATAAAGTACACTGAAATAAAACTCAGCTGCTCCAATTTCAATTATATGAATTTGCTTTCCAAATATAGAATTTTCTCTTTTTATGAGCATAAAAACAGTTAACGTTATTTAATACAGTGCTTGTGGTTTAATACTTATTATTCAGCTGCTGTAGTTTTGGCTGCAATGTATAATTACTCTGTAATTACAGCATTACCCAAAGCAAAACTGGGAAATAGTGCTACATCAAAAGAAAACGTTCTTATCTTAGAAATTGTGTATCTAAACTCATGCTTTTTCCTGAATATCTTTAAATTAACTGGACTGTAGACACTTATGTAGCAGGATAATTCAGCTCCAATTTAGATTAAGTACTGTAGTATATATGACCAAGTATATATTTAAAAATTAAAGAAAAAAGGAGGGGAGGAGAAAGAAGCTGTGTAGCGAGAAGTACTAATGGAGCCTGGTTTTCTGTAGATCTATGCCTATAGAAAGGCAAAGGCAGCAGCTAATGCGGCTGAGTTTGAATCCCACATTTCAGTTTTTCCTCACTGTGGCTCTCTCTCAACTCTTTCTGCAGGCACCAGTTTCCCTGAAATCTGTAGAAATGTCAGTATCTTGCCCTCTCTCTCTGGCTTGCTTGAAATTGGCAGTAGTTCAGGATGGGGCCCCTGGATAGACAAAGTGCACAGCCTCATTGCCACAGAGAAACAAGCTCAGGCTATCTTTAAGAACACCACACTGGAAACTTTGGTTGGCCTTTTCCCAGAGTCATGTCATGGGGGTATTCATGAAGCTGAAGGGTGGCATATTCAGACTTGTGAATCAAATAGATTTTTGCATGGTGTGTAACATGTTTCTGTAAATCCCACAGGTGATGTGGGAGTTTTTGAGTAAAACTAAAGTAGGGTTTTTGAGGACTTGAGAAGGGGCTAGCTATCTATTTGTAAAATAATAATATGCAAGATTGAAAACAGAAAGAAGAAACCCCAAACCAAAAGCTTTTAGGTTTTGGGTTTCAGGATAGGCTAAAATTTTCTGTATGGTAAGTCACACACCTTCTGTCTACTGAACGGTGGGTTTGTTGGGGGTTTTTTTGTTTTCTTTTTTTGTTCGCAACTTTACTGAAGGTTTTAACTGGCTTTTATTTTATGTTTTGCAGGTTATTGATCTGATCTAGTTTGTACATTCATATCTCATTTCTGATTCTTTCACATGAGATCCATGCGCCTCTCAGGGCAATACCTATGTTTCTGACTTTTGCTTTCCCTCCTCCTACTAGAGACTTACTAAATGGAATCTTATTGGGGCGCTGGTCAAGATTAGTATCTCCTTGTGCCAAACACGGTGCAAACATACCTGAAGATATTGTCTCAGCAGTGGAATTAATTTTGTGCAAGTACATGACAGTTTTGGCAGAGTTTAAAAACCAGGGGAAGTTTCTCAGTGCACAAGGCTCTCTAAACGCTCCATGTGTTTGCTTGTCTCCCAGCTGGCAGGTATGTGCCCTTCCTTCCCCAGGTTGAACATGCATTTGGTAAATGGGGAACCTGCAAAAGCAGCTATTTCTGACTTCCTGACAATATAGGTTATTCTTCTTTTGCTGTCCTCAGCAGACCTGATGTAGCCAAAATGCCATCATTGTGTTGTAATCTCAAATATTTCAAGGTGAGTTTTGTGATACCAGGTTTTAAAAAAAAAATCCCATTGTTATAGTGTTCCCTCCCACTTCCCAAAACTTCCTGTCACCCCCAAAATGGGAACATTTAATGTTCTATTAATCATCTAAGCAGAATTAAAATACTGTCAATTCAATATTTTTTTCTGATGTTTTTAGTAGCATGACAGATCTCTTCATTTTAAAAACTATTTTTCAAAGTAATAAGAAGCAAAACACAAATATTATGAAGAGAAGTCTGTAAGAATAAAAGACAAAAGTTCACAGTCTGGTGCAATTTTTACATCTGACATGTACGCACGTGCACATACAAACACAACTTCACTGGTCAGTGTGTCTTTTATAATATGGTCCTTCCTTTCTGATGGAAGGTAAATTGACTCTGGCAAAGACATGCTTGTGACAAACTGTCTTCTTGTGTGCCCTTAAACATGCTGGTAATGTGGTATAAGGTCATTTTGAAAAGCAACCTATAATCACAACTCTCCAAACAGAATCTAATTGGAGAAATACAATGTTATGATATTATTAGCTGTAATAGCTGTGGGCAAAAGAGAAGCAAGAAACCAATGGTATTGTATTTCAGTGTGTGTCTACACACACATACATAACATTTTGAAGAATGTATTTGTGTACTAAGTGTGCATCTGTGTAATTCTCTTGTGCTTGGTGCCTGTGGCAATGGTCTTTTATAAGCTTTCAGCAAAAGAGCAGTAGTACACAGTTGAAGTACCTTGCTTTTGTTTTCAATGAAAAATGTATGGTTAGTAAGCAAGAATTACCTAGTATATGTTATCTGGTGTAAGTTAATTTGTTACCCCACAGTAATTGGTCTGGGTATCCAAGACCCAAACTTCTTAACCCTTGCAGCGATCTCCATTTCCATTTTACTCTTTTTTTTTTTTTTCAATCTGTTCAGTGTTTGCATGGAGTGCCATACATCCATGAGTCATGAAATAGGCAGCAGAGACCACAGTAAGGACCACAGAATAAAAATGTACACCTTCAAAGTGAGTATATATTAATTTTCTTCAAGGGTATTTTTGACAAGCATAGCTCTGAGACATTTCTTTGTGTGGGAGTGTTCGCCTCGGCATTACTTTTCCCCACACATGAAAATAAACCAGAGACTTTTAAATATCCTGAGAAAAGTTTCTTCAAAGAAAGATCAAAAGTCTTTACTGATGTCTGAGGAAGCTGCATGGCTGCCTCTCTTGTGAACTCATGTCTGAGGAGAGCTGGCTAAGACAATCAAGATCATTATTCCATTGATTTGATCGTTTGCAACCTACTCTGAGAGGAGATGCCTTGTTTGGAGAGGGAGGAGGTGGGGGAATCCACAGATGCCCCCTAACTTTACCCAGACAGACGTGAATAAAAGAATTTTTCAAAAACAGCTCTGTTGTTTTTCCCTCTATATTGTGTGGGATGCTCTACTTCAAACAATTGTCTTTGACAGTGCATGTTCAACAGTTCTGTGTAAGAGTGAGTTGATTGACATTTTTAAATACACAATTTTGTCTGCTTTTGTGGCTACTGAAGTTACATGAAATGTCCAGATATGGCTTTCAGGGCTTCACACAAATTGTATACCTGATTTTTTTTGTTTGTTTGTTTGCTTGCTTGGTTTTGAATTGATTTGTCCAAGAATCTCTTTTCATCTGTTTTTGCATCTAAGCAACACAGAACATATATTAGCCAAGCTTTGAAAGTTTGTGATCTTCTCCCTAATCTGGAATTCCCTACCTTTCGACCTTTAATTTTTGTTCTTCCTAAGCCCCGGGTTTTTTTTCTTATGTTTTTCTTAATGTCTGTTTGCCTTCATGAACTTCATCTTTTATGCTTCGGACCAAATCTTTGTGCTGTCTGACAGCAGAGAGTACTTAACGCATAGAAGCTGTTGAGAATAGCGTTTCTCTTTTGAAGGATTTTACTGGTTTTGTCATGCTTGGCACCAAGCATCTGTGAACAACACTAGGTAGGACTTCAGGCTTGTATCTAAACCTGGGATTTCTCAGCTGTTGGTATGGGATTTTATTGTTTGTTTGTTTGAGTTTTTGTTTGTTTTTGTTTTAAACTGAACTTCTTCATACCATACCCATCAATGACTATATTCTGCTGCTATATAGAAATCGGACAGTAATCTTTCATTGGTTTATCTGATCAGAAATGAAATCACTCAGGTTGCTTTTTTCCTGGATTTTAGGCTTTTCTTTTAGCTGTGGACTGGATTTTCCTTATATATCCTAAAGCTCAGATCTTTAATACATTCTGTGATTTGGTACTTTGTGCTCAGTTGGGGAAATACTGAGTTTTTTCTTTGTATTCTGTAATACAAAACCAGTGTGACTTGCATGTTGTTGTTCTCCTTGCGTTCTTTTCTCATTAATGACAATACCTAAGTATGGAACAGCAGGCTAACATATTTTTTCTGACTGAGACAATCTTTAGTTGTGCAAGAAATCTGCTCTGGCATCTTCCTCTTCCAACTGCAACTACAAAACAGCAACATGTGGATGGTGGTGGAAGATTCCTCACCCCGCTCCCCTTGCTCACGTTCTCCATATTTAGTATCCAAAAGAAGAATTTGGATAAATTAGATAAATATCCTAAATCGTTCTTTCCCAGGAGTTTAATGGAAACAAAATCCCTCTCGGATCTCCAGTCCTCTCACTGTAACCTTTCTATGCAGATTAGACCTTACTTCCCAGGGAACAGAGGTTTTGGGTTTTAGTGAAGAGAAGGGGTGCTGCCATCAGGGCAAATGGCACGAATTCCCTCCTTGCCTCTGAGCCAGGAGTACTGACTGGCAGTGCCCTGTATCCCCCTCATCCAACCCCACAAATGCTGCCTGTGGGCTCTTACCATGATTCATGATGACAAGTTGCATGATTTTGACAAGAGTGCCCTAGGGTGACAAGATGCTCCAAAGAAATTTTGAAAACTTTAATTTCTAGGCTTTAGTGGAAGTAGAAGTCAGTGTTGTGTTGGTGTTTTGAGTCAATCTCTTTTTGTGACAGGAATGTGGATTTCTGCTTTTTGTTGTTTTGAAAGCTTTATATTTTGTTTTCTTTGGCTTTTATTATTCTTCTTATTTATCTTGGTTCTACCTGTTGATTTTGTTAATTATCTAGTGCATGTTCACCTCTGCACAAATGAACACAAAGGAAACATGAGCTTCCAGGTAGATTCTCAAGTCAGCTTTGCAGTCCGTTTTTAGTTTTTGAAGAAGTTTTTTTCATTAAGATTGGTTATTGCCTTAAATAAGCCAAAGTAAAATTACAACTCGAGTGGTGGCTTATATTTTTTATATTGTTCATATTAATTGGTGACTGTGGCTATATGTGTCTGCCAGGAAAATGTGAAAAGCACAGAGTTTGAAAAGTAACTGTACACAGTGAAATTAATTTTTGTATGTGTTCAGATTACAGGTTTTACTAGCCATGACATTTGTTATTATTTATTATAATGACTTACGGTTTTGAACCTTCAGGTCCTGTAGGAATATGCCCTGCTCTGATGATGGAACTTTGGAAAATGCAATAAAAATGCACTGTAAACTGTAGCTTTCTAATAGGAAGTTTCTTAAAAGCAGCGAAGTTAAACTGCCTCCTCACAGAAAAAAGGAAGTGGAATGGAGGTCGGTGAGCCAGGTAGATGTACCTCCTCTGTGTCCCTGGCTATGCTTGCTTTTTTTTTTCCCCCCTTGTTTGAAATTTGGTCTTGAGGCCATCATCTGTGCTTTGGCATAGGGCAAGCAGAGAAAACTCGTATATTCCTTTTATTGCTACATAAGGACCCTGCAATTTTGCTACATGGGGTTCATACATAAAGGCAAATGTTGATTTGTGGCTGCAGCTGTGACTTCACCCTGGTTTTGATTATACTGTAGCTGAGTGCTCAAGGGGGGAGGGCAAGGCATGCTCGAGAGGTGGCTTAGAGTACATACTGTTGTTTGTTCCTCTCTTTGTTTTTCCACTTGTTCAAGTAAAATAAGGCTGTGGCCAGTTGCTAGCCCAGTGGCTAGTGGGAGTTGAGGAAAGGGATTTTGCAGACATAAATGGATGCATCTATACAAATGTTTTACAAGATTCTGATATTCAGAGAGTTCCTAAGGGAACAGTAAAGTCTGGATGCCCTCTTACCCATCCCCACCCCTCTAAAGGCTCCTCTGAAAAGCCCAATTAAAACACCTGTTTATCCTTTTGGAAGAATGGTAATTAAAATTAAAGCAAAATCTTACTATTACCCAGCTTAGCTGCTCGGCACCAGTTGTCCTATGTTTCGCTGGAGCTCTGTTACATGTGTGTTGGTGCTGGAGAGACTTGCAGAAAGCTTGTCTACCTGCCTCTGTGATGGCCAGTGACAAACAGCATGGAACTAGGCAGAGGCAAGGTGAGACCCAAGGGACGCAGTAGGGACCCTTCTGCTACCTCTGTTCAGCCCTGCAATTGTCACGGGAAGATTTGGGAAGGAACCCTGAGCAGCAGGTATCATAAATGCGTTGATCTGCTAGGAGAGTCTTGTTGAAGATGCTTTTTTTTGGTCTCGGTGGCAATTATATTACGTTCCTACCGGTGTTTTCCTGGCAGCTGAGGAGAGGTCTGCAGTTTTTTAGGTGTGTGAAGGAGGGCATGGACAGGTGACTCTAAATGTTTGCATTTAACATGCAAGTTCTTCCTAGTGAAGCAATGAGTCATATCCTGCAGGCACAGAGGACCTCCTTAGAGCTGCTGCTTAGTAAGACTTCACTGAAATTATTTTATCTGGAGCTAATATTTAGCTCCTGAGAGCACCATGCCTCTTCTGCACATAAATAGTGCTAATTTGTTATACATTAAATCAGTGGATTAATGCCACTTCTGAAAGTAGCCTGTGCACCTCATCATCTGAACGTATCCTCCTAATTCTGTTATATAGGTACAGACATGTCTCCTAGACATACATGAAAAAGACACTTCCTGGTCAAACTTCTGACATGTAAGTTTGCTTGTGAACATTTGCTTAGCATTAAAAAAAAAAAAAATCCAAAGCAGCCCCTTGTTTGATTTCTGAGTGGTTGTAAAGGAGTCATTTTAACACACAGCAGGTGTGTGTGTGTAGTGATCATGTGTTCCCACATATTAATAGTATTTACATTCTTTCTCTAAGAGGATAATTTTTCTTAGCACTCTGTTCCAATCAATTCTGTTTTGACTGAGTGAGTAAGTAAAAAGTGTTAACAATAGAGTGAATTTACCTTGATTAAGACAATACACAGCCCTGAATAGCTAGTTGTTCCTGTACGCGCAAGCAATTCTATTTGAGGAACAATCACAGATCCAAACACTCCTCTGACACCAAAATGTTAAGTTTTCTGCTCAAATAAATTTCTGGAGATAAAAGAAAGGCTCTTAAATGAAAGGCTAGAGAATCTGTCCTGCACCATTTAATACCAAATACCCAGTAAACATCAGAGTGCATATGGTGGGGTTCTGCAAGCTTTCCTTGTGCAGGTAGGTCTATTAAAGTCTGTGGGGCTGCATGTGTAAGATTGGATTACAGGGTTGGGGACTGTATTTTGTGACTCTTATTGCTGGTATAACTCTGAGTACATGCATTTTCCTTTAAGTATAGTCTGGCCAGTCTCAAAATGTAGCATTTTTAAAGGTCTGTTGTTAACACAAGCGTATTCATTAATTAAGGAAACAAATCTAGAGACAGTAAGATGCTTTCTCCTTACTTCAAGGTTTAGTCATTTTCTTGCCATATAGCCTTAAAAAAGAAGAAAAAGGGGGGAAAAAAAAAACGAACCGCAAAACAAAATATAAAATTTGCTGGGATAGGAGAGGGGAAGGTATATTCATGATACCTGAGAAGTAAAACTGACTGTCCAGTTTGGCTTTTAGGGTTAGAACTGAAGGAAAAATAAGGAAGAAATGCATATGTATGGTAACAGCGAGGTAGATTGTGGCTCATAACACTGGTATTAATAATGACAGGAATACCATTTTATCATACATGTTCATTATTTTCTTACCTTGCATGAACCTAAGGCAAACTATGTAGGTTTATCCTCAGAGCATTTGCATAGTGAGATTGTTTTTTGTCATAATTTCAGCGTCATGCAAATTAGAGCCGCAGAGCTGAAACGTACCCATCTCTAAAGTTAGTTAGTGATTTCTTTAGAATGTATATGGTTTTGGGCAAATGTCTCAATGTTAAATAGTAGTGCTTAAGCATCAGGATTTGTTTCAGGAAACTGAATCAAACTGGAATCGTTTTAACTTGTCTTTCTACAAATAAGCCAAAAGAATTGATTTTTGCTGCCCATCAAGAAAGTTAAGTAAAATATTCAGTCTTTGAAAATAGCCTCTTGCAAATAATATGTTCCAGTTTTAGTGTTGCTTTATTTGAAGAATGATATTTACAACTTCTTAATGTCCTGTTAGGTCCTAGACAGGGTTCTTAAATGCCACTGAAAAAATTCACAAGAGTGATCATTCAGAAACCTGATCATCTTTACCTTACCGCATCTGCACTGAGCATTTCAAAATGAAGTTGTTGCTAGGAGGGTGTTACAATGCACTGCATTTTTTTCAGGGTCTGAATGATGAAAAAGCCTTATGGCAAATTCTTGTTCTTGTGGTGTTCTTCATATATCTCTTAAACCAACATTATCCCAGCTGATATCCTGTATGTTCTGTGATCAACAGCATTTGTCAGAGATGTATGATTTTAAGGATCTGGACTAGATATAATTCAGTTTAGCAAGTTGAACTTGATCCGAAATGATTACTATTGTTCAGGGCCTGTAAAAATAGTTTGGAGGCTTAGTCAGAACTACAGTAATAAATGTAGTGAGCAAGCTTTGAAAAAAATATTAAGAACAGGATCCTGTGAAGTTATACAGGCCACCTGTGCAAGACGTAACCCTGTGGAGATTTAAGGCCGTCTTCCCAAAGGGCTTATACAATACTTGTAAGAAATAGCTTTGTCGAATTTGCAGCTGCCTTGTTAAGCATGGACCCTGGTCATCTGCTCCCTGGCTTGGCAGGTACAACAAAGGCATCGTTTTGGCCATCATCTAACCGCTGGAGCAGTGGTGCTTGCCAGCACTGCTCCTAGGGGTACCGTGGGCCCTTGCCGTGCCCCCTGCCCTGGGGTGAGCAGCCCTGCCTGGCTCCGAGTTTGCTGCTGTGCGCTGGAGCACAGAGCACCTCTGCACCTGCTACCCAGCTGCCCTGGGGGCAGCAGGACTGCCTGGGAGGATGAAGGGACAGGAGAATCTGTCAGGAGGGAGGAAAGAAGCCCTTGGCAAAAGGTGTAGGACAGTTTTGGGGAAGTGGCCACCAATGTTGGTGTTTCATCTTTGTTTTACAGAAGCTATGCATGCTGGTTGAACTCGACAGAGCATCTGGAAGCCTGTGAATAACACTGTGCCCTATTGTGGGACATAAATAAGGCTCGTATGTATTTACGTATATAAAATACATATATCTCTTAAAATGTACAAGTATACACATATGCAAACTTACTCCACTGTGAGGGAAAACTGTAAGGGCTGGGATGATGACACCTCGTAAAAAAGGATGATTCTTTGTCCAGAATCAGGTATCTTAAGATAAATGTTTGCTTTCAGATGTGCAGAGGAGTGTGCGGGAAGGTTTTCACACTAGCTGGGCATACGTGCTTAGCCTACCTGGCTGTAGGCAGTGAAGAGGGATGGCGCTATCAGAGGGCACTTCCACAAATCCAAGGCTGGATTCCTGCTCAGGAGAAGCCCTGCTTTCTCCTTGAGGTGTAGCAGAAGACTGAGGAGACTGGTTGGTTAAGTACCTAAGCACTGAGGTATGAAAACTCCTTCCTTCCCTGTTCTGCACTCTTCCTTCCCAAAGGAATCAGTGTTGCTTCTCAAAGATGTGGAACGGCTTGTTCAGTGCAACATACCAGAATTTGTTTTGCTGAAGCCCTGCAGAATTGATTTCAGAGTTGTAGCAGGCAAATTATTAAAATAATGGCTTATCAGCCTATTTAATTAGGTGCTTCTGATGATATCTCTGAGAAAAAGTCCTGAGGTAGTTATTAGCAACTGTTACTCAACAAAGAGGGCTTGTAGGGGATCCCTCTTCGTTGTTCTGGGGATACTTCAGCTCAGTCTCTAGCACTGGTCAGAAACCAGAGCGTTTTAACAAAGCAAGTAAGCTAAACTGGAAAGCATCATTATGCCTTTGTGCAAATGTATTTTGGGTATTAGATGCAGTTGATTCCCTATCTCTGTAAAATGTAAGGTAGCACCAAATTACCTGTGCTTTATCTCCTAGGACTACTAGACCATGACTGTTCAAACGGGAAAGAGAAAATGTATAAGAGGCATCTGATTTAGGACTCAGATGTCCTGAGCAGCACACATGAAGTAAATGGAAATAATTATTTTCTCATAGCATGATAATCAGGGGACACTCAGTGAATCAGTTTGCCACAAAATTGAAACAAAGTATAGTACTCCTTGCACAGCACATAGTCAAACCATAGAGGCCAGTGCCACAGGATATCACCGAGGCCAGAGGTGTTACTGCATTCAGTAAGGAGATTCAGTTTGGTTGTGGTAGTTTAGCAGGATGTTCTGGAAGCAGCTTAAATCCTTAAATGGTAGCTGAGGGCATGCTAGGAGAAGGATCACTCTGTTGATGCTCCTGTTGCTCTGTTTGTCCAAGTATCTGCTTTTGACCCCTGTCAGAAAGGTTGTGGAACTAGTTCAACCTCTGGCTTTCCTTATACATTTGTCCTGTAGCACGGGTGAGACTCTAGACTATTAATTCTCCAGTACCTTTTAAAGCTAGGTAGTGAAATACATTTTGTTGCAATCCGCTAATTATTTACAGCAGGGAGTCAGGCTAACTTTGCCCATGTGATACTTTATATATCAGAAGTTACAGCTGTCACAAGTCATTATTTCCATTGAGAATAGTGATTCATCTTTCCATGAGTTGTCAAGAGATCTCACAGTGGGAATGAAATTTTAGCTCATGTCACCATTCTGTAAGAGGAAACACATATGGAGACAGGACGTTATGTTTGGATACATGTGTTTTCAGTTGAACTGGGTTGTCTTTAAGAACTTTTGTCTCTGAAGTGTTTTGAGTGAATTTAGTATTTATTTGTCCATGGCTAGCCTCAGTGTGGTAGTTGTGGAGGAAGAAGGCTTGCTCTTATGGAAAAGGCACACTTCAGCTTAGCCTCTCAAATGTGGCTCGGTCCTAGTCAGGAAAACCAGCTTTTAGTGTGATAGAAGAGTCTCTAGGAGATTTCAGTCTTTTTCTCCATGCTATAACTGCTACTGGTGATGCTATTCCAATCAGTGTTTTAACTGACAATGCATTTCTGCTGTATTCTTTTCATCTGGTAGAAATTTGCCTTGCTTTTCTCTAATCGCTTGTCAGAGTCATCTATTAGAGATGCTACTTACATTGGAAAGGCCTCTTGGGCAAGAGCTAACCACACCAGCTCTTCCTTCTGCATTACTGTAACTACATAGGAAATTCTGGAAGGAACAATTGTTTGGAGAAGATGATTTCAGGATCTATAAATCCAACATATCACAAGTTACTTTGCACTTTGGTTGTGTCCTTGTTTTGAATTTTTGGTTTTTTTTTTTTCCACTTTGCTTGTCTTTTTAATGCTCAGTATACAAACTCAGTAGGGGAGTTGGAATGGAATTTGGAAAAATCTGAAGTCCAAATGTCACAGTTTTATAAAGAGAATAAATATGCTAATGAACAGCATCTGTATAAACTTGGGGTAACATTGTGCATATTTTCAAGTATTGTATTTCTCGTTAAGAGATGTCTTTTATAAGAATGACACTATGAAGGTTGAATCAAAGGACAACATTTTGAGAGGGCTTTGAAACTGTGTACTGTGACAGGATACAAGACTTTGACTTTTCCTTTAAGAACTTAATTTTGGTGCAGTATTTGTCCCAAATTCTAGTCTTCAGGAGTCAGGACGTTGACATTAGATTTGAAGGGGGAAAGGGATAAAACCAGGCTCGCTAGAGATAAGCCTGGGGGCGGCACTGGTGTTTGAGGGATGGTGTGGTAGTGAGGTCCTTGGGTCTGCCGTCTTAGTGGAGGTAGGGGATGGAGATCCATGCGGCAGCAAAGATGCAAGGGTTATTGGTGTGTTAGAAACCACAGAACCACCTGAGAATTGTCATGTAGGAATTAGGGCTTCTTCCCCACAAAGGTGGCGGGATCAATAGCCCAACTGAAGTGCATCTACACCAACGCACGCAGCATGGGCAACAAACAGGAGGAGCTGGAAGCCATTGTGCAGCAGGAAAACGATGATATAGTTGCCATCCCGGAAACATGGTGGGATGACTCACACAACTGGAGTGCTGCAATGGATGGCTATAAACTCTTCAGAAGGGATAGGCAAGGAAGGAAGACGCGGTGGGGTAGCCCTGTACGTTAGGGAGTGTTTTGATTGTCTAGAGCTTAATGACGGTGATGATAGGGTTGAGTGTTTATGGGTAAGAATCAGGGGGAAGGCCAACAAGGCAGATATCCTGCTGGGAGTCTGTTATAGACCACCCAGCCAGGATGAAGAGGCAGACAAAATATTCTCTAAGCAGCTGGGAGAAGTCTCACAGTCGCTAGCCCTTGTTCTCGTGGGGGACTTCAACTTACCAGGTGTCTGCTGGAAATACAATACAGCAGAGAGGAAGCAGTCTAGGAGGTTCCTGGAGTGTGTGGAAGACAACTTCCTGACGCAGCTGGTGAGTGAGCCAACTAGGGAAGGCGCCCCACTGGACCTGTTGTTTGTGAACAGAGAAGGACTTGTGGGTGACGTGACGGTTGGAGGCCATCTTGGGCATAGCAATCACGAAATGATAGAGTTTTGGATCCTTGGAGAAGTAAGGAGGGGTCAGCAGAACTGCTACCTTGGACTTCTGGAGGGCAGACTTTGGCCTGTTTAGGAGACTGGTTGACAGAGTCCCTTGGGAGGCAGTCCTGAAGGGCAAAGGAGTCCAGGAAGGCTGGACATTCTTCAAGAAGGAAAGGAGCAGGCCGTCCCCATGTGCCAGAAGACGAGCCAGTGGGGAAGAAGACTGGCCTGGCTGAACAGAGAGCTTTGGCTGGAACTCAGGGGAAAAAAAAGGAGAGTTTATGACCTTGGGAAGAAGGGGCAGGCAACTCAAGAGGACTACAAAGATGTCGTGAGGTTACATAGGGAGAAAATTAGAAGGGGCAAAGCCCAGCTAGAACTTAATCTGGCTACTGCCATAACAGACAATAAAAAATGTTTCTATAAATACATTAGCAACAAAAGTAGGGCTAAGGAGAATCTCCATCCTTTATTGGATGCGGGGGGAAACATAGTGACAAAGGATGAGGAAAAGGCTGAGGTACTTAATGCCTTCTTTGCCCTCAGTCTTTAATAGTAAGGCCAGTTGTTCTCCAGGTACCCAGCCCCCTGCGCTGGAAGACAGGGACGGGGAGCAGAATGAAGCGCCCATAATGCAAGGGGAAATGGTTAGCGACCTGCTACGCCACTTCGACACACACGTGTCTATGGGGCCGGATGGGATCCACCCAAGGGTACTGAGGGAGCTGGCAGAGGTGCTCACCAAGCCACTTTCAATCCTTTATCAGCATTCCTGGCTAACCGGGGAGGTCCCAGTTGACTGGCAGTTAGCAAATGTGACGCCCATCTACAAGAAGGGCTGGAAGGAGGATCCGGGGAACTACAGGCCTGTCAGCCTGACCTCAGTGCCGGGGGAGGTTATGGAGTGGTTCATCCTGAGTGCCATCATGCGGCATGTACAGGACAACCAGGTGATCAGGCCCAGTCAGCATGGGTTTATGAAAGGCAGGTCCTGCTTGACTAACCTGATCTCCTTCTATGACCAGGTGACCCGCTTAGTGGATGAGGGAAAGGCTGTGGATGTTGTCTACCTAGACTTTAGGAAAGCCTTTGACACCATTTCCCACAGCATTCTCCTGGAGAAATGGGCTGCTCATGGCTTAGATGGGTGTATTCCTCGCTGGATAAAAAACTGGCTGGGCGGCCGGGCCCAGAAGAGTTGTGGTGAACGGAGTTAAATCCAGTTGGTGGCTGGTCATGAGCAGTGTTCCCCAGGGCTCAGTGTTGGGGCCGGTCTTGTTCAATATCTTTATCAATGATCTGGATGAGGGGATCGAGTGCACCCTCAGTAAGTTTGCAGACAACACCAAGTTGGGCGGGAGTGTTGATCTGCTTGAGGGTAGGAAGGCTCTGCAGAGGGATCTGGACAGGCTGGATCAATGGACTGAGGCCAACTGTATGAGGTTCAACAAGGCCCAGTGCCGGGTCCTGCACTTCGGCCACAACAACCCCATGCAGCGCTACAGGCCTGGGGAAGAGTGGCTGGAAAGCTGCCTGGAGGAAAAGGACCTGGGGGTGTTAGTTGACAGCTGGCTGAACATGAGCCATCAGTGTGCCCAGGTGGCCAAGAAGGCCAATGGCATCCTGGCCTGTATCAGAAATAGTGTGGCCAGCAGGAGTAGGGAAGTGATCGTGCCCCTGTACTCAGCACTAGTGAGGCCGCACCTTGAATACTGTGTTCAGTTTTGGGCCCCTCACTATAAGAAGGACGTCGAGGTGCTGGAGCGTGTCCAGAGAAGGGCAACGAACCTCGTGAAGGGTCTAGAGCACGAGTCTTATGAGGAGCGGCTGAGGGAACTGGGGTTGTTTAATCTGGACAAAAGGAGGCTGAGGGGAGACCTTATCACTCTCTACAAATGCCTGAAAGGAGGTTGTAGCGAGGTGGGTGTCGGTCTCTTCTCCCAAGTAACAAGCGATAGGACGAGAGGAAATGGCCTCAAGTTGCGGCAGGGGAGGTTTAGATTGGATGTGAGGAAAAATTTCTTTACTGAAAGAGTGGTTAAACATTGGAACAGGCTGCCCAGGGAAGTGGTGGAGTCCCCATCCCTGGAGGTATTTAAAAGACGTGTAGATGAGGCGCTTAGGGACATGGTTTAGTGGGCATGGTGGTGTTGGGTCGACGGTTGGACTCGATGATCTTAGAGGTCTTTTCCAACCTCAATGATTCTATGATTCTATGGTTTGGTGGTGGACTTGGCAGTGCTAGGTTAACGGTTGGACCTGATGATCTTGGAGGTCTTTTCCAACCTAAACGATTCTATGATTCTGTGATGTCCTTAAAATGATTTTCACAACATAAGCGCACTTGCTGGAGAATCTCTTTTACTAGTGAAGAGTCCTTAGCTTTGTGCAACCACGGAAGTGATGACAGTCAGAGGAGTGCTGTGAGAATGTTTTCAATTGCCTTTATCTTTCGGTGCTTCCTGCAGCGTACTACAGCTTAGGCAATGGTTATGGTAAGAGGCAATTAAATTGATGTAAAGACCAAGTTGATTTGACGCTTTTTTTTTTAACCAAGTGTTTATTAGTTGAAATAATCTTGGGAGTTTTTTGGCATAATTTATGTTTGAGTGGGAACTTAACTTATTGTCAGAAGTCTGTGTGTATTTGAGCATGTTAAGCTGACGTTACCAAATGGAACTGTGGGAGGCTTTTGGCTTGTGTTTATGGAGTATAAACCAAAGCTCCTACCTTGCTGCCTCAAGAGCCACAAAAATGTTAATAGAAGTCAGAGATGCAAGAAAAAAATGTATTCCATATAGCCTGTCAACTTGCCAGTACTAGCTTTTTCTTTGGGATACTTTCCACTATTTTGTTCCATCTAGTTTTAGTTATCACAAGGAATGAAACTTCCTCTGCATTCCTTTGGAAATTATTTTGCAGTTCTCATAAGACTTTGTGAAGCTTTTCCCTCATTTATATTTCCTGGTCCTTAGATTTCCAGAGCAGAACCTGCACCCAAACTGTCAGGGATTGCCTTCATGTTAGCTTTGGCAAAACGATTCAGGTGGCCTTCTTGCTGCTGTCTGCTTTTGTTCAACTGAGTGAACCAGTGAACATTTGCATGCCTCAAACTACAAGGATAGGTATTGTGACACTCTCTGCTGAAGGGTGCTGTGAACATTTTAAATCAATCTGCATGTATCAGGTGAAGTACCTATAGCTGTTACATTTCTTTTATTGTATTTTCTTTTGTTTCTGTCAAACTGGATTTTCTGCACAAAGTTTGGTGTCTCTTAGATCTGCCTAACCAGTTTCCCTTGTTCTGCTCTCCCTGACCCCTTTCTCCTTTAACACTAAGATACTTTTGCGTAAGTCTTACAGTAGGCACATGTAAAGGCCAATTATAGGCACTTAAAGCTAGATTAAGTGAAGTCAATGACTCATCAGTAAGTAAAAGCTAAAATTAATCATTTGAACTGTTTATAAGATTGGACAATTTTTCCCCACGTCATCAAAGATAATTTGTCCCTAAAGAACATGTTGCTTGTATCTCAACAGTTAGGTGCCAGTGTGTACAGAACACAAGACGAACTAATTTGAGTTATTGTTTGAGCCTGCAGGAACATGGTAGCTTTTGCATTTGTTTGAAAACCCAGAATGTTTCTGGTCTATTATAATTTAATTAGTTCCCTCCTTTTTTTTTTTTTATTTTTTTACACAAAATTGTTCTATCCATTAAAATACTGACTTAAAATGTACGTAATGATCAATTAATTTGAAAATTCTTTGTTGGAAACAGCAGTTTTTCCTTACTCAAGTCCATCTGTCTCTTCCCTGCACTAAATAACATATTTTAAAATCTAGCCAAAAGTAAACAAAATAAAAACCCAGTCCTATTAATGTCATGCTACATAATGATAATTAGCTTAAAGGAAGCATGCCCTAGCCATCTTGCTAATTATCTGTGGCCCCTTAGACCTTTCAATATAGTATCCTAACATGCTGCATGCATCTGATGTTTTTGTTTATGGCTTGGGGGGAAAAAAAAAAGTTGTTTCTCAATTTGTTTCGTCTCACCTCTGTTACACTAAGTTCAGCTTTCAGGCCTTTTCCATTAGTTGTCTATAAGTGCAGAATCATGGGATTTTATAAAGGAGCTACTTGTTTGTTGTCACTGGTTATCAGGCTTTAACTCATCCAAAAAGCTAACTGTCCTTTGTCAGGTGCAAACAGAACTTTGAGGGAGCCTGTAGTTCGACACTGAGACCTGGCTAGTTTTAAAGAAAGGGGGCAGGAAGAGGTCTTCTGATGATGATGATGCCAGGTTGGCATTAACAATTTCTTTAGTTTAGAGCAGCGTAATATTTGTTGCAGCACATCTTGGTACAGTGTTATGAGGCTATAATTTGATTCTTGAGCCAGGTGAAGTGTTTAGAAATTGCTTACTTTTGCGTTTGTCTTTGTTTTGCTTGTTTTTTACTGTAGGCAAAACTGAGCTAATTCCTTGTGTGTTGACTCACTTCTCAGCCTTTAGCTTGAGTTATTGTACACAATAAGGTACACAGTGGTAACTGCTTTTTGAAAAGTTGCCATTTGGAAGGAAGCACAGAGGGTTGCCTCGCAGACCTGCACGCACATGCATAATATATTACATGTGGATACGCCCTACCTCAGGTGGGGACAGAAGCAGCCAAAGGCATACAGAGATGTTTTGGTTTTTTTTTTTTTGCAAGACAGAATCAGTTTTGTGAAATATTTTTTAATTTATTTGTTTTCCAAGTTGAGTTTGTAAATGCTTTCTTAGATCTGGTATGCACTCTGAAGTGTTACAGTACGATAACAGATGAGCCAAGTTGCTTGCTGCCAAAACCCTGCAAAGTGTGACTGGTACGCAGCCTAAGGAGGAACGCTGCTCTTTTAAAACTATGCCAACCTTAATATTGTAACTAAATCGTGGTTTAAATTATAAAATCATCACAGGATCCTTGAAACAAGATGTAAACTAGGTTCACTGTACAAAAAGGGGGAGGATGTGCATGACACCTGTGAACACATAGTGAAAAAGGAAAGTAAGAAGCCATGGAAATCATGTCTTATCAGGACATTTGTGTCGCATGATGACAGTCTCTTTGCCTCTCATCGGTCTCGTAACTGAGCCTTTTTAAAACATACTCTGCACTCCCTGTTGCTGTTCTCTCACAGCCTCTTCTGGTGCCTGAGTTGGAGAGATTGTGGTGTGGTGCAGAGGTGTTCTCCTGGTCCCCTCAACAGCTCTTACTTACACAGTGTGTCAAAAAGCAACAAAGAAACTTTGGTTTGGTGATGCGGTAAGTCTGTATCATCTTAAAGCTACTCAAATGAAAACAGTGGCCATGCAGTTCAGTGAATTTACACCATGAGTGAAACCTTCTACTCTATTTAAAAAAAAAAATTAACACATTAACTTTTATACAAGTAAAGCTTGTATGCCAGATACCATCAGTCTGCATCATTATGGCTCTGTCTGTCCTCCCACAGTCAATATAACATGGGTGCAAATTTTGGCTCATTTAATGGAAATATGGGCATGATTGATACAAATCAAATTTTTGCTACTGAAAGATTCATTCATGCACAGACCTCATGTTAGTGATTGTGCGAATACAGCTTCATAAATGAATTAAAAAGGTTTCTGGCAGCCCGCCTGACCTGGGACAGCTAGTTTTAAAACATCAGGAAGTTTTGTGAGGGTGTTGGGGATGGAAGTTTGTTGTCGCATTATAACTAAGTTCTGTGCAAATTCAGATTACTCTCTGCTGCTTATACAGGTTTAGTTCAGCTTTATTGGTCCTACTGAGCAACTGGACAGTTTTATTTGCTGAGAGTCAGCCAAGTGTGTGTCTCTGGGAAAACGCTGATAAACCTTAATATTTTAAACCTGTCTGTCTTTCTGCTGTTTTTCAAGCACAGTGTCTCTCGTTCTTCTCCATAAATGATGTCGTCTTGCCTCCCCAGCTCTGTTTGGGCCTGGCTGCTGCAAAGGTGGTAACACTTCTCAATTACACATCACGTGGCGCATTCATGTTCTTTCTCATTTTTGCTCACCTGAAAAGCTTAGTCTTTTATTTCCCTCGGTTAAGCACTTTGAGACTGCTCAGTGGATAGCATCCTGTGCACCCTGCAAAGTCATTATTCTTCCAGTGTTCCTGCAAGACTACAATGTCTGTTTTGGTGAGGCAGTTAAGGAGTTAAAGGCTTATGGAGTTTCAAAGAAATGCCCAACAGCTGCTGTAAAGTATCCTTGCAATCCTAGCTGACCTCATTCTTGTCAAACAATGGTGATAATATCCAAAAACGGGTGCAAGACAGGAAGTATTTCAGGAAGGTATGTGTTTCATGCAAAGACATCAGAAGTGTGCTCTCTCCCAGGGCCACTTACTGTAAGATCCATATTAATGTAAATGGAATGGTGAAATTCCAGAACGTGTTTACAGAAACGTTATTTCAGTCCAAAAAAACCCCATTGCTTGTTGTTCTAGTGTGCAAATGGCAAAAGCAGATGAGTTAACCACTGTATGTATTTAATATAATGACATTGCTGGCTTTATGAACCTAGTTTTTGAACATCTGGAGGATTGACATACTTTTTTGATAGTTTTGTTTACTATTTTTAAGGGGGGGGCTTTGACTTGAATAAGTGCTGCAGGAGAAGTATAAATCTACTTACAATACTTTTCACATTTACTTGACATTCGAAGACTGATTTGATATCTAACAAGCTTTTAATTAATTTTATCAACTAAGTGAGTTCTCTAGTAAGCAGAACAAAATCCCCTTTTTTTCCCCCACTGCATTCTATGACTTAGAATTTAAAAGAATTGGATAAATAGAGCAATGCCCAGTATGTGTAGGAGGTGTGAGAAAGTCTTCCAAATTTTTGCCAAGAAAGTAGGAATGGTTTGTTTTTTAAAAGATTTAACATTTTTTACTAGTCAGTCTACCAAGTTATTGGCAAACAGTGTCCTATATGTACAGGTTCCAATTAGTTTCGTCTTATTGAAAAATTCATACATGAGAAATGAGCTTATATTTTATTTCTGTTTTTCAGCAGCACCCACTTAAAAACATGCAAATGAAAATAACTCCTACCAGTTCAGAGTTCTTCTGCTGATAGTTAGGGATATTTTCTCTAAATTTCCTCTTAGTTGTGTCCAGAATTGTCTCTCTTGCAGTATGAATCTGCAATAAAATTCAAAAGTCCATTATGATTTTTTTTAACAAGCAAAAGTAAACATTGCTTGAGAGATTTCTTTTGACTTCAGAGGTCCTTATTTCAGCATTAACTTGATAAATTTGTGTAAAATAATTTATTAATGGTTAGACTAGATCCAGTAAAGATTCTACCATTCAGAAAGTTGCACATGAATAATATGCTCTTCTGAGTAACTGTTACGAAGTCTAGCAGATGCCTGTAAGAATATTAAAATAAAGCACTGCTATTTAATCTCTGGGTTTTGTTTCATTTAAAGACTTATTTCTTCTGTACTTTCTTCTGTATTCTCCTATAGTTTCAAAAATATTCATTTGCATTGGTAGGGAGTGTGCAAATTCTAGCTGCTAGAACTTACATGGAGAATTTCATCTTTGGGAATTCACCAGTTAGTGAAGCTAGGTCACCGATCTTGAAGGACCCTTTGAAAAGTGTAGCCCACAGCCAGGCAGCTACAGGAAGGGAGAGAATGCCACGGTATTGATGTTGAATGGTATAGTAGCAACAGTTTGTCTTTTTTACGGAGATGTGACCAAGGAGCTCAGGTGAGGTGCAAGAGGAGATGAAGGCAGGGTACTGGGAGGAAGACCTGAGTGAAACTGAACTCAGCCCTGCCACGTACCGAGGAATGAAAGGAGTATGATCTGTGTTTTTAGAAGATGATCCAAGGACATAACAGAAGAGAAAGGGGAGGAAAATGAGATTATTTGGACACAGGAAGGCATTTTTTGTTATTTGCTGGTAGCAACTCATTTAATATACACACACAGTTGTTTCAAACTGAATTATATTTTGTATTTGCCTGCTGCTTCTAGAAGTTATTGCCAAGAGTGAAAACCACATAATATATTTCTAGTATTAAACCATCTATTACTGATAGATAATGACAGAGTAGAGGGAGAAGGCACCAGTTAGTCTGGGTTAGCTCATGTGTTCTGGATAACTCTTTCTTGAACTCTTAGATTTCTAAACTTCTACCAGGCTAAGTTGATTTCCCACTGCTTTTTGGATGTGATGAATTGTCTCCTCTCCCATGTCAATGTCAGGTAATCTCAAATACTCCTATGATAGTCTTCCTCATAGGTTTTCAGGTAATGTGCCATTTGATCGCTTTTCTCTTAGCTATTATAATAAGATAACAAACACCATAATGGCTGTAATAACACCTTGTAAGAAAAGAAGTATTTGGGAGTTTTTAAAACTACAGATGCCCTGTGTTCTCACTTAATTTTATGTATTTTTGCTTTTTAACATTACAGGTGCTAGATTTTGGATCTGTAGTGGCTTTCTGATTTAAGCTCCTAATTTTTGATGGTGAAGTGTGGAATTTAGGCTTTAAAGTCAGAAAGGGCTAACCTTTTGAGAAACTTCCTGTAATTACTGAACAGTTACTGATGAAGTCACAGGAGAGAGATAAAACCAGAATCCTGTTTTACTAATTGTTGGCTAAAACAATTTGACTCTATTAGGAAAGTTTCTGTGAAGTGCTGTGTAAAATATGCACCTTACAAAATCATCTAGCGATGTAAGATATGTCAATCCATCAATCTGTCTCCTTGACTTTTCAAGGTGATTTATCACAAAGCATTTAATTAACTTGTTTTCTTGTAACAATGAAGTTAAATGTGTTATTTAAGTCTTTGTTTTTCTTCAAAGGATATTGGGTTAGTTTTGACTAATAACAAGATGTATATAAGGAAATTCTGTGCTTCTGCTTCAAAGAAGAGAAAAAAAATCTTTCCCTGATTTTCAGTATAGCACAATTAGATGCTTTATGGTCCTTTTTTGTCTTTAGTCAGAGCGGGGGGTATTAAGACAACACTAGATGTGAACTGGTGCACTTGTTAAGACCAGTGACTTGTCCAATATGCTAAATCCCCAAGGAAATGATTGCAGGATCTCAGGGATTTCTTGCTAGAATTCAGCCCTCCAAGTAGGGAGAAAGGAAACTTTTTACATAGCTTTCACAAATACTTAAGTCATACTATGATAATGTATTGTCATAGTATTTTATTTAAGAACCGAACAGCTCTTTACTATTTTGAGTCACTCTGAGTAATGGTTTGCAGCAAGTCTGATTTTTGGCTTTCTGTTGCTTTTCTGGCAACTGTAGAGAGGTCTGTTCCATGTCTCACCCCTGTCCAAAATGTGGTGGGTTTCTTTTCTGTTCAGTTCATAATTCCTGCCAGGACTGTGACTGTCCCTTTTTGATCTCGATGTATTCTGGTCTTTCTCCTTCATCTTTAGGCATCCAGCTGAAGCAATCTTGTAGGCATTTGCCTCCCCATCAAATACATAGAAGAATTTGGCACCTGACTTGGTAATCTAAAAGAAACTAAAACCTGACTGTTGTGACTGTCCCCTTCAAAGGCTGTTCCATGGTGCACATGGAACATCAAGGAAGACAATGTCTTACTGCTTAGAAAGCTCTGTTTGAAAATCTGTGGATTTGTTAGTGAAAAGAGTAGGACTTCTTAATTGATTTTTTTTTAAAAATCATTGTAACTAAGGAATTGAGATTTTCGTTGAATTAATGTTTTAACCTTTGTGTTACTGAGCTATTTAAGGTGGATAATTGAGAGAAGGCCTTGCATGGGTGGATTGAAGGTGTCAAGTTTGTGAGTAGTTACGTGTGAATGTAGAAATGCTCAAAATCACAACACACTGCTGTCTCTTGCATACTTGGAATGACACCTACATATGCATTTATGAACAAGCTGAAATATTGACGTATATAAGGTGCATGAAAGTCCTGCTTCCTAATAGTGGCAAAGGTAGGTAGTGTTTCAAAGAAGCAAGGCTGTATTTAAGATGGTTAGATGTGCCTTCCCTTGAATGAATGGGATAAAGTACCTAAGTCACTCCAGTGTTGTCATGTCTCTCCACATTTATAGCCTGTTTATGTGCTCTTTTAGTAGTTGTACAAGCTTCTGTTGACCACCATTTTCTTACCATAGTTTTACAGTCACTTTAAGAAAACCATTTACTTTGCACCAGTGGCAGTTTGGTAGGAGTTTTGTGCTCTGCTCTGACTCGCTGCCCTTCATTAAGAGGGTACAGCTTGATGCTTCTGAGCCTGTTTCTGCTCTGCTAAAAGGGGGTAGCGACGCTGCCCTGCTTTGGTAGGGCGCCCTTCTGATTGAGAGGTGAAAGAGCAGATAGAGCCTTCTTTTTAATGGTCCCAAGAGAACTTGAATGCAAACTGCACGAAGGCCTGCAATTTATGAAGGAGATTTAAGGCAATCCTGCTGGGATTTGATTCTGTGGCTGAGTCATTTCAGCCTGTTTTTTGACCCATTAATAAACCCTTGTCACACTACTGCTATTGCCTTTTGTTATAGTCATTACATTCCTCTGGAGTTTCTATAGCCATTGTCTGTTTTATTTCTTTGTTTTTGTTTTTCCTCACTAGGGATAGATTTTTAAGTTGGCAGAAGGTGTCAAATTCAGTTCCCACCACCAGAAAACTGTGCATTTGCATGGGGCGTATAACAGCCGTGCAAACTCCGCTGCATGCTCCCTTGGGGAAAGTGCAGCTTCCTGGGGGAGGTATTCATACTGCGTGTTCCCATCCCAGGAGCCTCGCTACAGTAGGTGTGCAGCATAAGTGGGTTGTGGGTGTTCCTCCTCCTTGCCTTTCTACAGCCTGCACTGGCAAAGTGCACGTGTGCATGTTACTTCCAAGTTGTGAGTAAATTTTTGAGACCCTTTTTAGATGTGGACATGGAAGGAGGCGGTGCCACGGAGCAAGGAATAGGGAAAGGCCTGTAAGGACCAAATGTGTGCTGTGGATACTCAAGGCTGTGGAAAGCTCTTTTCACCCTTTCGTGTGCACGTAGAGGCACACACAGTGTCACCCCATGGGACAGATACATTACATATTTGAAAGAGTTTCTGGGAGCTTTGGCTTTCTGCTGAGTGTGCGTGGGTCGTTTGGAACAGACTCAGGCTTTCTGAGAGGGGACAAAGGTCAGTTTAAAATTCTTAGGTGTACTATGTAATGCAAGCTATTCGCAGGTTTGGAAGATATCCTTGAAGTCTTCATCAGGGAAGAAGGCCTTTTTTTCAAGAGAAGGCTTTGGATGCAGAGTGGGAAGAGGAATATTTGCTAGATATGTCTGAAATGTGTTTGCTTTGAAAGCTGCCATTAGACTAGGCATAAACTGTGAGCCTGGTTTATACTCCTCAGGGCAGGGGAAGATGGAATCTGTTTATCAGAGCACAGGTTTTCCCCAGGGTGTTTGTATGCACTATAGAATATGCATTAAGCTGTTGGCATTGTATCTCTAAATCTTTTCTTTGGTTTCAGAAGGTCTTAAATTAAAAAAGAACAAACCAGACACCCCACTCCTCCCAGAATAAACCAAAGTTGTGAAACTGTCCTTAACACCTTTGCTGAATGAAGCACAAACAAATCGCCCTTACCAACCTACCATTTTCTGGCAAACCCCGTTTATCTATGTAGGGACTCTTCTGAGAGATTTTTCACTGTTGCCCACACGGTCTTTAGCTGACCTTCAAAAAAGTGATGAGAAAGGGAATAGCTGTAAGGCAAGTTACTGCCTATTTCAGATTCGGGATTACTAGTGGTTTTCTGCATATGATGTTGAACCAACTATCAGGGACAAAACAGTTTTTTGCTTCTCTCAAGTCAATGTTGGCTTTAGAGCAAGAAGCCAGGAAAGGGACATGCCCATTTACGTAAGTTGAGAAAACCTTCAAAACATACTGATTTAAATATTTATGAGAGACTTAGGCCTACTGTCATGGCACGACAGAGAAGCTTTCCAAAGCAGTGTCAGAAAATAAATGTTGTATTTTCTTTGTTATTTTGCATTCCACTAATATTTTAATGTATTGTCTTAACACTTTAGCTATAAAATTGGTAATATGTTGTATGTTACTTTTAATTTGAGAAAGGGATGCCATGAATATTCAGTAAGAACAAAATGATTAACTGTTTTTAACTAAGGTGACACATTTTAGGTATCAGTAGCTCAGGTGCAGCCATTGTAGTGGGTCAAAGACAAAGGAGAAAGAAAGAAAATATTTTTTTCTGACTTTGCTTTTCAATTTCTAGAGCTTTGCTTTATGACAGAAAGTAGACCTGCAGCCCTGTGGTTTAAAGTCATGAAGCTAAGAAATCAATTTGGCAGTTCGCAGGATTGACGCTAAGATAAAATGAGAGGCAAGTGAGGGAAAAGGGAGTGTTCTATGGGAAGGAAACATTAAGAAAATAGGCAGCCTACTTAGGAAGACTTAGAAGCAGATGAAGTCATGAGAACCTGAACAAAACCCCATAAGCAGTGGGGTTTCCATACACTTAGAGAGACTTAAGCACACATTTGCTGTGGATGCTCTTCTGAGAATTGCTACTGTGAAATGGCTCTTGTGGACTCTTTTTAAAGCAGCTGCTGCTGCTACCTGCACCCCTTGCATGTTTTGGGTGATAATTTTCTTTGTTTCAAGAAACTTAAGGATAATTTAATTCTGCTTTTAAAGTAATCTACAGGGTTTTTTATTTGCTTCAGAGTGAATGGAAGTGATCTGCCCTTCCTTCAAACGATGATTACTTTTTTGAGATGTTTAAGGTGAAATAGCCATATATATACAATATACAATATTTTAAATGATAGCCACATTTATTAAAGTGACTGCTATCAATCCAGAGTGAGTAATATTTTTAAAAAGGAATTCTGAAATCTTACATTTTTCTCTTGCCCCAGTAATTCCCCTGTCCTTCTTAATTTAGTGGAGTAACCAAGATACCTGGCTAGGACATGAATCTTTCCTAACAGTACACTTTGTACTCATTGTACAATTGATTCACAACTGTAGTCTAGATGTTTTTAAACATCTTTTATAACGTAATGTGGAAATCACGTAACTGTGATGAAAACTTCAAAAGAAAGCTTGGTGGTTTTTTTCCTCTTTGCTTTGTTTAGGTACGTGTTCGGGCTGGTTCTTTATCCATGTGCTCTTGCATATCCTTCGTATTTGTACTCTCAGTAACTGGTTCATCAGGAACTTTTAATGAAGTATGCAATCTCACGGTGGGAAGATATCTTTTTTGGTTTTGGTTTTTCTTTTTCCTAGTTTTCTTGTTCTTCTAGGGTGTGGTTTGAACTAAAATGAAATTTAGGTTGGTCTTTCCTTTTTTGACCTGCCAAAGTGTTTGTTCTGTTAGCATTGCTCTGCTCCCTGTAAATCAGACATTCTTCTCGGGCTGCGTCAGGTTACTAATGACATGATTAATGCAGGAAGGGTAGAGAAGGATGACGTAGTGGCTCATGCAAAGTTTACCTGAGAATTATCTGTAGCTCTCTACTGTTTAGTGTCTGTGTGAGTCATGGCCTGAAGCCCTGCCATTCCCTGTTCTTCAGCTGGGCAAGATCACGCTTACCTCATTCTGTGTATGCATTTCTCCCTTTCTTGCCAGATCTGATTAGAAGCACTTTTGTTTTAAACTCATGTTTATGAAACATTAAATACGCTTTTTACAGATAGCTGACCATAATGCTAAATGAAAAGCACCATTAGATATCTGTGATCCAGACAGCCTTAGAAACTTTCTCTGTCCTTACGCGAATTCTGATTTTTATCAACTAAAGTCTTTCACGTTCGTGGGTTTAGCAATGATAGTGTTATTACATTAGTAAGCTTTGCAACAGGACCATGAGTCAGTTGCTGTCTGTCAGTAAAGCCTCCTGTTTCTTCTTGTGTATTTGCACAGGTGTAAGCTTACAAAATACAAATGGCAAGTTTGTAATGCTGTCTCCAGCTTTTGAAACTTCCTTGGGCTGCAGGTACAACTGTTCCTGTCAAATTCGGTCCACCTATTAATTTCTTAATGGGGTAGCTGGGAAATTGATCTTACTGATCAAGAAAACATGTGAGCATGTTCTCTGATACACTTCAAAGTCTTGGTCATTCGCTTATTGTGGGCTAGCTGACTGGACCAATTTTGTACCTGAAGATCAGTATTTGTTCTGCTATTTGTGTATGTGTGTTGTTTAACTACAGGTTCCTCATAGAGTGTCTGTATTGATGTTCCATTAAACTCGCTAGAAAGTGCGCTGTCAAATGCTCTCCAGTCTCTCTTAGGAGACCAGAATGAAGACAATGTAGAATTTGCAAGAAACACTGTTTTTTTTGTTTTGGTTCGGGGTTTTTCGGGGGGGGGTGGGGGGTGGGGTGTTGTTTGGTTTTTTCCCCAAGATTCCTTTGTTTTCTCTGTAAAACTGTCACGAAGTCTCTGGCATCCTTCAGGACTTGAGCTTTGCTCAACTAAAACTGTCGTCTTTTCTCTGTGTGTGCTGCTCAGTCTGAATTATCTTGTGCAAAAAGTGCTTAATGTTTAACAGTAGAAGGTTATGCTGAAAACAAGCTATCATTTTCCAGCCAGCTCATATCTCGCAACCTGCCAAAGCCTATATCAGGAACACAATGTGTGGGAAAAAGTTCTAAAATGATAGACAGAAAAATGTCTTGTGGGAAACCTAAAATGCCATGAGACTCATTCTGTTAATAAAGAATGTTTTTACAAGCGCAGCATCATCCCCCTTGCTTTTTGACATTTTCAAAAATGAAATCTTGAGAGCGTAACATTTGTGTAGAATGTAAACAACCTTGATACTTAAATAAGTGACATTTCTTGGAAATAACATTCCCTTAGAGAAAAGAATGGTCAAAGTGTATAATTAGCCAGAAAAAAAAACCCAACTTATTTCTATAAGGCATACCTCTTGACTACTTCTAATAAAGGCCATTCTGATGCCTGAGATAAAATTTTATATGTGCTTTCTGATTACATTTTGCAAACATATCTTAAAGGAAGACAAACTCATCCTATGATCTGCTAGTCTCAAAAGGTGCACGAGATGAGTAAATTCTTAATGTAAACATATCATAAAAAAAAATTTAAAAAAAGGTTCTCTAATGCAACATGCAGCACATTTTGTGTACACTGCAGTATATGCTAATCGAGTTAATGATTATAATTACACATATGCCTGAATGGGGATGGCAAAAGTTCATGTCCAGCTTAATGTTGTCTGTATTTCATTTTGCTGCTTTTAGAGGAACTGTTTACATAAGAGTAACATAGATTTTATTGAGTCAGTGTTTAAGCAAAAATCGAGCATATTGTTTGTCACGTGCATTTATGTAAGCTGTGTATCTAGAATCTGTCTTTCAGCTTGAGCAGTGAAATGGTATTTCTGGCTTTTGTTTTCTCCTGGCTAAATAGCCGGCGCCTTGGCTGTAGAACTGATTTTTTACTTTTCGCCTAAACACCTCTTCTTTTGCGCTTTCAACTAGAAAATGAATCAAACAAAGCTTAGAAGTTTCTTTCTCAAAATTGAAAGGCACTGAATGAAGTAGAAGTGAAAAAAGAAACTGTCTTTAAACAACTTCTGTAAAACCTGTACCTTCACTTCTCCTGCAGGTTTGAGGCAGGACATTGCCCGCCCTCCAGTTCACGTCAAGTTGTAGTTGCCTCTTGCTGCTCAAAGCAGCAAAGGGTCTGTGGAGAGAGAGAGAGCGTGCGCTCTGTCCGACTCCTTGGCTAGGTCAAACTCCCGAGTCCAGAGGAAGCTCTGATTGAGGAAGGGCCCAAGAGGCAGGAAACAGATGTTAGCAGCAGTGTCCCAGCTCAGGTGGCCTGATAACAAGTGTACCAAGCCAAAATAACTAAGTGGGTTAAATGGCTAGAACTATAGTTCATAGTCTTATTTATTGGGCTACTTAAATCTAGATTTATCTAAGGATTAATGTGACTTTTGCACATGCTTTTCTTTGGTTGGCATTTGTGGTGTATCGTCAAGCTTCAGACGGCTTGTCTGATAACAGTGCAGGTCACCGTTTGTTTCTGTGTGCAGCTAGGTAGCTTTCTCTAAATGCTTTGTATGGTCTTTTTGGTACTTCAGTAGTTTTTATCTTGTATTTGGCCAAAGATCAACATGCATGGGGGATGCAAAAGGCCAACATTAGAGTCCTGCATATTCAGAAAAAGCCCTGTGAAGCCTCCAAAACAGTGAAGATTTAGTATTTTATTTTTCTGTGTATGCCTTTCTTCCTGTGACCTTTTCTGGTGTAAAAGATACCTGGGTCCATTAGTCATACCACGACCATAGGAAGCCTACAGCAAACTCTTTAAATTGGGTGTTGGCACCTTATCTTCCAGGGAGAGTGCACAGAAATGCTTCTTCGAATCTGCTTTCAGATTTTGCATGTTCTTGGTATCCATTCGTCAGTTGAGTAATCTCTCATTACAAGATACCAGAAGGATATGGGGAATCTCAGGGTTAAAAAAAAAAAAAAGGAATAGAACAAGTGGAATTGAAGAAAATTATGATCTCAGGGGTAGGCATGATGCTCAAAGGTGAAGGCGTCACGTGTCAAAGAGAGATGGTTCATGCTCATGATGCGGTGTAACTGCAGTGCAGAGTTCTGTGCCTGGAGCCTTTCTTTTGGCTCCCTCTGGCTTTTGAAGGGCCCAGACACTGTCTCAGCCTTGGGCTTTCTTGCAATTCTTTTGAGACTCTACCTCTGTCAGGTCTTTCGCAGAAGCAAAGCCTTTGTTGCTGGTTCATTGGTGGTCTGCCTGTATCTTAAAACACCCCCTTGCAGGGCTGCCGCTGACTGTTTGAGCTTTCTGGCTTGCTGCTTAGCTACCTGGGAGCCCTTGGTGAGCTCAAGTAGGTAGATAGCTACAGGGTAATGCAGAGGCTTTCTGAATGCACTGTTGCTCTTTGGTTTAACAGCATGAGAAAAGTGTATAATTTAGTCATCAGCGGTCTTCCTTCATTCTTGCTCTAAGTTTCCTCCTGGGAATTGTGGGGGGGTTTGTCTTGTTTTTAGATAGGCCTTACTTTCCCTCATCTTCCATGATTGCTGTTGCCACCATTTTTCCATCTGAGAAGGTGTTTCCAGAGATAATCTCTTAAGCTTCCTGAGTGCAGCTCTGTGGCATTCTTAATTTGTACGTGTTACTTTCTGCCATTTGTCTAGCTTTGGAAATTTCCATTTCCTAAATCCCTTTAGGAGAGAGAGGGGAAAAAAACTCACTTTGTGAGGGTGATGAGGCACAGGTGGCATATTTGTATTTCAGATGTCCATAACAAATATTTTCCATTTCTGACTTTACTAAAATCTCCTTGTAGGTAAGTATTGGAATTTGCTGACCATGGATCTGTTTTAGCATCATATAAAAGTTTTTCTCTTGTAGTGATCCTCCTAGATGTGTGTAAAAGATAACAAGAAGTCACAAAACTTAACACTTCTATAGTGTTAAGAAGCTGGTTTGGAGAACAGGAAAGTTCTTTTTCTTCGTTAAATGCCACTTTATAAAAATTGAATGAATCTATGTAAAAGTACTAGATCTGCTACTTCTCTCATTGGCTTGTTCTTCTACGGAAGAAGGACTTTTTATCTATCTGTCTGACAGTCATTCCCAGTGATGGGGATGGACCAGTTGAGAAGCAGAGATTTTGATGATAATAAGTTTCAATAAATTTCATGAGAATGGCTTCCCAGGTGGAAGAGAGAGATCTTTAGTGTGAGCTTGTGGACCTACTGAAGGTTTTTTTGAATCCCCATAGGACACAAATTCACAGGAAGCCAGTGAAACCAACGTGGTTTGTTCATAGAGCTGCTTGCTCTATTCTGTGTTGTTTTTTTAAATTAAATTATGGTTGCCTTTGCTAAACTTTTGTTGTGTTGCTAGCTTTACTGTGTATGTTCCAGTTGCCAAAATACTAGAAACCACAAAGGGCACCAGTGTAATAAACAAGAACAAATAAGGATAGTCTGAAACACTGTTACTTGCAGATAGTTGACTTAACATCTGAAATAAAAATTGTTTCTGTTTTTAGTATTTATTTTAGTTACAGCTTTCTTACACCCCTATGAACTTCTTTTCTCCCACTGGAATATCAGTAAATACAAGAGGACTACTGCTCACTTGCAACTGTTTAAGAATTGCAAGCACTAAAAGGAATCAAAAACTAATACTTCACATTTGAGAATGAGTTTTTATGTAAAAAGTAATGATTTTAAATTCTAAAAATTAGACCTGTTTTCAATTTTGTATGCATGTTTCTCATGAAAAATTTTGAAATTGTCATCTTCTGATCAAAAAAAGTTTAAGTTTCTGATTTTTCATCTTTTTATATTTCTGATTCCCATTTAAGATAATGAAATAATCACAAAGATGCTTACTATAACTGTAGTTATTTATAAATGACAAGGATTGGACATCAAAATCTATGATTATAAAAGCAATTTAGCCTGCTAGATATCCTTCAAATTCCTTCTGATTACGTGTAAGTGCCAGCAGTATAAGAATACATTCAGTTTAAATTCAAGTCCTCTGTTTAAGTTACTGAATTTCTGGTGGTCCAGCCTCTTCTTTGAAACCTTGAAGATGACCTATTTGAAGTCTGCCTGTGCATGATCCTTACTACGGAATTGCTCCGATTTTCTTTAGAGACCCATCACTTCTGGCAAACTCTTTTTATATTCCCTTGTTCCATTGCTTTAAGACAGGTTTCCCCGTGGTAAAACAGTTTCCTTTATTACTTGTTTGTTTATATTAGTAGTGGTTTCCTTCTTAAGGTTAATTATTGTTTCAAAGAAATTGCAATTTCCTGTTCTGGTGTAGCTTGTTTTCTTTAGATTTGTTCCACGTTGTCATGATGTCTGTAAAATATTGTTCGGGAACTCTTTGTGTTTTGAAGGTGCAATGCTCCAAGGGATTATTCTTAATCTTACTTACTTTTCCCCTCTCTTTTCTTTCAATTTTAGGTAAGAACGACTTTTGCAGTGATTTTTTGCTTTTGAGGAATTTCTCCTTTGGTAAAGTATTAGTCTCTTTTTCTATCTTCCCTAAAAAATTGTAGTCTCTTTCTCCATATTTAAGGGAGGGGCAGGAATCCTTGGCCAAGGCTAGTGCTGTGCCCTTTTAAATACTCTGATATGGTTGTTGGAAGAGAATTTGAAAATTTCAAGTAGGTGTTTGGGTTTTTTCTTAATTTTCTATATACAAGGTGACAGTACAAATGCACAAGCAAGTTACTGTTACTTGCAGTAGTTTGAAGAAGTTTGAAATAGGTTTTCCTTTAACAAAGCAGAGTGCACTGCTTCAGATTTCCTGTGGAATATCTGCATGCTCAAAGGCCCTGCCCAAGAATATACTGAAGCTTATGTAGTAGTAATTTCTTTATCTATACCCAAAAAGAATTTAAAGCTAGATAGCAAAAAGTAGATAACACATACTGTCACTTAAATGATGATTCAACAGAGTAATTAACACAAGTTGCAATACCAGGATTCCGGAATTGGAATTCCATTACTAACTGCAGATTTGGAAGCTTCCTGTTAAAAGGCTGCAATCCCAAGGAAAAAGATCTTTCATTTGGCAGGCCTAGATACAACTTCTGATTATAAGAGAATTGGTATATTGTGGAGAGTAATGCAACTATAAATACGACTTCCTGTGCATTAGACATGTTTGCCAGTTGCTGGAAGCTTGAAAAAGGAGATCTTGTCTGGTTACAATTCACAATCAACCTATGGAAAGGAGTTGAGAACAGCAGTCCGTTTCTTTTATCAGCGACACTCTGGGTTCATAGTATTGCAGTTCTGCTTTTTTGTTCTTTCTCCTATACGTATACAGTCTTGATTAATCAGTAAGAGGCCCGGGCATGAGGTAATGCTGGAAATCAACAATTTGAATCCTGTGATTCTTAATAGAGACTTAATGGAAACAGAGGTATTGTTATCTCCTTGGTCAAAGAAGTATGTCATTTGGACAGTATTTAAAGGCAGGGTCTGGGCTGCTGTGTGCATAATGTTCCTTTGGGTTTTGTCTGTTTTTAGAAGACCAAAACTAAAACGAGAAATAGTGTAATTCATACTGGGAAATAATCCTGATCTCTAAAATTCTCTGGCATCTGTATTGTCACAACTTAGTCAGAAGAACCCTCTGTAGCCATCTAGTCTGATCCTTTGTGTAATGTAGTGCAAAAATCTCTCGCTTATTGTTCAAACAGATTTTACGTGGGTTTCAGCCTCTAATAAAGTCAATGCAAGTTGTGTGAATTTTAAGTTTCTCAAGTCTTAAATATGCTGCTTCCTTGCCCTTCCACCTGAAAGGCAATTAGTGATGTTCTCCAATGAATGCTGGAGTTCAAGATGCTTTTATTCCAAGAGACAAAGCTTGTAATTGCCCAGAAGTGGGTGCATGGTGTTCGTCCACATCCCAAACAACTGGTTCCCAGATGGCAATGAGGAAGGGAGGCAGCATGACAAGGAGGGGAGGGTAGAGAGGCAGTGACACTGGTGGCATGAGAAGGAGTAAGGAAAAGGTATGAAAAAGCTGGCATCAGTGAGTCCCTGCTTCAGAGAGGTAAGAAAACATTGACTTAGGATTTAAAGGGTAGGATTCCTCCACTTGTTCTCTACATATTGGCCTTGACCATGTTCTTATTTTTAGGGTAACCAGGCTTTGGAGAGATTCAAACCCTTAGGTAGTCGTTCTCAGTTGATGGGAGAAACCTGAGAGGAGGAAAGGGGGAAGCACACGTGTTCCATCTCTTGCGCACGCTCTCTCTCTCACTGTTGTCCTTTCGTGGCAATCTCTTTTGTTGGTTAAAGACTTATCACATTTGAGAGTTTGAGGCTGAGCAAATCTATAATTACCAGTCAAAAGCATTGCATTAGTTTCCCTCTGTCAGCTACCCTCCTCCATAGGCTCTTCCTGCTTCTGTCCAAACTGCCATGCAGGGTTATGTACTCCACAAAGGACCAGAAACCCGGACATTGTGGCACCTGCTTTGGGCCACAACAGAAGTAGAGAGGGAACGTTGCATCAGCATACAGTGCATGTACATGTACTGCACAAACAGCACAAGCCTGGGCCATATGGATGGCCTTGCTACAGTGCAATTTTTATTTTTTTTTTCTGAATACACAGTAGTTTGGGGGCAGGGAGGAAAGAAGAATCCGCTGTGAAAAAAACTGTAGATTTCACTTCCTTGAGATCAGTTTTTGCCCTGGTTTTATAGAGTCACTTTATGTCATTCAGTTAAGAAAGTAGTTTATAGTCCTACATCTTGAGTACAGGTGGGAACACTACTTTCCTTCATCTGAGTTCTGTCCAAGTGACTTAAAAGAGCTATGTTCCTACAAACAAACAATCTGTCTCTTCTGAAGGTTTTCGTTATCACAAGGCTCATAATCTGGGAAAAAAATTTAAGTATGGAGTCCAGATAATTTATTTTGAAATATAAATTTAACTACAAATAATCTGGGTTGTTTTTTTGTTTCACCTGTCTTTGATTTTTGTATACTTTCCTGAGTTTTCTTCTTAAAAAAAAAAAAATAAGTAAAAATGAGTTAAATATAGATGTAGATTACATCACTTGGTCTGTACTACTTATATTTTCTACAAGGATACCAGTTTACTGCCAAAATATGACTCAAAAGATCAATAGCAAACAATCTGTGCAAGTTTACACAAGAGAACTGAAGTATTTCATTCCGTAAGCATTGTGCTTTAAAAGCACACATTGCAAAAATAGATACTTCTTTGAGAAGGCTGCTTTCTTAATTTTCACTGTTGCTTTCAGAAGTATGTCCAAATAGTTACAGGGTTTTTTTTTCCTGAGAAATCTGTTGCTGCACACTGAGAATGTAGGGGAATTGGAATGGCTATGGCTCCAAATGCTTGCACTTAACAGAGGTCAGTCATAATATTTCTGTCCTCAAAGACAGTCTTAAATTTAAAAAAAAAAAAAAAACAAAAAAAAAACAAAAAAACAAAACCCTTAATTTTCAAGTTTGATGTATTTTTATTGTAACAAAGAATTCAAATGGGGGTCTAAAAGGTGCATTCCTGTTTAAGGGTATGCTGGTCATGGTGGCTGTGGTTGAGGGAGGTGCATTTGCCATGTCTTTATAAACATTGTTATGCAGTGCGTATAATATTTAACATGCTTTGATTCCTTTAAAACCCTCTGGATTATTTTATCTAAAATCTGTGTATTAAGAAGTGAATTATACTTTCTCAATGTCTGTGCTTGCTTAACGTTCTGTAGAACAAAATTATTTGGACAACATAATACTGCACTAACAGACGTATCTCTCATTTTTGTATAGTTCTTTTTTGTTGACAGTGTCAAACATTTTGCTCCTCAGTCATTGTCTTTACAGTTCTTCTAATCCTCCATATGTTGGTCCATTTAGCAAGTCAAATGTCAGAAGGGAAAAGGAAGGAGAGCTGCCCACTCTCCCCTCTTTTTTTAATCTGAGATTAAAAAATTACATACAGATCTCTCAAGCTCTAGGAGGAAAAATGTGCAGTTTAGGAATGAATACTGTGCCTTTTGTTCAGCTTGTGCTTTTTATTAAACTCTTTGGCTCTTGATTTAACATTATCTACACAGTAACTGATAGTCTCCACAGCATTTACAATTCCAGAGGCATCCTGACCATCTACAGGTAGTAATGTTTGATAGCACTGGGTTTTTTTAGGCTTTAAATGTTTGAACATGTCATAGCTTTTAGATTTGAGAAGAAGCACACGTTTTAGAAAAACAGCTGAGAAGAGAAAAGTAGAAATTGGAAAATTAAAAATTGGGGTAGGTAGGAAAGAAGGGCAGCTCAGGTAGTCAGGGCTTTCAGCTCTGGGTTTATTGCTGAGTGTTCCTTAAATTTGGCACTCGTTTGTTCGGATTGTGAGAACAACCTTCATTATGCTTAGCAGTTTACCCACCACCAAGTTTTATTCTCCTTTTACAGAGGACTTGTCAAAATGCTATGACAACTAGGCTGGTTTTAGACAAACAGACCCTGGCTCTAAAAAGACAGTAAAGTCTGCAAGTCAAACGTGGAGGGCAGCCATTGGCACTGGAAGAAGTAAGAAACCACAGATTGTTTTCTCGTTGGATGAAGAGCTTAAAGCAATGTAAAGTTAATTGAAGAATTCCTTGAAAGTGAAGTCAGCCTAAAATAAAAGCTTAGGGGTCTATAATTTACTAAATGTGAAAGCTTTGTAAGCAGTAGTGAACCTAAAAGTTTGAAAAGAACATATTTTAGTAAACATATCTGGCTTGTGTTATGGACTGTCCTGTTTTAATTATTTGTCCAAATAATGTAGATTTGCAGTAGGATCTCTAATTAGACACGGTTTGATTTATTGAGCTGGCCCCATATAAACCATGATGTCATGCTGTACTGCTCAAAATTACAGCTCTGCTCTTGCAGTTTAAAGACGATTATTTTTAACTTTGGAATGTTTCAGTTTTGTGCATCTTGGCTTTTGGCTTTGTGAACTTAAGATGTTCTCTGCTCCCCTCCTCCTCCCTCCCCCAGATCAAAGCAATTTGCTGTAATGTAACCAGAACAAAAACCATTGAAATGGACTTCTGAACACTCTTGGCTTTAAATGTTGTTGGTAAATAAGAAGAAAGGCAAGAATATTCATGCTTGCTGTCAGGGGGGTTGAGAAATAGGTACAGTAGGTATTGAACTATGTTTTGCCAGGTGTCCAGATGCTGATGCCATACCAGAGCAGGAATGCTTCATTTATGTCTCTAAAAGGTCTTAGTTTTCTTTTGATGCTGTAATTGAAGAAAAAGAAAAAAGGCAAAAAGAAAAAGGGGGGCGGAATAGAAAGAAGCAGGATCTGCACTGCCTGTTACTGCAGGTAATAATTATTTACTAGGAACAGGAACTCTCATGTACATGAGTTTTTACTCATATGTGTTGCATTTTCTGCTCGTTTCCCATTTGAATAGGAAAATTTGCCTTTAGTTAAACCCAGGTCTGTTCCAAATGCAAAGGGAAGGCGTTTCACAGGAGGATTTCTGCATTTCCGTACAGAGGAGGTCTCACTTACGTAGAAGTGAGCAGCATCCATCCTGCCAGCATCTCTGATCTGGACTTGCGGGCAAAGGGACAATACACAGCAGGGTGTGGAGGAAGGGAGGACTGAAAGTTAAGTCAGACTACAGTCTCTCCTGCCAATGTCTTCTAGCATGTTAGAAAGAGACCAGGTGTTTCAGGGCAGGGGGAGTCTTTCTGTGGAGGTGTCAAGACTACTTTAGGCTAGGATGGAGCCTGACAGCAAACTGGGAAGGGAACAACAATAAAGGCATGGAGGTGTCGCATTTATACTGGAGGCAATTAATTACCCATAGATGTCAAAAGGTGGGAGTTGTGTTTGGGAGGCAGTAGCTGTGGCAGAGAAAGGCAGACTCCATTTTCTAACAGAGCAATAAGGAGAATTTCTGAGTGGGAGGGGAAGGTGAAAATGTCTTCCTGTGGATTTTAGAGGGGAGACTCGGTGAGTTGCCTTTGTAATGATTGCAGTGTTTCAGGCTTGTGTAGGTTGAGAACAATGCACGTTGAGTCATTGCAAAGCTATACTTCTCATGAGGCGCCTTCATTACATAGCAGCTGACTCAGTTTCTATGCTATAAATTGTGTATATAAACTAGATTGCAGCTTAAAAGACTCATAAAAAGCCATGGGATTTCTTAGGGTTTTTTATAAGGGTATTCTCAAATGAGTATCACATTTTTAATATAATCAGTTGTTGACTAACATATTGTTCTTAAATATGTAACTGCTTTTAGTCATCCTATAACTAGTTTCAGTTAAGCTAATGAAGGTTGGAGAGAATGCTGCTTGAGGGGGAAAGAGGAAAGGAGTTCATACTCTCTCTGTGCTTCAGTGCCAGTGAACGTAAGTGGATGGAAAGCATGTGCGAATTTGCTAACAAATGGTATGTATAGTGGAAAGATTTGATGTCTGAGTTCAGTTTACAAAAATACATATTGATTTGCTTGTTTTGACCTGACAAAGTTGCCAATTTAACCATTTAGAATAAGATTAAAGCCTTAATCCTTTGAGTATTCAGGTCTCCAGTTTGCAGTCAGTAACAGGGGGCCTGTAATGTCTTGATTGTAACATAATATCAATAGAAATTTAATAAAGTTTAACATTCAGTGAGTTACCATCTCTTGTTGATTGTAACCCTCCGAGAAGCTTTTTACAGTGGCTGAAATCTCTGAGAACAGCCAGCTTTTGGTGATGAGCAGACCACCTGTCTTGTTTTGATGAAATGAAAATAAGTGGTAGATTTCAGATAATTCTGTGATGAGCTGCTTATGTTTTGTCTTGTGTTAACAACACGTGGTTTTTGTTGTTTTTTTTTTAAATCCATCACAAAATCTGAATAGAATCTCTTTTCCAGGATGCTAATTAGCAGATAGTTGAAATGGATCTTGCTATGAGATTTGAGTGGAGTGACTGACTATCATCCACTGTGTGTGTGTCTGGGGACATGCATACACATGCATTGGTTTTGTCCTCATTTTCTTTAATGTATCTGGCAATATACTTAGTACTGAAACAGAAACAGTCAGACCTTGAGGAACTTATGACTGACAGCAGTTTAATTCTTTTCTGTGTAATAAATGACTGATGTAGGTTTAATTTTTTTTTTTTGGCAGCTCTTTTCCTGACATTTACTTGCTGAAACCGGTCATGGAACTTAGAGGAACAGCTTGCCTTTAAGAGGCATAATAGCTTCTCCATCACTTTACGTCTTGTCATTAAAACTGGATGTTCACCCCAAGCTGTCTCACAACTCTGAAGTTATAGGTTTGAAATTATTCAGTGAGGATCTTTAGCCTGCAGTGTATGATGAAGTGATCCTAATGGCCAGACAAGATAAGAGGGTGATGATGACTGTCATGAGAAACTAAACAGGGAGGTGGGACAGGAACGTGCCTGCTGTCATACCTCTGGAATTGCCAGGTCACCAAATGGAAAGTAATGGCACTTTCTAGCTACAGTATATCCAGTAGCTTCCTTTTTCCTTTTGCTCTACAATGTAAAGCTGTTTAGTATCACATAAAAAACCAGCCTCTTCAATAACACATGCCTGAAATTTTCTTGATACTGATGCCAAAAAACAACTGGGATCACAGCGTACAAAAGTACTTGAACAGAGAGATGGAGGTGATCAAATCTGGTGCACAGGGAGTCTCATGAATGTGAAGTCATGTGAATGACATGAAGGCACAGGTAGGAACACATCTGGCAGCTGCGTAATTTGAACAAGTCCCTTGGCATTGATTAATGGTGTAGTGGTCACATACAAGAACTTACCACACATCTCCTGCAATATTCCTCTTACCCGCTCATTCCCACTTTCTCAGTTGCAATCGTTCTCTGGCCTGTTTCGGTCAGAATGAGCAGGCTCAACCAAAAAAGCTGAAGGAGCTCATCTGTGCTAACCTGTCTGGGGTGGAAACGATTATGGAGTGATCATGCAAGCAGCTCAGCTAGCTTGAGGAGTGTTGACCTGCTGTCGCGGTTTAACCGAAACCAGGACACCTGCCCTGTGGTTGTGGGTGGGAAAGGGGAGACGTATCCTCTAAGGAGAGGTGACTCCTAGCAGAGTATGCATGCTCACAACCAGTGATGGTGTCTGCTCTGCATCTGGGGGTTGAGAAGGCAGGTACACGTAGATTATCACCTGACTGCTGTATCTTAGTTTGCTAACTTGAGCATGGTTAGCAGATAAGCCATGATGCCACAGGTTGGAGTGCAGGCTGTATGAAAGCTTAAACAGTGTAAGTGGCTGCACACTTAAAGGCAGACTACTGCACTTGTTGGCAGAGATTAAATATAGCACAGCTTTGCTTTTGGTGTTTTGCAAGACAACTTCTGACTGGCATAGTGGGAGGTGTGCTTTTCCTCAAATGCAGCTATAGTTTTGCCTGAGTAAAACTTTGGTTCATTATTGGTCATATCTGGAATTCAGGAGGCAATGCTAAGATGATTCACATTCATTAATTAAACCTCTAGCACCATCCTGGGAGGCAAGTTTAGAGAGGAAGAAATAGAGATGAGAAGCCTAAAGGTGCAGAGGGAATCTGCTTCAGAGCTGAAATTAAACTTTGGCTCCAGGCATCATGCCTCTGGAAATTCCTAAACTACTCCAGTTTCATGTCAACACTGTCCAATTACAGCACTGTAATTTAGAGTAATTTATAAATCTGTATCTGTAGTGGATAAGACTTGCATAAACCACATCCATTAACAATAAAAGAACTGCTATTAAATAATTAAGTAATAAAAAGATCACACCTTCAGTAACATGATTAAACTGTCTAAGAAAGGCTATCACTTCTTTATATCTGACTTCTCCTGAGCACTGGGCAGCAGATGTATTGTGTCAGACCAGTGTCCATCTAGCTCTGTATCTCATCTTCAGCCATAGCTGTTAGCCACAGAAAGATTACAGGAACAAGGCAAGCGTACAGTCATGCTTTTTTATTATTGCCACATCTTGCCGTTTTTGGCAATTCTGCTCAAATTCTATTCTGAAATCTATTTTCAGCTTTGAATTTTGGAAATTATGCATCATTGTGGCAACATATCCATAGTAATCTGTCTTTTCTTGTGAACAGTATGACTAAGCACACCCAAGCATCCCTCATACACATTTTATAATCACCATCTGCTAGTGGTGTGTTGTGATACATACTTGCATTTGAGAAGTTTCTTTTACAGCAGGATAAGTTCATCTGTCCACCATAGCCTAGAAAACTCCAGAAATGTGGTGAGTCCAATTACAGTGTTTGCTCTTTTATCAATTTTTTTAGAAAAATTAGTGGTTATGGGAACTACCAAAAGACCCTTTCCTGCAGGGATTTGAAGGGAGATAAGAAAGGCCCTTATAAAATGCGGAAGAGGTTGCTGTGCCTCATGCTTCCTTCCCAGAACTCTGTAGCTGCCACTTGCCATGGGTAGGCCTGTCATTTATGTTAGCATCATGACATGCTTGCAGTGCATGGCTTTTGCATTGATCAGAGGCCATCTGATCCACTTTGTGATCTTTGAGAAAAGCCTTTTATAGCTTTGTTTTAGTTCTTCTGTGAGCACTGTTCTTTAAGAAAAAGAACATAATAAAATGGCTTTATTAAAAATGACAAAAGTGGGTAATTAATTTTAAAAAATTATTTTTATAAGATTTTTAAAAGAAAAGTTGGGATTTTTTTTAGTAGTTTATTATGGATGGCTGCTTTTAAATGTTGATGGAACAAGGGAAATCAGAAAAACAAATTTCCCCTGGTTTTCATTGTGGGGCACATGGGTCAAACACCCAGCATGTTGTTCTCGGAAGAAATAGTTTCATTTTTCCTAATGTGGACATGCAGTACTAAAGCTTGCTGTTTTATGACTGTGCAGTACTAAAATGCTGTTTATTGTCAGTCTTTTCACATCTGCATCATGTTATTTAATCCAGATTTTCTTTGAAACCACTGCCAGACGTGCAGTATGGATGAATGCTTGGAGAAACCAATGGGTGTTAGGCACTCTGATGCTTTTAATTGTTTAGAGTAATCATGAATTTGACGTGGAGGGAAAATGCTTATTTCCATTCTCTGTCTATTTAGATTTACATTGAATGAAGGGTATAGATGACTTTTAAGATTTTTTTTTTTTTTTTAAAGAAAAAGATAATTGTGGGAAATATAGTAGGCTTTTGCTTTGTTTATGCTATGCATTTGGAAACAATGTGTATTGAGTTGGTTTTATGCAGTGCCTTTGTAATCAATGAGTGTATTTCTTCCTTTGTTTTGTGTGATTCTTTCATGCGGAGGCAGGTGAGAAGAGGAGCATAAACAAGGATAACGAAGTGTCTATACTCTTCTTTTACACTTCATAATCCCCTTTTCTTAGTTTTTATTGGCTTGTTTGCTTGGTTTAAAGCATAAGAATCAAAAGGAAAAGTGACCCTGTAAAAATATAAATAATCTCAGGTGGTTCCTTTAGTTCTTTTCCTCTTGAGAACCTTAGTACCCCTATTTTATGTAGGTGTTAAAGACAAAATTGTGACTTGTGTCTTTCCCTCTTATTTCCTGCACAGTGACTAACCATATTGTCATTTTTTTTTTTCCACCATATGCTTGTCTTTAGCTAGCATTGTTCATAGCCACAATTAATTGCTGGCAGTAACACTGGCCAGTGTATACTATAAAACGGGATTTGCTTTTATCAATAAACTGTCATATGCTTACAGCTTGAGCCTCCATCTGCATTAACGTTCTTGTTGTTCCTACTTCTGAGTCTTCACACTTGGAATTGATACGTTGCAGAAGAAGCTAATGCAAACTCTGCTGCTGCCTTCTCCATGGGGAGCAGTCATTTGGATGGAACAAGCATTTTGCTAGGAAACAGTGGCATTTGGTTTCTTTGTGCCTTCAACCAATTCTTACCAACCAGCCCGAGCAGGAGGAGAAAAATGTATTTGCTGGGTTCCTTTCAGATGGTGACACCCTCTCTTCCTGCAAATAAACACCAATATATCTTGATTTCTTGTGTGCAAATCAAAGGCAAGGGCTTCTCATTCCATCTGTCAAATCGAGGGCGTGCTTCGTTGCATCCTGACCTGACGCAGGTTGTTTTTTCCCTTCTGCACATTTGTGTGTGCTTTGTTGCATCCTGACCTGACACAGGTTGGTTTTTTCCCTTCTGCATCTCGCCCTTTTATGAAAAGTGCTTCTTTTCTTTTTATCCCTTACTTTACAAAGGTGACTGAAACCTGAAGAGGGGCTTTGGTACCTGGAAATTTGACTTTTAGCTATAGGAATTAAATCCAGTAGTAGATACTACCTCTTTCCAAGAATCTTGTTGTGCCTGCAGTTTGTGAAGCTTTCATATGATCCTGTATGTATGAACTTCTGATTTATTTCTCTTGTCTCTAGACCTAGTCTTTATCAAGTATAAGTAATGAAAACTCAGAGCTATACCCAAGAAACAGGAGTTTCATTTCTGTTTGGAACATATGTGCCTAGTCATGATTGCAAAGGTTCTTTTTTTCTGTTCTTTTCTTTTTTTAAAAAGCTCATGGCTAGAACATAGCATATGCTGTAATACTTTCCATTTGCAGAGCCCTCTGTTTGATGATTGCAAGCTGCTCTGTAAACATTTTTTTGGTCTGACAGTCATTTTTCAGAGTCTGGAGCCTTCTCCATTTTTGGTGGGAATGTGGCTAAGTGATTTGCTCAGGGTCACCCAGTATATCAGCTGGAGCATAGTGGTAACGTGGATCTGTACATTTTTTGCTTTTTTGATGTCTTGATTGTATTTTTCTTTGCATTACATAGGATAGTGTAGTGCAACACACCTAGAAAATAACTAAAAAAATTCTTTGGGCTGAAAGTAAAAAGTCTGGAGAATAACTTGAGAGAGTTTAGAATAATTAATTATTACTTCCTTATACATGACCATTGAGAATAATAGATGAACTGGACTACACTAGCAGTCTTACAAAGATACTTTCTTTTGGACTTTTTTAGATCATACACAGATACTATATATTGCTTATGTGTAAACTTAAGCTTAGGGTAACTTCTAAAATTCCAGAATAGAAAACATTAGGATAAGAAGTTTTGATTTGTGTGGTCTTTTTTTTTGTTGTGGTTTTTTTTTTCCCCCTGATGGATTCAAGTGCAATACTTTCACTATTGCTAAGTGTAATCAAATCCTGCATACAACAATGGTGATAGGCAGAGGGGTTTTTCAGTAACTGAACAACAGAAGATCATTTGGGGAGCTCTTGCTGGGACTCAGGAAAAAAAGGAGAGTTTACTGCTTGTGGAAGAAGGGGCAGGCGACTCAAGAAGAGTACAGGGATCTCGTTAGGTCGTGCAGAGAAGAAATGAGAAAGGCAAAAGCCCAGCTAGAATGCAATCTGGCCGCTGTCGTTAAAGACAACAAAAAAAGTTTTTACAAATATATTAATGACAAGAAGAGAGCCAAGGAGAATCTCCATCCTTTATTGGATGCAAGGGGGAACATTGTCACCGAGGATGAGGAAAAGGCTGAGGTACTCAATGCCTTCTTTGCCTCAGTCTTTAACAGGCAGACCAGTTATCCTCAGGGTACTCGGCCCCCCGAGCTGGAAGACGGGGACGGCGAGCAGGATGAACCCCCCGTAATCCAAGAGGAAGCAGTCAATGACCTGCTACGCCACCTGGACACTCACAAGTCTATGGGGCCGGATGGGATCCACCCGAGAGTGCTGAGGGAGCTGGCGGAGGTGCTCGCCAAGCCACTCTCCATCATTTATCAGCAGTCCTGGTTAACGGGGGAGGTCCCGGACAACTGGAGGCTTGCCGATGTGACGCCCATCCACAAGAAGGGCCGGAAGGAGGATCCAGGGAACTACAGGCCTGTCAGCCTGACCTCGGTGCCGGGGAAGATTATGGAGCGGTTCATCTTGAGGGCGCTCACAAGGCATGAGCGGGACAACCAGGGGATCCGGCCTAGCCAGCACGGATTCATGAAAGGCAGGTCCTGCCTGACCAACCTGATCTCCTTCTATGACCAGGGGACCCGCCTAGTGGATGAGGGAAAGGCTGTGGATGTGGTCTACCTGGACTTCAGCAAGGCCTTTGACACCGTCTCCCACAGCATTCTCCTAGAGAAGCTGGCGGCTCACGGCTTAGACAGGTGGACTCTGCGCTGGGTCAAAAACTGGCTGGATGGCCGGGCCCAGAGAGTTGTGGTGAATGGAGTTCAATCCAGTTGGCGGCCGGTCACGAGCGGTGTTCCCCAGGGCTCAGTGTTGGGGCTGGTCTTGTTTAATATCTTTATCAATGATCTGGATGAGGGGATTGAGTGCACCCTCACTAAGTTTGCAGGCAACACCAAGCTGGGCGGGAGTGTTGATCTGCTCGAGGGTAGGAAGGCTCTGCAGAGGGACCTGGACAGGCTGGATCGATGGGCCGAGGCCAACTGTATGAGGTTCAACAAGGACAAGTGCCGGGTCCTGCACTTTGGCCACAACAACCCCATGCAACGCCACAGGCTTGGGGAAGAGTGGCTGGAAAGCTGCCCAGCAGAGAAGGACCTGGGGGTGTTGATCGACAGCCGGCTGAACATGAGCCGGCAGTGTGCCCAGGCGGCCAAGAAGGCCAATGGCATCCTGGCCTGTATCAGAAATCATGTGGCCAGCAGGAGTAGGGAAGTGATTGTTCCCCTGTACTCGGCACTGGTGAGGCCGCACCTCGAATACTGTGTCCAGTTTTGGGCCCCTCACTACAAGAAGGATGTTGAGGTGCTGGAGCGTGTCCAGAGAAGGGCAACGAGGCCAGTGAGGGGTCTGGAGAACAAGTCTTATGAGGAGCGGCTGAGGGAACTGGGGTTGTTTAGCCTGGAGAAGAGGAGGCTGAGGGGAGACCTCATCGCTCTCTACAACTACCTGAAAGGAGGTTGTAGCGAGGTGGGTGTTGGTCTTTTCTCTGAAGTAACAAGCGATAGGACGAGAGGAAATGGCCTCAAGTTGCGGCAGGGGAGGTTTAGATTGGATGTAAGGAAAAATTTCTTTACTGAAAGAGTGGTGAAACATTGGAACAGGCTGCCCAGGGAAGTGGTGGAGTCCCCATCCCTGGAGGTATTTAAAAGATGTGTAGATGAGGCGCTTAGGGACATGGTTTACTGGGCATGGTGGTGTTGGGTTGACGGTTGGACTCGATGATCTTAGAGGTCTTTTCCAACCTCAATGATTCTATGATTCTATGATTTTGGTACTAGGTATGTAAGGAAGGCCTCGTGGAAGGATTTTAGTCTCCCTAATAAAAAGGTGCATTTAATAATGATGATTGTTCTTCCCTTTTCCCTCTTTAATTCTGGTAATTTGTGTGGACCATTATTTCTGTTGCTATTTCAGTCCTTGTGTTTTTGAAAAATATCTTTACTTTTCAATAATACTTTTGGATAGATGATTGTATTCCCTATATATTAAATAACTTGAGAATTTCAGGTTATTCAGTCATGTAATTACAGGGTTTTTTCACATTACTTTTTGTGGGTAGCATATCTCCTTACAAAGGAGTTCTTCTAGGGTGTTGAGAATGTTTTACAAAGGTGAGTTAAATGAAACATTAGTTCAGAAGCAATTTCTTGCATGGGAGGAAAGAACAGTTTTCAGACAGCAATTGTTAAGAAATTTAGGGTGGTTTTTTTTTTTTAAACTATAGACATTTGAAGCTGATTTCTCAAAACAGTTAAAACTTGCATTTGGAATGTGCATGATGGGTGTGCTTCATTGAGCAGTGAGCATAGACCATCTCCTCTTGTTAATGCTCTGCAAGTTGAAAGCTGTTTTCATTTGAGGTTAAGATACAGTTTGGCAACTCACCCCTTCCCTATTTATTTTTCTATCTTGATAATACTGGTAGTATCTTAGTAGAAACACGCTCTTCTTCCCTGTGTTGCCCAAACCCTTCTGATTTTCAGGGTCAGGATCCTCTGGCCCAGCTACTTTTCTCCTTTTCTGTGTAATTACAGACCTCAGATATTTTAGTGATTGTGTTGATAGTAGGGTATTCCCCTAGACCTGCAATATTATTTATGAGATGGGTGGAAGTATTTAAAATGTTGCCTCAGACAATCAATTGGAAAATACTACTAGTGTGTAAAAATGAGGCTGTTCTGATATTTACTGAATTTTCCCCTGACTGAAAGGAGATTGAGGAGAAAATTTATTTCCTGTTCCATTTGCATAACCTGTTACTGAGTTTAGCATGTTACATTTATTGAGCTTTTTAGTTTCTAATACTCGATGTGGCACTTGGCAGGCTTATAAATGATACATTAAGATTTCTCCCAGGAGTAAACTATCTATGGTTCCAGTTAATAATACTGGTATTCAGTAAGGAAGAGAGCAGACCTGATAGTGGTTTGGGAGGCAGCTGAGGTAACCTCTAGGAATATCTGGTGGAAGTTTCCCTAGCAGCTCAAGTAACTACACAGATGTTAAATGTTTTTTCCCCATGTTCTGCAAAATTTTGCTTATGATGTTTGTATATTCATCACTGGAATGGACACCCCCTCCCCCAGTATATGGCATACATTTGAATCAGTGAAAGTTTGCCTGTGAAGCTGAAGAGAATGATTTGGAAGAATTTGGAAACGCTTTACTTAAAAATGCATCAATCAGTGTAGTAAGAAAGCTTTTGGTCATCTCTCTCGTGTCCGCTAATGGCTGTATGTAAGGGAGTCTGTACTACCTTGTATTGAAATCCTCTGTATTTTACTCTAGGTCACAGGCATTATTTTACTAATCTACAGCCATCTCTGAGCCATTATATGTAGAAACAGATTCAGCTTGGCTGTCACCTCTTCTCATAGAGTTTGAGCTGGTTTTTTTCATAGACCTTCTCTACCTGAAACTTTGAAGATTTTTTGCACATAAGAGTGGGTTTTGCCAGCTGTTAGTTTGATTGCTGAGACTGGAAAGGTAAAAAACAAATTAATTGATGTGTCTTCCTTCCCCTCCCCCCAACCAAAATGCTGTCTTTGGGGGTGGGGGGGTGGAGCTCAACTTCATTAAGGTTATGACAAGAGCTGGGAATGTGATTACATATTGATTTATCTTTTTTTTTTTTCAGTAGCATCTTATCACAAGTATTTTTGGAAACCTTACCAGTCAGTAGTCACACCTGTACCAGTCACATTAACTCATTTCATTATCGCAACAGAATGAGGACAGATGTTCCTATGAGTTTCAGAGCAGCTGCAAGGCTGTCAGGGGTGCTGGCAGCACAACAATCACATGTCCCAGCCTATGTGGTCAGAGCTACTTTACTGTTGGGTACACAGTTTCCGTCCAGAGTGCTACATTGATGGGGAAGGGCAGTGACTCTCTTCAAAGTTTCAAACTTGCCCTGTTCTTCATGGCTTAAATTGGGCATTTAAGTTGGTCAGTGTCTAATGAAGTCTGTGAAGAGACTACTGTGAGCTGCACTGTGGTTAGAGCAGCAGTGGAGCTTGTTGCCAAATATTCCGTCTCCTTTGGTTGGCCTGAACAAAAGCTGGTTGGTGGTGCAAGCTAAACATGGGTGGGATAGAGTAGAATGCCCTCTGGCATGACCATGAAGAACTACCAGAGACCACAATGGTGTTCTCATTTCAAGAGAAATCTTGTTTAGAGTTTTTCCAAGAATGCATAATTTCAAGCTCATGTTGTCATGTCCCTTGGCTATCCCACTCAAAGTTTGGAAGATAGGCATGAAGGTCAATTCATTTTAAATAGGCTTAACCTTTGTGAGTCATGAATGTGCTGCTGCTTAGGTTTAGCTTACTGTGATGATTGTAGTTGGCTGATTGTAATTACTGGTTAGAGGCTCCAGCAGGTGCTAGGGGCATCCGTCTGTTTCTGAGCACTGCAGGGTTTTCCTGCCAGCTGAATGCAGGTTGGGTGGATCGAGGAGTTTCTCTTCTATTTATTAAGTGATGTTTTAGATAAATTGGAGTAGTTCACAAATGTGTTCAGTTTTGATTCTTGCTATCCATCTAATTTTTCTTGTGGGCAGTGCAAAATTCCAAGGTCTTCGTCATGTGTTTTCAACTTAGCATATCTGAGAAATTTGGGCTACCGTATACTTTCCACATTGCCCCCAAATGGAGGAAGGATAGGGAGCTGAAAAGTCCTTCATCTTGCTGATTACAATCTGAAAAGTGTATGCTACCCTATGCAAAAATTCTGTCTCATGGATGAATGATTTGGTGCTTTTGGTTTCTTTCTACTCTCTTCTGGTTTACATTTTTCTACTTTTTGTTTTCTGACTACTAATTACAGTATGTTTTCAAAACAGTAATACGGGGAGTTGCTAATTAAAAGGAAAAAACTGAACTTTGATATATGCCAAGTTTCACTTGCCAATAACTTTGGCCACATGACTGACTTTGGGAGGGAAAAGAGGGAGGCAGTCCCCTCCCTCTATGAATTCTTAATTATGATAAATGAGTTGCTATATTATTAGGAACGTAACCTAATGGCCATACAGCTAAATATTTACTTGAGAGTTTATTTAGTACAGCTTGCTTTCTTTTTAAGCTACAGATTTCTTCATTGCATCCTTTCTTCAACTGTTTGGTCTTCCTAAACTCATAATCTCGGTATCTGTGATGTTAAAGAAACCAGAGTGTGAGGTCAAAATTTCCATTACATAGCCAGAGAGGAATTTCAAGGAACAATGCCAAAATCACTTAAAAAAAATAAATTTACAGGAAAGATGACTCATCAATCAACAATTGCAGTCGAGAAAATAGAATTAGTTGTATATGTTCAGGGTACAGAGAGACAGACAAAATGCACCCGGCTTGACAGGCGGAGTAAATCAGGGTGATTGTTTGTTTGTTTGTTTCCAGAGATTTTTATCTTGATCTCTGCTGCCTTTTCACCCTAAAAGGAGGACTCTAAGTAGCACACAGCTTCATGTTGCAGAATCATTGCCTTCTCAGAGCTACAACTATCTAGCAAAAAGGAAAAGATTTTCTGGCTTGTTGTGGCTTGCACTAACTAGCCAAGTAACTGAAGGACAAGGGGAAAGGTCTCCTCCTGTGCTTAACTTCTCTTGTAACTGTAAGGAATTTAACATGAGGCCACCTGAGACACCAAAATACAGCATTTTATACTTGATGGAGGTGACAGACTTCTGCTTTAGTATGCAGTAACGTGAGTGTGAAAAAGATGTGATAAAAGGCAGTTTCCTTCCTGCAGGAGTGAAGGTCCCTCTGGGAGGGAAGTCTGTTCAGCTATGGCAGCATCTCTGGGGGAGTGGGGCAGGCCTGCTGCTTGTGGCATTTTGTGTTGTGCCAGCCCTTCAGTGGGGAAGGCGCTTCTCTGGTGGTGCTTGTCTTCTCTTCCCCCTTGAGCTGCCCAATCTTTTTGCTGTGTTAAATTTACATGTGAAGAAAGTAATGAGTGCTGGGACTTGAAGGAGGTGGCACTGGAGATGAATCTGCCACATACCATGCTGTTGGTTGTTTTTTTGGTTGTTTTTTTTTTTTTTTAAACCCTGTTTGCTTTCTTGTATTAACAGGGGGAAGTGAAGGAAACGGTGTAACCACTCACTGTACCTCTCACAGATGGTAGACTGGATAGTTTGCACGTCTGGATGTCTCTCCAGGGCACTAGACATAATGGTTCTGTAAAGCTTTCCAGCTCATGAGACACTTCAGCAGAATAGCGTACCAACTAAAGGTGTGACTTCTGACTGCATTGCTCTTTGGCCTTAGAATGAATTTAGTCGATACTGTAATTATTTGTAAGTAGGAAGCACGCTCATGTACACTCCAGTCTATATGTTGTTTTTAAGGATTTCCCTTTGCTGTCCCATTTTTTCCTGGAATAACAGTGCGGCAACAGTCGGACATGAGCAACCTTGCAGTACATGCTTTTTGAAAGGGGATGTGGACTGCGAACAAACTCTGCCGTATGTGTTTTACTGCATTTAAGCTTGATGCTTTTCTATATTAGAATTCTGAAGATGTTATAGCATATTTTGAGCTCACTTCACTTACTGAAACAGATAATGTTTACAAGTGTGTGCAGGCTGCCTGTTCCTTCTAGAGCCTAAACCTGGCAGAGATGTGGGGGCATCTTCTCTCTCAGTATTTTTGGGAGAGTGTTACAGGTAAATGGTTGCACTTCTCAAACTCAGTAACTTTGAAAATACTTGTGAGAAACAGCTGAGACTCTTCTGGGTAGAGGACCTGTCACTGAACTGTTTTCTGGTTCCCACCATTGATGTCAGATGCATTTACAGCACGACACCACGGGCCTCAGTGAGGTCAAGTCTGTGCCATGTGCTGATCCTGGAGCCCCTTCTGCAGGGCAGAGTTCAGTGCATGTCAGCAAACAGCTCATTTTAGGTTAATATGAATGGGGGCAACAGTGATGTGGTTGAAGAGACCTTTTGAGGGTTAAATGGGAGTGCTGAAGAAAGCAATGCATTCCTTCATCCGATTCCCTTTTGCTTAGGTTTTGTCCCTTCACAGCTTGGATTTCTGTTTTTTTTTATGTAAGTACTAATGCAGAAAATTGGGTCATGGATGACAGATTTGAGTGATGGCCACAATACTTGCAGCTTTCAGAACACAACATGAGGCCCATCTCTTGGCTTAGCCTCGCCCTCAAGGGTGATAAGGAAACAAGACCAAAACAGTTTCTCCCACTCTTCCTCAAGAAGTATTCCCTTTTATCCTTAGAGGTTGGAGAGCCTAGCAACTATCTGTCTGTTTTATTTTCCTTAAGATGCTGTGATACCATGGTGATGAGTTATTAATAAAACTGCAGGCAGATGGAGAGAGCTTTTAACTGAGTAACTTCTTGGTTTGGGTTTTTTTGGGTTTGTGTTTTTTTCTTTCCATGCATCTGAGAATAACCATATATGAGCAAATGTCATGATTTGGTCTGTGGGGCAGAGTAGCTGAGCATTTAGCACAAATATACAACTTAATCTGCAAATAAATCAGAGCAGACTTTTTGCTTAAATGTCAAAATAACACCATGTTTATGGAAGAGCAAATAATTGTAAAGCACTGCATGCATTACTTTAAATATATGAACATAATTAATTAGATCTGAGATTTTTTTTCTGATTTGATGCATTTCTGAACATATTATGAGCTATTATTAAGTGCAGTAACAGTTTCCCATACAGCACAGTGTTCTGCCTCGATGGCACTGACTCAAAATTCTGTAAGTCTTTATAGTAATGTGCAGTAATCTCTATAACAGTGACACTAATCCCCTCTTCTAATATGGAACTTGAATTAAAAAATCTGTGAAATGTAGCTTTAAAGCAGCTTTTGGGAGTTATTAATTTGTAAACCCCCCATCAGTCATCCATACCAATAGGAATGTCTTTATAATAACAGAGCAAAGGGGTAGTCACGTTTAGGAAAAGCAGTGAAACCTTGGGGGTTTTGCTTTTTTTTTTCTTTGTTAAAGTGTGAATGGCATTAATTGCATAACACAAGCAGCAAGAGGTTGGTTACAAATGGTGTAAAATTGTTATGTTGTCCTACCCGAATGATGCATACTAACTCTCCTGTCCAATTTTAGTGTACTGCAGTCAGTTTACAGTGTGCTTAAGCTACTGTTAAAGGCTTGGGGTGATAATGTCTTACATGGCAACATTACAAGCTTCCTGAAGTTCTCATTTATCAGCTGCTCAGATGCTGATGGGGAAAAAAAGCAGACATCTCCACAAATGCTGAAAGCTGGACAGAAAATTTCTTTTTAATATTTCACATGTTAATTTCAGATGATTGTAGTTATTGAACGAATAGACCCTTAAAAGTCTCCAAATGCCTTGACTTCCAAAAAAGTTGTGATGTCTGTAACACCCAGTGATGTAGATAATGCTGCGTCCCCTTATGCTTTACACACATTGTGAGAGGGATTGTCTATGGCCAGTATTTTCTTTGAATAAGGTACAGCCCTGGTTGGAAGTCTGTAGCTACTGTGTTGGGGGGGGTTCCAGGCACTTACCTAATTAGCATGGGGACAGCACCTAGGTCATATTGGGTTTCTCAATCCCATTGAAATTGAATGGGATTAAATGTGTAACTCATAGGAAATTCTGAAGATTTTATCCATGATAAATAACCTTATTCCTCTCCTTTCCTCTTTACTCTCCAGTATGATAATCCATGTCCTTTAAATGGAATCCATTTTCTCTGTAATCTGAAAATTGCCATAAAAATACTACAGAAAGATCAAAGCACACTGAAGGACTGCGAGCAAAACTTACATGACCTCTTAACTGAGGTATTTGTAAAATATAGGTGAAGTGTCGAGAACTGCTGTGACATTTTGTTCCATATGGGGATGTAAGTGATTTTGTAAAGCATTCCAGCAGAGTGAAACAACCAACAATCTTTCTGCTGTGTGCGTGAGGTACTTAATTTTTTTTTTTCCTGCCAAGAATGCTTCCAAGTGGAAATTATTTTTTTTGTCATTTTGGGGTCATTGTTGGGTTTGGGTTTTGGGGTTTTTTTTTTGTTAGCAAACAAACAAAGAAGCAAAACAAGATGTTCCATCTGGAAAACGCACTATTATTCTCCAAAGTAGCCTTTTTAGTAGAAAGATGCAGGAAAAGGGACATGCTTGATGAAGCAATGGTCAGGGAAGCTGGAGGAAGAAGTGTATTACATGAAAATGTTTTGCTTTCCTTTGGAACAATGATGCTCTTATGCTTTTGAGGTTTCACTGACTCACAGGATAAAGTGTTTCTAACCTAATAAACCCATCTCCCTTTGAAGAACCTTTACCTATGAGAAGACTTTTGTCTAGGTTTAACCTCAGCTGTGGCCTTGCTGCTTTTGGATCTGGCTGCATTGTTGTAAAGAAATGGGAATGAGCTATTAAAACGTAGAGTTTTCTTGTCTCTGTTTCAGGTTGGAGTTCTCATAGGTGTTGGGCTGGGCTCTGCCCATCGTGCATGGCCTCCTGCGGAGTTGTATTGTGTTGCGACACCTCTGTCCATGTTTTACTGTAGAGAACCACGCTGGCATGTTGCTTTATCATAGGAAAAGGGAAAACATTTCTCTCGGCAGCCAACTAAGTGTACTTGTCGTTTTTAGGAATATACAAGAGGGCTCTGTTGCCACTGTTTATTATTTTTATTTGTGCAGCGCCTAGGGGCTTCACTTTTGAGCCTTGGTGTTAAACAAGGTGCTTTATGCAAACAGCAGAAAGATTATTTTTTCTTTAGAGAGCCTGATTCCATAGTGCAGTGCAAAGATGTGCAGAAATACCTCGCCTAGTTTTGAGTGAGCTTACCCGGGCACTGGAAACGTAAGTGTGCTAGTGCTGTATGTTATGCTTGTGTGTTGCTTTTGTGTAGATGTGCTACAAACTGATGCCCGATTCAGGGATTTACAGTGCTGTATTGGGCTGTGCAAATACCCTCAGAGAGAGGACAATGGGAATACAAGAGATGACAGAAAGATGCAGACACATGCAGTGGAATTTAAAGAAACAGCAAGAGGTAAAACAAGCTTGGGTTAGGGTTATGGCAGTAGTATTTCCTATGGATTTAGGCATAGGATTTTTCTTCCCTTGAAGTAAATGCCTTTAGGAGGAGCCATAAACCTCACAAACCAGGGAGTAAAGAATGATTTGAGGAGGTCAGGCATCGTACCCAAGAATCAAAGGACTGAGCTGAACAACGTGTGGCTGAGGAGTTCTTCCCATGACATCTTAACGATGTGAATTTGGTGTACAGGTAGAGGCAGACACCCTCTGGAAAAACAGTTTGTGATAGGAGTTGGAATATTTTTTCCTACAACTCATTATTTCTTCAGTTTACGAATTGCTTCACCATATTTGGGATCCTGGACACTTATTGCCTGATAAGGAGAAGTTGTTACTATTTATAATTTGGGCTTTTATTACTCAGGCTGCTGTGATGTCTAAATGCTTCTGTGAGACGGAATGTAATATGGAAGATAATATAAACTGTAAAACTAATGAGGGAATTGCAGTACAGATGGCATTGTGTGTCTGCTTTGCAGACTGTGTTTTGCACTGCTCATTTTAAATTTCTGTTAAAAGAACCAGAAAACCATCAACTGCGTGGTAGGAAGTGGCTTACTAAAGGTGTCCTCTAGAACAGGCTGTAATGCTAATGAAGTTTCAGTGCTACTGCAAATGCACAAATGAACTTTTAAGGTAATCAAGGAAGCAGTACATTCATTAGTTTGATAGAAACTTTAGGCAGCTTTCTTAAAGGTGTAGTTTGAACTGTACTAGACTGATGTTAATTGCATGTAGGATGGGGTAGGTATACTTTTTTGTCTCCCAGCCATCTCCTCCATCACTTACTGTGAAGTTTGTAAAAGCTGCATGATTCCTTCTCCTAGGGCTGTTGATTTCTTTTACAAAGAGCAGAAGTTGTACTACCTTCATCTCTTATGTTGTACTGGCGGCCAGCAAATTCCAGATTCAAACCTTTCTTTAATTTTCACCAATATGACATAAACGGACATTGCACATAAAAGAGCGAGCCATTGCATATGGCTCCTGGTACAAAGAGTATTACAGTAACAGAAGTGCCCTGGTCATAAATTTATGTGAATGGTAACCATGTGTCTCTGAATGCCTCCTGTTTCTCATTCGAGTTAAATGTTACTCTATCAATACTTGCCAGATATCTTGCACTCTCATGTCTCCGCAATATTTTTAAGCCTTTTGATGCCTTGCAGTTTTTGAAGTAGTCATATTATTTTTAAGATCCTTAAATTAGGTCATAACAAAAATATTTCTATTTATCTAATCCATTTCCCTGTGTTCAGACTGCTTGGTATACTGGAGCATGTAATAAAGTAGAGAGATTTAAATGGCTTACTTCAGTATGAGAAGAAAATGTTACGAAAATCACAAGTTTTCTTTAAAAACTGAAGCCTTTTCAACTGACTGCAATGTGATGGGAGTGGCTGCGAATGATTAAACTTCCTTGCAGGGGGTAGGATTTGTAGGACACAGAGCTAGTGAGTCACAATTTCCAATTTTTGACCAAAAAAAAGAAAAAGAAAGGAAAAAGGGACAATCTGTGATTTCTATAGCTGGTGACTACTGTGTGTCTTCAGTGAAGTAAGTGTTGTGGTCTCATACCAGTTTTTGAGATGCTTTTGTCTGATTTCGGTTGGAATCCTGAAGCCATCCAGTTGTCACTGCTCACAGAGGGAATGCAGGGGTTGTGCAGCTTTTTTAATCACACAGATTGTCATCTCTTGTTCATCTCATTTCCTCTTGGCCAAAAACATGAGCACGACTCCCTTAGTGCTTGTGACTGTCCTCTTGTATGTGGTGAGGATCCTGCTCAGGTGAGTGAGAGCAAACAGTAGTTTCCTCATTACTTTTGCTCAAGGCTCCACTCACACTGAGGGCAAACGATATTCACAGCTCAGAATCGAGATACAAGCTTTTGAGACACTGTGATTTGTCCTGGAGTGACTCTCCATTTAACATCACCCATGCCCTGCCTGTTTAGCTAGCAACTTTTGCTCCCAGTTAGGTGGTTCTGACTTCTCTTTCAAGTTGGATTTTACTCAAAACAATGGGTAGATGAGAGCCTAGAGCTCCTAAGTAAAGATCTTGTTAGGAGGCAGTGAACTGATGAAGCGTTTTGTCTGGATCCTGCTTATTTCAGAATAAGCAGTGCTTTCTCAAACAAAGCCTGACTGTACTCAACATCTATTAAAAGCACCCACTAGTTTTGTTGTTTTTTTCCTTTTTTTTTTAAAAAAAAGGTCTGCTGGAATCACATAATCTTCTGAAATGTCTCAAAACTATTCAAATGCTGGCAGCCAGCATAAAGCCTTTGCCCGATCCTAATCTCCAGAATGCAACAGGCATCATTGCCTAGCTATTTTCAGTCAATTCTGCATACTGCACATCTAAAACTAGAATAAAACTGTCACAGCTCCGCTTTGCTTTCTAACCCCAACTGCTGCAATAGCCCTGTCCTCCTGTCTTTTTTTGCCCCCTTGAGATATTTAGAACAAAATCAGTCACTTCAACCCTAGTTTGTTTTTTTTTTTTAAGGTTGCAATATTCTTCCTGCTGGAGAAGCCTGCCATTTTTGTTGGCAGGCATTTGACTCCGATCTTTCCTGATCTTTTACTTAAAGAAGCAGCTGCTTCAATAACATATTTATTCATATTCATAATTCCCATATACCTGTCAAGTTTTCAGAATGAACCTGAACGTCTTCTGGAAGCTTTTGTGGGATTTAATCCCAGAGTTGGTGCTCTCCCATGGGCTATACAGCTCAGTATTGCCATGTGTCTCTGTCTCCCTTCAGTTGTGGTCCTTTGTCCCAAATTTTTTTTTTCCTGCTTTGCTTTTCTCGCTCCTCCAAATTCCAAACTTTGCCAGTCTTTACTCTTATTTGTACTTTCATTGCTTTGTGATGGGTTGTCACTGGTAGCTGCTGTTTGTCCTATGGTTCTTCTCACTCTCTAAGTTAGGAGCGAGATGACTTCCCTGACACTGCTGGTGAACTATAGATTTCTCCCCCCTCTCCCCCCAAAAGGGATTTAAATATCAACTGAGGCCTCTACAACTTCCTTTTAGAGAACGAGCAAAGGTTACAACAGTTGAGCTGTCATTTATGCCAGAAGCAGAATACCTAGTCCTTTAATTTTGTGTCATTTGCTCTGGCATGCAATAGGTGAAGGTACCTCTTTAGTATGTGGGTAGAAAGAGAAGAGGAGGAAAGTCTACTGTAATTTTTTTTATTTTTAAGGAAAAATAGGAAAAGGTGCATGAACACGGAGGAGAAATACAAGAGTCCTTGAGCATGAGAGAAAAAAATTTTCTAGCTTACATTACACAGCTCAGTGGAACTGGGCACAGAGGCACAGAAAGCATGAGGGAACGTACATTGAGAGATTTTGAGGTAAGCAGGGGAAATTTATGTGATGATATAATGCATACTAATAGTGCATATGATATATATGATAATATGAGGGACATTAAATAAAGTTTACAAAATTAAAGTCTACTATGCAGTAGTAGAAAACAGAATAGCATATGGTTGGAAGCTCCCTTCTCTAGGATCTTTCTCATCTCTCCCTGTCCTGTTTGGCAAAAAGGGGGAGGGAGAAAGAGAGCAGTGTCTTTGGACAGGGTTCCCAAAAGTTGAATTTGGAGCAATACATTGAGAAAAAGTCAGTTGGCCTGTCCACATCATCTTCTGCACTACCATGGATTCTGCCCTTGTATTTCTCTAAAAAAAATTCTTTAGTTGAATTTAGGTGAAGATTTGGTCTCATCTACTTTTTTAATCCCTCTACCAGCTTTTAATATAAACCGACAGAATCAAGACATTCTAGGATTGATGTTCTGTCCACCTGGTTCAGATCATACTTCTTGCATCATTTAAATAGGTTTTTATGGCTTTCCTACTATAACTGCATTTGAGTGCTTTTAAAAGAATTTTTTTTTTACATAATATTTGAGGCGATATATTGGCTAATTGTTTAAATGTGCATTTAGACAATTGTTAAAATGAATGCTGTTTGTGTAATGTAATACTATAAACCACACATGCACTGTAGTCTCTTCTCTAATTAAGAAACAATTAGAACTACAAAAAGTCTACTTCTTGACACCAAATTTTAATGACTTTATGCCTGAGTTGCATCATAGCAGCTCAGGAGCAAGCTATCAGGACTTTACATCCCTTTTAAAACTACTACGAATGCCTGTGTAGGAGTTGAAAACATATATTCTTTGTCTAATTCGTTATGGAGTTAAACTGCAAGGACTGCTCCTAAATTCAGTTGCCACATTTCTAACATGACTGCAATGTGTAGTCCTCACAAGGTAGAACAGCACAGAAGTTCACTGGCACTTTTTCAGCCCCCAAAACAGAAAAGTATAGAATGTCTTTCTTATGTAATTGAATAGTTCTCTAAAATATTTAGGCTTGGAGTCTGAATTCCTATGCAGACCAAGCTTTTACATCGGAAAATAAGACTCACCGATATGCTTCATATTTGACCATGCACCACATCATCCACAGTATAAATTAGCTGTTTTTTAATTCACTTCGGTTCAACATTTTGATGATATGTTAAAACACAAATAGCTACAGGCCCAAATAACTCTCTTCGTGGACTGCTGGGTTTTTTTTCTTTTTAGACGATGGAAACTGCCTAGAGTGTTGAGACAATGAAAAGATGCAAGACTTCATGTACAAAAGTCACTGAAGAAATACTGGAGTGTACCCTCAGGCTGATTATTTCATTCCCTCTCTCCCTCGCAGAACACATGTATCTCAGACCATGGTCTGGTTTAATACAGCATCTGTTGAAGTATTGCTTACATTCTGGTGTAGGTTTTTGCTTTTTTGTTAAGATGCACGGGTTGGACAGGAGTTGTATTACACTGTCCAGTTGGGGGTGAAATTGAGGTCATGCTTCAGCCTTCTACCAGCTCTGTGACACTGCCCATTTGGGGTCATGATTCATCCTTCTGTCAGTTTTGTCTTCCAATAGCTCTGAGGATGTCTATGTAATTGTTTAGGGCATGGGCACAGCGTTTATTAAAATGTCGTTCATGCACAAAAGCCTGTGCAGAGCCACAGACAGCCTGACCGATCAATTCTCTCTCTGTTTCCATGGCACAAATTGCACAAACACATCTGTATCATGTGGGGGTCTTTTAGCTCTCCTGTCTACATCTAATACTCTTTCCTCTTAAAATCTTCAACTGGATTTGAACTCTTCTCAGTCATGAGGTAGGTAAGAGATTGGATTTACCTAAACTACAAGCACAGCAAAAATCAGTACTGGCTGACCACATTGTTTTAGTTTGTAGCGCAGATGGGATGCAAACTGCATTTTGTACACAGGCATCATTTACCCAGATGCCAAGTTCCATATACTCAGTTCCTGTCTTTATTAGAGCACTTGGACATGGTAAGACATTAATCAGGGGCTCCATATAAATGTGGGTATTTCATGCCCTTGTTGGAGTTGACTTCCATCCTGAATTTGTCAAAGTAGTTACTGTTGCATAAAGATTTGGTCTTGTACTTGAGCTGAAGCTGGTTGTTTTGAGACGAGCTCCCAGTGTGTGGCTTTCCATGCCACCAAACCCACAGTGTTAAGCATCGCGTAGTTGCTTGGAGAAGGACTGAGTGAACAGAAAGAACAAATGACTTTGGGACTGAAGTACATCGATCCAGAACTTGTTATGGTACTAATTTGACTTTAAAACACAATCCTGTTTTAATGCCTGAGTGGATATAATTTTTACCCTAGAAAAGGTAGAGGTTGCAGAAACTGAGACAAGGATTTTAGGTTGCAGGCCTGAGGTCTAATTTGTTCCTGACTGACAGATGAGAAAAATCAGTGAATGATTTTGTAGCTCAGTGTTGCTGCATCCCTTGTTTTCAGCAACTCCAGAATCCTTTGCAGCCAAAACTTTTTTTGGTTCTTGTATATGCAGAATTCAGATATGTAAACCCCTGTTTAAAGCTTATCCTTGATGTTTGTTGTCAAACTTCATGGACTGAATTGAAGAGATGCAGTTTTCTGATTCTGCCCAACTGGGAGCTGTTTCTGCTTTCAAAAAAAAATCTCATAGGAATGGAGGGGGTCTTGTTCATCCCCCACAGCACTAAGTTCCCCATACTCTTACACTATGTTTTTGCTACTGTGAGAGAGTCACTGTTGACAGATGAGGATTACTAACAAGGTTGATAGGTTATGAGCTAATAAACTGCACTGTGTTCTTGTAGTCACAGCTGGGCTGTGACATACCCGACCTTCACAGAGCTATTGCAGTGTCTCTAGTTTAGACATGTCTTTGGACCCATGTTAGTTGCCTACGTGCAATGGGAGCTCTGCATTCTCCTCCCTTATGCTTGCAACATCTTCAGCTTTTTTCTCATTTCCAACTTCTCTGATTACATTCATACGAGGACAAGAATTCTGTCATTTTATCCTGCAAGCTCTCTCAAATTGGCTGCCAGATATAGCGTATGTTTCCTGTTCATTTCTTGTCTTAGCGATTTTGCCTGTTTTAAGGGACTTTAAAGTTTGGCAAGGCTAATATTATAATGACAGTTATGTTCTTTCACCAAGTTCTTCCTCTTAGCTTGACTGCTTTTCTATTCCAGGGGAGAGCAATAGCGAATTTTCCTTTTTTGCTTTCGCTGCTCAGCTTGATGCTCATCTGCCAGCATTTCTTTCTCTGATCTCTTGTTGTCTGCCCAGCCTCAGTCTTGCTTCCTTTATTCTGACAGCTGCTCCAGCCTTGTCTTCTTTTATGTCCTTCTCTCATATTTGTTTGTGTCATCTTTGTTGCTGCCTTTGATGTTTGGGATGACCTTAGTGAGATGTCTTTTTGAAGGAACTTGCCTTTCTAGTGGCCCAGAAGGCACTGAAGAGGCAAACCAAGGAGAGGAATCATCTGGAACCAATGAGTATATGGGCCTGCTATGACCAAAGAGTTTTGCTTCTAGGTCTTACCCCTTCTCCACCGTATGGGAAAACGTGCAACTTCTTATGTCTTCAGCCTATACCTTGCACACTGTCTATGCTTCTGCACTGTCAAAAGTGACCAGGTACCAAAATGGACTGGGGCTTGCAATTGAATGTTTCCTTTGGTATAAGTAGCTGGTGGACTTTTTTTTTTTCCCATTATGTGACAAACTGTTTTTTAAGGACAAACAGACTTGAGCTGCCTTTCCCTCCCTTTGCAAGATGCAAATATTTTATTCCCCAAAATATGAGGTATTAAATTTTAAAATACTACATTGTTAGACCAATTGTGGTGATTTCGTCGTGGAATTATAGGGGTTCCAAAATTCTGTTTTGCCCAGTGAGGTTAGAATAAGCATCTCTTCATTGTGGTATTTTAAAGAAGTGATAGGCAGACTTCTACATGCAATTCAGCAGTTCATAATGATATTGTATTGAATTTAGACTATTTGGCCAGGAAATAGGTTTATTAATAAACTAGTGGAGTAACTGTATAGTCAGCTGCTTTGAAGTAGTGCTCAGTCATTTAATTTCACATTAATTTTTTATAATAAATCAAACCTGTTTAGTGTATTAAAATTCCATTTGGTGTGGATTCTTAGACCTCTGCGGTCTTTTAGTGACAGAATGGATTTTGAGACATTAAAGTGTTTACTTTCTGAACTTTCATTTGCATTGCACTCTACTCCTTTTAATAATTAAACAATCATTTAATACAATTATGATATCTGAGGTTGGGATTGGAAGCAGTTCTTTTTCATCTGTTTCTCATCGTCTGCACAGTTGAAGTTTCTCAAAAGAAAAGAAATAAGATCTGAATAACCTAAACTATCCAAATTAGCGCACTTTTTCTTGGTGACAAATAGCCCCCTGGAAGGTATCGGTTAATTCAGTCTCAAATCTTTAAGAGGGAATTTTGACAGAGTTCTGTAAATGTAGAAGGTTAAACAGAGTAACCAGAGAAAGGTTCCTAATGAAATCTTGGCTTTGGTGGTGAAAACGTCTGACTAGTTTTAATAAAATCTTGATTACACTGCATTCATGAGGATTTCTGCAAGTCTGCCCTGATGACATATAAACTTTAAATTAGGTGTAGTCAATAAAAGGCCACCTAATATGGTTTCATATTTTGAGAGGTTTCCCCATAATTACCCCAACTAGTTAGTCTGTTTCCTAACCATTTTGGAATCTGTATGTGCTGAAAGAAATTGTCCTGTGAAAGATGGTGCTTGTACAGCGTGTAATGATGTGAAGTGACCTGGCAGGGAGCTCCTCCCCGCCTCCTTATTTAGTGACCTTCCACCAGTGATGAGACTGCAGCCCTGCTCCCAGCAGCTGGTTTCTAAATTTGGTCTGACAAATGGTATCATAAAGGTGGCAGGTGAGGTTAGGAGATCTGATCAGAGCATGCTGATTTAACAGCCATGAAAAGGTACAAAAGAGTATAAGGAAAAACAATCAAGTGCTGTCTCTTTATCATTGTATCAGCTTTCTTTGCATGGTCCCTTATGAAAGCCTTTACTGATGGCTTTCAGCTATGTATCATTATAATACCTACAATAAGCATTACATAATAGGAAAAATATGCCACGCTGAGCAATGAAACTGGTGTTAGCCAGTCCTGTGGCCCATATCAAAATGCTCTCGCTAGCATTCCCTGTAACAACACTTCCTCAGATGTAATGGACTACGGCATATCATCAACTTAAAGTTCATACATCTGCCTTAATGTTTTTTGCATAACCCTGTTACAAGTAATGGCTGTGACTACTCGAGGGAAAAAGAATTCATTTTTTTCCTCTTTAAATGGTAGTTCAGGCATTCTTCAAGCATATCCTCTGCCATTGCTGTGTTTGTATGACTAGATAGGCAAATCCTGTGTGTGTTTGTGTCTCAGGTGGTAAGGAAAGGGGAGAAAACCAATTAAAAGAAAAAGGAAAACACAGTAATGATAAAACCACAAGAATTAACTAGAACAACTGGGTAGACAGTTAGTTAGTAGCACTTAATTGATTTTTTTTGTTGTTGGGTCTCTTTTTTAACAGTTCAATAGATTGCAAGTTGTCTCCTATTAATGGTGCTGTTTTATAAGAAGGAATTTGCAGAATAAATATATCTGAGGTGCTTTCACTAGGATGGCACATGCTTATTTCAGAAGGACTTCAGATGTTAGGATCTCTGAAACAGGTCTTCTCCCTTACTGTAGAGCGATATATCAGTAGATAGTTGGGCTGGAAATACAAAGATGGCATTGGAAATCAGACCTGCTGCCTTGATGCGTCAGACTTTCAGTCTAGGACAAGTCGAGGACTCAGGTGCTTACCTGAAACAGGGCTCTTGTGCTCCACTTTTGTCATAAAATTATTCTTAAATATTTTAATTCCCCTAAAGTTACAATATTGTATTCTTTAAGGTGCTAACTGAAAAAAAAGTCCCTTAGCAGGTACCTGGTATCTTTATTTGGATGGTTCTTTCCTGTGTTTGCTTACCAAAGGTAAAGCATAGAAGTTACTTTCTGCGTGGGATTGAAATGTTGCAAGCTTTCTCCAGGTTACAGATTTTCACTTGTCGTTTTGAAGAGTTTTGAAGAATATTGTTCCAGATACAGGTAGGTGGGATATACATAGGCTTAGAGACCTTTAGTCGTATATCTTCAGTTTAAAAAGTCCATGGAAAAAAAAGAATATATTCCTGAGATGTTGAGTTATTAAAGGCACATGCCTTTAAATATGAATGCCAGTTTTGGCCAAATGTGTCACAGAGTACTAAGGTAATAGATGACTAGTTTTTCACATTAATGGCACAGTGAATTCTAGCATACAGGCATTGTAAAGAGGAAAATGACTGGTGACTGTGGAATGAAAAGATGGACTTTTAAATGCTTGCAGTGAGGGCTGGAGAGGAGTAGAATTGAGGCTGATTACTTAAAAGCAACAAGTCTGACCACTAACTGGCCATTTTGGGTCATGATTGTTTTATTTAAGTTTTAGATAATTATCTGAGAGAGTAAATTGGCTCCATAAAATTAGTTATGAAGGATGGTGAAAGGCATTATACTGTAGCCACAATCAAAGTCCATCTGGCGTTCAGGACCTGAAGAAAAGTTGAAAGTTGTACGTGTAGCTGTGCATGGTGTTTGCATACAGTGTGGGAATTATTTGCTTCAGCTGGCTTAGAAGTTCGGCACCTGCTGAGTGCGCTTGGGTCATCACCTTCTTCTAAGCATAAGTGGGCACCCATCATCCTATCCAGGACTTGGCTCTGCTCCTGCCAGGCAGAGCGGTAGGAAGGACAGCCCATGGGGCATGTATGCATGCACAACAGTGACTGCTGTAAACATTTATGTCTGCTTCAGCCTGTCCATTGGTAAGCAGGACATAACAGAGACCCGGTTACAATCTTGTTTACCCAGTCAACATGTTTTAAAATATAAATATTTTTATTCTTTTTTTGGATATTTGTCAACTGCATCTTAGGTTCAGTGGGAAACTTATACTGTAATGTTTGGCAGCACTCGTATGTTATGAGGATGGTGCCATGAGAAACAGGATGCCCAGGTCCTAGCTTGTTTAAACAATCTGTCTAGGTTTTACTGCCATGCTCAACACCATGGTACGCAAGTGGTTACCAAGCCTTCTGAGCTGCAGAGGCAAGGGCTGGGTAGGCACTCAACCTTATTTTTTTAAGGATGGAATTTAGAGGCCTTTTGCTCTGTACCTTGGAAGAGTTTTCCCTGATACAGCGGTTTTGCCTCTTGCCTGGGGTCTGAGGTGGAATTCCTCAACTGCCTTTGAAGTTGCTGGCAAAGTAACCTTGATGAAAATTGCATCAGGTATTGTACTGGGGAATGACGCAGTATTAATGCATTGACCTAAAACTTCAAATCCTAAGGTGGAATAGGGTGGTGGCTGTATAAGAAGCAAGTTAACCAACTAGTCTTGTTAAGTGCCTTTGTCTGGGACATGCTGAGGAGCCAGACAAGTTCTTCTGGGTACTGTTTTGCTAAGCACAGTTCAAATTTGAACAGACCTTGTCCCAGAGGGCTTGTGGACGGTGTCAATGCAGGGAAAAGTGTGGGGAATGCAAAAGTAAAATCAACTGTGCTACACCTGTGAAATCAGATTAGTGTTATGATTTTTGTTGTGTTAGTGGGGAGGCAACATGCAAGAAGGAAGGGCTGGTTTAGTGAAGAGGAGAAAAACTAGACAGAGTGAAGGCAAAGCAGAAAAGGGCAGAGCATATGGTTAATGGAGCTAAGATTAAGATACTGAAACAGGGTGCAGAGGTTTGAGGAGGCAGAGAAATATCATGTTGAAGTAAGGAATAAGGGTAAACCTAATGCTTGTACTGCATTTGTACATTTTGGAGAGTGCATCCTGAATGCCATACACCTTGCACTCCTACAATAACTTTCTCTGAAATGTTGTGTTGGGAAGGAGGGATGCTAAACTATCCAAAGGACAAGCAGAACCTGCTGAAAGTAGTTGTGCCCATTTGATGAAAGCTTGAGCTTTGGCATCTCTCTAGTCTCTGCATGGGTCTGGAAGCAGCTTTCCTTTTCCTTCCCAATCTCAAATGCTTCACAATCAGAATTCCTAATACTGCAGTCACACCATTATAAGAAAACTATAGACCACACCTGTTGTTCCTGTGTTAGCTGCAAGAGGGATGAGACTTTTCTGTAGACACCAGTCTTACTGAGGCTAGGAGCCAGCTACTGTCTTACGGTCTGTCCCAGGTATATTCCCCTCACCCCTGGCTTTGGAGTCCAGCCCTTCACAGCTGTCTGACTCTTCTGGGTTAACTTGATCTTCCCACAGGATGAGTCCCAAACTCTCCAGGTCCCTAGGTGCCTCCAAACAAGCCCTAGTCCAGGTCTGCATCCTTTCCCACTGTTTCCTACCCTGAGATATGCCCTGAGAAGGGGCTCTAGACCTTTTTGTCTGCTGGGTGAAAGATTCACTTCAGTGGGCAAAGAGTAAAAACCTGAGGGACAGAGAAGCAGCACCTTATGTGGACTTTTCCTGATTCAAAACCAGTTGACTGTTTTCCTGTGTGTTCCCAGTTCTGTTGCCTCCTATATAGGATGCTCAGTGATCCTCCATTGTACATGTGCAGCTTTGAAGGTGTGTCCATAAGTATTTGCAAGGAATATAGAAGGTAAGTGGTAATAATCTGATAGCCAGCAATATTTATGATGGCAAGTGAAGCTCAGGAAGAAATTTAAGGCTATTTCTATCCTTTTTGTCCTGGTCCCCCCTCCCCTCCCCTCCCATTTTGGCACCCAAGATTTAGAAAATGAACCAAATTAGAGTGTTTTGGCTTCTGTATTTTGTGCAGGTTGTGCTGCTTCTGTTAATATGCTGGAGAGAGTGTCTACACAGTCTATGTCCCACTCTCCCATAGCTACATGTCATTTGGATAATACCACCGTAACAGGCCATTTGAGCCTCCCAACAGCTGTCCTTGCGAGTCTGTTGCACAAAATGGTCTCTTTCACCCTTCATCGGAGATGGCGATGTGTGCGGAGTACTACAGTAAATAGACCATAGTTTGTTTGCTTAACCTTTGTCTGGCTGTATTTCAAAACTTACAGTTTATCTAGTAACTTTTTCAGGAGGCTGGGATGTTTCTAGGCAGCACAAGCATAGATACCACATAGCAGAGTTGGTTGGGAGGGTGTGACTAATGGGAATGGGAAGATCCACCATGACTGTGGTTTTAACTCCCAGATTTCCCCTGTGAAACTTGTGAACTTATCCTGGAAGCTGCTATCACCTTCCAGCCTCTGTGCTTCCCCTTGGTGTGCTGGGACCTCTCTGCCTCAGGGCTCAGCTATGTCCTGTCCCAGCTCTACTCCTGGTTTTCCTCCCTCAGCCTTGTGCCTGCTTCAGCTCGGTTGCTTCTGCCCCACAGCGACAGACACAGCAGAGAGCTGCAGTGCAGGTCTGTAACGGGGGATAGCTGCTAAATCTTTGCAAGAGCAAAGCATACACATTTAAAATATAAAAGTGGACATTCCAGTGGGTGCTATAACAGAATGCTTTTTTACTTTTGCCTTTATTGGCCCCCCCAATGGATTTAATAATGTTTTCTTTCTGTGTTTTTTTTTCCTACCCTGTCTATTCAAGACTCCTACATTCTATGAATATTTAAAATAGGACTATTCAGCCTGCAAAGCTGAACATGTACACAAATTAGCAGTGGGGGAGCTGGTTTTTTTTGAGTTAGATGTGTGTGTTGGGTTTACAGTATCCAGGCTTCTGGTCTTGTTGACATTGGGAGGGGATTCTTTCTTCCTCCGTGTGTATTCTGTCCAGCAAGTTGACAGTCTGATATTGATTAGGGCTTTTAGATGCAACAGGAATACAGCTAATAAGAAAATAATGAGTTGGTGTGTATTTGTGTGCAGCGCTATCCTCTCATGAATTGTCTGACTGCCAAATATGTTAAGAGGTTAACAACTCAGAGGTATTCTTCTGGAGGGGTAGTGATGGAGCCTGGTGGTTTTGCAACTGAAGAGCGAGGGGTTTAGAGCCAGCTGTGCCAGTATATGAAGTTTATCTCTCTATTGTGCCCATTATCATGAATTAGTTACGCTGAGGTGATACTCAGCAAGAGGCAGCTAGCAGTGAGACCAGAAGGGTCTTGAGATGGTTAATGACAGGGTAAAGAAGAAGAAAGGTGATTTTCCAGTTTGTGCTGCCTGTTCCACTTACCCTTTCTGTGCAGCGAATAATCCCATAGTTAACTGTCAGTAATTTACCATATTTGGATTCCCGAAACAAACTAAAATGTTTAGTTCAGCTTTGAATGGCAAGCAGTTACTTACGGAGCTTAATTGTTTTGTTTATGTGTAGCTAGTTACTTACCATGTGGTAAGAACAATAGGCTGACTGGCTTGTTTAACACGTGATCAGAATGAGATAAAACACGGAAAACAGTGAGGCCGTATTTTTTAAACAGACCGCACATCAGATGCAGCCTCCTTGGCTGGTTGCAGCGTAGAAAACCTGCTGCATGGCATACCCTTTGTTACAGCTGTATGTCTTTGCTGTATGTCCTCACAGTCTGATCTGCAGCTAAAAGCAAGTGATATTTCTTGGGCCTTTCTATTTCACATTGACTAGGCACCTTTCTGAGAGTTGCCTGACTCAGTGACCAGACCTGGCAAAATGCATGCAGTGAACATGAGACCATCACCTGAGGCTTTGGCCTCACTTTCCCCTACAGCTTAACCTGGATTGCACCCATTTTGCAACAGAGGCAGCTGCTTTTCTCCTTTTCAGTAAGGAGGCAGGGCAGGTACTTGGGGCAGCATGAGCCTTGATTTCTCAACCAGCCACGCCTGTCATGTGGGTTGGGGAGCAAAACAGAGGTTGCTCCAATTAAGCCAGATCTCTGCCAGCCAGCCATGCCTGCTACTGACAGCAGACCTTTTAACAAGGGTGCTCCAACCGTAGCAGAGCACTGTTGTTCTTGTCACGCAGTCCTGCAACCACAGGCACTACCCTGTGATCCAGCATGACAGGAGTGCGTGACCCAACCCGTGCTTTCCTGCCCAGAACTTGAGATGTTCATTGGCAGGGCTGCCAGACTAACAGAGACAAAAGAAATTTTTTGCTCAGGACTGGAGCTCACACCCTGATGGAGTCCCTTGCATCTGGGGGGGGGGGGGCGGCGTGGGGCTGAGGCCAGGTCTCACTGTGTAGCAGAGCTTTTCTGAGCTCTGAGCAGAGAGGACATTGCAGAGATTTTTATCTGTTTGCTTCTTCATTTCACTAGTGGCTTTTCCCGTCAAAACATCTGAACTAAAAGTCAGAAAGTTTGCTGAGAAAGACTTATAGTTTGTTCCTCGGGTAGTTTCTATTGGTGGAAGGGTGTAACAGAACTCTCTGTTACACCTACTGGTACCTAAGGACTAAGGTAGATGTTCTCCATTAATTTGCCTGAAGTTAAGTAAGCTGCAGCCTTGTTAATAGTGGACACAGGCATACCAGCTGAGCGAGCCTTCCTGCAAACTGGAGAACAAGTTGCTAACCTCTCTTATTTTGTGAATCTGTGTGCAGCTGGGAATGAGAGGCCATTGAAAATATGCACAGAAAATGTAAGTGCAGGACAGCGCCTGTAAGCCTAAAATCTTCTTTATCTTACTTTTCCATTATTGAATTGTCATCTGACTGGCACAGTTGTGTGCTCAAATCTTAGGTGCAGTTTACAGTTGTCACCTCCACTTGAAGAGATGTGGATGGAGGCTGATATCCTTTAGGGCAGTATATCTCCACAGCTGTTACTCATCCCTCTGTAGGCTATCTCTCGCTTGCAGAGATAATGCAAGGCAGAAATATTTCCTCTTTGTGTATGTTTGTGGCACAGAGAAACCACATCATGCAAATAACTCAACAAGACCACAATGAGTGTGGTATTCTAGAGAATACTAAAAGTTATCATTACCTTCCCAAGCCTTCAGACTATGAAAATAAACTTTAAAAGTCTACTGAAGATTTAAGTAGTAAGAGCCCCTTCCCCTCCACCATCACCCGAATATAACATGAGCTGCTTCTAGAGCTGGAGGCCTTCTCAATAAAGACTATCACTTGTTTTGAGTTTACAAGCATTTACAAGTACAATATAAATTGAAAGGTTAGCGTGTCTGCTCTTGCCTTGTCAGTCTTCTGCTTTTGTAACGCACAGCCCAGTAGTCATCACAAAGAAGAAAACCTTCAGAAATGTGTCTTTGAGGAGGAAAAAAACCCCACAAGGATCAATCATATTCCTCACAATAATTCAGCATCTGAGTCGGGGGTTCCCAGAAGCTGACCTGGAAAGCTGCTAAGTATGACCCTCAGAGGGATTTTCAAATTGTGGCTGTTCTGCACTGTCATGCAGATTGATTTTTGTTATGCAGCCCCTAGCCTGATGTCCCACCCATTAAGTTGCCCTCCATGGACAAAACTCTGGGAACCCCTGAGTTCATCATCCAAGAAAATCTTTATTTTGGAAGACAGACTGAAAAAGATAATTATTTTGTCAAGTATTACCACACCTCTGCAAACATACAGTCTCCTCGTCTGGATGATCTCATGCATGTATTTGTCAAAGTTCTTGCTTTGCTTTGAGACAGCAATTGCAGCAAAACAGTAATATATGCAATATATAAAAGTTTTTGGGCGAGATCCAGTACAAGCATCTCATGGTGAAATCATTCTTAATATTATTTAACAGCTACCTGGTGTCTGGTCCAGAGGAACTGGTCACAACTACATCTTCCTTTAGACACTTAAGCGAATGGAACATGTGAGCTTGGATGTTGTGTGAATGTAGGGCAAGAAGGACATGGATCATAATTTGTCTCTCACTAAGAATTGTCAAGCACATTCCTCCTCCATTTTTTGGCAGTGGATTGTTGATACAGTCACAGCTGCTGAACAGGTACGAACTCTTCAGCACTCCTTACCAAAGTAACCTTGTCTGGAAACTCTCACCTTGCTCATTGGGAGGAGAGGGAAGGAAAACTGGAAATCTCTGGCTTAAGGAAAAGCATGTGGTACTATAGAAGTCAAGTGAAGATCAACTAACCTGCTGGAGCATCACGGTCTGGAAACCTGAATGTTCTGGCAGATGCTGTCATTTTGGGAACGGAGCAGATGGCAGTCCCACAAAGTCGTCATGGTTTTTCTCATGTAGTAGGAAGTGGCATTGCTGCCCTGGATACAAACATCCTAAGAGAAGTGAATGAGGTAGTCAGTGACTCCACAGAAGTAAATGCTTGGACACAGCTGATACTGTGAGTCTTGGAGTGCAAGGTAGCAATACAAGTCCTTTGGAAAGAGTATCAGTGTTTCCAGTGAAAGAGGTAATACCTACCTATGATTAAGTCTTAAAAAACAAACAAACAAACAAAACACCAAACCCAGCAGTCTTACACAGTCATTGTTTTTCAGCTTTCAAAACTCTTCTTCTGGAGAGTTTTTGCTAATGGGTGGTCTAAAACCAGGCTGATTAAACATCTGATCTGTCTTCCATCATCTTGGAAACAGGGAATGCCTACTGTGAAAATGATCTGACCCTGGAGGATCCAGGATGGAAGTTCACATGTAAAACGGACTTTCTCCCCTTTTTTTGTTGCTCAGAGCAATAATGCGAGAGTCCACAGTAAGGTCTGCATTTGCAAGCCGTGTGCATAGTGTAACAAGTACATTAAGGTGGCTTATGGCAGACAGCACTTTATGGTAAATGCTGCATTGGAACTAGGATTGCCCGTGTCTCTACTGCTGAAACTAGGGGAAAAAACTACCTTCACAATCCATAATGCAGAGCATGCACCCATGCAGTTTAGCTCCTTATTTACTCCAGCCAGTTTATTGTGGGCCATGGTAACTATCTATGTTATATGTCTGTGCTTGCTTGCATCCCTGGGAGATAAGAGGTTGTGCAGTGGATATATTGACAGCAGGGTTTTTCTCCAAATTCCTTTGCCTTTGTTCTGTTCTCCATGCAGCCCACTTAAGTCATCTCTTTCTGTACTGTTGAGTCTTACAACTTCTTCAAGAGATTTTTTCTTTTTTGCTGGGCACATCCATTTAAAACACAAGGAGTTCTACCTTGTAGTCCTGGGGTTGTTTTGTTCCCTCAAAACATCAGTCTGCATCCACCCATATAAGTCATCTTACTTTTGTCCCTAATCTGTCTTAATATTTCCAGGCAACCAAGAGACTGGCCTTTCATCTGTCTTGAACTCTTGAGAATTACTCAACAGTTGCACAAAGCTCTTTTTCTTCCTCCTGCAGTGAAGATAGTACCAAGTTAGGGTGTGTAATGGGCCAGGCTTTTCACTTTCGCCAGGGCCTGTGATGTGGTGGCCTGAAGATGGAGAGTTCCTCGCTGTGTTTGGCATGGAGACCTGAGAGTCCTTTGCTCCTTCAGGCCTTTTAGGGTTCTCCTTGTCCCACAGGGACTTTCTTCCCCAGCTTTCCTGACCCTCTACTGTGTGGCCAGGTAGATGTTATGGGATATGCAGAGCCAATGAGTACAGTAGCTCTAAAACATAGTGGAAAGAAATGGAGCTAACACGTTATGTCTGATTTTCTTGCTTCTTTGTCAGAGGCTGTTACGGATTTAACAGTTTATGATAACTAAAAAGTTACCCTTCTGATCCTGTTTTTTCACTGAATGTTTCAAGAGGGATGCCGGGATTACCACCTCTGGTTTGGTGATTGTAATCTCAACACTTGTGACTGTACAAGTAGGATCCTCAACTTTAGTTCATGGCTTGATGTCCTCTTATCATGGAAATTAAGCTATGCCGAATGAAATGTTTGCATCTGTTTTCTTTCCAAGATGCGCAGCTTGGTTTTGAAGATAAATGCTTGCCATTGGGGCAGGCAATGTGCTAGGTTTAAGTTCACTTAGCAAAACTTTTTTATCGGAGTGGCTCATGTAACTTGTTAACATGCAAGAAATTATTAAGCTTTCACTTCCTCCACTCCCATTTCCTGTTTGGATGTTGAAAGGAAGCCCTGATTGCTAATTTGTGATTAGCCAGCAACCCAGAGTGAACTTAATCCTGTGGGTTTGTGTGGTGCTTGCCTATGCAGATACCGCCTCTCTCAAGAGTGGGCTGCTGAGTGTCACGTTTCACGGTGGGAGCTGTAAACAATCTGCTCTTCTTTCCGTGAATTCATGGCCTGCCCTCTGAGAATAGAGGTAACGCCTGGCCTGCCAGCACACGGGAGACGACGCTAAAAAGTTGGATGCGGTGAGAGAGAGAAGGGAGGCGTGAGGGGGTTTTTCCAGTCTTGCTTGCCCAGGAGATGGCACTGTGCAATAGTGGGATTTTTACCTGCAGTTTGTGGTGTGACCGGATCGTGATTCTTTGAGACATGACAGATGAGTGAGGTTCTTGAGTCAGTAAGAGCAGAGTGACTTGTACTTCTTTTAGGACGCCTCAGCATTCTCTTCTGTGTAAAATGCGTCATACTGTATATGCTGTAGGCAGGTTGGGTTTAAATCTGCTTTGCACCCCTTTGTTAGGGAACTGACCTTTGTGCATGCTCTAGTGCAGTCAGGATCAGAACTGGGTTTGTGGGTGAAATTAATCTGGCCGTGAATGAACTGGTGATGCCTTTGGAGCACCCTTACTTCCAAGGCTCTTGTGTAAGTCCTTTGTGTCCCCCTTGATAATTCCCAGACCTACTGACAAAGGAGCCAAAACAAAGAAGTATATACATGTAGTATGCGCTAGAAAGTTAGAAGGTTTTGTGGAGCCCCTGTAGGATCCCTCTTTCTGTTCTGCATGCAGTGTGCTATGCTCCTGTTAAGAGTACCGTTTGGTTTGGTTTAGTGCTTGTATATAAAACACACAGAACTTTTTTTAAGGAATCTCTGACCCCACCTGCAAATGCATGACCTGACTTGTGCTGCCAAATGCAGGCCAACGCAGCTGAGATGAATCTAGAAGAATCTTCCTGGTCTTCCTTTTCTTAATGTTGATAAGTTGAGACCATTTCCATTTCTCCCTCCAATAACAGCCTGAGATTGGGAGCCATGCAGGTCTGTGGGGAATTCTGATCTTGGAATGGATATACTACTTTACAAAATCTTAGGCAAGCTGATTAACCTTCTTACATTAATTCTCAAAAAGGTGAAGAGGGGTAATACTTTCTTAACACAGAGGTGTTATGAATATGTTCATAACTATAACTTAAAGCTAGAAATACTATGTGAATGCTAAATACTTTTGTTATTATTAATGGAATCTTAAGTGGCCTATACATCTATAACAAAGGCTTCTTAGCAAACACATGCCCTTTGAAATAGCCTGACCCTTTCCACTTTTTCAGAGACATTAATAGTTTCCTGGCTCAGTGTTTTGGGAAATGTCGTCATAGTCTGGAGGAACCAATAAAAACATAAGTCACCCATTTTGTCTGATCATTTTATGCCAAGATATTTGAGGCTGGAAGCTGTGGAGGGGTAGGAGGGGACTGCTCCATTTGTGTGGGTGGAAGATGTAAAAGTTTTAATACAGTTTTAGTATAACTTTGCATATTAAGACTCTAGAGCCGTGTGAGAAATAGTATTTTTCGAGTTCACAGGCAGGGGCTCTAGATAGTTCTAGCAACTAGTTAACTAGTTTTTCCCCTTCCTAAGCCATTTATTGCTTCAGTGCCTGATGAAAAGGATGTTGTCTTTGGAGAAGAGTATTTTGTTGGTTTAGGGCTTACATTGTCCTCCAATAGAGGCAAGAGAGCTCTTAAGAAAAGGCAATGCCTTAAAATGAATGTTGGTAAACAATTATGGAAATATGATTGGTGGGACAATAGCTTATTGGGTATGGTCAATGCAGACCGTTTCTCACTAGTAGAAAATGTAATTACTTAAATTAAGGAACTACTGTGTGAAATCTCAGTACAAAGCATCACTACATGACATTGTGAAAAGCAAACCGTGAGTGTCTGTAACAGGCATCTAGTGACACTGTTCTCCATTATAAACGCCAGCATTTATGATGGGCCAAATCCTGCCATCCTTACATGGTTTTGATTCTCTCCTTTCTGAGGCAAAGCCTCCAGCAAGCATGTTAGCAAGTCCTGACCATGATCTCTTGGGTTTGTGGAGAGCAGACATGCATGGCATTTTTTCCCCTGCTGTGCTGTCTCCTCCTGCAAGCTTCAAACAGTGCCTCAGAGGTGGGGAGATCTGTGTTGTTGCTAACGTACGCTTGGTTACATGGAGCTGGAAAAGACTGCCAGACCCCATTTATCCTCCACCTCTTCCCAGAGCATCTTCCAGAGAAAACCAAAGTTTTTGCCCATTTTTGGGAGGTCATGCACTGTGTTTCCTCTTCTGTATTCTGTCAGCATTGGAGACCAGTCTAATGTTTGTCAGCAGTCTAGAGAAACTGAAGGATAACACTTACTTCATCCTGCACAGCTATCTTTTTGGAAATGAACTGCGGCACCAAAAGAGACAACCACCACCACTGCAAGCTGCACCATAGTGTATTATGCAGACTCTTCCCCTCCTCACCGCCCCCCAAACTATAAAAATTAAACATGGTTTCTTCTCCGCTTCTGCTGTAGCCTCAAACAGAGCTGATGTGCAGCTGTCATTCACTGAGGATTCAAACTGTGTTTAGGCTGCAGTTCAGGTACTGCAGACCCCCATTAAAAAAATCATTGAGGATTTCAGAAAGATGCAAAAAGAGGGCATGGGTCCTGAGTTGCCTTGATCAGAGTCCAGTCTGAAGGGAAGGTTGCTGCTGATCTACTGCTTTAACATTTTAGGAATGCAACAAGGTGTTACCACAAGAGTTACACAGGAGGCCAACACCCCACAAATGAACCTTGATGTTAACTCTCTCCAGACATCTGTCCCTTGGTTTTTTTGGAGGCTTTTCTCTCCACCTCTCAATTTAATGTGCCAAATGCTGGTTCTTATTCTTTTTCCCACCCAAGCTGCATGTGTATGCATCAGACCCGTGGCAGAGATGTTGTGCTCTACTGCTTTTCACTCATGATCACCACTTGGAGATGTTGCATTTAGATTAGCAACAGTGGTTTCCCGTTTGTACTTGTTAGGATCTCTTATCCTTTTCTTCTTTGTGTGTACGTTTTGTGAGGTCAGGCCTAGATTTGTCACTGTATACTGTGCCATGAGATACCCCTTTCAAATTCCCTCTTAAACTGGAGCTGGATCTGCGTGCGGAGGAGTCCCCTGGGCATCAGGATCCCCGAGCACTGGGTGACACCAGGATTGTTGCTCAGTCCTAGAGCACAGTGTGCAGTCTCCAAAGCCTTTACATGTCTTGAGAACGGCCAAGTTGCAGCACATTTCTTTCCCAAAGTAATGCCATCGGAGTTCTGAAGAAACATGTGCATTGAGCAGGATGCGTAGGTGAAGGGGCGAGTACAACATTGCTATTGTTGTTGCTCATCCGCACAACAAATTCGGAAAAAAGTGCCCATGTCAGGTGCTCCTATCAACTACTCTGGGGCTTCTAAGTAGGCAAGGCTCCCCTTCCGACTGCTGTCTGCCATGCTCTGATTTCATCTCAGTCAAGGGGGTGGAGGCCTCAGGAAAGGAGAAGTTTGGCTTTTTCTCTCATCCCCGCTTCTTGGATTGTCGGGGTTTAGGGAAGGAAGAGCTCTTCTCAGTTACGTACTTAGTTCAGTCATTTGCAAATGGGAGCTTTCTGATTTTTATTGATGTGCAGTTAAACTGTTGTGAGCTGTGCGTGTACCTGTACTTTTAGAATAAATATCCCACTCTCTCATCCAGCAGAAGAAATGTGACCTCAACAAGAACCAGATATAAAAACACTATCATTTTAGTCCTCAGCTTGCCCCCTGCTCCCCTCAGGGTTTTGATGATGGCTGGAATTTCTTCATTGACTGTAGGGTTTTTTTTAAAAAACAGTGAAACTCTTCAACCAGAAACTACCCAATCCCACCCAAAGAGATTTAGTGAAATTGAAGCTGTAGAGAAGATGAAGGCAAGCTATACCTTACACTGTATTCATATTCTTGTGTCCTAACGTATGACTTGGCCGTAGCAGTTGTGTGAAAATGCATCTGACCTGCATTCTAACAGTTCTGTTAGACTGAATACTCTGTGGTCTCAGTGTTTACAGCAGATACAAGGAAAAAGCCTTGTCTTCAGACGTGTCCGTGCAGGTCCTAGAACAGTTTTGGCTCTACGTAAGAAAAATAATAATAATAAGGCCAAAACCTCTCTGCCAGCTAGTGAAATGAAAATGCTGTACTTCACAGCTATGTCATTGGAGAATTATATTTCATTAGAGCTGATATTAAAAACCCTGATGTCAGTTGTGAAATGTGGCTGACTTCAAATTTGCAAAACACATAGGAAATTTTTTCGTAATGTGTTGTCACTTTAGAAGTCTGGCAGTTCTTTAGGTTCACTCATAAACCTTTAAGCTCTCAGAAGGGGAAAACCCCAAGGCTATTTCCCCCAAACTTTAAAAGCTTTCCTTCTACTAGCAAATGCTATTTTTATAAACTATGTGCAAGTAACGTTCTGGATGCCTCAAACAGCAGCAGTGGTTAGGACTTTCAGATTGGAGAACTGGCTCAAGTAATCATGAGAAATAAGGTATTCTAGACATTTAAATGACAGCTTTTTAAAAGTCAGTGAGCAGGGTAGAGAATAGCAGTCCCAACTATTACTGGTTATTAAATGCAAAAAATCCTGTTGTTTTGCCATTTTTTCCTTCCCATTTGATGACTTACAGGCTTGCATTACTAGGAAGGAATATGTGCATAGCAGTTGCATTGAGTTGGTTCCAACAGGTCACTGAGCTGCAGAACAGTTTCCATGTTAATCTTGTTTTCACAAAATCCTGAAGTACTTGTAAATAAAACTGTTGTCTGTCTGAGTCATGGTAAAGATATGAGGGGTATATGCATGTGTCAGCGTTTCAAAGTTTCACATTTGTATGACTTTTTTAAAAGGAAAAAAAAATCTAATTAGCTCTTATTTTTGCTTGCTAGACAATATTTAAATGTCCAATGCAGTATATGAGTAAGCTTACTTCTGTTACAGTTAGATTTATTGTAGGAGATGGTAAATAATACTTCATTCTAGGCAGGTTTTTCTGGTTTGGGTTTTTGCTCAGATGTGGAGAAATCGTGAACATACATACATTATCATTTGCTAATAGAAAAATATATTATGGTTAAACAAGCAAATCCAAACTGTTTATGGCCTGAAGATGTACTAATGACTAGATGTGTGTCCTTTTCTGCTTGGGTACCTCCAACTCTGAGGTAACCTCAGCTTCACACTGTGCTCCCCATTGAAACCTCCACTAGGCAGTAGCCAGTGTCTGCTACGTCCAGTCAGAAGCAACGTTGGTGCTGTACCACTAAATAAGACTTTTAATGGCAGAGTTCACCTGTTTATAATTAGAGCATGTGTGGGGAAAAAAATAATCTCCTTTCTTTGCATTGATTTCTCACCAGATTTTTAGGAGCTTACTATCTTCAGAACTTCTCTCTCTCTTTTGAAATTGGCCAGCAGTGATAAGGGACAATGTCTGATAGACAGTTGTAAAACATGTCATGCAAGACTTTCTTTAGGAAGGAGTCTTGAATCAACCTTATAAAACCGTTCTTACAGGTCTATCCAATTGTGCATAGCATTTCTTACAAATTCACTGCTGTTAATGGCGTTAGAGTGGTGAGTCTTAGTAGTGTGAAGGCTGTTCAGTGACAGACAGGCCTGAAATGCCAGTTAATAACTGACCGGGCAGATTCAGCTTTTTCATTTTGAATATGTCAGCTGATTTCTGTAAGCAGGTCATCATCTCTTTGGTGAGGGAAAGGAGTGGGATGCTTGTGTAAGGGTTAGATCAGCCTGTGGGATCAGGGTCTGGTTAAGGAAGTTTGTATTTATCAGCAGGCTCCAAGGCAGGTAGAAACATGACGGTTTGGATTAGGAGAAGTCCCTGAAGTGTGCATCTGTTCAGCTTGTGAACTTCATGCACTCAGGGACTGTAAAATCAGGGAGAAACCCACCTTTTTTGTTTTTTCTTTTTTTTCTTTTTTTTCTTTTTCTTTTTTTTTTTTTAATAGTAAAGGCATTGAAACACTGTCTGGAAACAGAAAACATTCCCAGCTTTTATGGATAAGTGGTCAGCTGGCTTCTTGCTTGTTCCCTTACAAGCAATGTTCTTAATTAGATGAAGTTGCTACTATTTCAGGTCAGTGTGTGTGTTTTCTCTTACAGTTGCCATGGCACTGGTAAGACAGACATGTTCTGTAGTTGTGTTTGTCCTCTTACAATATGTGAATTTTTATTTTCAGCACTGTATTTGCAACATAATAGTGCTTGCAGTATTTTTCCATACCTCACCAAAGTTGCCCCGTTGGAGTTACTGCACTCGATTATTTCTCATTTGTCATACAGCAGTCTGTTTTACATGCCCACCTCTGTGTCCACTAGAGTTAGTAGCTCCTAGGGCCTTTGTATTTTGGGTATTTCATAGCTTAGTAGATACTTAAGGTTAGAGACATTATGTCATGGTTGCAATCTTACATAAACATAAACCATAGAGCCTAATCTAGCAGGTTTTTTTATACAACTCAATAAACTTGGCTGAGCTACAGCTTATCTTCTCTAAGGAGGTGCCCAGTATCGATTTAAAGGCTTCAGGTGATGGAGAATCTAACAAAGATTAACTATACAAGTTATAGCTAATAAGTTGTTACTGAACTCTGTCACTGATAAAAAATGTAGCTTTACTTAAAACAAAGTGCAGCAAAACAGCAGCAGCAACCGTAGCCAAAATCAACCATATCTCTTTTTTCCTCTTCTCTCCCTATAGTGAGATTTTCATCATGCTGATTGAAATGAAATTCTCTGTACTTCAGCTTTCACTTTTTGCTATGACAGAAATAACTTTAGGGAAGTCTGAAAGGTTTCCCAAGTAAATTTCATGATTTGGAGCGTGTTAGAATATCTAGAAATGAGTCAAGTGTAGAGCAGCCCAAGACACACTGACACCGGTGTTGAGCCCAGCTTTCCCCTGCTATGAGTTCCCATTACTTTAATGACACCTATAGTTGGTTCATTGAGAATCATACGGTTTTATTAGCTGACGTTAGTCGGCTTACCACAGAAAAAATTGTAGTGAGGTGTCTGGGAGTGTCTTAAGGCTGTCTTACTTGTTACCCCTGCATGCAGGATTCAGGTGGAATATAGTATTGAAGAAAGCAAGAATTTTATAGCAGTTTTTTTTAAAGTAGGATGTTTATGTTGCTGTCTTATGCTTAGCCAGACCAAGTAAAGCAAATCTGTTTTGCCTTTGCATCTCTCTGTTTCGTTCTTTTGGTTTTTTTGTTTTTAAAGTAGCATCCCTAAGAGTTGCTGGTGGCTCTGATTAAAGTCACTGGGAACACTGGAAATACGGATCAGCTTTGGAAGAAACAGAGAAAAGGGAAGAAGCCCACAGTTACTAAAACAGACTTGGCTGATGCTGAGTCAGCATAGGGTTGTAGACCAGTTCATCAAGTTTATTAGCAGTGGATGTAAGAAAAATGCAGAAGCATTATCTGCTGCCGCAGAATGCTGGTTTTGAGAATAACAAAAACTCAATTGTCCCTTTCAGTTACAACAGTGACAGACCCAGAGGTTGGATTGGGGGTGGCACCAATCGACCGTCCTTTTCACGGATTCTCTAAAATTTAATCAGGGGAGAGGGGGACACAAAAACCCCACCCCTCTGTTTAGTCTAAATTTGCTCCTTTTTGGACAGTGTTTAGCGGCCTCTGAATTAAAAATAGTTAAAAATGGAACTGCTGCTTTCAGCTGTTTCCTTAACCTTGCTAACCTGAAGTCATCCCTCAGTAGTCATATGGGCAGAGAAGTCTGCAATAACCCCTTCACACTTTGCCAACCAAAGCTATTTAAATAAGAGGGAGCTAGTGTTTTCTGTCACGCCTGTTCACATTGGTATGCCCTCATGGGTTGTTTTCTTTTAAGGTATCATGAGATGAACAGAAGAGACTGCTTTTCCCTAGATATGTATACAGCAGTTAAGTTTCTAAACTTGAGACATTGGTTTTCTGAGCATCAATATGATCAACTATCATTCAAGTTAGTAGAAGCTTGACTGAGAGTAAGAATCGATCCAAACTCAGTGACAGTGGAGGCAGGTGGGTTGGCGTCCTTTTCTGGGATGAGCCATTTCTCGTTGCAGATGTAATCTGAAGACTATTGCCATTGTTTTGTTCTTAATTTACATGCAGCTCATAAGCCAGTTCTTGTACTTGGTAAGAACACGTGGTCTTGGACCATTTTAAGTCTTCCAGGATTTGGGATTTATTGCTGCTGTAAAAGGCTTTCATGACAGCCTTCCTTCAATTGGTTTTCTGCGTTTATTTAATGCTTATTATTTTGAAATTGGTATGCATCACTGCCATTTCCTGACAAATTATGAAATGGGCTTTCTAGTAATCAGTATGTTGGTTTCGTTAAGAGAGGGATCCTTCTTAATGGCCTCTGTTTTCGTCTCTTGGCTTGTATGTCTTCTTTAAGTGATAGAAAATTATATTAAGTGGTATAGAAAACCAAGAACTCAATTAACTTCTTCAAGGACTATGCTAGGAACAGACTCTGCCTATAAAACAATACAATTATGTGCTGTCAATTAAGAGGTTAAATAAGTTTCCAATTTAAGAAACAAGGTGGAAAGGTTGTGAACTGTCTGAAGACACTTGGGGCTGCCTCTTTCCAGGAGCTGCAGGTCAGCAAGGTAGCCCACCGTCATATAGGTAAACCAGGTATTGCGTAGTACCTGGGACCTGTGGGGCTAATGCAGTATAATGCTGCTGCTGCTTGTTTGCTTATGTATGACTCTGTGTCCCCGTTTTCCCAAATCTTGCCTTCTGAACTGTACCTTAAACAAAACACCTTGCTTGATCCTAACGGTATAGATGGCATTTAGGACTGTGACGCAACTTTTCAGCAGAATCTATAGTCAGTGGTGGAAGCCAGAAGACCATCAGACTGAAAGGTGTTTTGGTTCTTTAACTTTAAAGAAATACTAACGTCAGCTGAGCTCCCAGATTCACATTTGGCCAAAGACAGATTACATAAGCAGGAGTATTTTTCCCCACGTTTATAAAGAATTGGTTGAAATGCTTTACGATTCCCCACAAGTGCACTGCGTTGCTGCATGCAGCACTCGGTCAGAAAGCAAAAATAACTTTCAGCAGGAGCGTGGTTGGTCAGCCTGGCTCTGCGTGCCCACGTTGGCCAGGGAGGCCTGTCTGCTGCGCTGGCCGCCGCTCCTCTTCTCCCAAGGTCATGCACTGGACCAGCTGAAAGGATCCTGTGTGTCAAAGCCAACTCATGAGCTCTGGGTTGGCCCAGGCTGAAGGTACCCATGGTCATGGTGAATGTTAAATGGTATTTATGGAGTTCTTTGCCTGATAATAAACTAAAAGTTTAAAAAGATAGACAAATGCTTAATGCATCCTGTTCTAAAGAGAGGGGTACTGGAATTTGGAAAATTCACCTTTGTGTTTGGCTGGAATTTATTTTCATGCTTTCTGTGAGGATTGTTTGGTCTGATCTCAGTGCCTCTGTTTGTGTTTCTACTACAGATGCCTTTCATTCTTCCTCTAAATTATACCAAATGCTCAATAGGAAAAGCAGATGTTCACCAATTCTAAAAAGTAAATAAATTGCAAAGGAAAAGAAGGCTGGGGGCAGGGCAGGGCATTTTAGTTGCCAGGTCACTCTTGCATGGGAAGATCTGCTAGGTTATGTGAGCACAGACAAAGGCAGATGGGGGATCCCAACTAATACCCTGCCCTGGGCTCCTCCCAGGCCATCACAGAGGCCATCAGCCCACCAAAGGCCCACCTCCACAAGCCCAGAGGAGCACAGAGGCACAATGGCAGGTAGGAACCCGAATTAAGGACTGGGAGGAAGGGACACCCAGTCTGGGCCCTTCCCAGGGCTGTCCCAGGAGATCCTTGGCCCCAGGGTCCAGACCTGACACCCATCAAGATGAGTCCATGCCAGAGCACCTTTTGGACTGAGGGGGGGGTGCTACTGAGGTGTGTGGCACATGTGATGGGATGCAGGAGAAGAGCATTTTGGGATTGCACAGGACTTACTGTGGGATGTTTCAGGGAAGAACCAAAGGCAGGCAAAAGGGAGGCATTTAGGTGATTTGGGGAGGAACAAGTGTGGGAAAATAGAGGTCTAAGGGCATAAAAAGGGCCAATTGTGTCTAAATACTTTGCTGGTCAGTGCACTTGTCAGGCCATGCCCTGCGCCTGACAAGACAGACTGTGCTATTGTCATCTTATAGTCCTTTCTACCTCTTTCCTGGGTGAGGGACTCTCTATTCTGTGTGTCTAAATGGGGGTCTGAATACAGTAACAGTGGTGCAGCAGCTGGAGCAAGCAAGGGTCTGGGTGCCAGCAGCTGGGCCGGGACTGCAGACTGCAGGGCCCGTGTGCCCGGGTGCCAGCATCCGGGCACACCCAAGTGAGTGAAACCAAGGGCCAGCCACTTGGGTGGAACCAGAGGCCAGAGACCCATGCATCGCTGGTGCAGCCCCCGGAGCGAGTGTGGGTGTGCAGCTGACTGTGGAAGCAGTAGCAAAGGTCAGGCCAGTGAGTAGGTGAAGTGGTCTGGGAGCCAGGTACACGTGTGTGGAGCAGGGGAGTCCCAGGTAGCTCTGGATGTGTGTGCGATGGTCTGTGCCAGCAGCTGGAGTGGGGCAGTGCCCTTGTGGGCTCATATGTCCAGGTGCCAGCATTTGGGAGGACTGGGATCCAGGAGTGGTTACTGGGCAGACTGTCTAAGCCCAGCTGCTGAAAGGATCTGTATTGTCCATGTGCATGGACATGTGTGTGTATGTGTGTGTGTATGTGTGTGTGTATATATACACACACACATAATAAGTACATGTGTATATGTATAAAATATATATATTCTCACTAGCAGACCTCTTACTGTTCATCCAGAGAGGGGCTGTGTGTTACCTGTGTGGTGGCTGTATCTGTGTATGTGCAGTGTGTGCATGTGCTCTGAGAGTGTTTGTGCCTACTGAGAATACATTTTCAGCCTTGCCACTGGTTGCACCTGGGAGCATGGAGCTGTGGCAGCCTCACCTCTTTGGGGCTATATTATAGGCTTAGGTCGGGCCTATTCTCCTAATTCTCCTAACAAGATCCACCTGAAATCATATAAATCATGAACATCCAAATTGAAAGATGTTAGAGACTGGTAATGATATATGTTTTTAGGTTTTGTACAGTACCAGGTAAGCAGCTGGAGCTTGATCTAGTAGTATTGATACAAAGGCAGTGAAGGAAGTGATATGACCAAACTGACTTTTCTGAGCATTGACAATTAAGCGGTGACATCCTATTGTGCTTCCTTTAAGCCTTTTCATTTCCCCTATGAAAGGATGCCCTGTGGCATCCTTTTCATTACTCCTGTGCCTTCGTATTTTGGCTGTTCCTCATAATGCTGTAATCAGTGTCTAAAATACTTTGATAAGAGGATTAGCAACACTAGAACACAACTTCCATCACTTGATGGACATGATTATACCAATTCATTGCAGAAAATGCAAATAAAATCTGTCTATGACTTCCAAAGATTGCTTAAAAAAAAAAATCTTTTTAAAAAATGGTGCTTATTTTGCAGCTGGATACAACCACCTCTTTCCTTGATCATTAGCCAGTTTGGCTGGTTAGAATTTGCCTGGTGGCTAGTTTTTACTCACCACTGCTCTTGTAAAAGCATCTGTTAATCGCGGTTACTTTCATTTGAATTTTAAAATCTTGCTAGTTTGGATGACCCATATACCACGCATTTTTAAAAGTTAAAACCAAAAGCAGTTCCCTTGCCCCAAAACAAGTTTCTAGCTTGACTTTTCCTCCATTTGAAAAACTTGTGGCACTTCAATTAGAAAAAAGACAGAAGAAACAGAGTTGTGTGGAGAATATACAGCTACTTACTCAGGTGTCACCAAAGGGGAAGTCTGGAGAGGCAGAAATCATCTAAGTTGGGATTTGGACAAGCTAGCAGTGGGGAAGATGGACAAGTTCATATCTTTTAGTGAGTGTAAATGGCCAAGACTTAATTTTTATGTCTTTAGCAGAAGAAGACACCCTGAAGAACTCTATGGAGGAGGGAATATGGAAGAAGGAGGGCTTTCATTGTTACTTCAGGAGAAAGAAGCTTTGTTTGTAAAGCACTGAATCTGCAGCATTGATCTTAATGCCATACGAGGTGAATTCACCTATGCTTACTTGCTGAGATCAGATGAGATGACTAAGTATCTTTTATGATAACACACATTTTTTGAGGGCTTTGTGTAACTATGTGAGAATGCCTTAGTGCAGGTCTGTCTGTTTAATAATACTCCATCAGGTGCTGATGTTAAATTTGGCTGCTACTTTTGAAGGGTTTTGATGATGGATTGCCTGGAATCTGTGAGCTGTGACCTCTGGAATAGTGTCAGTTTGAAGCCTGTCTTTACGGGCATACTGAAGCTATTAAATTCAGTAACTGAAGCAGATGTGAGATCCCATCATTCGACTCGGTGGCTGTGTGAAGACCTCCATCTCATCATACTCTTTGTAGCATTTGTTTTCATTCTAGCAATGGAAGCTGGATTTGGAACATTGTTTTCACTGCAATTGAGAAATCCCTTGGGAGGGAGGCCAACAATAGCTTGTTTAAGGGGTTAATTCCTTGTTATGTTAGTCAGCTCTCATTTAACTCTGATGGCTATCTGGGTTCTGGATTAGCAAGACCAAGGCTTCTTCCAGGACCTTCTGGTGCATTAAATGGTTGTGAAAGAGTGCAGAGTAAGGGCTGATCTAATTACAGTGCCCGTTTCTCCTTAAACTTGCATCTGCGTCTTATGGAAATCTAGCCACTAGGTTGTTTTTTGGTTTTTTTTCAAAGAATAATATGGCGTGCGTATGCTTTAGCCTAATTTTTACATATGGTTAGTTTGATTTATGTTTTAGTCTTTTCTGGTCATCTTTTCCCCATTTGCCTGCATAATTAGGAGTTGACTTGAGACAGTTCTGGGCTTTTGTGAACACTGACTAATATTAAAATTAAATCACGCAGTACATCTGATTCGGGCAAGTCCTGAACATTTATTTTCTTCCTATGCTACCTGAAGTCTTCTGCCTTCAGTGTGTTCAAACCTGAGAAATTATAAACCCAGTAGTGGTTGATTGGTTGGTTTGTAGTGTACATTTGATGTTAGTTGTCTCTCCACAAGAGAGAGACAGCTTGACTGACTCTGAAATAAAAGATCCTAGTTCTCAGGGCCAATCATCAAAATCAAGTGTTCTATTTTCTGCTGGAAAAGCCATAGAAAGAAACATCAAATTAAATATTTGCTTCTTTTGGAAGCAAATAACTATTCAAAATCTTTAATAAAATCATATTCATAAACTCTGGAACTATAGTTATAGGATTATAATAATTATTTTGTTTATATTTTGCAGATGCATATAAGGCCCTCTGAGGCAAGTACAGCCACATGCAGGAATTTAGGAATTCATTTAGTTTCATGTTTGAGCTTTGAGTCTTTCAATACAAGAAAGTTACCTGCTCAGCAAGATGGCCACCAGTTGGTGGTTGCAAACAGAATTTACAGTTCGTAGGCTTTATTATGAAATGCGCTTTAATTTAGTCAAAGTCAGGAGACCTAACCAATCGTTTGGATTTGTACAGTGCTGCATGGAAAGTAGTGAGGTTAGATTTCCTCTAAAGAAGAGTGCTTAGCCCTTGGGGGAAGAAAAAAAAAAAAAGTCTGCTTGTAGTCTGAAAAGAAACTGCAAACATAGTAGCTTTTTATTTGACATTGCCACATTTTGTTAATTTCTTCAGTTTTTTGACCACTTGCTTTTTACTCCCACCAGCCCTGTGGTGTTTGGGTGAAAAGAGCTTGCTGAGCTGACTGGTGCAACATGAGAGGTATTAGTTAACAGGGGTCAGATTTGGATGGCAGGGACATCTTATGTTTCTGCGCTCATCTGAAGACTACAGGGTTGTGGAGGTGATGAGGAAAAACAGTCACCAAATTTGTTTGTCTTCAGTTCCTTTGAGTTCATACCTAGTGTACAGACTAAGCACATTTCACAAATAGTCACAGAAACATGACAAACATACACCTCCTAACTGACATGGCATTTTGACTAGATTGTGAAAGGCCTACTCCCTCTCCTGTCAGCTGGTTTTTTTAGCTGGTAATTTGAGAGTGTCTGGTTTATTCCCTTCCATGTCTTAACCTTTCACCTTCCCTGTTCACCTTTGACGAATTAAAAAATAGCAGAGCCAGCTGGCTTTAGCAGTAGGCATGTGAGCATCACTTGACCATCTTCTAGCCTACTCTGAGCCACATGTGGAGTAACCAGCCTGGAGAGACGAGCATTGCATGTCACTGTTTAGATCAGTAGGACTTTAGGATGAAGTATGGCATGATGTAAAACCTGTGTCCAGCAATTACAGGCAAGCATGTTGCATACAGTTTTACTGAGGCTGATGATTTCAGTAGATGTTTCTATTGCTGATTTTATTTGAGTCTAGGCTGAAGAAGAAGAAAATATGCTGTGGGCTTCTTACAGTTTAGCTAAGTCACGTAGAAGTCAAATTGAGTCTTTTTGGGAGGTTCAGTTATAACTCACTTTCCTGATCTCTTTGTTCTTTTTGGAGTTAGCTGAGGCCAGTAACTCAGTAAGGACGTGAAAGTTTACCAGCTGGGCACACCTGCACTGTGGGTTGAAGTAGACTGGATTGGTGGCTGGTGGTTGGCTCTTAGCTCGGAGCTGCTGCAGGCATCTACAGTGGTTGCAGGGTGGGAGCTATAGAAAGATGCTGCTCTCCTGTCTGCAGCAGATGCAGTTCTAAAACTGCACCATAGTTCTCCCCAGCAAGTTCCTTTTGCATCTCTCAGGATCCATTATTTTCCTGGACATTAAAAAAAGACTTGCAATGCACGTCTTTATTCAGTCCCACTCTATTTAGTGCTTGACTCGAAAAATCTGGGGAGTGAAACTCACAGAGTGAAGCTCATACAGTGAGCAGGAAGCAGCTGCTGTCAGAGGGGCTTTTTACTCTCTTTGATATCATCTACCTTTCACTGTGGACAGCTTTTCTCTATCACCTCTTCTGACTGTAAGGCTTCTTTTCTTTTTTTGTGGCCAGGACAAGGTTATTGCTGGTTAGCTTTTATTAGCTGGGAGGTTATGATATGAGTGTGAGTGTTGCTGCTTCTGTACCTGAAGAATGAGGGGCAGCAGTGGCAAGTACTGGGCTGTGCTGAATGAACGCTTTCTGGGCTTGAAAGGGAAACCAGAAGCCTTTCTAAGAAATGAGTAATTCTGTTTTGTTATCCCTGTCCTTGGTGAATGCAGATTAGTTTACCCCCATGTACAGTGCTTCTGGCACACCAGCTTCAGAGCTGCTGCTTCTCTTACAGTGTTATCTGAAAACCTGTCCTACACACATGATGTGGAATATGTTTACCATCAGTCTTAAAAAGGATGCTTTTCTGCTGCTCTCTCCTTGGTGGAAAGCACACGGAGTGTTTTTGTGTGTGTGTGTGTTTTTTTAAACAGAACATTTGGTAAAATATGTTATTTAGGAATGAAAAGGTCCTTGGTAATGTCTAGGCCAGTCAAACATTTTCATAGTTAATAAATTTCTGTCTGTGCTTAAAAAATCAGTCATTTGTGAGATTAAATTCAGATCTTTCCATGTGTATCAGAGACTTTATTTGAGGCTTTTTTTTGGTTCATGGTTCTACATTTTTGATTCATTTTAAACTGTCCTCAGAGACTTTTAAAACATCTTTAACTGTCCCTACTGGGGGCAGAGAGACACATTCATGGAGCCATGTCAGATAAACTGGAGACGGTATAGTTTGGTGAGTAAGATGCTCATAATTCCAGCAGATGTGTAAGCACTTAAGTTTTTTTCCTTCAGCTGCAATTTTTTTTGAGAATATTTATTCCTCTTTTCTTCCATGCAAAAGCAAATGCAATTCTTGTTTTGGGGGGGGGTCCTGTTTTTTAATAAAGCTTGTTAGGTATCAGTATTTTCTCTGAGGAGTTAAGAAATAGTATTTGAGTTATATGTGTACATCTAAAGTGCTGCTTTACATTTTTTGGGGGAAAGACTGCCTTAGCTGTTTTTGGTCTTTGTGGGCAGAATTAGAGGAAGATTCTGGCTTCTGGCATTGCTGAAATGCTAGAAGTGCATCTGACATTCTGTCAGTGTGATAGCCAAAGCAAGCAAGTAGTTAATAATTCAGCCCTTCCACTTTTGGCATTAATTAAGAGAGTGGAATTGATAGACATGTCTAATTATTCTGTTACTTGTTTTTCCAAAAGTAAAATTCCCAAACTACAGTAATTTCATGGAAGTATTGCAGCAATGCTCTTTAATCAGAAATCTTAATAGCAATAGGATGAAAATGACTATCCGTAGTGGGAATGCATGACTGACCAGCAAACATCAAGAAATATCCATAATAGGAATTTTGTTTTATAGTCTTTTTAGTTTGAAGCCAACAGATCTAACAATCCTGTTACACAACATACTTACGCATTTTGCTAAGTTTTGATCACTAGACTCCCCAAGGAGTTTAAAGGAAAGGAAATAAAAAGCCCCTAACACTAGTTTTGTTGACCTCCTTCCAACCTGCTAGAAGCTCTTGTGATATTTTTATGGTTTAGGGAACAAAATATAAAAACTGTCTGCAAGGGCATGGGATTCCAGCTATTCTGCAAAAGATAAAAATTTCTGATTATTTTATAAGATGTGAATTGCCAGGGCTAGAGGCTGTGAAATTTGCACTTCAGTTTTTGGAACACAGCGTCGGACGGTTGCCAGTGAAATACTTTAAGAAATGTGCTTTACCTAGAATTATAAGTGAATCTCACAAGGCTTTAAATAACCTGTATCGTAGAGTCACTGTGGTTACATGTGAGAATGCTTCGTAATGCTGTGTTCAATCTATTGCATGACTGGCAGAGCTTCAGAAACGCTGTGCTTTGGAAAATCACATCAAATATTTTCCCATGCTTCTGTTGACTTGTAAGTCTTTACTTTTAAAACACAAAAGAAGTTATTAGTCACTGTAAGAAAATGTAATTGATCTAACTGCTGTATTGGTTCAATTTTCAGATTTATTGTATTTATGTATTGGCCTTATTTGAAGCCTTTGGTTAGATTTATTTGCACTAACAGAAAAATTCCTGTATAAGTCAAAGGCTCAGTAAAGACCCGCAGGAGGCTAGCCGAGCTAATAGGATTGAGGTGTGAGAGAGAGGTGAATGATCAGGATCAGCTAAAGGATGGGAAAAGTTGACAGATTCAGGGTGAGCGCCTCAGGAGAAAACAAGAACCCAATCGGTTTTAAAATAGATTACACAGCAATGCAGAGTGGTACGATTACAGGCTTATGAAGACAGGCCTTCCTTTACTACTTCTGTGGGTGTTCCTCCCATGTCTTCAGCATCCTTCCTAACAGGGTGGCAGTTTAGTTCCATTACAGTACCACTGGTTCATCCTGGAGCCATTTAACTGCATGAACCAATTAAAAAGTCACACTAGGAAAAAGTTTGTGAAATATCACATACTTCGAGCTTTTGAAGTGTAAACGAGATGTTTGTTTACCTGACTCTGTGCCCACTTGCCTGCCTTCGTGACCTAAAAGTCCTGGCATGGCGATGCAAGACGTTGCCAACCTACTAGTTCATTTCTTTATGTAGCTGCTGCTTCCTTAGGAATGTAATTTATTGCTTTTGTGCTTACTTTTCTGCAGCCATGTCAATGTAACGTAACGTGAACTTCAGCTGCAATGAAGCAGGTCAGAGCTGTGTACTGTCTTTTGCATAATGAGCTATGTCTCTCTGTCATCTCTGAATGCAAGATAGGGAAAAAAAAAAAAGCCAATTAGCCTGTAGGCTTTTTTCCCCCAACTCTTGTTTCTTCATGGCTAACTGCGGTGGTGGATCTCTACAGCTGTGAGTGATCAGAGGGTGTTACTGTGAGCCAGCTGTGAAGAGGTCCTGTTTACATGTAAAGTGGAAGTCAACTCAAGTCAATCTGCAAACTTTACCATCCGTTTTTATTGCAAAGGCATCTTAAGGAACTGGAGTTCAAAAACAAGTTAAAAGTAGAGTGAAACAGCCTTGTTACAAATAAAAGTTAGCTATAGTCAAGATTGTTGTAGCCTGAATATATCTTTCCTCATTTATAGTTTGAATGAAACAAAAGTGCAAACAAGGCTTGGCCCCAAAATTAAGCAATTAAGCAAAAACCATCAAACTATACATCTTTTTCTCATGTAAGACAAACATCCATTTTTCTGGGTTTTTTTTAGACGGCCTTTTAAACGGCTTGCTACATTTACTTCCTTAGGATTTTAGTTTGTATTGGATTAAATTTTTCAGATGGAGGGACTGCCTTACAAAGGGGGATCCCATGCACCTCCTTCTTCATCCCTTCGTTCCGCACATAGGCAGCCGGAGTGGATGGCGCTCGCTCTCGCACACTCAGCTGCTCCTCTTGTCTTGGCAAGCCAGAGCTCCTCTGGGTTTTATTGCTCTTTGCTTGAGGTTACTCAAGCCTTTCTGATTTGCATCACTTCTTTCGTGAATATTAACTTTTCTTGCATCTTCTTTGTAGTTTTTAATTTCTATTGCTGTGGGACAGCCCGGTTTCCAGCCTCATGTTTCTTACTTGGCAGAGTGTAGCCAGATGTAAGCTATAAGAGCTTCATTCATTGCTGAGGAGATGCACCTCCTTGTTTGCTGGGTGAAGAGCATAATCTGCTTACGTGGTGTGTCAGGGTTTAGAGCCCAGGGCCAGAGTGCATTGCCAAGAAACGATCCAAAGCTTTGTTCTCAGCAGGCCTTTTCCCTCTGTTTGACACATAAGTGGTCAGACTGAACATCTTCACTCACAAAAGAAAATGCAGGATGATGACACTATCTGATAGCATCTATGTTGTGGCAGGGGATTGCTTCACATAAAGAAATCTGTTTCATCACTGTGGTTTGGCCATTCACAGAAAGTACCTCTGGTTCATAGTAAACCATGATGACTAATGAGGGGATCCCCACTGAGGCCAATTTAGAGCCTTGCAATGGCTCCCTCAGAAGAAGCAGAGCAAAAGCTGTCTTTTCCACCTTAGTAATTCACTGCAAGTGAGTAGGGTGGTATTTTGAATAGACATTGTGTTCCCTATAGACCATCCCACATATCTGCATCTGCCTGCATTCCTGATCCTTTGTACCTTAATCTTTTTAACATCCATCTTATGCTTGGCTGGCACAAGTCAGGGAGGGCTTGTGTTCGCTGCGACCATTTTGAAATCTTTGAAGAGGGAGCCTTGCCTTGCTGCAGGTGGGAGCCTGGCCAGCTCTGTCCCTTTCTCTGTGACTCCACTGGTCAGAGTGCCTGTGCCCTGTACATAGACTGGGCTGTTTGCAGTCCCAAAGACACCTTACAGCTCAGCTCAGAGGTGGTCACATTGGGTGGCAGGTTGTCATTCATACGTCGTTATTAGTGTGCTGGGGTACAGCTGCTGGTGGGGATTGGGATTTGTTCCTTCCATGAATGCAGGTAACCTCCAGTAGCATCTCTAAATTAATATTCCTGGTCCCAAAGTCTGCAGAGCAGCTAATGAGATCCACACCTCTGCTAAGCACTGTTGAAAAGGATGCCAGGTGGGATTCGGTACTTGCTGCACAATGGTAAAGGTAATTGGTAAACCACTGTCCTGCAGCCTGTTTTAAATACCTGTTCTTGACCAGTCTCATTCAGTGTCCTCAGGGGATATCAGACAGCTTGTGGGGATGGAATAGACTTGTTCCTGGAGCCCCTGCAAGGCATGGTTGTAAAGCCAAGCTTATTGGTTTTCCATGCATCTCAGAAGTAGATCCCTGTCACCCAGAGGTCCTAGATTCATATCTGGAACTTCAGAAGGGTGCCTCTTTACTCTGGAAGAGGTTTGTTTTGAGGTCACTTGAGCCCCACATCTAAAAGGGTGTTTGTTTTTCTGAATCTGTGTTGTACTGCGTGTTTCTGTGCTAATATACATGTAGAAATGCACCATAAACTGAGCTCTTTGCATCTATAATTGTGGGTTATAGTTAAGTTTCTGAATGATCTGGTGACACTTTCTGAGAGGAATGGGATAATTCTGTGTCACCTTAATTGGGTCTTGAAAGTTCTCACAAAAAAAAAAACAAGTGCAAGGCTGCCTGCTCCTCCCTACTGGTTTGCAGAGGATTAGGTTTTTGACGAACTATCCTTTCTGCCAAAAAGTAAATCTGAAGAGGCTGAGACTGTAATTACTGACCAGCTCTCTCAGTGCCATGTCCCCAATACACAGATGTTTTCCCAGATGCAGCATTTCTCCTGGGCTAACTTACTTTGAGTGTGTTTCAAGTTCCATGTCAGGTCAGGAAATGAAGCTGCTGTCTTTTGCTCCTTTCCCCTCTTCTCAGGTATTTCCATCCTTGTCTGAAGAACGCTCACGCTGCTGGTAGAAGGTGTTTTCTCCACCCACGCCCAAGGGGTTTAAGCTGTAGGAGAATGCATTACTCTGCATTTCTGTCTTAAAAAGGGCCTTACATACCACTGGCTCAGCTCAGAGGTGGTCACATTGGGTGGCAGGTTGTCATTCATACGTCGTTATTAGTGTGCTGGGGTACAGCTGCTGGTGGGGATTGGGATTTGTTCCTTCCATGAATGCAGGTAACCTCCAGTAGCATCTCTAAATTAATATTCCTGGTCCCAAAGTCTGCAGAGCAGCTAATGAGATCCACACCTCTGCTAAGCACTGTTGAAAAGGATGCCAGGTGGGATTCGGTACTTGCTGCACAATGGCTCCAGCACTGTGCTGCTGGAGAATTGGACACCCTATTTTGGGTGAGCTGGGCAGGGGAAGGACATAATGATGAGGTCCCTCATAGCATTACCATACAGGTGAACAGTCATTTAGAGAAGAAAGGAACATTATTCTCCAGTAACTGGAGTTTGTTTTCTTTAGGCATGAACCTAATTAGGTTAATTAGGCAATTAACCTTCCTGTCTTTTTACCCCCAGGATCATGCTAGGAGAATTATGGGATTGTACATTTTAGAGAAACAAGTGTGATCCACTAGTTCTTTTAATCACATGCTCATGCAGCAGAAGGCCTGAAGATGCTGATGCTGCCAGTCCTGACAGGAACCAGTCCTGACTGACCATTCCCACACGCAGCCATGGCATGATAAACATTAAGGTGACACATTACAAGGAATCCTTAGTTATGGGACAGTAACCATTTTTTTTTTAATTAAAAAAAAAGTGAACTTCAATTCCTAGCACAGACAAATCAAATTGTAGTTTGGATTAACTGACTGAGGTGAACAGTTGGCTTGACCTGTAGTGATGTTGCTGGTTAAGATATGTCAGCTCCCCATTTTCCCTCTGGCAAAACAAGCTTTAAGTAGCTTTTGCATATAACCACCGTCAAATTACCTTTTCTCTGCTTCTCCTAAGTATGTGTCATCTCTTTTCTTCTTTTTTTGTTTTTTTTTCTTTTAACCTCATCTTAAGAAAAGTGGGGAGGGGAGGAGAAAAGAAAAGCCTATGTTTGCTCACAGCCCTGATGACTCTGTTATTTTCTTTCCTCTAATTAGTTTAGGACCAAACATAGGAGAGCAGCACTGGGAAAGGTCAGTGGTGGCATCGTGCAGTGTGCTAAACCTTGCATAGCAATGCTGTAAAGTATATCGTAGAAAACACAGAAGAGACTAATTGCTTGATTTTCTATCCAAAAGTGGGGATAACAGTGTTTCCTTAGTCTCTAGGATTGGCTGTGTTCACTAATGCTTGGTGATTAACTTCTGTGGGGAATAGACAGTAGAGGGGCCTTTGGATCCTTCCCTGAAAATGCATAATTTTGAGCTATTTTGCATCTGGAAGGAAGAAAGTTCCAAATTTTGAGGTCAACCGTATTAACAAAACCTCTGCAGATATATTTTTAGTTTACCGAATGAAAGTCAGATTTGGCTGGTGAAGAACGGGTTTCCTTCTGCTAAGTATGTTAGCTGATACTTTATTACAAAATGAAGTGTTTTGTTTCCCATTTTTCTTGCAACTGGCAAAGTGTAAAACTTCCAGTTTGCGCTTGGCCTAGGAGAAGACTTCCCCCTGCTTTCCCCTCAAATTCTTGTATGTAGTTTGTCAGTGGCTTTATGGTATTGTGGAAAAGTCACTGTTCTCGTGAAGAAAATGGAAAAATTGCTAATTCTCGTATAGATTCAAAGTTGCAGATGTCTGCTATTGTCTTCTCAAGAATGAAATTTAATTGTTATATGCTACTAAGACTTTAAGATTGTCAAGGGAACATTATCTCACTATAAAAATAATTGAAACCTCCTTTCAGGATAATGCACGTGTAGCTAATATAGATATTGGCCACAGACGTTGCATCTGGGGATTTTAAGATTTAAGGTATTTTTTGAGTGCTGTGTTGTGATCTCATGTCAGTGCGTATAATTCCATTGACTTCAGTTGAATTTGTTCTGTTCTCATCTGTGAGATCACAGTCCCTAAAACCTATTTGCTAATATTTTTGTCATGTCTCATGCCTGTCTCTTAGGACATGGGAACATATGAATAAAACAACTTTTTAGTACACTTGAGTTCTCAGAATGCTGCTTTGAGCTGGGTTTATTTCAGTTCCATGTAGAATTATAAAGCCAGGGGGACAGAGCAGTGGGTTGGCCTTGGGATGAGCTGGGGTTTGTGTCTGTTCTCTTGCAGAACCTAATGTGGATGCTTATGTTTTGTAATTTGTGGACTCGGAGCTGAGAGGTTCTCAGTGCCCTGGTGGTGTACCTGCCACTTGAGATTTTGTCCTATCAGCTTTTTGATAGAATTTCAGATTTTTATGAATCAAGTGGTGCAGGCACCAGGATAATACCCAGATCTCAGTGTAGTGCAGCTTCCCTACACGAAGAAAATTTTTTCTTTTTAGTTGGGCGTGAGACTTTGGCTGCATGAGATGGGACTGATCAGAAGCTGTTTATCTTCCTACGGTTCTAAAAACCATGGCTTTTTAGTGCTGAAAAACCAGAAGTTTTTTTGCCAAAAGCTGATATCTTTTGTGAAAGACTGAGTAATAATTGCAAGTCCAGTTTTCTGGATTTGTGGTTGATAAGTGCATTAAAAAGTATATGCTGCTCTTTGAGTTCTGCTGATAAAAGGCACTACATAAGCACTGAGTATTGTACTCTTAAAATTATTTCTTCCTTAGTAGTTAATTTATCTCTAAGGGAAGAAAACATGAAAATATTGAGCTCAGAGTATTGAGTGAGTATTCAGGCTTTCTCAGCTGCTCAGCAACTTGCAACTTACTGGAAAAAAAAATAAAAGGTCTCGGGGGGGGGGGGTGACTCTAAACCTGTTTAACCCAAATGAAATAAAAAAGCCCACTAAAGTATTTTCCCTGAAATAATCGCTCTGTGATGTTGTTCTAGTTCAGTATCATTGTTCTGGTTTTACTTCATCTTAAGACCAACTGTTAGGGCAGCCAAAAATAAGAGTGATGGTCCATTATTTAAGTGCTAGTTAGTATGAAATTGGTGGGTTTCCCAGTAGTCAAGGTGACAGGGGACCAGTGGAGGACTCTTATTGTTTCTGTTATGAATTGTCAGTGTAGTCCACATGAGCTTGTTATGGAGTATACAAAATGAGAATGATGCCAGGTGCCTCCAACTATGGGACCTAATGCTGCAGCTTAGGCAGCTGAGATGCCTGTGTTTAAAGGTCTACAGATACTTGTCCTTGAGGTCATCACAGTAGAAAAAAAAATGAAGAAATTTGAATATAGGATCACGGTTTCTTGCAGCGATAGGCATCAAATTCTAGGCCCATCATATGTATCTTCTGCTTTTTTCTGTATTGTTGATGTTTCTCAAACCTTTTATTTTCCAGTGAATTTCCCCTGAAAGTCTGCAGCATGTGAGAACAGAAGGATAATCTTCAGTATTAGAGGATGTTTAAAGTGCATCTTTCAAATACATAGAGTCAATTTCTTCCATGTGTAAAGGGAGAGACCCAGGGGTGAGGCTCATCTGCATGGAACAGACCTCAAAGTGGACAAAAGCAGAAATGCTTGACAGCTCATGCAGCTTGCTCTCGGCAGAGCATGTTAAGTAGGATGGGGAGGATTTTCAGAAGTACTCATCAGTAGCTTGATTTTCTTCCCACTGAAGAACAACTGGGTTGTTTTGGAGGTTTTTGTTGTTGTTTTTTCTACTAACTTCTCTGGGAATGGATCTGAACCAGACTAAGTTCTTCTGTAATTCTTGTTTTTCTAATGTAGTGGCCGTGGTTCTTGAAGAGCATTGGAAAGCTATGTCTGTAGTGTTCTCTATACCTTCAAAAGTGCGCACATGTGTGTACGCTACAACTGTGGATTTTGCCATGGCCTGTTCCTGCTGTATTTCCTCATTGGATCTAAGTACCACTTTAACCCCAGCTTGATTTGTACGTGGGTTTTGTGTTTTCAATTTCTTTGAATAAGCGTGTTTAATTCCTGCTAAGCATTGTTTACTTCCTGCCTATGAATGGTAAAACCTCAATGTCTGTTTTTCATATAATGTTTCCAGGAACCTCATGCGATACCAATGGTATGCCCTAGGGAATAGCTTATGAGGTCAGCCCTGCCGCTTACTTATCTTGGGATTCAGCCCTTCCTCCCTTGTTCTTCAATAGTAACATTCTTGGTTCAAAGCCACTATTGAAAGATGGAGATAGCATGGAGAACTCATATGGTTCACCTGGAGCTGATGGTGTTGCGGTGTGGGGAAGGCATTACAGGCAGCCGTGTCCCGCTCGGGGACATTTGGTAACTTTTTACATTCTGTAATAAGGGTGAGGAATTTTCTCCTTTGATGAGGATCAGATGGAATTTCAAACACCTCTGGCAGGTTACATATTAACATGTATCTTGGTCCTTGATCAATAGCATCTTAACACAGCTGAAGGGTAAGACGCAATACTTTGAAGAGCATAATGATGGCTGAGTAAGCTGCAAGTGAAGAGGGCACCCAGCCACCCTTTAAAATGATTGCTCATGTTTATATGCAAGATCTGCCTTGCTTTTTCTGATACGTAACTTTTAAAAATCTCTCTCGTGCTGACTTCATTGTTCTCTATTTATTGCACATCTTAAGTATATTTTAAAAGAATTTGAGACGATTCCAGCAACAACATGTCTGAGCAGCTTTGATGCAACTTAGGTAACGTTAGGCTTGAGGTCATTCGAGAAATGTTGCTTTGGGGACTAAAGTCTTAAATATTATCCCAGCAGGAGTTTCCTTAGATTGCAAGAGAACTGTGCTAGTAATTCCCTAGAGTTGAGTGCAATACCGTTTATGTTATCTGCTTTATAAACTCAGGGATTAAATATAGTGGTTTTTTGGAACGAGTATATTGGGGGTGGGATAGGGGGATGAACCTGAGATGGAGGTTAAGGTTTTGCAGAATGTTGATTTGAAATAATACTGAATAATAGATTGCTTAAATTACATTGTCACTAGGAGAATGTCTTCTGACTCCATTTGCAACTAAAAATAGTAACAGTAATAAAAAAACACTGTCTAATTTTCCAGCTAATCCCCATGTTTGTGCTGCCTTATTTTTTTTCTTGAATACTTTTGTTATTGCTATTGGCAACTTTCAGATACCAGTTGGAAGGAAATAACTGACTTTGTTTGAGAAGTGACACTGTGAAATGTCTTGTCTTAAGAGTCCTTCAGTGCTGGCAGAGCTATTAGTTGGCATACCCATCAAAAACAGTCATCCCTCCAAAAGCTTTGCTCTTAAATGGGGTGGTTAAAAGACTTGCTCCTAATCTAGATGAGTAAGTAGGAGCCTTGCTCTGAACAAATGTCATCCACAGCCCCTCCATCCAGCCAGCTGTAAATGCCATGGGTACCTCTCAAAGTGCCTGGCCTTTCTGGATGGGGAAGTCAAATGAATTGTTTTCCTCTGCCCTGTTGGCTGCACACGTTTCTGTGCCACACTGCCTCAGGGCGTCACCTCAGTCTGGACCTGAGGCCTTTGAACTTCTTTCATTACCCTCACTCACTGAAGATCTGAGAAATTTGATGCTGTTAGGTTTTGATGGGGCAAGAACACAGCAGTTGTTCTGAGCAGAGCTAGTGTTATCAGTCTACATTATCAATGCCTAATGCTGTAAGTGCATTTGTGGCGTGTTACTGAAGTTCTGATTTGTTGGATTATCCATTTCTACTGTCATTTTTTTTAAAGCAAAAAAGTTGCAGAGGGAAACAGAAGACATAGGTAAAAATGCATTCTTTTTGGAGGAAAAAATATTGGAAACGTTGTGGACTTTTTGTTTGTTTTTGTTTTGCTTTATTTGAACTGATTTTTATACTTGTGAAGTTCTACCTTGTTGCAAAAAAGAAGCCCCAGGGAACTTGAGCACAATAGTTAATTTAAAAAAAAAGATCAGAAAGTCTAATGTACCATGAAAAAACACTTCAGGGTACAGAAAATATCTAATTTGACATTCCTGCACAGTGTTCAGCATAGTTCAGTCTGCTGGTGGAATGTTTTCATCATCCACGTGTTGCTGGTGCTTCAGCTTGTTAATGCCTGTTGCACAGTGGGATAAAGTGGAGGTGGCGATGGTGCATTTGGAATGACTGTGGTAATGAAAAACATGTCCTGAACACTTCTTTTAAAGTGTCACTGTTGTGTTGCGTTTGGCTGCCAGCAAGTTTGCTCATCAGAGTCAGGTACCATGTAAATGACATCAACTCCTTCAGTGTTTTCCCCTGAAGGGAACGGCTGAGCCTTTCAGGCAGTCCGACACTCCTGGCTGCACATTAGGTCTGGTAAGGCACCATTTGGAGGAGGTTGGCAGACTGCAGTCAGGATCATGGTGTAATTTAGGTAGGAATGATAATTTTCCTCACTCCAAAGAGTGCAAGTGCAGTTGAGTTGGCTTGTTAAGTCAAGATCCATTGCCGTGCTGATTCACAGTGGGAGCTGACACGAAATATCAAGGAGGGATTAGTCTGCGCAGCGTGCTGTTAAAGGCTGTGGTTAAGTGCTTGTGCCACTTGGTCAGACCACGAAGTGAAATTGCGGTGAGTGTTGAGTTGCTAATGTCTCCTCAGGTTACTCAACTTGGGTTTGCATGCAAGCAGAGCAAGGTGGCTGATTGGCAGGCCTGCTGCATAGCCAGGGATTATAGAGCATTGCTGAAGAATAGTCCTGAAATATCACCCCTTCCAGTGCCTCGCTAACAGGAGCAGCTGCACGGGGCCTTACTGAGAAGGGAGAACCAGTCTGGATTTAAACTGATCTTTTAACAATATTTTGCTACTTTTTTCTTCCACATAGATTCCCATGTTCTGGTGAGCTAGCCAGGCCCTCCTGGGCAAAAAGAAGTTTAAGTGTTTTGTTGAGCTTCCCACTTGGGAGTCTCGCATTGCTATGCAGGAGTGCATGAATGGAGGAGGATTTTTTAGAAAAAAAATGTTGCAGCCCATGCATTTCTCTATGCCAAACTCCAGTCTTTTCAAGTTCTCAGTATTACTGGGGAGCAGCATTCTCCCATCCTCTTGCCTCACACGAGTGTCTTTCTGGCCCACTTCTTCTCACATCAGGGATCTGGCTTGCTCAGGAGTCCTCTGTAGCCCACACTCGCTGCCAGTATCGTGACCAGGCCCTGGCAGAAGAGCTTCACTGGAACGGTTTGCCCATTGCATGCAGCGGAAGAGGCATGCAGTGCCTGTTTTTGGGGGCAGCAGGCACGCCCGAAGCCTGGCACGACAGGAAATGAACTCCTGTGCAAGCTCCTAAAAAGAGAAGTGGCTATCAACTTGGGGAGTGTTATGGCAAGTGAAAACCAGGGCAAAAAGATTAAACTGAGGTATTTGCCTGGTTGTCTATTACAAGTTTTACAGAGGCGTAGGAACTGTTGTATTTTGGTCCTTTCTCTAGACTTCAGACACCAGATCTTCGTCCTTGTTGCAGGTTAGCCGCAGATTAATTCAAGCAAGCCAGACTGTGCTTAAGTAACCAGATCAAAACATTGTGGGAGATTATGGTATGAAGAATCTGCTCCTAAAGCTTTTTCTTATGCTGGAGTCTTTGAGGAGGGAAGTATGCATTTGTGTTAGTGTATTGTCATCAAGTATCTGAACTCCCTCTCCCTGTTGCTGGCTCTCAAATACTTTGTTATTGCCAATTCACTGACCTCTCCCATGCTGATTGCGCAAGACCAGGTTGAAGGTCTGTCATGTCATCACCTGGGAAACTAGAAAATAAATTGAATAAATCTCATTAAAGTATTCATAGATAGATACTGAGTCATGGAGGGTTGGAGTAGGTATGTATTTAGTGCAAACAGAAAGAGCTTTTTTTAAAATTTAAAAAAGTGATGTAAGAATTCTATCAATGTTGGTAATTTCTACTTGTGAAAAATAGCATTTAGAGTTTCACGGAGTGGGGAAAAAGGAAGCTATCTGTGGGGTGGAGAGAGGGTGGTGGTATTAGGTACCAAGACATGATGCAGGTGAGGTAGATGGACAGGAGTCCACAGCTCTCCTGCTATACTGTCTGTTCAGTTTCTGGGAGGGTGAAGGTTCAAGAGAAAGTGTGGCAAAGCTCAGTTCTCACTAACCGGTGAGGCCCTCTGGAGAGTGCAGCTGTTTGTCTGAGTCTCCAGTCCTCTGTAGGAGGTGTTGCCTGTATCCCAAGGGCTGTCTGCGTCGTTAAAAGCCTGGTTCTCAGAGGTGTACTGCGTTGGCAGGCAATGTGATATGTGCCTGGCCAGGTCTGAACTCCTCGAGGGATGGAAGAGCTTGCATGCTGTGGTCTGTCACAACTGTTTTAGCCTGGAAGTTTCATGCGTCCTTTTGTACTGAGGCTACATCTTCGTGTAGTAAGCTGCTGGTGGGAAATAGTCTCCCCTTGCATTATTATGCCAGTGGGGAAGTTTTCTATTGCATGATAAGGTTTGTTCAAGCACTGTCTTCCTGCTGTAGTTTTTGCTGGCTGAAAAGGTCACTGGCTGCTTCCCACAAGTGCCTGCAGATCTGCCAGGTGAGTGGCTTGCATTTGCTCTGTGACTGCCATGGATCGTCATGAGCAAGGTTAGTGGTAAACAGCATGAGTAATGGGTCATTGTCAGGTTGGTTGGTTGGGGCTGAACTGGGCACAGGCGACTAAGGGGCAGGACTTGAATAGAGATGGTAATGGGGGTCAGTCTTCCCTTTTCCCCCCTTACTTAAGCAGCCACGGCCAGTGCTGGGTGGGGATGTGTGATCAAGATATTCATAATAGATATCTCTGCTCTGATATACGGACCTTGAGAAAATAAACTCAGCTAACCCAAAACATGGATGTTGGCTCTACCCTGGCGCTCATTTCGGAATGGATGCTTTTCTGTATTTCAAGTATGTGCATGCAAAGTGTTTGAAAAGATAGGCTTAGAAACAAACAGGATCCCTTGCCCCACCCTGTCACTGGCTTTTTTTCTTCTTAATTTGGAAAATACAAAATCTGCTTTTATAAAGATCCTTTTTGTGCTAGCAAATGTGTGTGTCACCTACCAGTTTGCTCCCTCCTGTTCCAGTGCTGGGTAAGATTTCTTAGAAGAAAGAATGGAATAAATCATTCAAATGACTATGTTTTACAGTGCCCGTGTAGCCAGACGAGTAGTTTTCTGAGCACTGGGGTTGAACATGCCTACTTTCCTATAAATTTGTGTCCAGTGGTTGACTGTGAGTCTCAGCTGAAACTTTTCCCATGGTTGAGGAATTTGCTGGGATTCTCCCCTCTCTCTGGGATCGTGCATGCCAGCCTCTCCTTCTGCGAGGAAAATTATAGAATCGCCTCCCTGCCTGTTTTCACAAAACTTGTAAGAACTTGCAAGAATTTGCTTTCGCCAGCCCTTTGTCAAACCTTGATGTAATGACTGTGGGCCGAGACAAAAACTCTGGGATCAGCACACAGACATAGACATATACACAGATACTGTGGTCATATATAAGCTCCCGTTTCCCTAAGAAGCAAAGCAAAGGGGATGGGCAGTGGGAACCACATTGTGGGTTCTGTGTGGGACAAGGCATTGCTGACAGTGTCCTGAGAAACGGGGATCTTGCACGGGCAAGGCAGGGAGTAGGAGGCGTACAGCAGCTTCTCTTTCCCTGCCTGTTTGAGCTTCCCTGCCTGTGTGCCACTAACACTGTAGGGGATGCTTGATGGCTTTCTTTTCCTTTTTTTGTGAGTCTAACTTGTCACTCAAACTTATCCTTGTGGAGTTCAGCGCAGTGGGCACTTGGAGAGGCTACCTTACAAGTAGTAAGGGGGGGGAGGGATTTGTCCTATTTAACCACAAGGAGTTTTCAGAAATAAGAGAAATACGGTAATATTTCTAGTAACCATAAGAGACATATGGTAACTGCGAGCATAAAGGCCTTGGGATTTTAATTGAACTAAGGCTATTCAAAGGTATGATTCCCACTCTGGTGGTAATTCACTCAGTGAAAATAACGAGCAGTTACATGTAACACTTCCCAAGTGTGGGAAAAGCATAGTTCAGTCTTGCATAATCAGCATGTGAAAAATAAGTAGATGCAGAGACACATACAATAAATAAGCAGAAAAGCCACACATGGGCTTATTGATGTTTTACCACGTCAGTGAGATTTGCATACTGTTCCTGGCTTTGCCATTAGCTTGGTGTGTGATTTGAGGAACATCATCCTACTGTTCTGTGCTATGACATACCTGTTTGCATTAGAGACTATGGCTGTCCTCTGAAATCTCACTTTACTTGTATAGGAGTTTTTTTCTGATAAGCTTTATAGTATTTTTTTTCACTGTAAATACAAAAAGTGCTGGGAAAAGTAGTTTTAAGCCGTAGCTTGAGCATCCTGGGTTTTATGGCTTTCTCAATCTCAGCCTTAAACCCAAAATGAAGTACTAAGAGTTTAATGTTTAACATTTTAACTCGTGGTATAGATGAGTTGGAGCACCAAACAAGCTTTTCAGCTATAGAGGTAAACCTGAGAAAGGAGGAGAAGAGTCAGGAGTGGAAGTGCAGTAACATTTCCCAGAAACAGTGACTTCCAGCACGATGGCCCATGTCACGCTGTTAAGAAACAGCATCTCAGGGTCTGAAACAGAGCTCGAGTTTAGAGGAGGGCCTTTAGATGGCATTCACCTTGAGCATGGGGTCTGCTTTCATGGATGATACTCAGGTGTATGGCAGTTCTAGGAAGAGAGGTTTATGGGTGTGGTGATAAATTACTCTGCTATTTACTGACAGACTCATCTCCTTCTGTGCAAATGGACTTTAAAGGGGGCCCATATAATCATGTTAGCAACTGGTCTAGCTGAGAGCAAGTAATAGTGTCCCTTCCCACATCTTCAGCTGCTCAAAAGTTCTTGTGAGAAATTTCACTTCTGAGGCTAAAATTTCCCTACATGTACCAGCGTTTATTTATTTTTGGCTGTTCTGAGAATAGAAGGTTTCAGCCACACTTCAATAATGAGAGAAGAATGAAATGAGATTTTCTTTGTCCCCAGAAATGTTGGTTTTAAACATCCTTTCAGCTGAGTGGATGATATTGGAAAATCGGGATGTGACAGTGGTGCTCCAGCATTCTCCAGGGGGCTTTGGGCTTGACTTCACGGTTTCATGCAGTCTTTTGTGGCCAGTATGGAGCCTATGAAGCAGACTTTTCCAGTTCATTTTTTCTGAAGCACATGGCTAAGGAAAGATTTACTACAGAAGCATCTGCAACTAATTTAACAGAGTAGCCCAATGAAGTATATTGCTGCAAATTGCTACAGAGACCTGACATGGTTGGTGGCGAGGCCGGGGAGGAAGGTCTTTTGCATGGCTGTCAAAATCAGAAGAAGCTACCTCAGTCTCTCTTGTGCTCTTGCTGAACTGAAGCAGAGGCAGCACTTTTCTAAAGAGCTGTCCTGTGGTCTGAAATGGGAGATAATTTCTCAACAGTGAGGTGTTGTTTCTCCTTCCCCTTTTCCTTGACCCCCAGGAAGTTCTTTCATCAAGGAAAGATAATTAGTGGACCAGAGTATTTTGCCAACCACACTTAATGCTGGGGTGACAGCTGAGCCCTCAGCGCTTTCCTCAAGCACCTCCAGGTCCAAGTGGGCAATTAAAAAAGGTTTTCTAGTAAAAGTCTTATCCAAACTAGTGAGAAGAAGAGAGTGCAGAGAGTAGCTGATGTCTGAGAAGTGTGAGGGTCGTTTTTTGTTTTAATTTCATTCTTAAGCTCTTTCCAAGACAAGACCTGGCCGCCATTGCTGCTCTGACCTTTCTTCTTATCTCATTCCTTCCCTTCTGCTGGCTCATGTTTCAGTGGTGCGATATGACTCCTCTTGCATTACCCCTGTCTCATTTCACAGTTCTCAGTTCCTCATGTGTCTCTTTCTTTCCTTCCTTAATTTTTGTCATGTTGTTTAAAAAAAAAAAAAATTCCCAAAATTCTTTGATGGCACCACATGGGCAGAAAAATGTCTGGAGGATCACATCATTCAGTCTACACAATGCCTGGATCTAAGCCATTCTTTGAGTTCATTGCTTACATGACCTCTAAATATTTATTTTTGAAATGGGTTTACAAATTGCTATGATTGATTAAAAGACTCCTGAAAGATGTGTATTCTTCTAAACACATGCTGAATGGTGGTTGGTTTTAACAAAACAAAACAACAAAAAAAGCAAACAACTTGTTTAATTTAACATGAAGTAACAGATCTATACAAAACTAAATGTTGTTTTATTAAATCTTGTGAACGGTGTCTGAACAGCCAATACATATTCAGGGTGACAATAATCTTGGCAGCAAACTCTTCTATCAACATTTCTAACATGAGAGATGTGACCATAATTTTCTTTCAACAGCCAAGTTTTGGGGGTTTTATTTTGTTTTGGTTTTTAATGTACTCCCCTTGTGCTTTTGCTTGGACAACTACTGTGTCTAATGTAATTAAAATCAAACCCTCTCTATTAGTGTATATTTAAATTGCTTTCTGTCCTGTATAAACAGGCAGATCTTGGCTCCAACTCTCTGCATTAGTATGTGAGACATGAGGCTCTTAAGACTACTGGTTAACTGGAAATCAGGTAATGGAGGAAACTAATTGTCATTGCCTTGTGATGAAGGCTTAGTGAATGTATCTTAATAGAAATACATAGATGACTCTAAGGGTCAAACCCAGATACGAGTGTGGGGAAGCCTATAGGCTGTAGCTAATTTGATGAGATATACATGCTTATCTAGTCTTCCTTTGCTACAATGATAAACAGGATTACTTCAGATCTGGTCAAACACCCTCGTACATACTTGCCAGGTAAATATATATGAATAGGTTTGTCTTGTGGATGAATAGGTTTGCCTTGTGGAATATGAGTATGGATGTGTAATATGTTTCAGCCTTCTACTTGGAAATCTTTATTTTTTCAAGTACTTTATACTCGGGATCAAGCCTGGGACTTCATGCTACAAAACTATCAGCCTACTCCAAGAGGCATAAAGAGCCCTGTCAAACAGCTCTGAGGCAATCACAGGTTTAAGACAGATTTTTTTTGCTGTGCCTGAAGCTATGTGGTAAATATGGCAACGTAAAAAGCATAATACTTGAGGAGGTAAACAGCTTAATCTACTAATCTTGCTTTCTAAACAGTACGTGAGAGAACAGATGACTTGCTTTGCCAAAAAAAAGCTTTAGAAAATAAAGTAACAATGTCATCTTGTTTTGATGATGTAAGTGGGTGAGGGTAATACTATTCAGCCATAGTGTTTCATTATAATTACTGATTTAAAAAAAAAAAATATCTTGAGAGCATGTTATTACACTAACATGCTCCAAATTCAACTTTCATCAGAGAGCCCAACTGTGTTAAATGAGCTGGATCTTTGAAGGTAATATTCACTTACCATCCAGTGCCTCCCCACACAAAGGCAATAACATCTGTATTATGGGGCATTTCTATTGCTTTAATCACCACCTACTGCACTCTTACTAGTAATCAGTCATTAATTCTAGAGATTAACGACACAAATCTGGATTTATTAGTGCTGTAAACCTGTGGGAAATAGTGAGTAGAATTAGTGTATTTTCCATAATAACAAATAATGTGGTTTTATTAGACCTGAACATGGTGTGTTGATTTCTACAGTAAAAATGACTACATGTGAGCCATTCAGGTTGCTTGAATGATCTTTCATCAGCTTGGCTGTAACATTTCAAATTGTAGAACGCTTTCCCACTTGCTAGCAAAGTCTTGGTCCCTGACTTAGGGGATCAAAAACTGTTTGGAAATCATTTTACCCCAGAGTAAAAAAGGCTTTTATTTAAAAATAGTGCTTTCTCACATGTAATGTTGCCACAGTAGAGACCCCTATTTTTCTTGAGAGGATGGGATATGCAAGATGTGTGTGTCTTGATGTGACTATTTGTAAAGCACCTCACTGCTGGACTGCATCCTGAAATACGAAACTGGTCCAAGAAACAAGTTTCTGGTACAAAATTAGCTACAGTGCTTGGTGTTCCTTGGTTTTTAAGGGCTTAATCTACTTGTCGAGCCTTGTATTTGTATTGCACCAGTCTATGCCATGTCTACGCAACCATTAAAACATCTTTGCAATTGTTAGAGGCTTTGAAAGGTCTGTAAGTCAGTAAAGATCCCTTTCTTCCTGGTTGTTGTGTAATTTGCCATCCAGTTGATTGTGACCACTTTTAAGAAGGGCTGATGAATATGACTCTTATCCAGTACCCCTTACGGACCAGTTCTTAAGTTCAAGGTAAAAAGTTCTTCCTCAGCTTTGTTGCCTTTCAGTAGAAACGAACTTTTTTATTTACAACACTAGCAACTCTGTGGTATCTATTGGTTGTAATGCTCCAAGGCTGATGAAGAAAAAGGACCATAGAGATTGTTGAGCCTTAGAACCAAGCCCATGAAGGACTTCTAAGAGGTAAAAGCTAAGGAATTGTTGAGTACAGTAATTTTCTTTACAGTGTCCATTCCTGTTCTTTGGCAGGTATGCTGCCGTATCTTCCACTGGCTGCATAATCTGGGCATCTCCTTCTGTTGGTCTGATAAAGACAGTCTTGCAGTAACCCATCCCAAAAAAAACCAAATGGAAGGGCTCTTGGGGCCAGATCCTTGTCTGAGAGGAATTGGCATAGTTATCTTGTAAGCAGAAGGTACAAAAAGGAGTCTATTGTACCTGGGCATGCAGAAAGATGGAGTGGGGTATGAACCCCAGGCAGTTGCCGTGACAGTGCGTAGGGAAAAGAAGAGGGGAAGGAGTCTGAATCCTGCAAAGTTTTAAGAAATATTTCCTCTCAATACATGCACACATTCTCTTCACTTACTCGGGCTGAGCTGGAGACAGCTGGTATTCTTCCAGACACTGAGGAAGCTGGGCGTCAGCACTGTCTGCTTCAGATAAGATTAATAATGTATAGCTTCATGGGGAATGGAGCCTAATCTGTTGGGATGCCATGGCAAGCACTCCTAGTGAGGAGGAGCAGCTGCCTGTTTTGGGCCTCCTGAGAGGAATGAGATGAACCATCTGAGACAGATTCAGATCGACTCCTGTTTGGTTCTGCAGGCAAGTTGCTCGCACCTTGTAGTCGACTGTGTTGAAAGCAGCAGACAGATCTATGGACTTCTGATCATGTCCAACTCCTAGCTCTGTACACTTCAAAACTCTTTTTGAAAAATGACCCCATAATTCAACACAGTAATACAGCAGAAGGAACTTTGTTTCCTGCTTGTATAGCGGACTACAAGGGTAGCGTGAGCTTCCTGAAGTACATGCTAACAGAAGTCTTGACTGACGAACCAGAATAGTGGCTGTTTTTTGAATGAAAATCCTCCACAGTCACTTTTGCTTCCCATTTTGAATTTGAAGGTTAAAAAGGTAATTGTTTGATCTCCTGAATGCTTTCTGTGTGGAGCACAGGTTGGAGACTTTTGACCTACCTCTCTTGCACCCTGTGTATTACTGTCCAACCGAGGCTGGTCTGTGCAGTGAAGCCATGATCTTCATCTTCCTCAAATAGTGGATACAAAAATTATTCTCCTCCACAAAATTTCTGCCAGTCTTAAGTGGTGTTAAAATAGACCAGAAACTGTTTGAGCCTATCCAAAAATGCCTTGCTTTGTCTGAGATGTGTTCTGCCCCCCCAGTGCCCTGTATTTTTGTCTGTATTTTCCTTGCTCTTAAAAATGGTCAGAATGGCTGAATGGATTTTTCCAGTGACCCTGTGGGAGGCAGCTGCTGCGTGTGTAGGCATCTTGAAGACTCTTGTACATGTAGTTTCCCCTCATCCCTGCAAGGTTTACTTGGTAGGCATGCTTGTGATTCAGTCGTTTCAAATACAGACTCTCCACTCCCAACATGTGCATGAGCAATTTAAGGAGAAGGAGATATGCAGACTCTCTAGTTTTAAAAAAAATAAACCAAACCCAGTAAAACCAATGCTTGCACTAAGGCAGCATTTTATCTGTCTGTTTTCACTTTGGGACATGAGTTCTCATGATCATAGAATCATAGAATAATTTAGGTTGGAAAAGACCTTTAAGATTATCGAGTCCAACCGTTAACCTAGCACTGCCAAGTCCACCACTAAATACACGATTGATAGATACAGTTTGGAGTCATGAGCATCTTTGTTACTATTGCACGTGTTCATAAAGCACTGGTGCTGTGTACTGGTACTGTACTGGTGCACTGGTACTCTTACTGCTGCAAGAATAAAGACAACAGTTCTCTGCCTAGAAGCAGCTCTCCCTCCCCGTTTTCAGAAATAATGCTCCCTCCCTCCCTCTGTTCAGCAACTCAGGGCTAGTAGCTACAGGTGGGTGATTTTTAACATAACCATGGGTTTACCTGCAACACATTTTTTTAGGGCAGACCTCCTGCCAGGGTATGTTTCCTGGGGCTCTAAGGTTAAAGGGAGCTGAGAAAACCTGACTTCTGTCAAGATCACCTAGGCCAGAGGGCGGCATGCTTCAGCTTCCTAGCCTCCTTTAATTTATCTTCACTTTCTTAATGACTGCCATGTAGAAAAATCCTGGGACATTAGTGGCTCTTGGTATTGCAGAGGAGCTTGGTTAGTAGCCAGAAGATTATTCAGAGCCGTGGAGTGTTAAGGCTTTGTAGGCTCAAGCCCTTTCGGGCTCCCTTCAGAGATCCTGGCTAGGATCTGCCCAAGCTTGCAGTTTTGAAGCAGCTTTTAGGGTCAGCCCCAGGTAAAGCACACCACGTTATTTACCTTTGCTCATCCTTGGATGCAGTTAAAAGACAAGGCATGAGTGAAGAATAGAAAATTAGGAGGGGAATTCTAGATCGCTGGAGGCTACAGCATGTGAGTGCTGGTGCTTTCACACACTCCTGGTGGGGGGTTCTCACTCCTGGTGCTTAACCTGAGGCAGGGAGAGCAATAGCAGGTGCTCCTTTCCTTCTGGTTTAAACACGGTGTAAGTGGCGATGTACCCAGCGGGTGTTAAATACATCACTCGCTCTTCTGAAACCTGAACTAAGTACTTGGTTAGTTGCTCAGTGTGGAAAAAAAAAATGAATTAAAAAAAATGCTTCAGGCTTGCAAATCTGTGCAGAAACTGCCTCTCTAAATCAAAAAGTCAGGTTTTGTGCCTTGGTCTGTGGCAATAATTTGATGCTTTTTCCTCTTTGAGGTTTTCAGTCCAAACTTTCTAAGCGTTGGTTTCACAAACGATTACTGCTAGGCATGAACGACTGGTTTCCAGCCTGGAATAATTTGTCGTGCTCCTGAGAATGCTGTTGCTTTTACCCAATTCTGTGATTATTCACTGTAGCAAATTATTCCTGTAATATTTGTGGTAATGACAACTGTAAAATAGAATATCTGTAGTTACCGTTAGGTTAGCAGAAACTAAAGGAAAGTAGTGATTGCTGAACTAGATGCCTTGCCAGAGATGTGAGCTTAGGTCTGTACCTTTCCCATTGTCAAAGGAAATCCATTATAAGTCTCTTAAATCACGTTTGCTTCATTGCTTCTACACAGAAGTGAACTATCCTTTTTTTATCCTATACGGAACAGTTTCACCCTGGAAAACTAATCTAATTGGTATTTTATTTTATTTTGGCTTGGGTTTTGGCAGCTTTATGGATACACTGGAGTAAGGGACTATGTGAAGTTACTTCTTCTTGCCCTCAGCCTTTTCTTACATAGGCACCATAATTATGACTTTTCCCCTATCTTCTCAAAAGATTTAGGTAACAAAAATGGACAGCTGGCAGAGGTGGGCTGCATTTGGCCTAGTGGTGTAGCAATGAGGGGCTTGGTACCCCTTAGTAGGGGTAGGTGCTGCTAGGAGCAAGTATGTTTCTACAACTGTATGCAGACAGTGCCTCGAGACAGCAGGAGTCATCCCCTGTACCATGCCCCCACGCAGGGACCAAAGAACAGCTCTATGACCTCCCGGACACGGAGCAGGTGGTGCAGCGGCTCGCCCCAGTGAAGGGGAGAGGGTTGTTTTTTGTATAAAACAAAGCATTTTCAACATGACCGACATGGAGAAGTGTACTGGCTCAGAGCTAGACCTCCATGTCTGTTGTCCTCATCCCCTTTCCCACCATCACTGCCACTAGCTTCAGTGGTGTGCTCTGCCTTTCTCTTGGGTTTAGCCCTCTCTGCTTGATGGCTGTCTTCAGGTTTTTCCCCTGGTCCTTTCATAATGTCTGGATCTTTTTCTGATTTTTACATCCCTCTTGGAGGAGGATTCGGTATCTACTGCTGCTGCTGGATAGGGGCAGTGTACAGCCACCTTGCAGGTCCCATTTAACTGATGTTTAGGACTGCAGCGTCTCAGTAGAAACCGGGAGAGCCCTGGGCAGTTTAACATTCTCATTTCCATACGGTAGCAAAACACTGGTGAATTCAGGATGCAGAGAAGAATTTAAAGGAAAACTTACATGCTTTGTGAATTTAAAGATACAAATTATATCATCTCTGCTGGGTCTTATGATGTATGAGCTCAAAACTTGCTTATTTTGGTATCTGGTTCTTCGTTTGCCACATATTTCTCAGACTACGCATGTTTTGTCAGTCCTTAAGCATGGCTCACTTAAGCCTGGATTATACAGATAACGTAGACACTGCACTGTATTTTGAACCCTGAACATCCTGCTTTTCTCTTGTCATTGACAACTTATGTATTTATCCTATAGTGGATGATGTCTAATACTATTATGCTGGCTCACTGCTGAGCTTTTTAACCGAATGCTACTGTGGCTTGTCTTTAGTATAATAGAGACGCATCTTAAATTAAAATGCTTTATCGATATGAAAAAACTTCTTTTGTTTTGTAATTAGAAAATTTGCTGTGCTTTTAATTAATACAAGTATTGAAGAGTATTTGGTTTCTGAGTATTTTTTGCATTCCACAGCCACATCATTTTAGTGATTTATAGTTGAAATGCCTATTGAAAGCCTCCATAATAAAAATAAAAAGGAAATTAGATTACCTCTGAGACTTAAAAGAGCTGTTGAAGAATTTATTAGAACAATGTTAAAATCGTCCTAAAACAAGTCATGTTAGTCTGCAGGTTGAAATGGGATGCCTGGGAATTCAGAGTGCTGTACTACTACGATTAATTAAAATGTAGTCAGCTGAAACCTCCACTATAATCAAAATTGTTCCCCAGGGTTTTACCTTCATTACAGTCCTGGTGCAGCCTTCCAGTCCCGACCATTGCTGAGCTAAGTAATTAGTTCAGTTGAAAAAAAATAAACAAAAGGATAAAATTACCATGACAGTACATAAGATTTATTTTTTGTTGTTGCTCTGCCAGGCTCTGTTTGATAGTATTAATTGTATATGGCCATTCTTTCTGCTGCCAAAGACAAACAGTGAGAGACAAAGTATATCTGATTTGAGGGCTATGTTGTTTTCCATATTGTAAGACTTGGATTATTTTACAGTTGCTGTTTTCTGTAACTTGGCTAAGACGCTGATCTCCCCTCTGCAGATGTGCTGCCTATCTCGTCCCTGTTGTGCTGTGGGTAGTGTTCTGCTACAGTGGGGTTTCCTTATCAGCAATTCTGCAGTAAATCAAGCAAGAGGAGACTACATTTCCCAACAGGATCTCGAATGAAGAATTCACAGCGTGTGAATTCATACAGGATACCAGAGGACATCTGCCTTATGAGGCTGTCTCCAGAGTTCAGTCTTCAGCACTGCTTCTGTCTCTCCCATATCGTATATATTCTGACCCCAGCTTTACATAGTCTGTCATCAGTTTGTCCTTGAGCTGGATGCGGTAGTTAAATCCTTTGGATAGGGCTAACCCTTATCATTCTCTTGTTTCATGTCAGGACACTCTCCCAGAAGCTGCTGAATAGCAAAGACATGACAAAGAAGCCTTTGATTGTGGCTGTTGATACTGAGACTGGAGAATTGTAACCCCAAATTAAAAGGGATCCCACTGAGCTGTGTGTCTCTGACAGAGCGAGCCCCAAGTTTGTTTTTCATCTTAATGATCTGAATGCAACTGGTTTGGATTCTCAAAAATATTTTTAAAAACACTGGTGCTTTTTCAAGGATTAAAGAAAGGGACTTCATGTCCTTTCTGTCTGAATATAATACACAACTATTATTTTATTCTACTAGAGCACTTTCTTCAAGAATCCCATAGCACTTTATGTATGTTATTTAGGCTCCAAAACTCCCCATTAAGGGATATTTCTGCATCTTGTTTTTTGCAGTAAGACAAAGTGAGATGGAAGAAGTGCTAGTGATTTGCTAAAGGCTAAGCAGTCCCTATCAGATGTAGAAATGTATACTCCTAAGCTCTTTAATATAACAAAGCACGTGCATGCACCTGACTTCCATCCAAATAAATCTTCTAGGATTCCCTCCTCTGACCACAGGTAGTGGGTATGTACACAAAGTGCAAAGAAAACACAGCGTATCAACTCATATATGTAGTACATCCTCAACAGCTGTAAAGTATGAAACTGCTCAGTACGTACCGTAGCTTTGCACTTTTAATAATAAAAATGTCTTCCATGTTAACAGCTCTTTTTAAGTGACTTGTCATGGGAAAGGACAGTAGAGAAGAAGCTAGCCATGCCTTCTCCAGTGGTCTCTCCGTACCCTGCATTGCTTGATGAAACCTGGCATTTCTTCCTTTTGTTTCACTGGCAAGGAGCAAACTTGATGGGGAACCCGCCTTGCACATTTGTGATAGGGCAGAAGAAGAGTCTAAAATGGGAGGACGATCTGTGCTCTGAAAGAGATTTGTGAGATTCTTTGCCCACGTAAGGGGACAATCTCTAGGAAGACTCAAGAAACCTATAATTAGACTACTTGTTGTCCACCTCAGACAGCTGGAGGTCAGATGAAAGTTGGTGTGAGGGGGAGCGAATGCTCTGTTTTTTCCCCCTTCAAGAGTTTCAAGTTTCCTGTTGCAAAAGAGTTAAGAGGTCATATAGTTTCGATCTCGTGGTGTCTACTTATTTATATCGAGAAACTCCATTGCAACCTGAGCTGTCTCGCCTTCTATGTGGGCTGGTGCTGGTCGATGGGTGAACGTACAGTGGGGAACGTGCAGCCCATTGGCTTGACTGCGGGAGACAAACTGCACGGCAACAGCATGTGCTTGAGCACATGAGTCCTGATGCATCATCTCAACCCTTCCTTTTTCTCTTATACTGACAAGCTCGTCCTGTACAGCCCTACTTGCCTCCCAGGTGGGATTTTCTTGTCTTCCCACTCTTTTAGGCAGGTATTGTGTGAGTGGACTATGATGGTATGCATCAAGTTGTATTGGATGACATCCCTAACCATTATGTTAGCAGAATAAAACATAGTAACAGGAAGAATGGCTGCCACTCATTTTTCTATTCAAATTGAGACAGACAAGACTTCATGTAAAATGCCTATTTTTTCACTATATTTTGCACATGATTTTTAAATTGTCTCTTTAGGGAGAGTCTCTAAAACATCTGGTATTCATTTGGGGATTATTTTACATTCTTTTCATCCTTCGCTCTTGTATTCTTCTGCGATATTATTAGTGGTTAAGAAAATTGCATGAGTACTGTGCTAAATACAACCGTGTTGTAAATACTGATTTTTTTTAATGTTATTTGCGTGCTAGAGATTGGACACTGTTCTCCTGTTCAAGTGAATGCCTGAGGAACAGATTGGTATACTAAAAAGCTGGTTATGAGTGAAAAATGGAAAAGTTCAGCTCCAAGGATTTATTTTAACAGGACTATGTTTAGTCCAAGTTTCATTTTATGTAAAATTGTAATTTACAGTTTTGCAGCTGTGCATGTGCACTTTCACTCTCTGATGTTTGAGACAAAATAATTCAGTGTTGTTGGATTACTTTCTGTGGCGTTTTAGCCCCAGTAGTCATCACTGTGAATTTGCTGCGATTGAAAGAATTTAGGCTTATGTAATGGAAGATAAGAAATTTGTGTTAGAATTTTGTATAATCCCAGCTTTAACTATTTCTCCCTGCATGACTATGCCACATTGTATAGGTGGGATTTTCATTGGTAATTGTTTTAAAGTTAACCACCTTCATCTTCAAATGAAATATAGATACAATCTAGCCTTGCATATAATCCTTTTCCTTGGCAGATGTCACAGAGCAGCAGAAAGCTGTGCATACACCATTCATGGAGAAACTCCTTCAGCAAAGCACAGCCATTGCTGTGCTGGTGCTTTCCCAGGCTCCCAGCTCCTGCTGAGCTCCCCTGAGAGAGCAAAGGTCTTTCTGTGAGCATGCTGTGTACCTCCATTACTGCCGTAAGAAACGTGTGCCCCACTGGAGCACTCTATTTTTAGCTTACTTCTGTAGCTGTCGTTAAACTTGGAGTTGGGAACAGCTCTATGAAAATGACAAAACAATCCATGCAGGTAGCCAGCTGTATGTCCTCAATTTTTAAATACTTTTGAAAGCATATTTTCAAGTATAGATAACCACTGCTGCTCTGGGTATATACATGCTGCCTCATACCGCTGCATACTGTTTTATAACATTCCAGGTAAACTACTTCCAGGTGTTTAATTTCATTCTCATCATCATTTTTAGGCAAATCTCATAGTTGTTCTCCATTTCATATAGCCAAACTGAAAGTCCATATAAAATAAATGCATTTTTCAAAGGAGATGCTTCATCTTAGCCTAAAATACTATGTTTTGCTGTTAATGGATAGAGAGTGGATCTCCACCCCCTGCAACTTTGTCATTTGTCTGTACACAACTGTGTACATATGTACATGCATTTGTATGACTGCAAGAGAGAGATGCAGATGTGACCGGGGCAAAGCAGGGTGCATCTGCTATGTCCTCGGTTGCGCTGGTGGGGCTGCTCCTTCTGCCTCCCCTTCACCTGCACTGAGAAGACCGCAGGTTCCTGTTTTTATGCGGAGGCTGCGCACAGCAGACCTTGTCTCACATGAATGGGTTGTGTACCAATCCTGAATAATCACTGAAGTAAGGTCTGAGACCCATAAAACCGTACTGAGTGGGACCACAAAGATGTCTGGGCGAGAAGTAAGGCACCGAGTGTAGCAGACAGTGGTCTGCCTGCAGTTTTCACCAGTTTGGAGCTGGAAATTGCAGCTGCAAAGCAGTGTGGTACTGCAGGCCTCTAGAGTACGTAGATCTTCAAGTAGATTTTTTTTTTTCTGTGCCTTATTCTGCTTAGATGTGAGCATGAAGCTTTATTGTGCTTTCGGTAGACAAGAGTGAATTTGCCACAGTTAAAAGTAGTATTTCCTAATGCAAAATGTGAAAACCGGTGTTGGAGATCTTTCCATTAGTTCCAACACTGTATCAGACTGAAAGAAAACGCAGACTGCTGAGGCTATTCCTCACCTCAGAGCAGACTGTTTTCTGCAACAAGATATCACTATACCTCTGGTGCACAGAGCAAAATGCAGCAGGGGACCCTATGGAAAAGTTCTGTTGTTGGTTTTTTCCTCCTATTTTTGGGAGATGGATTTGTGAAAGCAGGTCAGACAAAGCTTGTGTCTATGTGGCTTGTTGCGAGTACGAACTTTGATTTTCTTCCCTGTTACAGTAAGTCTCGGGAAAATATTCTTTAGTAGAATGACTACAATTATTTAATTAACTGTTTGCTTAACTATAGCTTTGTGATTTTTCTGTGCCTGTAAGTATCCCTCTTTCCTATACAGCATGTATTGGCACATCATCCTCTGTCCCTTCCTAGAAAGTATATTCAGGAGTCATGGCAATAGTCACAAAAGGTTTTTCAAAGTGAATTTCTATGCAGGTGTTGAGGTAGAGCTGCTTCAGCAGCTGTAGCAACTTGTTTTCATACCAAATATTGTGTTCCCTCCTCATGCAGGCATACACACAGAGAACTGTACCCAAGTACTCTCAGACTGACTCTCTAGGTGCCACCTTTACCCTTCTCACAGTCTTCCATCCCCTTTTGGGTGTCCCTGCCTGGACCTTGGCTGCAGCACCAGCTATGCAATGATGGTGGTGGCTGGAGGCAAGTCCTGGGTCCTGCTGGCTTACTACAGAGCCACGTGCCAATGATGCTGTAGCATCTGACAGGGCCTCTTGCTGAAGGTACTTGTTTCAGAATGAGCTGAGGTGTGCTTTGACTCCCCTCAAAACCCCAGCTTGTTTCTGTCAGTTCAGTTTGGCAGGCAGGGAGGAAAATCCCAGCATCAATTGTTGTTTGGTTGCACCAGGAGAAAGCCCTCAAGCAGGAACATAAATACAGCGAGCAGTAGTACGGATCTGACTGCTGGTGGGACTCACTCATCCCCTGGCACTGTTTGGATTTAGCCATCTGGCTCTGGCCCTGCTTACCCCTGTCAGCTGAGGGTAACAGTGCCAAAGCCAGGAGCTTGTGAATGTCCCCTTGGAGCTTTGCCTGGCCAGCTGGCAGCATATATCATCAGCCAAGCCTCCTCTTCCTCCTCCTCCACAACCTTGGACATGTCAGTCAACACATATAGCCATGCCCTCCCACCCCCAGTGAGGAAAGTGGATTTTAGCCCAATCTGAGCCCCCCTAATAGAAATGAAGGGTTCCAGTCTTTCTTTCCTGCACTAGAGGATGAAAAAAATACCTTTTCCTCCTTTTTATTTTCTTTTTTTAAAATTTTTTCCCTTCCATGGTGGTCTCCACTAGGATGGGCACATCGTGCCCATTAGAGGTCACACCTTAGCAAGATGAAGCTAGCTCATTCTGGTGCTGGAATTTTATAATGGAGAGGAGAGAATAGGAAGACGAAGATCCTACCAAGCAGGATCAGCCCCAACTGGAAAGAGGTTAGAAGCCAACTGAGGTTTGTCTACGTTAGGACATGAGGCCTGTTCGCTCAGATGTGCTTCTTTCTAACTTCTTCCAGTAATGTCATGCTCACATCTATCATCGAAGTGATACTGCCATTTTCCATTGCTGTCATCCTCTCATCCGTATGCCAACAAACCTCCCACCAGTTCGGGTGACAGAGACCTTTTAGGCTCAGCTCCTGTGGGGAAGGTGTGATGACCTTCCCTTCAAAACAAGCCAGTCCTTGGCTGCCACTGGGACGCAGTAGCGCTCCCGCCCCTCTGCCAGGGGGGTCTTTGTGAATGCTGTGTTTGTAAGCTACGGTCACATCTGTACTGCTTTTTCTTTAAGCCACCCCCTACACTCCTGATGTCTTTAACATTGATGGGGAAATAATATTTCCCCACACACAAATGGAGAATGGGTACCACAAAGTGTCATAAAAACTAAGTTGATTCGTTAAGCGATAACTTTAGGCAAAACCTGAACATTTAAAAATTTATAAAGATGTATTTGTCCTCTTTTCTATCAGTGTATAACAACTGTTTATAAAAGGTTGTTGCCAATCTTAGGCTGCACTAGTTGCCTTTATACTGTGAAGCCTTTTACTTGCTGATGAACTTGATGAATGCGTTTGCAGTGCTTCAGTAACCCTCCCATAACAGCCCCTTCATCCAGTTCTTGCAATATAAACCTTCTGGATGAATCTGAATTATCACGTGCCACACAGCCCGAGTTGGCTCCATGGCATGCTACCCTAATTATCATTTGTTAAAGAGTCTCAGGACTGCTAGGAAGGTGTTTTGTGTGAAATGGATGGTGTTTATTACATCCTCCAAATAAACTTAACGCTCAAGACTCCAAGCATAAATTACTAAGCAAAAATCAGAAGCAAAGGACAATGAGATGATCTTATACTGAGTTGAGAATGACCAAAATCAGAAGTTTCTTCAGCAGGTAGACTTTTGCCACCTTGTAATCTTTCACTTTTTCAGCCTGATGCATGGCATTGTTTAACCAGCAGGTATATTAAGAAAAGACAACCTGAAATAAGTGCAGGAATTCACCCAGTCGTTCTGGCTTAGATGAACTCCCAGTGACTTAGTGACCTCTCTTGCCCTTTGCTTACTATTAATCCAGAACCTATCTGCCTTTTTTCAGATGTTTCTGCTAAGACTTTTATGTAGTGTTGATGTTATGAACTCCTCTTTGGTGCTGTCGCATCGGTGTTCAGACCTTCGGGTCAAGCGGACCTTGCTACCCTATTTCTTCAGGTTACCATTCCTGTGTGTTTGCTATGGTCATGTTGCATTAGAGAGTGTGTGTGTGTGCCAGTGCTAAATCCATGGCTCCAGAGTGTCTTTACATGATAACAATCTCCTCATGTTGGAGTCCACACCACAGTATTCATGATGTCCATGTGACCTGAAGTGTGTTAGGATCTGCTTACAGACAGGCATGCGATGCTGTACTCTGTCCAGGCTTTTTTTTTCCCTTAAGAATTAAAACAGTTTAAAATGGTGCTGAGGAAAACTGTTCAGCCAAATGTGTTTTTAAAAGGAGAAGCAATGCAGGACCAGTGTAAAGCATACAGTGGAAAGGAGACCAAATTCAATATGATCTTTAATCCTGCCTGTACTCTGGTTGAAGCCGAGCAACTTCTTTGGAACTGTAAAGGGATTTGAGCATGTGTTCATCTATTAATATTTTTTTTTAATATCTGTGCTATTTGCAGAAAGCCCTATATTGCAAACCTGAAGCCATACTTTCTCATATTGTACAAAATAATGTGGATAAAACATTGCTCAGCACATCTAAATGCACACTGATGATATGTAACCATCACCCATATTGTCACACATCTCTTTTTCTCTTACTTTCAGAACGATACAGTCTATTGGCATGGCTGTGTGCTTTTTATATTAATCTAAACAGGTAAAATCAGATAATATATATTCTATTGCACATGCTGATATCCTTTTATTTTCCCATTTCCTTTAGACAGTGATAATGAAAATTTATGTTTTGAAATTGAGAAATTCATTATCCAGAAAAAAACTCAATGCTGACATGCAGAACTATTCTAGCAGGAAAAGCATATCTGATCCGAGTCATCATCAGTTGCTCTCTAATTATGATGACAGTACAAAAATGAAGCAAGCTTACCTTCGCTCAGGAGTCTCTTTTTTGCTGTATCCCAGGCAGTTTCCTCTCCTTATTCACTTGAAAAGGGAAAATCCACTTGAATAAAGAAAAATAAATACTAGAAGAGTGAGGGATTTAAGGAGTCCTCATCTGAGTTCCTGATCCACTTGTTTTTAGCGAATTGCAAAAACCCTTGATCCAGTAGTAGCTCAGAGCAACTGTCCTCTCCTCGTGTGTTCTGTGGGCTGACAATCTGCAAGAATAGACCTGAGACGGTGCTGCAACAGGGAGGCAGTGGGGGGACCTTGGCATGGAGTTGGACCAAACTCTAAATATAGCCCAACCCACTTTCCGTGCAGTTCTCTTCACACTCTGAAGGCAGATGACCTTGTCGGAAAACTGACCTCCCAGCATGTCACTCTCTACAAAGAGAGGATCTAACGGAACAGGATTGCGACGTAAAAGGACAGAAAAGCAATCAACCATATGCTTGCAGCAAATGAATGTAGGTATGAGCTCTATTTTTATGGCAGTTGCAACTGATCGAGTCATAATGTGCTTTATTTGATCACTTAGAGAAGTGAGCCGCATGCCAGTTCACAAAAGCCCTTTACAGATGAGAGATTGCATTGTAATTGCTAGTCTTAAATAGAGAGCACTGACATAGATGAAAAGCCTGTCGTCTTTCCTCCTCTCAGAAACCGTAACGCAGCAGAGTGTGTAGAATTTCCCTAAAAGCTTCTGTCTATAAGAAATTATCCTTCCTTTCACTTGCTCTTATAGTAAGACTTCTTGGAAAAAGTGAGTTAAATCCACAAATATATATTCTGGTACCATATAAATCTGAGATGCTAGGGTAGCTTGAAAGGGCAGTAGAATCTGCAATATCAGAGACCAAATTGCAGAGAAATGTGTAGAATATGCAGAGGAGGAAGCAAGAGAATAAGAGACGTAGAAACATAACCCTTGTGCCTTAGATAGGGAACTGCTTTTCAACACATGTTTTATAATCCGGGGAATTTGCCACTCTAACTCTGTGGCAACATGTCAGGGTATTTTGTTCTTAACCTGAAGGAGATTTTAACTTGATATGAGTCAACCTGATACTCTGTCAAACAGGGACCTGATACTGCTATGTCATATGAAGGCTTCTGAATAAAAAAAGCCGCAGAAATCTGAGCAACTCAAAATGTCTTCTCTCACGTTCTGTGTTAAGACATGTAGGAGAGTTGGGATAGAAGCTTGTTTGCAGTATTGTTCTTCAGTAGGATATATTTGTTGGTGGTGACATATATCTAAGTGTATGCTACATTATGTGCATGCACCCAATTTTCAATATTCAGAGAAAACCTGAGAAAACATCAGGACTGTGATAACTGTATGCTATAGACGTGTATGTCTGCAAAATATGCGTGAGCCAAAAAGGCGTGAATGATATCAGTGGTCAGTAAAGTGGCAATGTGTATCTATGAACAATAATTTGGGCTGTTAGGTTTTTGCAAGTGTGCTATATATTTTTTCAATTGAAGCCTACTATTTTTGGCAAGTTCCACTGTGTAATTTTATCATGATCTATCGGCTTGAAGTCCGCAGGGTCAGCCAGACTCTGTGTGTTACCTTCACAACAAGAACTACAGCTATGAGGCACAGCTGCTTCCCAAGATAGTGGGAGAACAGCAGAAAATATGAATCTTCTGCAATATTAAGGGAGGCATCACATCTGGGACCATACTACATTCCTGGGCAAAACTTGCTCATAAGTCAGACCTAGGCTAGAGCCCATCCATTAAGTAGTTTTATGGATTTATCCAAGTTCCTCTTTCCTCCCAATTTTACCTGTTTCTTCCCCATTAACAAGAATAAATGTTTGTTAGGAGTGAATATTATAACAAATGAAGGATGCTGGTGTTTGACTTTGAAGAGGGGACCTGAAAAAGGAATGAGTCTGCCTCCAGATAGACATATGTTGAGTGACATACTAGCACTGTAAGTAGTGAAATTCTAACTGTACAGGATACCAACATCATTAAACTCCGATAGCATCATGCTATCTGTGCTCCAGGGTGGTACCCTGATGCAATCCAGACCAACCCTACCAATTCCAGCTCTGCAGTGCCATTGCCACTTCTGCCCCTCTCTCCAGTGCTGGGATATTGAAATCGCCACAGATCCCCTCATTCAGAGCGTGAAGGAGATGAGGATAAGGGAGGGAATATGTACTCCTCCCCAGCATGAGTTAGTACTCTTCACCGTCCGCAGCAAACAGCTGGAGCAGCTTCCGTACATGATAGTTCGGTAGTTCTTAGAAAAAGAAGGAATTACAGTGCTCGGTGGGTCCTAAGGCACAGGAATAGTCATACTTTGCCAGGAACTGTGACATGCACTTCTCCTATATTAATATTGTGGAGAAGGGGTGATTTCTTGCTTATACAAATAGTATGCTGGTTGGCTTTGGGGAGGGAGTATTAATCTTTGGGGAGGCTTTTATAGAGCCATGCTGTTTGTGTGTACAGGGCTGTAAATGTTGCCTGACCAAGCCCAGTGATGTGAACTTCCTGAAAGGAGGGGAAAAGGCTTTAAGAGTGGTTGTGTGAGTTCGTCAAGATGGACGGAACAGTATACTGTTTGACAGCTGTATACACTCAAGTTTTCTTTAGGATGGCTTTTGCATGAGTTTCCTGTCCACGCCACCAAGAGAGAAATGTAGTAGCGAGTCGGGCCCTAGTTTGTGTCTAGCTTTTCCTGGGCTCGTAACTTGTGTTTTCCTTATGATGCTGGATGGTCTTTCCGCTTCTTTGACTACCCAGCCTTCGTTGGTAGCATTTCCTCTGGAATGATCTGGGTCTGGCTTTTCCAGAGCCCAGGCTGTTTCCTCTCTGATGCCTCCATTGGGATTGATACTTATTTCAGGCCAGCCCTGTGGGGTTCCCCCTCGTACAGTCACACATCCCATAACTAGTATTTGTGAACTGATTTTTTCTTTTGATTAACCCCAAATTCCTAGGCACTTGTAGTTGTTTAAAGATCCCATGGAGCATTTCACAAGGTGAGATATATGAACCATAATGTCTCGGCCAGTTTCCAACGTGGTTAACTGTATCCTGGCTTGCCCATTTCCTCTGCTTTTCAGAGTTGGATAGAGTGTTCTCTTACTAGCATAAACTGTTGCACAGTATTGCTGGCATCCTTTTGAGTGGTTTCTAAATGTATATAATGCCTGGCACCTATCAAGAAGAGAAGCCCTTTTTACAAGGTTAAGTATTTAATTTCATAACATTCATCCAGTAGATTTGTAAACAGCCAAAACCCATGCTACTTCCAAACAAACAAAACAGTCTCCCACTTCCCCGTCTCTCTAGAAATATGCTTTTAAACTGAATTTGGAGACTTAAGGAGATCATCGGAAGTTTCAGCATAAAGGATAGTTTTTGAGAGAACAAAAGAAAGAGAAATGAGGAGACTGCAGCGACTTGTGGATGTCATCTGAGCCTTCACTCATGGTGTCATTGGCAAAGGGTACTAGAGCAAACAACAGAACTGATACGCACTCTGTGCTGATGTATTATTGTATCTGCAGGCTCTGGTTGCTCTTGTTTGGCAGGCCCGTAATGAAGAAATCAAGTTGGATGGCAGACAATAAAAGGGCCTGTCATATTCCTAACATGTCAAATCTTTGTGTTTGCCTTTTGCTTACCATGGGTTTTAAAACTACAGTGACTAAATGAATATTGAGTTCTCCCTTCTTACGTTAGTGATGCCGTTATTCCTTGTGTGAGGCAACGGTAGGATGTCAAATTCAACCCTTGTCTTGCAGGAGAAAAAGTTATTCTTATTAGAAGGAGGGTGGCCTACTACTTTTACATCTGATCAGTCACTTTCTGTGATTTTTCTAACGTGGTTCTGTCTTATAAGGCAAAATATAAAAATGTAAAAGTCAAATTATGAATCGGGCTGGGTTGTAGCTGTACTACAAGCTGGGCCTAACCTTGATCATGTGAAGTTTATTCTTCTTTGCTTACATGTGTACAACAGAGGATTTCCTCTGGTCTTATTCTCCAATATACCCTTTATTTTGTCTTTTGTTTCACTCCCAGTCAGCAAGTCAAGATGTGTCAAAAATGAGTTTGGAAGTACCCATTTTGAATATTAAAGATAAAGTGTTAAAAATAAGGGAGAAAGGAGGGGTAGTTGTTAGAAATGTTCTGTGGGCTATCCTTTGCATGGCACATAGTTACGTCTGTGTGCTAAAAATTTTCGATCATATCAGAGCATAGTGAAAATTAATTTGATATTATTCCATTAAGACCTGTTCTTTTTTGCTTGAACGGGCAGTGATTTTAATTTAAATTGCCATTCAGTGTAAGAAAGAGGAACCTAAACCGAATATCCTGTCATCAGATTTATCGGGGGAAAAAAAATTGTTTGTGGTAGATGCGCCTTCTGAACTGCCCAGGGAAGGGGTTTACATTTTTGTAAGAATGTTGTCTTTGTAGTACAAGCTATTGCCAATACTTAGAAACTGTTACAGGCAATTCCTACAGACTGTTTGCAAGAAACTCTGGCTTGGCACAGGCTTAGGCTGGATGCAGTGGGAAGGAGCTTATACTGTCTGAATGTTACCTAATGGGACAAAATTGAAGCGCTTTTGATTCTTTGATACAACTGTGTCTGTTTCTGCTCAGTCACATATTGTATGCCCTTCAGGTATGCCTCGCAAGTACACTTTAAAATACCTTTTTTAAAGTACCTTGGCAGGTAAAGACTGCAGTTCAAGGCATCCTCGCAGATACGAAAATTTACTGTTGTGCTGGGATAGGCCTGTTTTGGGAAAGGAGTCCTTAGTTCACAGAGATGGGAATGGAAAACAGTGCCCAGACCTTGGGGGATCGTGGCTGGTTTGGGATGATGGAACCCTGGCACGACATGTAATTACCATGGAGATTATGTCAGCCCAGGCAGGGAGGCAGCTCTGTTCTCTGTTGCAATAGGCTGACAGGGAAGGTTGACAGAGGAACAGTAACCAACTGGTAGTCAGTCACCTGCAACAGAGCTTTACCTGCAACTTCTTACTTCCTAGTAACAATAACAGATACCAGTTCATTCAGTTTTTCCTCTTTAGTTCCAGTCAAAATACCCAGGTATTTTAAGGCCTTACGAGTGAAGGCGCTTCATTTGATTCATGACCCTGGTGAGAAAAGTATGAAAACTTCATCAGTGTTTTAAAACTGGAGTTGCAACAGCTAAAATGGAGAGAAAAAAAAAGGCAATATCTTTGTTAATTTTTGAAGTGGCACTCTGCTTAGCCATGTTGTCATTCTTTCTTGCAGCAAAGATTTCCACTGAGCTGTAATATTATGTCTTTTGATGCAATTAAATATTCATTTTTCATTTCCTGTCAGTATATGTATTCTCTTACTGATTTCTAAGACTAAATCTTGTTTTACTATACTGTTTAAAATGATTTAGCTAATCCTTATTCAAGGAGGTAAGGGGATGATTTTTTTTTCTGTAATCTGTCATCTGGATTTCTCAGTCGTGCCACTGCAGATGATGTGTGCCCGTGATGGGGAGAATTGTCTTTCTGGGGGTGCCAACGGACCCTTTCTAATTTAGTCAGAGCAATTTGGGAAATGAAGAGGGTACTGACACTGTTGTAGCTATTTTTGATGCAATGGTTATGTGGTGATCTTCCCCAAGGACAGATTACTTTTGTAACTAGCATTTTATCTCATTTACTAGCAATTTCTAAAGTATTGTCATGGTAAATAGCCAGCAACTGGTCTGAAGAACCATGTAAATAATAAAATTTGCATTCTTAGCCATTCCACGTGGCTGGTCTGGAGGTCCCCAAAAGAGCTTCATAGCTATTGCTTGGCCAGTTGGCTTTACACCTTGGGCTCCAGGGTATCTGAGCTATTACTAGGCTTCTCAACAGGAAAATTCACAGCTGTCCATTGCCTACAAAGAGGGAACTTAGAGAGGATTGTCCTGGTAGACATGAAAGAGATCCTCCTTTTGGGATTAGCGGTGCTGGTGACACACAACTGAATAATTTGGGATCTGTCCAGGAGGTAGTTGGAGCTGCTGCTTGACTACTGCTGCTGTGCACCACTGGCTTCCATACCTGCTTCTCCCACTGCTATGCGGCACCTTTACATCCCTTCCGATGGCCTCTCCTTGTCTCTCTATCCCTTTCCTTTTGTCAGGGAAGTGGTTGAGCTTGGAATCCTTTAAAATATTTAAAATGTTAATCCTTTTTTCTTAGTTAATCAGCCCCCCAGCCAGGCCTGTTTTATTTAAAAGATCTCATCTGTTCCTTTGGATACTGGTGGGCCGCATGGTAGGACCCACCTGAGCTTTGTGTTTCCTGCTGCCCTGCAGAGTGATACCATAGTGGTATGTTAAAACACTGTCATCACCACTTTTAGCACAGTTACTGTGATCAGCACAACTGTGGTGGCAAGAGGAGGCCTCTCAACTGAGCAAGGATGAACAGGGGCCTGGGAGCCAATTTTGCTGACAGCTGTTACATTTTACAGAAAATTAATTGACCTTGCACTGTGTGTACCTGATGGGACATGCAGGGGAGATGCAATGAGAAAAATTCGAAGTAGTGCATTGACATTAAGATTACTTAATATGATTCACTGAAGATTTAGGCCAGTTTTTAATGGCAAAGCTATGAGAATAATAAGGAAGTCTCAGACTTCAATTTTATTCTTTTCCCTGACCTCCTCTCTGCCCCTCTCCTCCCTTCCTCCCAAAGAAAAGGAATCTAAAATGGCAATTAAGAAAAAACTCGAGACGTGCCCAACACACTTGGCATTTTGCTCAGCATCAAATATTTTTCAATCTGCTGAATTTAAAGCTGGGAGCCCTGAGAAATGTTTTTCCCCCAGATTAATGAACACGGATCAGTACTGTTTAATCAACCAATAAATAAAAACATAGCCTGCAAAGCAGCCTGAAATTAGTCCATCATAGCACACCCAAATTGAATGAACTATGCCCCCCTACAGAGTAGTGACAAGCACATACTTTCCTGTAACGTATCTGAAACTAGAAAGAGAGCATAACAAATATAAAACCTATTTACACAGTGTATAGGGCTTTTTGTTAAAAATCAGAAAACAGAGGCTTTATTTAAAGTCTGGTTTCAGATATGAGGCAATTTTGGAACAGTCAGAGGAGAATGGAAGTCAGGGGGGGAAAAGGGGGGGGCAATAATAAATTACATACAAACTTTGTTTTCATGTAAGTAATTCTAGTTTAGTACTGATATGTAGCCCTGATGGGCGCATAAGGAAGAAAGCAGGGATTTCTGTTCAGACCCAGAGACTCTTCTGACCCGGAGTGTGTCTCCGACTGTGGGCAGTGCCAGATAACGTCAAATAAAAGTTGAGGGAGTCTCCCTTGTGGATGCATAAGGCAGGTTCCCTCCAAATTCCGTCACAGAGATTAGTTTAACAGTAAGAAATGAACTTGTCCTATACTGGCCTGTGTCATTGGAGGTCTTCTGAATACCAAATAGTTGCCTGATCTCACTTAGCTTCCAGATTAAAAAAAAAAAAAAAAAAAAAAAAAAAAAAATAGTGGAAGTTACGCCCTCGGTTATCTTTGGGTGTGTGCACAAAAGAATATTTTTCTATTCTGAGCTTTCTTTTTAATTACATGTTCATTTTTCCTATATTATGAAGAGTTATAAGCACCATGCCTCCTTTCTCTCTCAAAAAACCCCTTCTGTTCTTTTCATCCTCTCTTCGTGTGAGAAACTTCCCATAGCTGCCATCATTTCTGTGAGCTTCCTTTATCTTTATTTCAGTCATAGGCTGGCTCGAACCATAAGTCGCATTTTCCAAAGAATTTTAAGATTATTTTCTGTTCCTTTTCAGTTGTAACTTTTTCTTTATTTTTGGGCATTTGGAGGTGTTCTGCGTAGAAGAGTTTTACTTTTTCAGTCAGCCTTAGTCCTTATAAGAATTAATTATTTATGTTGTGGTCACTATAACTCCTTTATTAATCACTTCAGAGTAGAAAAGTGGCATGTGAAGGTCAAAAGTCTCAGTAACGGTGAATCAGCTTAGCAAACACAAATTTGTATGTACTAGCTGTTTTGTATGAACAAAATTGTGTTCAATTTTGAACACATGTTCAAAGCATGTGTCATTACCTCCTATATCATTAAGGTCTTGTCTGCCTTTAAAAATACTAGTATAAATAACCAAGCAAATGTGCATTCTTTGTGAATATATTAGTTAATAAAGGTGATGATTAAAGGGAACCTGTTAAATTATCTAAATATCTGTGTGCTTATTTATTTATGTGCATGTGTATAAACATGCAGATGTGTATGTATTAATATAGGTGTGTATATGTATATATTTAGTATACATATTGATGTACTTAGACATGTGTATATATCAATATTAAATTTGAAAGAAGTTAGAAACCATTGCACTGAATGATTTTAAGTAGTGGTCAATATCATAAATGAGAGTGTCTTACTTGTATATATGTGTGTGTGTGTTAAGCTTAAATGGCTCTTTCCATTTCACCATGATTCAAAATAAAATCGAATATAAATACTTAATGACTGGGAAGCCTGTTAGTATGTGCCATACCACTGATGTAATACCAAAGGAAAAAACATGAAGATCTGTGGAATTCACATTTATTTTTCTTTATCAAGAGCTTTACAAGACCGTTCAGACGTCTTTGACGACCTTGTGGTTGCGTAAGGTCCATATGTCGCAGGAAAGCAGATGCAGCAGATTGCTGCGCTGAACAACATCACCCCTTCAGCAGCGTATTCCATCAGCGCCTGCCTACCCGCTCATTTGCACCACAAGGGAGATGAAAGTCAACATTGTATTAATCAATTAGGTTCTGCATTTGCGCCAGCTTATTAGTAAGGAAGGATTTGTGCTCTCTGTGTTCTGGCAGAGAGGAGTCTCCTGGGCAGCTTGACACCTCAAAGCAGGGCAAGCAGTGCTGCTCTGATATAGATGTGTTTGAGATCTGTGAGCTGGGTGCTTCTGCATTTATTTGCATCGAGTTATGATTTATTTTGTGAATAAACCCGCTGACATCAAGGTAACTATTTGCAGAAGAAGGTACACTGTTTAATGTGAGCATGGTTGGCAGAGTCTGGCCTGTAGCACTTTGATGCCCACAACAAAACGCTCCTGTCATCTCAGGAGCTGACATGGTGTCACAAACAATCACAGCTCAAAACTAGCTGCTGTCTCAACTGGGACGTGAATGGCTGTTTCTGGAACAGATAAAAAGTCCTCCTGTTGTATGAAATAAAGATACTCGGGTACTGCAGAAAGATGCTCAAATTCGAACTGTTTTCACAGATGTTTATTGAGTCTGGGGCTGGACATTGGTTCCCTCTTCTCTCACTTCTTGCTGAAAGCAGAGAAGGACGTTGCATCCCGAAGTGCAGTCCAAAGCTCAGATGGGCAGTGAACAGGTGGTACATTGTCAGGCTATTTTAGATCATGGAAACCATTCGTCCAGTTTTAGATTGCTATTGCTAGCAGTGTGTCTTTTAGTTATGAGAAAGAGAAGAGGTTATTTAAAACTTAGATGACTCCTGTTTGCCTTTCAGAGCATGCCAAGTGGGATTTAAGAAGGAATGCTTGAAGATCACAGGCAGCTTCCCGTGAATCTATTTTATGCAATTCTCATTTACTTCCAGTGTGAAGTAAATATACTGAGAAAGAGCTGGCTCAGCAATTCAATTCAGTGAGGCATGCACAGATATACTCTGGAATGGGTGTTTGGGGCTCAAGCACGGTGAGCAAGAGGGACAAAGAGGCAATTAGTTATGATTTCTTTGATGTACTTCATTCCTATCATCGCTCCACAGCCTGCTTGGATGTAGTGCATCCAGGACCCCAGGTCTGTGGAGCTGGTGTGTGTAAAAGCTGGTCACTCTTCCAGTATCTCTGGAGTCAGAGCAGAAGAGACAAAAGTCAGCGATGGGTTCTCAAACACAGAAGCTGCCCTACCAAAATGCAGAACAAGATATTTGCCAGAGGAAGGGTGATACGGAGGGAAACAAGCCCATGGTAATGCACAGTGGTAACACTGAGTTACCAAGACACCTTTTAAACTTTCAGGAGTATGCTGGATGATTTTTCAGCTTCTTCTAATGAAGTATCGTATCTGAGATTCCAAAGTGGCCGGAGGATATAAGTGGTCGGTGACTTCAGAGAGGAATAGGCCAGGGAAGGAGCTGTTGGTGTGCAGGGGAAGGCATGTGGTGCAGGAGCACTCAGACATCCTCAGGAGAACAGAAAGGAGGAACCCAGTAGATTGACACAGATATTTGAGCTGTGATATAAGGAAGAAATTTGTTAGTCTCCCAAACCTTCAGCTTTCTCTCTTCCCCTGTTCACCTGCTGCCATGTGTTAGGCTGTACAGGACTAGATATATTTTTTTGTGCATTAATAATAAATGTATAATAAAGTAAACCCATATCACCATTGATGATTTTAAAAAAAAAAAAAAGTGGGCTTTGGAATAGTCTTTCCTTTTTACTTCTGGTGGCCAATAAACTTTCCCAGAAAACTTTTCACCTTCAGCCAATGTCTGGTGAACACTCTCGGGACGGTAGCAGTGATGTTCTAGCAAAAGTGGCAGTCATACTGGGAACGGCTGCTCATTCTTCTTGTTCATGATCCAAATGGCAGCAGAAGAGTCAATCAGACTCAGTTTGTCCCTCAGAAGAGAGGGAAAATAGCTTATGAGGGCAGCTCATGGAGATCAGTGCCATATATTTCCTAGTGTACAAGTAAGCCTGAGATTTAGACTTGTCACCTCCCTTGCTCATGTCCTTTGAGAGGAGATCCCGGAATGGCCAGCCACCTAGTGTCCTCTGAGGTTGACTTAGCACCAACTTAAGGGGCAGCTTAATGTTACAGCTAGCCTGTGGCAAAGGGCTGCCAGGCATGACATCCCTGCTCTTCCCCTGCCACGAGCCCCTCACCCTACATAGGATTTAGCACTCGTGTGGCCACAGTCCGTTCAGCTGTTGATTTGATGGCTGTGCCTGCGAAGGGAAGGAAGCAAATAGGCCAGCTTAGCTGCAATGTCCACTTAGTGCACATATTTGTGCATTTGCTCTAGAGCTGGAAAGCGTGAGCTTTTCTTGGTGGATTCCCATTTAAGAGTTCAGAATATGTCTTCATCCTGCGTTAAGATGCAAACAAGTACTGCCATTTCTTCCATGGCGTTCATTTTTGTCTGAATTAAGTTCATTAACATGTTTATCTAACCCCTTCACTTAGGAGTCTCTTAGTTGTACTGGACAGAAAACAAATTCTCTTCTCAGTTGCTGCTCTGTTTCTAAAGCTCTTGCGGTTTGCCAAGAATCTAATCTATATCAAGTAAGATTTCATGACAAATGACATCCAACCTTGCTCTGATTTTCTTCACTTACTAGCTTTCAACTTCCCAAACTTTTTTGAACTCTTAACAGCTGTCACAACCCAACTTTAGGATGCTGACTGTTACACAAGCTTTTCAAAGTGGGAAAAGGAGTGGAAGTTGCAAGATGGTAACCAGGCATAAATACGTACCCATTTTGTTACCCATTCTGTCGCATTAGGATTTTCAAAGCCACTGCCCTATTGCCGTATAATATATAATGTTGCATCTCTGGATAAATAAAGATTCCTTTTTCCCCTTCATATCCTTCTACTTACCGTTCACTTAAATTCTTTGACACATCTTTCACATATCCTTTCACTTACCTTTTTTCAATAGGTACCTGCTTCAACATGGAATTAGTAAAAACCACCCATAGTTGATTTTCTCACTCGCTCTCATGTTCTCTGGTCATCAATTTACTCTGCTCACAGCTGGTGATTGCATAGATCTAGTTATATTGTCCATACTTGGGGTGATGCTTAAGAAATCATACTGTTCCTCTTTATGCAAAATAAGTAACTTAATCTTGAAGCTGTCAATTTACAACTTCAGAATACAGGAGATTGCAACAATGACTAAGTACCTGTTGGGTGGAAATATTCCAGATACAGAAATTGAATTATTCAGTTCTAATTATTCAGTTCAATAGATGATAATGCCTCTGGCAATGATCAGGGAAGTAATTCAGTCCCCAGCAGAAACTTCTGTGTTCGAATACAACATCTTAAGCACTAGTATAGCACTATTAGAGGGAACTGTTGCTGTGGATATCTTTTTTCCCCAAAGTCTCTCTGTAGATAAGAGATGAAGAAGAGAATGAGTAGAAACATTTTAATTTAAATAGTTTTCTTTCAAAACAAACTTTTTTAGTCTTGTAGACATTCTGCTTAAACTTTAGGAATGGTGCCTTTGCCTAATTATTACTGAAGTAAGAGAGACAATTAAAATGTACTTGCAGAAAACGTCTGCATATATTTTTATATAATAGGATATTATGCCAATCTGGTAATTTTTCCTCTTGTAGGTAATTGGTGTCAGTAAGGCATTTTGGGCTTTTAGATGGAGGCTGGGGTGGTTTTTGTGTGCATTTTTGTGTGTGTTTGGTTTGATTTTTTTTTTCCTTCACCTGCAAGACTTGTTTTAGTAGGAGGAAATGACTTATTCTGAAAGAAGTGTCAGCAAACTTAGCAAGAAAGATGTATTTTTACAGTGATCCTATGGACTGTAGTGGCATTAGTGTTCAGTAGCAGTGCTATTGCTTGTTTTGGGGTCTAATGAGATAGATCTGTAATCATGTGTGGTGAATGCAGTGCTATGGATCCAAGATTATGTTTTACTTGTTCTGAAATAACGTAGAGAGATGTCATGCAACTTGAGATGTAGTTTATAAAAAACATCTTCTTTCATTGTTCACTGCTTAGCTTCATTCAAGGGAGGTTTTGGAAAGATTAAATATTTCTACCTGTGATGCTGCAGCTGGCACCAACTGCAGCATTCCAGAAAGAGAAAGAAATATATTGCCTGCCAGATGTAATACTGTGAAGAGGAAGGGAAACCCGGGACTTTTCTTAAAATAAATTTCAAATACTAGTGTTCTAAAATGATAAATTTTATTACAGCTGTACTTATTGCCAATCTTGAGATGGTATTATTGTGACAAGCTTTCTGCTGAAGATTCTATCCCTATTTTTGAATGCAAAGATAGGAGATGGATTGGAAAAAAAGTAACAAAAACCCTTCTTTTTTCTCATTAGATCCTTCAGATGATGAAGCTATTGAGAAAGCAAGTGATAACAGGACAGCAACACATCAAGATTCAGATTCCAAACCTGCTGTGACAAAGAAAAGAAAGCAGGTTTGTAAATTCAGCAGTTGTGTAGAGCACAGAGATGATAATGCGTAGGGAAGCATAGTCCCCTTTCATTCAGTTAAGGGACAGTTTTCTTCACTCTGTCTGATCTGTTCATGTAATAAGATTGTTTTATTAAATTATTTTGCCTTATTTGGAAGCGATCACATTCCAGTACATTTCAAGGACAACCTCACTCTTGTTTTGTGTGAGTTGAGATTGCCAGGCCTGTCTCCTACAAAGTGACTGTCTAGTGATAAAAGCCTGGCTGGTGCTACCGAGTGTCCTCCCCCCTCATCTTTTCCCTTTCTCTGCACACACAAGGTCTTGAAAGCTATATTTAAATGTTGTACAGCATCTCTACACAAGCATGTGCCCAGTGCAAGGTCCAAGTGAAGAATAATTTAGGTCTACATGGATTGATGTTTTCATAGCCTTGCACTAGTAAAAGCTTCCTTTAAAACCAGTAGGAACTGTGTTGTTCAGCATTACATGGAGTGTGCCAAGGAAAAGATGGCAAGGTCTTTTCAGACATCATCACCCCAACTTGAGCAAAAAAGAGTCATCTAGAGGTCGGCTGATTTTAAGAAGTCTCTTGTTTGAAGGTAAATTTCTTCTGCCTTCCTGATACTGTACAGGAGAATCAACTGAATGGCTGTTAAAGAGCTAAAATGACATTGGAAGCTATCTCTCCTTGAGGTTATGGATATTAAATTTGACCCCTAGGTGAATAGTAAATTCACTGTGTGATGCCTAGGCAGTTGCCCAAGTGAAAACCATTTGCAGGGATGTTCTTTTTTTGTAACAGAGAAGCGTAAACAACACAGTAGCAATTACAATGCTTTTGGGTGTCTTTCCAAGGAGACCAAAGGTGAAGTGAGCCAAATATCTGAACTGGTTCCACGTTTTGATTAGGAAAGAGAGAACCAAGCAATACAGGAGAAAGCTGTATTGCTTTTGTACATGCTCTGCCAAGGGGTCTGATGCTGAGGACTTCAACTCATTGAGGATGCCTATGGAACCACTTTTTATCACCATTATCTTCACTCAAGCATTTAGAACTAAGTTAAGACAGTTTGTTTGGAGGAGTTGCTTTGCTCTTTCTATGAGAACATTAGAAAGGATAACCAACACAGGTTATCCTGCCAAGGTGGACTGGGACTGCTCAGCTGTAGCAGAACACCTGCCACAGGTCTTCCTGTCATACAAAGAATATCAGTCTGCATTTTGGAATCAGGTAATTTGATGTTTAGCCATGAAACTCTGGGAGGCAATGCTTTATGGGAGCTCAAAGTCATGGATATGTTATTGCATGTCTTTTAGAGCAAAACACTTGCAAAATCAGATGTATTTACGGAAAGCTAGTAGTTTTGTAGTTCTGGTGCATATAACATAACCCATTTTACTCATCCCTGCCTTATTCACAGGCTGGAAGCTATTCTGCAGTGGACTTGGCACCTTAAAGCCAGTCAGGAGACAACCAAATAGAATTATGAACATTTATGTTTCTAGTCTGCAGGCTGTCCTCAGGCTTACAATGAAATGAATAATTTGCCTCCAATCTGAGTGGCGCATTGATGTGTTTACTTTGTCACAAACTCCAAAAGTCAGAGTATATGGCTGACCTAGAATGTGAACTTTCACACACATGCAAGAATGTTTTCACTCTACATTTGAATTTCCAGTAACTTGGCAACATGTAAAGAAAACAATTTGTTAGAAATATAATACAGGAAATATTTTATGTTCTGTCTATGATTAACAAACAAGGAATTTATGACTTTTTAGTTCATAAATCAATGGTCTCAGCACAAATTTCCTGTTTTCTGCATTTTAAGAACTTCCATGTAAAAATAGCATAAAAACACAGAGCACAAAGGAGCCATGTCAAAAACCAGTAGGTTGTCTGCTCTGTGTCTTGCGTAAGAAAAACATGCAAATGACCTTTTGTTAAGGGTGGCATGCGAAGAGCTATTGCATACGTAGGTAGGCAACTAACATTTGGATAAGGGTCAGAAGTTCAGTCTAGATCAGATGCCTAAATAATTAAGACTGCAGATCATCAAAGACCTGTAAGTTTACAGCCATTCACCACCATGAAGTTTCTCTTTTTCTTATGGCATTATTTTTAATGGCTGAATAAAGTGGACTTATTATTGCTGGGCTGATAGTATACTATGTCTAAATATATATATATATGCTGTTGTAAAGGAGATAATTTTGAGTCTTAACATGCTTCTCTGAGGAAGCAAGACTTTTGACTACAAGCCTGCTGTGTACTTCTGTTGCTGTTGAAAGAAAGGGTTACACATTGCCTTCAAAAAAGAAGCCATGGCATTTGGTGATACTTTTAAACATCTGAATGAAGGGTTACCTGTGACAAAATTTTGTTTCTCTTAGAGAAAATTTTTCAGCTCTGTGGCACAGTTTTATTCTTTTCTCATGCAGATACCAGCTGGGAGTGGTTTGCAGATTTATGTAAAACAGTTTGCAATGTATATGAAGGGAGAAATGGGCCCAAAGTGAATGAGTGGCATTTTTCAATATGCTGAAAGAGTGGTAGCACTTTCTAGGATAGGGAACCATCATATTCTACTGGAGGAAAGAGATTCAGATTGGCCCCTTTCTGGCTTTTTGATTGCTTGGTAGTATCCCTTGACTAAATCAATTCAAAGGCTTGTTCTCTGCATAAAATATGATGTTGAACATGGAATTTATTATTAAAACACCTGGCAAGTAGTCTTTGAGTATCTATGGACAGCTGGGATGCGTAAGGGTAGAGCAGGAACTGAAGGCAGAGGGTAGCTCTGTTTCAGTCTCAATGTCTGGGAATGCTAATGGTAGGGATAGGAATGAAGAAATGTATGGTGGTGTTTTAAAAGCACTTGAATCAGAGTCAGAACAGAGATTTTAAAAAAAGAAACCAACCAAAAATAAAACCAGAAAGCTTATGTTAACCCTGGAACAATTTTGTTAGCTGAAGTGAGTTTCTACTTGCGGTCATTCCCTTGACTTCTTGTGAAGAAGTCAATATATACCTGTTTATACCTGAGAAAATCACAGGGACAGATTTCTGTTGTTGAATCACAACTTCTCATGGGTGGATATTGATCCAGGCTGTGTTATATTCCAGCCCTAGTTGTCGAGTGCTTTGCTGGCTGTAGCCAGTTCCCAGCCAGATCTTCTCTGGTAGTTCCTAAGTATTATTTCAAATCTCAACCAGTTTCAGGGCCACTTCTATACAGTACTACTGCCTTTGCAAGTGCAATGGCAGTGGTTGCATCACGGCACAGAAAGCAGGAGCAAGCAATAGGTCATTTGTTTGTGTTGAGCATGGTGGTATCCTGTTTTTTATAGCTAAATTAGCCCGGGGAGTGGAGAGAAAAAGGGAAATGTAGGCATAATATGAATAAAATGCTTCTGATAAGGATATGAGAGTGGGCTTGGAAAGACACAAATGTGCTGGGCAGGGTCATGTACTACCAGTTGTCATGAAGTGTCCTCCTGTTAAGGGGGCGCAGTGCCAGGAGGGCTCAGAAAGGCTCAGATACTCTGAACTTCTGTTAGCTTTCCTTTGGCCCTCTTGGCCCTGTTGAAGCTGCCCTCACAAGGGAACAAAGGAGCAGCTTCTCTGGCTTTCGGCTGGGCTCCCTTTCCTGCTGATACTTTTCTTTCAGGCTTTCCCCAGGGAGCACTGCTAGATTTGCTGTTCCTGAGCTTTTAATGCTCCATGTGATGAGGCTTCTCCACGGTTTCTCACAGGAGCAGATTTTTCCAGCCAAATGCATCCTACTATCAAGGAGCTTTTTCCTGCAGCTCAGCCTATTTTCCCATTGCTCTTCATCAGGTCACTTATTAAGCTCTAAAGCCTGTCTATGTAGATTAATTTGCATTTCCATGAAGTGGAAGTCCCTAAGAAGGCAAAAGAGAAGAGAATTGCTATGCTCAAAACAAGGAAAGCCTGTGCCTCGCTTCCTCTGTTTTGGACAATTTTACATGGCTACAGACAAATCCTAACCCTGGCTTATGTGAACAGGGACTCTGGTACAAATGGACCAATTCAGCCTGCTCATTCAGGCACAAAAGAGGGTTAATAATAGCAACGCGTGTTGGATGAAGATTATTGTGAAATGCATCATGTATTTTTCCTGTGTGTATTTGACCCTGCCTGCTATGAGGAGACAAAGCAAGAATGGGGCAGAACAAATTCGAAATATGTTTGCCTAAATTTTGCATTACAAATGTAAAAGGAAATCCAGAGCATGATTGTTGCAATTATTCTCACCCAGTTCCATGGTATCTTTCACCATCTGGATGTTTACCTTAGACCCAGTTATTTTAGAGCATGATTGGCAAAGTTTAGAAAAACAATCACACGCAATAATAGAGATCAAAAATACGAAGTTTGTGAAAGGTTTTGTTAATGTTTTCCTCTTGATTTTTTTTTTAATGTATCAAAACCTGCTTTTCACCATTTTATGGAATTGTGACTACAACCTGTATTTTTCAATTTTCTGTTCTTTTATTCCCCTCTTGGTTACAACAACATAGATCTCAATTCCAAAATTATTCCGGATATATGTAAGTGTAAGAATGTGATCCCTTCTACAGGTGGGGAAGCTTGGTTTTGTTTGTTTTTCCCTAACCCATCATTATACTTTATGTATCCCCTCTTACCTCCCTTTGGTGACTTTTTTTTCCCCCAGGTGATCAGATATCTGATGTTGAATCTTTTTTTTTTTTTTTTTTTTTAAATATGTGCTTTGCAGCCTACAGAGTGTTTTCTAAGTCAACCTGAAGAAAAACAAGAGAGCACTGTAAAGGCAAAGAGGAGAAAGAAGGTATGAATGTCCTAGGGTGTGTTCGGGGACTGGGCAGTGGATGTATGTGCTATTACAAGATTCAGAATTGGGACAACCCTGTGACAGTGAGAAGTAATATGGTCATAACGTTGCAGCCTTTTTTAGAGAAGAATAGAAATTCCTACTTTTTTGACTTCACTCAAAATACTCATTCCCAACCTGAACTGTGGCATTACGTCTACACTCTGCTCAAGGGTTGTATATGTCTACACCCCACTTGCAAGTGTTGCACACCGGGAAAATGTAACTGTGTCAAAGAAAGGTGGAATTTCAGTTGATGCAGAATCTGCCCCATTTCAGCGGCGTGGTCAGGCTCCAGCTGCTGTGACGTCTTTAGAGCCAAGAGTTGTCCTTGTTCGCTCTTCTCCTCATAGCATAAGTATATAAATAAATACTCTGTATTTTCCCTCTGGCCATGCTCCATCCTCACCCTCAACAACAAACACACTCTACAGTCTAGATGGAAATTATATGGCACCAGGCAAGTTAATTGTCGTTCAGGACAGACTGTAAATACTTGGCTCCCTTGTGAGGCTGAGAGGTGGCCTTTTTATATTATGTCAGGCCTCTTAATCATCCAGGGAATGGGAAGAGGGAAGAGTGGGATTTAGCTTTAAATGCAGCTCTGGCAGAAGTGACTGCGGTACTTGTTCCACTGCTGCCAGAGCGAAAGCATCCCACAACAGAGATTGGTGAACCAGACCTAACAAAAAGACCCCATTCTCAGGCAAACAATAGGCGCTTAGTTACACCTTTGGTTTCAGTGGGGCTAGGCCACTAAGTTGACATACACAGCCTCTCAAAAAATCCATCAGGAAATATTTATCAGGTTGATCTATGGGTTCCAAACAAAGTGCTCTCTCCAAAAATAAGGAAAAGGGGGGGGAAAAAACCCTTGCTTTTAAGCATCTGGAATGAATTGGAAGAAAAATAATAAAATTTCCTGCATGAGGAACATTTCCCCACAGCTCTCCTTGAAGGAAGAGAGTTTGCTCAGGTGTCCTTGCTCTTGCTCTTACGGAATTTCTCTTTAGTATCAGGCTTCTCCCCTCCAGAGTGCCATAATTTTCTTGAAGGAATCAAGTGGCCCAACAAATGACCTAATAGTCCTGTGGAACGGCGCCTTACCCTGAATTACCAAGTAAATGAGCCTGATAGTTCTGTCTTGCTGTCTGCTAAATCAGAGGTTCCCAAATGTGGGTCACTTAAGAGGCAAGTTGTGGGGCTGGAGAAGAGCATTTGTGGTTGATAGGAAGAACAACGAAGAGGTTCAGTTGTGGGCCTCATGCAGAGGCCGCATGTGCTGCAGATGGCCTCTGGTCATTCTTTGGGAAGACAGTTGTTGCACGGCAGAAAAATACAACGGTGCCAAGCGAGAGTGAAACTTGGGAAGGAATGCTGCAGATTCAGGCACTGCAAAAACCTGCTAAACAGCCAGACGACCACTGGAAAGCCTTCCAGGGACTGCAGAGGGCTTTGCACCAGGCCAAAGGTAGACTGAGAGGAAGGCATAAGACTTCATCTCCGCATATCCCACTGTCAAAGATTCAGTTGGGGTCTTGCAAACACACAGCTGGTGTTTAGCAGAGGTGAAACAGGCAGTGGCCAAAGTGGCAAGTGGCTGTGAGAGGCAGCTGCCTACTTTGCCTTTGCTGTGGGGTAGAGTGGCTTCAGCAGCTACAGTGTGGCTCTTCCCTGTTCCGCCTTCTGACCCTTATGCTGCCATTACGGGAGTATTTGGGGTGTATTGGGCAAGAGAGAGATGGAGCAGTGGGGAATGGAAGAGAAGGAAGGAGTGGGTGCTGGGAGGGAGTGAGGGAAAGAGGGGTGGAAAAAGTTATGTCCCCTACGTTAAAATTCCTGCTATAGCTCTTTTCAAAATTTCTGTTGATCTTTGCTGCCCCAGACCTTAGTCTGCCAAAATTGCACTGAAGGTATTCACCACCCCTCCAAAGCTGCCAAAAATGCTTCCAGGCCCACCTCATCTCTCTGTGAAATCTCACTTTCCCTAGCAGATACGTACCCTGTTGTCCCGTCCTAACCACACTCTCCTGCTCCTTTTCACTTCAAGGCTTATGCTGCCATGCATCCTTATGACGGCAAGTTCAGTTTAGCTTACGCAGCTGAGAATCACTTCTCAGTGAGAACAAGAGAGGCTTCATATTCTTGCCGTTCTCTCCAGGCTGCCTCTATCCTTGAAAATCTGCTGTTTTCTTAAATGCTGGCAGATCATTCAGATAACGGGAACCCTGGGCTATTCTACCCCGATGATCCATTTAATTATGGGAAAAAATACAGCAACACTTCCACTTCAGTGAAAATTCAGACCTGTTATTTGCTAACATTCCTAAGGTGTAAAACACAATCATTATAAACTCATGTCCAGGCTCTAAAAATTATTAGTTTGGTTTAAAGAACTATACATTTTGGAAAAACAAAGCAGCTGCTGAACTCTTTCTGCTTGACTTCTGGTTTTGTGCGCTTTTAACTCATTTTCATCACATTTGCATGGCATTCTGAATATAGCTAACCATCTTTCCTTCCAAAATAGATAGATAGGTACCGTGTTTTAATCAAAATATAACCAAGACTTATATAATCACTTGATTCCTGTTGTTATGCTTTCAGAATAATAAATTAAAACAAATTATGAAAAAAACCCTGAATTTTCAAACTGATACTTAAGTATAACAACAGCAAAACCAGCTCTCAGTTACGTTTTTGTTACGGCAGCATTTCAGGTGAGTGCACAAGATACTTTGTCTTCGGGCACACAGATAATCTGATCAAAGTATTTGTACTTGCATCTGAAGTCTGCATTCCCACTAAAGATGATGGGAATCTTGTCCCATTGTCGTGGTTTAGCCCCAGCTGGCAGCTAGGCACCACACAGCCACTTGCTCACACACACCCCCGCCAGTGGGATGGGGGAGAGAATCAGAAGAGTAAAAGGGAGAACACTTGTGGGTTGAGATAAGAACAGTTTAATAATTGAAATAAAATAATATAATAATAAAATAATATAATAAATTGTAATGAAAAGGAAAATAACAAAGAGAGAATTAAAAACCAAGAAAGACAAGTGATGCAAATGAAAAACAATTGCTCACCACCCACCGACCGATGCTCAGCCAGTCCCCGAGCAGTGGCCGCGACCTGGCCAACTCCCCCCAGTTTATATGCTGAGCATGACGTCACATGGTGTGGAATGTCCCTTTGGCCAGTTTGGGTCAGCTGTCCTGGCTGTGCCCCCTCCCAGTTTCTTGTGCACCTCCAGCCTTCTCGCTGGCAGGCCAGTATGAGAAGCTGAAAAGTCCTTGACTGCTTAGCAACAACTAAAACATCGGTGTGTTACCAACATTATTCTCACCCTAAATCCAAAACACAGCACTGTACCAGCTATTAGGAAGAAAATTAATTCTATTCCAGCCAAAACCCGGACACCCATTGTAAGGTGTTTTTTTAATTAAGCTGTAATTAAGTCAATATAACTGTATAAAGTTATGGAGGAACATTTATTTACACCGTTGTTAGCTAGCCAAGAGCAGAAAATATTGAAATGTCATACTTACCTGTTTTACTTGTTCTTTTAGAAGAATATTTCTGATATGCTGGAAAAATCCACTCCAAAACCTGGCGTCCCTGCAGATCTACAAAATCTGCTTAGTCAGCATTTTGGTGAAAACCGTTCAGTGATTGAAATAGAGGAATTAAAACTGTCAGGTAACTTATCCTATATTTAATAGATAAATAATGTTTTTTTCACGATACTGTTGAGTTCTTTTTCTGCAGAAGAAAGAGGATTTTTGGGACAGGTCTTGAGTTGTACCTTTTTATGGAAATATTTTCTTACACTATTAATTTGCTGTTTAAGTAGAGATGTTAGTTTCTTTGGAATAAATGTGAGGTTTCTTGGAGTTACGGAAATGAAAAGAAACATTGTTTAAATGTGTCCTTTTTTTGTAAAATATTAATTTCAGGAGCTCACTTTCTAATAGAAATTATGATTCCTAATAATAGCTTCCAAGATGCTGACGGAGAAAGTGAAAATGTATTTTGTTTCTGGGATTATCTGAGTCGATACAGATGCATAATAGGAGGGCTGACAGGAGTAGACAAAGAAATAATGAGACAGCATTCTGATGCAGTTATGAGACGCTGAACGCAATGGTTTTTCAGGGAGTGGCATGAAATGAGATGGTAGTTTTGGTACAAGTGTAAAGTGACCAAGTTTTAACCATAACAAGGACCCTCTTGGTTTCCCGTATTCTATCTCCAGTTAAAAGCTGGTGATAGAAAAGGCAAAGCAGGACAGAGCAGGGTTAGCTTCTGTCAGTTGGAGGTTGCATTAGAGATGAAGGCAACGTTGAACTTCTCTGCGTCTTGCTCTGCAGATAAAGAGGCACTGTCATTTTATAGGCACTGTCCATTATTTGTTGGTAGTGCTCATGATGAGGAAACAGCCTGGTAACTAACCTGCATACACCTTTGATACTTCTTGAACTCTTAGTGACCTGTGCCCAACATAGGAGCCTTCTAGCCCAGCAGTGGTTCCTCTCTTTTAATGTTTAAGCCTGTCTTTCTAGATAAATATACTCTTCCTTAACATCCATGATTCTAGGTTGACCCTTCTTTATTTCTATGGGGCAGGTTCAGCTTTCTTGTTGAATCAAGAAAACCTGGAGAAGTCCCATGTAGATTGCTTTGAAAAGCTTGTGTTAAGTATTTTTAGACCTTTAGGGTTTTTAGCAAATAATAAATAGCTTTGGTGTCTTTCTTATTAAAAGAGCCCTTTGGGCTAGTGAAGTGACCCATTTCCATATGGATTGGCTCTTGCGTTGGATGGAGATATTTTTTCTTTCTTTTTGTGCTGGGAGTTGGAGGCTTAGCGTGCCAAGGAGTTTACGAACTTCTACAGCTGTCAAGTCATTCATGTCAAAGCACTGAGCAACTAACAAGCAACTACTTAACTGACACAGTGCAGAAGGTCAGGTTTGTAGTCAGCATGGTCTCTTGCTGCAGTCTGGAGCTATGTATTTTTTCCCCCCTTTCTGAAACTTGCATTTAAAATTGTTGTTAATACTCCAGTGTTGCTGGAGTGTTGGTGAAAAGTCAGTGACTGAAGCTCGTGTCCTTTAGAAACCATCTTTTGAAATGTTCAGTCATTAATAAGACTTAATGTATTCAGAAGAGCAAAACAACGGTAAAGACATTTTGCCACTGGGAGGAGAGGACCATGGTGGGTGTGAAGAGCTCTCCTATTACCACTAAATGCTTATGGAATGCTCCCCTTCTCCACTAGTGTCAAGTGCATCTTTTAAACATGATTTTAAAAGTAAGTCAGCTGCTGGCCCTTCAGTTGTACACAGTCATTCCCTTTGGAGCTCAAGTCCCAGTAAATGTCAACCTCTGGATTTAATAAAAGGGATCAGTGCAAAATAAAAGTTTTTAGCAAGACAACACCTATTAAATGGAAGATATAGTGATGGAGAGTGACTATGCTCAAGAAACTACACAGGCAGGACTTCAGCCAGGCATCAGCTACAAACCAAGTTTGTCACATTGTCTGTTCCAATGGAAATCATGGATTGACGCTGCCAGCATTAGCACAATGCGCCATCCATGTGAACATGAATAAGGTCTGTAAGGAAACCTCCTTAATTTAGCTAAAATATATTGGCAAACATCTCGTTCCATAGACATGGAGGTGCTGTGCTTCATGCAGAATGACAACAAATATGTGGGTCCCTGAAGACAGAGTTGTTAATGCTCTGCAGGAGCATATTGTTCCATCAGGCAAAGGACCCTTAACAACGATGGCAAGTTTTCAGATCATCTAATTTTAATCACCATTTTAAGAACTTCGACCTTCTATATAGACACTGCAGAAAGGAAAGGCCTTCCAAAGAACCTGTTAGGACCGTCTCTATATGAAGCTTAAAGTTAAATGGCATGTCTGCACGGAGTGCCTTTAAGACTTGCTAGTTAACATAGTGACCAGGTAAAAGATAGGCAGTCAGTGGGAAATGAAGGAAGAGGAAGACATTAAACGCAGTGTAGGTGTTACCATTAGGATTGATAGTTAGGTAGATTACCACAATATGGAAGGCCAGAAAGAGGAACAAACTTACTGACAGGTAGATTATTGGTAGGTTGTTGCATTTACACAGTATGAATTGTTTGGGTGATCTACAAATGTATTCCATCATAGGTAGATGGGAGGAACAGTCTAGCAGATTGACTGTAAGGCTTTTGGCTGAGACCTTTGACTGATTGTGGCAAAGACTATGAAAGCTTTTTTTAAAGTATGTGATCACACCTGTGCAGCCCTGTATTCAGGGTTTTTCATGGCAGGAGAAAAGAAAGGAATTGCAATTGAGTTGAGAGATGTTACCTTCATTGATTTATCCAATATAAAGCTTCTTGTACATGAGGTGTACATTAATCTTTGTTTCACAAATGGTAATTTATTGATCATGGATTTTAACACAGTTGTGATTTCATCAATATAACTAGTCATTATGCTGCAAACATATATGCTCCCTTTGCTGTTAATTACATCAACAAAAATATTTTTTTCCTTTTACATTTTCAGATTCCTGTTTTTTGCCAGCCAATGATCTCACCCATAGTTTTTCTTCATACCTGAAGGAAAGTGAGTTAAAATGTTGGATGAGATGAAAGTTGTATGAAAAACATTGTTAATGCAATATTATTGCAGTTTTTATCTGCACCTCCAAATGTTTCTAATTATGAAATATTAATAACTTTAAAGGTTTTTCTTTTTCTTTTTTTCATGACAGGTCTTGTTTTTCTGACTCTTCTTTATCACTTTTTTTTGTACCAAAATGTTCTAGGGTTTCTTTTAATTGCTAGGGATTATTTGTCAGTAATTTATTGTGGCTTCATAAGTAGGTGTATGTATTATCTTACAGTAAAAATCCTGCAGCTGTCTGCTGACACGAACCAAGAGAATTTTTATTCTCTTATATATATTTATATAGAACGTCTGGTCTGGTAAATGTATCTTTCCAATCTGTTTTCTCTGATATAAATTACCATATATGGCAAATGAAGACAATGGGCTTGACACCTTACAAACTGTTGATTTTTAATGCTTATCTAATTTGTTCAGTTATGTGATATTTCTGTATTTTATTTATTTTGGGCATTTTATTTTCCAATTTCTCAGCCATGACTAAATGTAAAAGCGTTGCCAGAGATGCAGACCTCATAGGAGTCAGCATGTGTGTTCTTGCTGCTGGCTACCATTCATCATGTACTCTTGTAATTTAAAATTGTGGCATGTAGTACTTTCTCTGTATGCGTACATGGGCTTTTTCATTGCAGTCTGTCCTAAGTGGGCAAAACTCCGTAAAAACCACAAGGAAAAGAAGTCAGTGGTGATGCTGGTTATCTGCAGTTCTGCCCTTCGTTCCTTGGAACTCATCAAGTATGTCGATAGCAAATGTTATGTTGAGGTTGGCAGTCAGTCAGAGGTTTTGTCTTGGAACCACAGACATAAAGGCAAAACTGGGACACTGTCCTTTGCTAGCCAACAAATTCACTGACTCAAACTGATGCAATATCCCTTGCTTCTTTAAATTGTGGGAGTGTGGTGTTTGGTTTTAGGCTGAAGTAACACTTAGTACTTCAGTTGCACGGAAGTGCTATTTTTATTAAAAACCAAAAATAAAGTGTAACCAATTTGGGGGAAACATGCAACATGTTATACTTGGGAACAGAGTAAACCCATAAAGCATCATGATCCACCACTAGAAATCGTGACTTTGCACTAAAGGCAATGAGGACATGGTGTTCCAGGGCCTCAAGTGCCAATGCGTGCGTCTGGCCCGAGTGCTTCCAGCTCTGTGTTCATGTTCTCAGCTGGCTCAGGCTGGCAAAACTGCTGTGCAGAGATGACGATTTTCAGTGTTTCCTGTCATCTTTTTTTCCCTTCTCTATCCTTCCCCTTTTCATTCCAGAAGTCTTGATGACTTTGGTGAACTAATGTATACCTCACAAATTTCATGGTTGTCTTTTGTGTCTTGACCCCATTTCCTGTGATTATCTGTCAGTACAACATGAGATGGAGAGTTGGGAAGTTTGACTCCATGCTACAGATAGAAGCATAGATATGGCAGATGTGCCTGTAGTGCTTAGCCCCTGCATGCAGATATTACCATCTGAGACTTAGGTGGTTTATATGTATACTTGTACATAAACCTTTAGCTTTGCACAAGAGAAAATCGAAGATTTGGCGCACTGCAAAAAACATGCAGAGAAAGCTGTCTTAAATGGCATTCAGTAAATACTGAATATGTTGTCTCCTGCTTGACTAATACAAAACCTGGAGTTATTACTGTGTGCCAAAATGGAGTGTCAGAAATACAAGTCAGGTTTTCCGATAAACGAGTTTTGGTTAGCTAGAATTTGGGCAATCTCTGCAGTAAAGACTGCGAAATGTGGGTTGGTCCATACACAGATCTTGCCTTTTGCGCACGCACACGCATGTTCATTCATGCCTGTATCTCAGTAACTGGGATATTTTTGAATTAGAATTTGGTGATTAGTCAGTTTTGAACTAAGTTAGCTGTGAAAGCACAGGCCAGAATTATTAAATATTATCTGACAAGCTATCTAAACAATATTGCCCCCTACTGATACCTGCTGTTGTGTTTCTGCAGTTGTTGATCACTGTTGATCAAGTAGCAAACAAGAATGTACATAGTACAAGCAGGGGTCACTGCGGGACTGTCTGTCTCAAGCATATTGGGAAATGCCAGTTAGTTTTGCTTTCCCCCTGTGTGGTCTTAATCCCAGCCCTGATGCTTGCATTTCCTTTTTCAATTTTTTTATTGCTAGGTCAATGACAGCATTTAAAGGAGACTGCAGAGTTCTCAAGTTGTTTGCAAAGCACATAAAGGTAAGAGAGCTGCAAGGGAATTTTGATAGAAAAACTAAACAACTAACTAGTGTTGTACTATTTTCTTTTTAAAGCATTTAGCAATAGTGCCTTTCATATAGTGTTCGTATAATGTTCCTTTCTTTAGGTAATGCTTCCTTTGGTAACCCATTGTTGCAGTTTGAGGAATCTAGCCAAACACCATCTCTAGTAGCTCTGGTGCAATCCCGTGCAGAATGTAGATGCTTATGCATGTGCTATGTTTTAAAGATGTTCCACATTCCTGTGAGGTGCTCATTCAAATGGCTTTTGCCTGTTTAAATTGAAAGCTTACACACATAGGTTTGTAGAAGCAAACTGTACCAGCACCCGCATTTGCATTCTGCCAGTTGGATGCCTGGATACCCAATATCCATACCTGCTGGAGAGCACAAATTACGGGGATGTTGGAAGTAATGAGTGGACATTTGGCCTTTGATATAAATACTGTCAAACACACAAATGTCACTTGCTTTATTTCACCCTTTTCCAGTGTCTTCATCTTGAAGGAGTTTAGAACTAATTCAACTTTGTCAGTTTTCCAGATATTTCAAGAGAATTTGTTTAAATGCTGCAGGAAGCATACTGTTCTCACCTCCAAAAATAGTTGCTGCAATAGCAGATTTTCAAAGTTGAAAACTACTGAACTTCTGGAGAAGTGTGATGCCCAGCTGGCTGTTATATTTCTTAAACTTTCTCCCAGATATATCAGTTTGACAGTTTGAAAGATGAATAGCATTTGTTACTTGATGGCATTCTAGAAAGAGGTACTATGAGATCTTGAATTTATTTCCAGCTCTTTGAGAAGAAATTTTAAAACGATCGTGATTTTACTGTGGTTTGTCTTTCTCTCTTCAAATTAGATAAAAGAACAGATGAGTATGTTGGAGAAAGGTGTGTTCCACATCGGGGTTGGAACTCCTGGGAGAGTAAAAGCGCTTGTGGAGCAAGGTAGGAGAACAAGGAGGGTTTTCTCCATAGGTATCTTATACTTAGTCTCATGAGAAGTGAGACTTCAGTTGTTTTTGAAGCGCTTAGGTTGACATGAATCTGTGGATCTGGGTACTAAACTGTACAGTTCTGTTTCTTCACTTCTACTATGTCAGTCAAAATGAGGTCAAGATTCTAGTAGTTGATTTTAGGACCACTTTAAGCTGGCATAAATCAGTATTACCAGAGAAAGGCAGAGTAATACTCCCCCCCTGCCCAGTCAGTGCCCACTTATTTCCTCTTCCTGCTTCTTGTGCTAGCCCAAGAGTCTGTTTGGCAGCTCAGTGAACTGATCCCAATTAGAACTGATCCCAATTAAAACAAAACCAGAGTGCACACAAAATCAGGTAATGGGGGACTTCCTCTTTTGGCAGGAATACTGATTTATGCTGACTTGAAAGTGACTGCAAAACCATGGTGTAAGATTTAAAGCTCCAGGAAACTAAACACTGCAAGTAAATCAGAAGGAAGTAATGGCAGAAGTCATTGTATCATATGTCACTCTGAGCTCAGTGTAAACTTTTGTGAGGGGCGGACGAAAGATCTGCTTGCTGATTTCATTTTATTTCTGATTTGCCTGTAATGAACTTAATTATTCTATATAAAACTCCTTTTCTTTTCCCAAATTTTGAGTAGTTTTACTTACTCAATAGACATTAAGTACACAAAGAAAAACAAACAACAAAATGACAAGATGATAAGGTGATTCTTTCCGTTCCTCTTTCTAAACACTGCCTTGCTCTGACTGTGGTTTCTTGGTCAAGGACTGGCTGTGGATTGGGACTCTACCGCTCCTTCCAAAAGGGTACAGGAGCAGCATAATTTTGTTGCTTCCTGTGCCCTCCACCAACATTAAATCATTACTGCTCAGCACGTAAGCACATTGCCGTGTTAGGTGGAGGCAGCTTATGGCAGGGACACAAGGTGTATCATCCTAAGGTCTAGTCCTTTTTTGACACCTTAATGTTGCAGTGCCAGGTCACTAGGGAACGGAGAGGGGTCAAAACCAATACAAAAAATTGTGGCTATCATGTAGAAGACCAGGGAAAAACAGGGGAACAGCTGGAGGGCCAGTTCAGAAAGGACCTTTTTCTTCTTTCACCACCATTTGTTTGGAGGGTAAAGGAATTCTTCAGCAGCACCACTGACCTGACTCACATTCACATAGCACCCAGTCCTGTAAATTGCTAAACACTGTCAGTTCCCATTAACAGGAGTTTTCAGGCTAGGGTCCTTGTAACTTACCAGCTCCTCATCAGCTGTGGAAATTCAACTCCTGCGGTTTCATCAAGAGGAAGCTTGAGGAATTATTTTCTGGCAGGATGTTAGCTCTTGACAAGCCTGGCAACAGTAGTTGTTCTGCTTTTGTGTTTATCTTCCAAAAAGGCATGGGATTATGTGGTTAAGGGAGTCTGCAGTGTCAGTGCATTAGTTTTCCAACCAGCAAATGTAGTACTTAAGTGTTCAAAGATTAGTTTCCTTGAAAACAGACAGCAAAAGATGTAAAAGCCCAAAATCATTTTGATAAGCACGTGTCATATTATCTTGGTAGTAAAATTCATGTTGCCTTTTTAGATGGCCTGTGCTTGAACTCCACAAAATATATGATTCTGGATTGGAACTGGAGAGATCAGAAACTAAGGAGAATGATGGATATCCCTGAGGTATTGTATAAGCACCTGGATATATTATATTCTGTGCATTCATTACTTTTGATTCTAGTGCCCAGGTCTTGGTCAGTAAGGTTTTCTTTCTGTAAAGCTGACTTCAGTGGTCTAGAAACACAAAGAAATCAACATTTGACTAGTAAGTCTGTACTCTCAGGCCTCAAAATTACCTCCTGAGGAAGATTTTTTCCTTTTTTGTTGCAAGTCACAGCTATGACTTCTACGGCTGTGCTGTGAATTTCTCCTGTTTATGCTAGATGGTTGTTCTACCTGTTCCCGGGAAGTTCTTTCAGTAAGAGGACTTTGTGCAAAAGTTTCCTCAAAAACTAAATAAAACTTTGGAGAAGCGTTTATTTGTCTCCATCTGAGAGTAAGGTGGTACTTCTTGTGAGTAAATCTACAGACAGTTTTGGGGCGGGGGGGGGGTTGGCAAGAGGTAGGGTACAAACTGTGTAGTGCCATCCATCATTTGTAGACTCCTTTTAAGATAATTCCCTATTCTTTTCAATTCTGTAATCCAGCTTTCACATTTATTGCTGTGACGAGGCACGTTTAGCATATGCTGTGGGGCATCAGCTGGTATTTAGCCAGCAGAGAGTGAAAGAGGCAGATTCCTCCACCAGTCGTTGTTAGAAAGTTTCCAATTTCGTGCACAGTGTTTCCATTTTTTTGCACATTTAGAGCAGGCCCATACGCAGAATCTCCAGGGAAAAAGGAGTTTTTGCATATAGACATTAGGCTGTTTCACAAGTGAAACAAATAATCAGTCATTAATCCTCCTCTGCACTTGTCTATGAATGTGCTGTATTTTACAGTCCCACATACACAAAGGTACATGTTCCTACTAATCTTGGATAAAGTGCCCCGCAAAATATACCTCGCAGAAATGAAGTAGCAAAGAAACCAGCTCTGCTTTTAGAGGCAAGGAGGTTCCCTCTTGTGGTAAATACATAAGGCTTTTTTCTATGGTGCTTGCACTTATCTGTAAGGTTTTTTTTAAAGAACAGAGAACATGAATTCACAGCTATATTAGCACAAGATAGTAGTACAAAAGGTGCTGGTTGCAGTGGGATGGATTTTTTAAGTCAGCTGAAGTAAATATACATACAGTAGACTATAGGTGATCCACCTCAAAAACCTGAAAATTATGTTGCTAATATTTGATTTGGGATTTGGGGCTATTGCAAACCTGAACTACCCCTTTCTGCTCACTGTAGGTAGCATCATATAATTTCTGCATGTCTGTCCAGGAATATAGGCCAAAAGTTGTGACTCCAGCTGTATTTTATTAAGGGAAAAATCTTAAGGCTATCTTAACATCAAAATGTTAAGGCTTAGTTCAAGTTAAAACCAAGTGAGTGTGTTACACCTTCATATATAGTGTTAGCATGAGGAATAGATATTTATGTGTGATTACAGAATAGTGATCAGAAAAGTCTTCAGACATGCGCTTGGCTCAGGTAACACAACATATAGAAAGGATTTTGACATCTTGAGCTGTGTAACTGGAGCATCTTGCAGCTATTTTCCTGCTGCAGACATCAGGCAGATTCCTGAACATTGTAAGAATGTCAGTAATACAAGATACCCAAATAATGTTTTTGAGATAAGGCATCTTAACAGAGTAGAAATCAATAGCATTTTCTGGCAACTTGCAGACTTGAAATATGGAATACAATCTTAGTGAGCAGAGGATCTTACTCCCCTGCTTGTATAAAAAATTGTCAAATACATGCCAAGATTAGTAATAAATTTGGTCAAAGAAGAGAGGAATTATAGTACCAACAACACAATTTAGAGAACTGGCAGTTAGATGTACTAATTTTTTTCATCCTGTGTTAGTTGTGGAGGCAAAATTGTGCCCTTAAAATTGGAAATGAGGCATACTGACCCTGATCCAAACCTCACTTTGTCAATAATTTCTTTGTATATTTAAGGTGCTCCTTTGCCACATGTCATTGTAATTACACCAAAAAGCAAGAACAGCTGGAAGCACATGTACTTGTCCATTCATGAAAAATCTGTAGCTTCATTTTAAAGGTGCGAACTACTTGATGTTTTTGTACTCACCTCATATTCAGTGGAAAATTTTGTACACGGTGCTATATTCTGATAAATATATGAATTTAAAAACACATTAATCCTCCCTTACGACAGTCTTGTATCCCATCACATTCACATAATGGATGGCACCCTGATCCAGTGCTCTTCCAGATGCCTCAACGTCTCATTAGTTAATGCTGTTGGACTTTTTTCTCTGTTTCTATGTGTCTCACTCCATTCATCGCAAACAGTGGAGAGAAGGAAATAAAAAGAAAGCTCACAAAGAAACCAGCAGTGGGGTAAATGAGTTTATGAGACTCTGTCTTGGCATGCTTGATTTACACTGAAGCGTAAAGGTTTAAATAAAAATTGATTGTATACTTTCTGATCTGACCAAAGGACAAGCTTCCCACTTTGAAATCTTTGTGTATAGAGGTTGATGGCAATACAGAGCTGTCTCAACTCCTCAGATTACTTGTTTGTAAGATTCAAATGGAGTTTTTTCAACAAAAAACAATATTGTATTGTCTGCAAAGAATACAAACACTGAGCCTTGAGTAAGTTTGAAAATACAGAAAGTTTAAGTTTCAGGTTTCATGAAAGTAGAAAGGTGTGTAAGAAATGGACTTGCGATCGAAAGACAACTGTTTTCACCCTCATGTAGCACATCCAGTGTGGAACAGAGACTGGTCAGACTTTCTCACATCATTTATTCCTGTGCAAAGTGGGGGCATAGAAGGATATAAACCTGAGAGAAAACTCGCAAATAAGTTATTTGCGAAGAGGGAACTATAAGGAAACTCTGGACTAACCATGATGATAGAGAATCTTGTGTTCTTGCTGAAGTATGTAGTCAATATTTACTCTCAAGTATATTCGTCTTTTATCTTTAGCTAAGCAATAAGCTGCAGCCCTGTCCGTGTTATAAACCAAAGTACTTTGCATGCAGCACATGTAGACTTGACCTTTATGCTCACTTTCATTCAGGTCTCTCAGACACAGACAACGTTGTGGCTGTTGCACTGCAGTACAGCCCTTGGACTACTTGATACCCGTTGATACTCTGGAAAGTCCCGCAGGGATTTTGCAGCCCAGAGTGGATCTCTTGCTGTGGCATGCTTTATCAGCTCCATACTGATGACAGCTTAGCTCTAGCCCTGTTAGATGGGACTGCAGGAGCCGTAGTTGTACTTTAGGATTGCAGAGCAAATGTTTACAAAGTGGAAATGCTGTAGAGCTCAGGACCTGGTATGGGAACCTCTTCTTTAATTTGTAGTCCTATAGGGAGGTGCCTGCGTAAATAAATAATGGTATTTAGCCAAAGCATTATCAGTAACTTTTGATGCTTTCTTTGATTTTTGTTTTCTTCAGATAAAGAAAGAAACAATTGACCTACTGGAGATGTGTATTATAAAGCTGTGCAGAGAGGGGTCTGTGAAGCTGGGACTCTTTTAATAGTTTTACCAACAAGGAAGTCGTTTGCAGCTGCATTTTACTATTATCCTGTCTGCAATTGGCAAGTGATTAATTGGTGATGGAATTAAGAATTTTGACTTTTCAGAGGTCTACCAATACAGAAAGAATGCACATTGCAACTTTTTCTGAGTTTTAATAATAAAACGGAAGTTTTGTTTGTAGTTTTAGTATAATTTTTATTGCAGTAGCAATGTGGTATTGAAATTAGAGGTACATTGCATTCACCTGCTAGATTTACTACTATGTCACTTTTAAGACTTTGAAGACGAGCAAACTGGGGTGTAAAAGTCTTTGTACAATTCAGTTCTCTGTTATCTCCCTCTGCTGTCCCAAAGGACACCTTTACTTCTCTCATGAGAGTGATAATCTAGTTCTTGCCTTAGAGGATCTTTGAAAATGTTGTATGAATTTCAGTAATTTGTCAAAAAGGTATTTTTCACCCATCTGTTCTAGAGCTGGCCAAATGCTACTTTTTTGCTATTACATGATAAATTATCTGTATATTGAGACTTTATTTTGGTTAAACTGTTGAAGTGTGCAAAAAATACCCTTCTGTTTGTCCATTTAAATTAAAAGGCAATGATCTCTGGGTGAGTCTTCTGTCATTGTGGATAGTAGGGAATGGACACATTTTTTTCAGAGGGCAAGATGGAATAGAGGTGAGCAAATCATCAGCGTCTTGGAAAGCCATTGGTCCAAATCAGATGTTCTGAGAATGAGTTGTAAATTTTTTACAACTTTAAATTGCATCTGAATCAATAGCAATGAATGTAGTAGGTTAAGAAAATTGATTTGGTCTTCCAAAGCAATGTTTTCTGTGCAGTGCTGTCTCAGCACTTGCAGTCCTCCCCAGTGGCATCCAGTGCAATTGGAGTAGAGCTCCTTTCATTGTATGCCATGCCTGTTAGCTGGGCAGCTGTGGAATTGAAGGGAGAAGAAATAATGCATCTGAGATTACACAGAAATTCCAGTATAGCTGGCAGTATCCCTGCAAATGAATAAGAAATAACAAATCCTACTGAATTGTGGGGCAGGAAAAAGACATATTTAAGCTTTTCCAGGAGGCATGAGCTGGACACCCTGACCAAAGTACACAGTCGTTTGATTGGTACAAGCTGATCATGGGAATCCAGGCACAAATGTAGAAAATGAGGAAGAGCGAGATCTAGTTAATAAGTAATTCCTGGCCATAATGCAAGTTTGAACAAACAATACAGTCTCCCAACGGTAAGGACAGTATCTCAGCTTACACACTCGCCAGCACAAGTATATTATTCCTTCCTCTCACCAAGAAGAAAATGAAAAACAAGACAAGTTCTCCTCCACGAGAAGGAGAGGCGCGTCCTTCCAGATGTCCGGATAACAGTGCATTCAAACAACAGAAGCTACCAGCTTGGAAGCCCCAGCTTACCATTGCGACTGTGCTCTCCAGCTTCTTTCTCACAGGTGCATTCTGCCTTTCTGTGGGAGTCTGCCTCATACTGTCCACAAACAGCGTCAGAGAAATCCAGGTTTGTTTGGGGGTGGTGTTCTTAGATATTCTATGGAGAACAAACTGGGCTACATTTGGAGGGAAAAGGCTTTGAATTTTTGGTTCTGCATAAAGATGATAGCAATGGCTTCATGCCTTGGATATGTGTCCAGCAGCCAGTATTCCTGTGAAAATCCTCAGAGATAGTTGGTCACCGATAAAAGCCGAGCACTGGGTGGTTAACTGGGTGGTAATATCTGAAATATGGGTGGTAGTTACTGCCACCGGCTGGTAATATCTGAAATGTTGTCATTATTTCCTGGATTTTTGAAGGGAAGTAAACTAATCCCTTTGATAGTGTTTGGTACTAGAAGAACATCGATGTTTGCTGGGGCAAAATCTTAAAATGCAGGGAGCCCTGATGTTTAAATGCCTCCTGGAGGCAAGGTTGGTTAGACCTGTGGCGGTGTTAATAGACTCCTGGTTGGAGCCAACACTCAGCACTACATCCAGGCTGTTCAAGAGGGGTGGACCATAATGCATGTGGGGATTTGTCAAGCATTACTTGGTCAGCCAGACCAAGGTGCAGAAGTGTTCTTCACTCAGCCCTCCTTTGCCAAGGAACACTTGTGGAGGTTCTGCAACAGTCATCAAAAGGCTCTAAAACAGCTTTAAACTAGGGATAAAAATTGTGAATGTTCATTGAGGCCAAGTCCTGATTCTCTGCCTCTGTTGAATTTTAACTATTTTTGACAGTCCAGTGTCACTTAAAAGAGAACTGCTCTCAGAAGTCTTGGAGCTAAAACACTAACCTTTTCCTCTGTGCATGTCCTTTATTACAATATCTCTGCTTGGTCACTTCTCTGACAGATTGATTATTCAGATAAATGCTCAGATTGTTCAAAACTCCGTGAAAATTCCTCTAACTGGAATAAGGAATGCCACTGTTCTGTTAATTTCATGCTAAAGGAAGATATATTGGTAAGTGGACGTGAGAAACCAGCTCAAGTTGCTTAGCACCTCCTGTTTTTTATATCCCTGTATGATAAAATACACTAATTCTGCTCTGTAGAGCTCCTGACTAAATTTTCTTTGTACTTTTTAAAAACATGAAATACTCAAGATTTTATACTTTTGCCTTTGCTATTCATTTTGGTACATGTTAAAAATAATCAAGATCAGGCTACCTCTGCCCTTGATTGGGAGATGTCCAAGGAGAAGATGGGGATGGAGGAAATGGTGTTTGATTGTGGAAGTGACTTCTCTCTGCATCTGTCTCTTTGAGTCAGTAGCAAACCCTTGCCCTTGGCCTGGGATTAGTTGTTACTGCACTGCTAAGCTCTCCAATAAGAAGGAAATCTGAAGCTCTGACCACTTGTCATAAGTAAACCCCTGTAGTCTTCTCTACAAGGGTTATGCTGTTAATTGCCAAGGTCCTTGAAATAATTCAAGTCTAGCAATGTCATTCTGCAGTTTCATTTGGGAAAAGTATCCTTCATTTCCTCTCCTAAACTACTGGGTTATGTTGCTGAGACTGTTAAAACGCTTCCTGTTCCACCAAAGAGATCTTACGCTTAGTACTGCATAAATGATCCCTTAAAATTACAGTGCAATTTAAATTATAAAGTCACTTTAGGGTTCTTCAGTATTGAAGAGGCTGTTAAAATACTCTAATTCTTCAGATTACAGTGATGTTTGAGATGAGAATTTTATTTAACTGAATAATGTTTTTTTATAGTTTAATAATCCTCTTTCTTGCTTGTATTTGCCTGCCTAGCATTCTCCTTTTAATTACAGGACTAGACTTTCCAAAGGGTTCAAATAATTGATGAGAGGCAGCCTTATTTTTAAAAAAATCTGAAGGAGTTAAGAGCTAATGGGTAGTTTTTGAAGTTTTTCGTGCACCTTCTTCTATGGAAAATGAGTGTCTCCACAAAATTATTCATAGTCATTGCAGGTTCATGGCCAGCCATGCCATCTTGAGTAAAATAATAATGAGGCATTTTTATTTTAGGTTTCATTTGGTGTTTTAAAGTATGTTTAATTTTGTGCCAAAATACTAAAACTTTCAGTTGGGGTAAAGACTAGATTCTAGCCAGTGTCCGCTGAAGTAATTGCTTAGAGTGTAGTTGCCAACACTTAAATATGAATTGAGTACTCGCTTCCCCTCTCTTTTTTAGCAAGTAATAGGATTTCTCTTTGTCTACATGAGCTCACCTTATTGAAGGGATTTATCCTTGAATTCTAGGGTGATGTTTTTATGTACTATGGCCTGCAAAACTTCTATCAAAACCACCGTCGATATGTGATATCAAGAAGTGATGCACAATTGTTGGGTCGAAATGTAAACGTAAGTTTTCTTCTTTGTATTATGAGATCGTCAGTATTTCCATCAGGTGCATCTTTGACCATATGGAGAGCTAACTAGGCATAACTGTAAGTGTGTTAAGATGGCTCTAGGGAATAATGAGAAGGTACAGCTTTTCAGTGTTTGGTCTCTGCTTTTATGATTGTTAGGGCCATTCTGTCTAATAAGTTAATAAAAGAGGAAGATTGAGGTGATAAATAAAAGATGTCAGTCCAGTGTTGCAATTCTCAAACCTGCACCTTGTAGGAATGCTGATTAAAAGTACATTGTCTTTTTCAAATAAATTTACAGAAAGCTTTTCCTTCTAGTGTTTTCAGTCATCTTAGCCAGAAATGTTTTAAGCTGTGCTTTTATTATAGGGTTAGGGAATTAAGTTATTCTAAGTCTTTCATTTTGCCATCTGGCTTTGGAAGTGGACAAGAAGCAGGAAAAGGTTTATGGTGAAATAGGAGATCATGTAGCATTCTGAAGTATGCAACTTAGAGGTCTAAAGAGGAGGCTAGACAGCATCACCTGCAGCAGGCCTGCATAAGGAAATTGGAGAATGCAATCATTGCATTCAGTTTTTTTACTTATAAATCTAAAACCTGTTTTCTTTGGCTTAGAAGTAGCATTTCTTAATATACACACAGTCCACAGACTGTCCTCAGTACATATGATGATTGTGCCATAATAATCTGTTGTTTCTATAAAATGCTTCTTGTAACTCTCAAGACATGTTCCCCATACATCTGCTTCTCCAGGTGTCCAGTCAGCTTGTTTGTTTGCATCCAAGTGCAACCGCTTTTGGCTTTTGTGCCAATCAGATACACAGCTTATTAGAGTTATTTGAAAATGTTTCTGCATTTAAACCTGAAGATTTATAGTTTCTCATGAACTGGGATAGAGAGATGTAATAAATTTGAGATGGGCTTTTGTTTTTCATGCTGTGTCTTCATACATCAAGATTACCCCACACAGAACTGCAGTAATGTGGCTAACTGCATCTGCTGTTCTCCACCACTGAAGCAGTCCAGGTCAAAATTAAAAAGAAGGAAAAATGAGATGTTCTAAGGTAAGCCAAGGCTTCACTGGAACATTTTAAATTGTAGCTATGTTACAATAGCAGATCCCCAAATGAGTTTTTGTAGTCTGGAGTTTGCAAGTCCACAGCAGAATTTGGAGAAGACCTTAAGTTTACTTACCGTGATATGGAAGGTGAAGGAATGGGAGGAGAACATTAATACCAGCAAACCAAAACAAAATCCCCAGGTTCTGTGCCTGATTGTTCTGTGACCTTGAATGCAGATTCAGAAGAGCTACTGCGCGCCCTTCACCACCTACCGAAATGGGACGCCCATGGCTCCGTGCGGTGCTATTGCCAACAGCATGTTCAATGGTAAGTAGGTACCTTCCACACCTGCTTACTAATTTCCACTTGAAACTATTCCATTACCCAATCCAGCTGAGTCCTGATATTGCAAGATCTCTGTCATTCTTCCACAAAGGTTTTCTTTGGTGGTGGTGCTACTGTGGTGAATATGGGGCTCCTGCTTCCTACTGTTTAGTAACTTGCCCCTCATTTTAAAACTGAGGAAGATCTTTCATTTACTAAGGCCCTCTTCAACGTGAATATACAACAGGACTGAGGAATTGAGTCCCTGGTGAAATAAGGAATGATGATACAACAAATTTAGTGTACTTCCTTGCTAAAAAACACATTCTTGTACAGTGATGGGAGAGCCCAGATTCTGCCTTTCCACAGTGGTGTGGTTAGAAGGAGGTGACCTGTTCTTCACATTGGTTTGGACCTTTGGATCTATGTGATTGCATTTTGTTCTTTGAATGCTGGAAACATACATAGTCTTACTCAATTTGATCCCAGGTTTGATCTTGTTTATAGTAAACTAGTAGGCATAATCATAGAATCCAATCATAGAATCGTTTAGGTTGGATCATCAAGTCCAACCATTAACCTAGCACTGCCAAGTCCACCACCAAACCATGTCCCTAAGCACCATATCTACACGTCTTCTAAATACCTCCAGGGATGGTGATTCCACCACTTCCCTGGGCAGCCTGTTCCAACGCTTGACAACCCTTTCGGTGAGGAAATTTTTCCTAATATCCAATATAAACCTCCCCTGGTGCAACTTGAGGTTGTTTCCTCTTGTCCTATCACTTGTTACTTGGGAGAAGAGACAGACGCCCACCTCGCTACAACCTCCTTTCAGGTAGTTGTAGAGAGCGATGAGGTCTCCCCTGAGCCTCCTCTTCTCCAGGCTAAACAGTCCCAGTTCCCTCAGCCGCTCCTCATAAGACTTGTTCTCCAGACCCCTCACCGGCCTTGTTGCCCTTCTCTGGACACGCTCCAGCACCTCAATGTCCTTCTTGTAGTGAGGGGCCCAAAACTGAACACAGTATTCGAGGTGCGGCCTCACCAGTGCCGAGTACAGGGGCACGATCACTTCCCTACTCCTGCTGGCCACACGATTTCTGATACAGGCCAGGATGCTATTGGCTGCCTTGGCCGCCTGGGCACACTGCCAGCTCATGTTCAGCCGGCTGTCGACCAGCACCCCCAGGTCCTTTTCCTCCAGGCAGCTTTCCAGCCACTCTTCCCCAAGCCTGTAGCGCTGCATGGGGTTGTTGTGGCCGAAGTGCAGGACCTGGCACTTGGCCTTGTTGAACCTCATACAGTTGGCCTCAGCCCATCGATCCAGCCTGTCCAGGTCCCTCTGCAGAGCCTTCCTACCCTCGAGCAGATCAACACTCCTGCACAACTTGGTGTTGTCTGCAAACTTACTGAGGGTGCACTCGATCCCCTTGTCCAGATCATTGATGAAGATAGTAAACAGAACTGGCCCCAAAACTGAGTCCTGGGGAACACCACTTGTGACCAGCCACCAACTGGATTGAACTCCATTCACCACAACTCTTTTGGGCCCAGCCGTCCAGCCAGTTTTTTATCCAGCGAGGAGTACGCCCGTCCAAGCCATGAGCAGCCTGTTTCTCCAGGAGAATGCTGTGGGAAGCAGTGTCAAAGGCTTTACTGAAGTCCAGGTAGACCACATCCACAGCCTTTCCCTCATCCACTAAGCGGGTCACCTTGTCTTAGAAGGAGATCAGGTTAGTCGAGCAGGACCTGCCTTTCATAAACCCATGCTGACTGGGCCTGATCACCTGGTTGTCCTGTACATGCCACGTGATGGCACTCAGGATGATCTGCTCCATAACCTTCCCCGGCGTCGAGGTCAGACTGACAGGCCTGTAGTTCCCCAGATCCTCCTTCCAGCCCTTGTAGATGGGCGTCACATGTACTCATGTACTCATCTGCCTACATTTAGGCTGCAACCTAGAGGGCTCCTGGCCATGAATACTGGCAGATTTCAGAATGGATTTCTTTGGGAGGAAAGGAGACAAAAAACTTTCTACAGACTTTTCTCCCCTACCCCATCCTTTTTGTCTGCCCTCCCCCTTTTTTTTTTTACCTGTTCCATGCAGCAGTTTTGGCAATGCAGCAGCTGTTTTCTAAGCAGCTGAGCCGTCCACACTAGAGGACTTGTGAAGGGCCGCTGCATTCAGTAACTTCTAGATCCATTTGATTTTCATCTGCCTGTGTGCCCACCTGCTCCCCTGGAAGCCTGATTTACTGGACTGGGCTCAGACCTAGGCCAGCAGAGCTACCTGCATGCAGCCCACACTGTTCTGGAGCCCTGGCTGCAGGACAGAGTGCTCCTGCAGAGAACTAGAGACAGTAAGATTTTAAAATGCTGAGGGTAAACCTCCCAGTGTCTGCCTTTGTCCTTAGTGCACAGTATGATGAAATATCCCAGCTGCTGGTGATGTGGGGGAAGGGGGTGATGTCTGAATCCCCCCTCTGGTAGCTTATTTATGCCCCGCTGCTGTGAAAGAGGGTGCTTCCCATTCACTTTTGACGGTTTATCTGGTTGTCTAATTGCTCTCTAATCTTGTTTTGTAAAATGAGGAAGGTGGCCAAGTTCCTGCCATAGGAAAGGTTTTTAACCCAAGCTAGCAGGTAAGGGAGCAGTCAGACAAGCAGTTAAGCAGGCAGAGCTCAGAGAATTGCAAGTCTTGTTAATAAACCAGTGACAAACAGCTGGGGACGTAGTGGGGCACAGAATGATCGCTTACTCAGAAGAGTGCATCTGAGCCTTAAGGAGCTGTGTGAACACAGGTTTTGTAGCAGGATAAAAAAAAGTATGTTTTCATTGCTGCTCATGCAGTTGAGTTGTGTTTCTCGTGTTTCCTAAAAAGCAGCTCCTCCCCATCTGTATCACCTAACTATCCCTGCCCGTCATCTCATTGGCTGCCTAGGTGTTTACATAAATGTTAATGAGACCTAAAATGTTTTTGCCTTATGTTAAACTAATCTGAGGAGGAAAATACAATGGATAAAAACAAATGCTTTTTGCCCAGCGAAACAGCATGGCACGGTTAAGCACAATTTTAACTAAACAGTTTTTGATTTAAGGAAGTGTTTACGTCCAAGTTGGTAGACAAGGCCTAATTAGCATAAAACTAAAGCAAAATTTTCTCCAAAGAATCATGGATTCCCTTGATAGTCCTTTCATCTCCCGTTCCCTGAAAACACGTTATATGTAACAAAGCAATTTGTTCAGAACAACCGTCAAAGAAAATCTAGGGAAAGCTAACTAGGAGAGTAACTTCTGTAACTATCTAGAGAGCTCCAAAAGTGATTTGCAAAGAAGTTAGTTACGGAGGAGTTGATGGACACAAGATACTTGCAGATATTTCTGCACAGGGATTCAATAGGATTATTGTTAGGAGCATGTTCAGTCTTTAAAACTTCCCAAGGTCTAAGGCTCTGGAAGCTTAATTATTCTTGTGGAGTATACAGTGCTCTGTACACAGTCATGATGAAACCTTTCCCAGGATTTTTTTTTGTTTTCTGTTCATTTGAAAGGTGCTTCAATGTGTCAAGTTTTGTTAGTCATGCTGGCCGCTAGAATGACTGTCTTTTACTCATATGTATTGCTTCTTGTGTTCCGTGCAGATACTATTGATCTGTTTTACAATCTTAAATCATCTGTTATTCAAGTACCACTGCTGAAGACTGGAAACAGCTGGTGGACAGATAAGAACGTGAAATTTCGCAATCCAAAATCATACAATCTCTCTTCTGCATTTGCAGGTAAGAATGGTTCCACCGGTATTCCTGATTTTTCAATGGCTTCCCTCCCTCCCTATGTGTGGAGGTCTCCCATTCTGAGATGGGAATTGCCTTTGGGAGAAATACCTCCCAAAGGAGGTACGAGAAGCAGCTTTAAGGGTGACTGAGAGCAGAGGCCAGATTTAGCCAAAATACTACTTTCTTTTTTCCACTAGCCATAGAAATTGGGAGAAAGTTTTGGAAGACTGAAGTTAGCCTGCATCCACGCCCTTCTGTATAGTTTATTGTAACACTTAGTCTGTACAGAGAAGGCAAGGATACAGTCATTTTCTTTTTTTCTACTGAAAACACCTATGAAGGAGAACTGCATTGTCACATCTTTCCCTCTTCATGCCTGTGCAGATCCTTAGGCAGTTGTGAGCCAAGTGAAACTGCCATCTTCACTAGTTCTTTCAAACAGCTGTTTGCTAAGACTGTTTCCTTGTTATGGTTAATCTATGTTGAAGTGGGACTAAAAGTTCCCTATTCTGGATCAAGGCAGTGCTGTGCTGGATGCAATATGCAGGAGTTAATTATCTAAGTAGTTTTCATATGGCAGATTCTAAATATCGTAGGCCATGCTGTTAGACTGCAAAAAGGTACCTACAGGAATAAATTAATGTATAAAAATGAAGGCAAGCTCCTCATTATAGAGAGTACGTTGCTTGCTGAAGAGGCAAGAATCCAGAATAAACAGTATTTTCATTCGTGCAAGTCACTTTGGTTTTTCCTGTGCTTGATGTTTCTAATGTGTAGCAACCCCTGGGTACTGTTAAACTCTATTCATTCATGTTTGAGGTGAATGGAGACGCTTGGGTGAAAAGTGTTACCTATAGCATATATAATTTTTCAATACTGGACAGAGTCTTGGTGTCTCTTTCATATCTCCTATTCTGTGTTGGTTGTGAGTAGGCCCAAAAGTTAGTAACCAGCCACTGTTTTTACTGACAGTATGTCTTTCCTGGTTTCTTTCTTTTTCACCAGGGACAGCAAGACCTCCTTACTGGCAGAAACCAGTATATTTATTAGATGAGGAAGATGAAAGGAACAACGGTTATATAAACGACGACTTCATTATCTGGATGCGAGTGTCAGCCTTTGCTACATTCAGAAATCTTTACCGTCGTGTCAGCCGGATAAGGCAGTTTGCGGATGGTCTCCCAGCAGGGAATTACACTTTTCATATTTCCTATAGTATCCTTTCATATTACCCAAGACACTCCTTAACTATTAGATAGTTACGACAAGATGGAAGTGGATGGGATTTGTATAGTGAAATGGCAAAGAAACCAAGCAAAACACCCCAAACTAAATCACCATGAAAAGACCTAGTTTTGAGGGTGATGAGACACTACAAGTGGATTTTCTTTAGCCTGTGCAGATGGAGTTAAGACGTGTTACTCAAATGGCAGCACATGACTTTGGATTTGATTTCTGAGGGGGCTACTTTTTGCTGGAGTCAGCACACACGAAGAGTAAAACTGAAGAGTGGGAACCTGAAAAGGTGGTTGAAGATGTTTTTTCAGCCAAAGTATTTAATAGTGGCCTAATCAGGTGTGTAGACACCCTTAGTGGGGTGCAAAAAGTGCCAGAGGTATCCCTGCCGTTGAGAGTTGTGCAGGGTGCCTGTGTCAGCAGAGCCCTCTGGCGGATTTGGGCCATGTGCTGGCAGGAACTTTTGTGCTGGTGAAAATGCACTCTCACGCTGAACAGCGTGAACTTTGCTGACTAGCTCCTCCTTGTCAGCAGGAGTTATGTCAAGATGACTATAAATTTCTCTTCTCTCTCAGCAGATAGAGCTATGATTTTAAATGTTGTAGCACAGTTCCATTCTGAAAGCGTCCACGTGAAGAGGTGAAAGGTAAAATCATACAACTTTCTGGGCAGACAACATACTAGGTAGAGGTGAGCACTTCCCCTCAGTGAGAATATGTGGAGTATCATCATGATAAGCTGCCCAAAAGGCTCATTTTTAACTGAGTTTTCATAGCAAATTAACGCAGTAGCAGTTACATAAATTATGAATCTGAAAGTTGTAATGTAAGAAAAAAAAAGCAGTTCCATGTTCACACAGAGACTGTATCTAAAATAACTGGATTTCTTACCACCGGCTGCTATGGGGTTTTTGAACCCAGAATAGCAGAGACATCACAGATCAAGAATTTTTGCAGCAAATGCAGATCTCCAGACCCTTTATGCCTTTGAAAGGATTTTGAGCATTTACCACTACTTTTTCTCTTCCTGGAAATAATGTAAACTTTGTTAGTGAAACCTTAACATCCTTCTATCAGATTTCCCTGTTACCAAATTCAAGGGGAGGAAGTACGTGATTCTTTCAACCGTGGTGTGGAGCGGAGGAAGTAACCCATTCCTGGGAATTGCCTACGTGGTTTCTGGCACAGCAGCAACCCTGACAGGTTTTGTCATAACCGCCATCCACTTAAAGCTCAGAAAAAAGAAAGCATACTTTCAGAAGTAATAAGGTTCCCTGGCTTTCTGAACAAAGGCAAAGGTGTGCTGTGAATGAAGAACGTGCAGCACAGACCTTTCATTCTTTCCCCTGAGCTCTGGATCTGTTTCAGTAACAGGTTTGATGAACGTAAGCAAATTGAGGGGCAGTGCTATTCCATCATCCAAAACCAAACTTACCTGAGGCTGCATTCTTATTAATGTATGTGTGTTCCTAAAATTGTTTCCTAGGAATCTTGTAGTGAGATAAGCTTCAAAGAACAGATAGCGTAGTGGGTTAGAATTGCAATGGCAAAGAAATTATAGGGTACTGATGTCTGGCCAGAAGTAAGGGTCCATATTCATTTCTTACTCAGACCTTAATTCAGCCAATATTTCTCTTGACTTAAATAGAGCTTTGGATGAGTAAAAAGTGAGGTCTTGATCCAACAAAAAGCTTGAGCAGGTAGAACTTGGTGCTAAAATCTGTTTGTGGGCCACGTGCATGGGCTGAATGGCTTGGCTTAGGTTTTATATACCTTTTTCAGCTATCCTGAAAAAGCAAGCAGTTTAGCAGAGCATATTCATCACAGATTGATACTCGATTTATGACTGAACGCAGGGCATTTTTTTAGGAGTTTGGAGTTTGTTTAAACCCAGTTTACTGGGTCTAGGTACTGAGGCTAACCTGCTAACCTGCGAAGCTAGAGGGCATCAAAACACTAATTTACATTTTTTAAATTATGATTTAATAGAAAGCTTAAATTAAAAACTCCTTTAACGCTAAACATTTTAGCAGAAACATCTACCTAATATAACTATTAGGCCACAATTGCACTCCTACTTACCCCACCCTTCCACACAAAAGTTCAGACTCTTACGTGACGTGAAGTGTCTCTTCCCCTTTCAAGCCCTCATTTCTGTGGTGTGGTGATTTATTGTCAATAGAAAACAAAGCACCAGAAAAACCATCAACTTAATTTTCAGAAAGTAAACACTGCAGCTCATGAATAGGCTTATCAATTTTCATGTTTCATGTTCAAAATTTTACACATTTAGAAGTTATTTCCAGTCCCTCACAAAAGGTAGGAACAGCACTGAAGAATTTAGGTCAAGTATACCATGGTACATCCGAATTTTTTTTAAAAAACTTTCTATTGCAAAAGTGCAAATGGAATAAAACACTTTAAAGTAATTCCTTTGCTAAGTATTCTGTGTGCCTTACCTTCCCCTCCCCTAAAAAAACCTCCACACTAAAACCAGAAAGAAATCACAGACTAGAGCAAGAGAAGGGAATGTGGCACAGGGAGGCTGTGTGCCACTGTCAAGGGCACCCACATCTGTTTTTAAAAGTGTCTCAGGCACTTAGGAGCTTGTGACCTTTGACAGATGGCCTCTGGTGAATCTGTTTGCAGCCAGAGAAGGTACTGTTTCCTTTAATCTCTGCTTCACAATTGTGCCATGAGCAGCAGGAGGGGTGCTGCTGAAGTTCACAGCCCTGCCTGTTAGTACAATCTGGCTCCGTCGATGGTTTATGCTGACCTGCTGGGCTAAGGTGGATGCCCCCGTCTGCTTTTCCTGGTTGGGGCCAGTCGCCTCCATCAGAAAGCTGTAGAAACGGGGTTCCACTATTTCAGACCCTTGCATCTAAATCTGTCAGGAGCTGTGGAGAACCCTACCCCTCCCTGGACTGGACAAGACAGAGCATGAAGCAGTACATTTAGCAATGCTTAAGCTCATTAGTCTAAATCACTTTTAACAATGAGATGTGCTCCTAAACCTTTTAAGTCCTTTTGAAAATGTAATCCCATGCAGGCCTCTGGAAAGCCCTAATGGGAGTTGCTGCCAAAGCTGAACTTAGGATTTCTGGCTCCAAACAGACCTCAGGAGCCTCTTTCCTTTTCCCTTTTCCTTTTTTTTTTTTTTTTAAATCCTCTGAGAAACAGACTTTCAGGAAATGATATGTCATCCGGGTGGTTAAGTCACGGTGCGATTGTCACTGATTTTATTTCTTCATGAAGTATCTGGTAAAAATGTTAGTAAAAGGAGACTGAATAATGAGGTATGTATTTCAGTGAGTCAGTGTCTACCAGAAAAAAAAAACTTACTTAGAAAACACAGTCTAGCAAGTAGTGCTTACAGTTTGTCCATTATCTCCCAGAGGTTTGTGCAAGAACCTCTTCTCTTGAAATGTACGTGGTCTTCAAACCCCTCCACAGGGAAAACCTGTCTTCAAACAAATCTTCCTCTCTCTATTATCCCAGAAGTTGTCTAAGTCTTTGTTTATAAACCCAAAACCTCTTTTTCATCTTACCACAGCTTTAAACACATCTTACATCGTGCTTGTACCCTCTGAACAGTGTCCTTGGGAGCTGCTGCTTGAGCTCCGGCAGTTACTGTTGTTAACTCTGAGCAGCTCTGCAGTGTCTGTCTTGTCATTTGGGATTGTGCTGCCCGGATGAGAGCAACGGGAATGGCAGTTTTGATTAACTACTCCCAGCAGATGGAATCTGCCTTGCTCAGAAGGGTGGAAAATAAGTTTTAGCAACATCCTTACACTGCCTTTTGTGCCAGCGCTACAGCTACGCTGTTGGTCTGCCCCTTGTGCCAGAGCTTGCGTGAATGTGCCTTTTCAAGAAAATTTTGTAGATGGGTTCCTCAGTGCCCACATTGGGGAATACTCCTCTACCTGTACGAAATGTTTATTAGAATTGTTTTATGCTGCTGCTGCCTTATTCCCTCTTGTGCAGGGGCTGAAACAGAAGTGAGAGCCCTGGCTGAAGGACTGGCCTAACATAAAAGACAGTAAAAGCCTTCATTAACTGCTCCTCCTTGTGGCATGTCTCAGGGGATTGTCCCCTTTTGTCAGCTGCTGATATCAGCAGGAAGCATGATTCCAGACAAAAATCCAGTGTGATTTTGAATTAATTTATTCTGGCTATTAGGAGATCATTAAGTCAAATTGGTCAGGGAAAGCATACTGAGATTTGGGGAGCAGAGGTATGAAGGAACCAGAGATGTTGCATTTTTACTGAGGTACAAATTGCTTTTAAAATACCTGGAGTGTCATGACCAATACTGTGTCTTTGGCACAGCACTGCTTTTGCCTTGCACATTCAATTTTATGATAATTAAGATTATGTGTCTTGAGTAAAGAAAAAAAAAAAGCCTTGGTAAAACTTTTCAAAATTGAATTTTAATTAGCTTATCTGTCAAGCATACTTCCACCAATAGTAAGTGGGCCTTTTTCTATGAGAGATTAGCTTATGTAGACTTCTCAATTCAGTACAAAGATGTCCAGGTTTAAGATTGCTGAATGAAATTAAGAGCTGTACCTGGAAAGTGTAAGTCAACAGCACCACTGTGAGTGCTACATCACTAAGCCATAAAAGACTTATTGCCATTATTTGTAATATTTTGGCATATCAAAATTATTAAATTGTTTGAACCCCTTTCCTACAGATGCCAGCACTTCAGAAAATAGCGTAATACTAAAAAAAATGTTTTGCTTTCAAAGGAAAACGCTGGTTCCTTTGTTACTGCTACTTAAAGTCTTATCTTGCGTCATTGCCATATATTCAGTCCCTTTGAGCTGATGGAACTTTGCCTATTTCCTTCACTCTCAAAAAAAGAAAGATGCATGTCAGAAATGGGGTTTAAGTTTGGTGGACCGAAATTAATGATATCATAGATGCTTAAAGTACTAGAAAGTGTGGGTTTTTTTCTTTTCTTTTCCCCATCTGTTTTCCAGAACAGATAACTAAAGGAGGACATTATTTATTGCAATTTTTTTCTTTTGGGGAGTGAATATTTAATAAATGGAAAACTGGACAAAGGATTCCTGTTAGTAGATGTAATCTAAATTTATATGGTAAATATGGACTAAAACATGTGCAGTAAATGGGATATAAGTTTCTGGGGTTTGTTTTTTTTAATACATGTTTTCATTTGTAGTTTTGAAGATGACAGTTACACATGGAAGCATTTTATCTTCTGGCGTTCTGTAGTTCAGTTTTAACAGTGGCAAAAATAGCTGGAGGTGAAAATATCCCATTATTATGAAAAACTTATATGCAATTTAAATCTTATTTCTAAATTACAGGGAGGTATGAGAGAGAGCTGTATTTTAATGTCAAAAACTGTTGTACTACTTTTGGTTGCCAGCTCCCTTTAGGGTTGAATTTCATTAATGGGTTCTATATCTATATATAGAGACATAAAAGTGAAGCAGGAGCTACAGGATATTTCAGTAGCACTTCAGTTACAGAATTTTTCCAAGTCTTTTTCAGGCTTTATAGTTTCATGCAGATACGTCCAGTATCCGTCTGCCTTGGTTGGTTTTTCTGTGTTCTAAACATAGACTTGCTTAACTCATCTCATCTAAAAATGAAGGGATGAGTCCTTCATGTGAAACTGATTAGCATGATCACAGACCTATAGAATCTGGAAAAATTAGTTACATGCTGCATCTATTTTATATAAACAGCTGTGTTGCATGGAGATTATTAATAATAGTGTTTGGATGGGGTGCCATGTATTTTAATGATGCATTACAGAGTAAAAGCTTTCTCTCCTTCCTCTGAGAAACCAAACTAATACCAGAGTAAAGTCAAAGACAGCAGTTCAGGGAAGGGAGGGCTTGGAAAGTTTTGATAATGTAAAGAGAGACTGCATACCAATGTGGATTTAAGTTTAGATCTAAAATAGGAGAAAGCGGTTGCTTGTCACATGATAAGAAGATGCTGTCTTTCTCAGTTGGGAGCAGTATGGTGTGAGAGACAGAGCTGATTTGAGAAAAAACTAATCTCACAAGGAGGGAGAATGGTGGAAGGGGCAAAGTACTTTTTCTGCTCTTGGATATGGAGGCAAGGAAATTTGGCTGAGCTGCTTAAGATGATAGTGTATCCTGACAGGTGATCTGGAAAGCCCGTATGATTTTTGGGGAGCAGCCAAGTTAAGTAAAAAAATTTCTCGGTTTTCAATGGAAAGTACACACTCTCTGAACTATGGTGCGTAGTTTTTGAGCTAAGGTGTTTTGACTCGGTTGTCTCTAATCGCATTATTCCTTACAATTCCAAGAATATTTTTGTTATGAGCTGGGTGTGCCTTGGGCAGCTGCCTTTGCTTTGGTGGCCTCTTGTTTGCAAGAGAGGGATTGTTGAGCAGTTTTTGTTTGCTCTGTGTCCTGCTTTCTCCCCAGGCTATGGGAAGCCAGGCAAAGGAGGAGTGGGGCTTATTTGGCTTTTGCTTACATTCATGAGCACATGACAAAAGTTGTCTCCCTTTCCCCATATAGCCAACTAGGAGAGGAAAAGGACAATAGGGCTGATTCTGGTCCAGTGCAAGTAGAGGCAATATGTAAATGATATCAAATGGTAATTGCCATAAGTAAAGAAATCAAAGTAGCTCATACCCTGGAAAGCTTATATTTCGGACAGCTCTAATAAAAATATCTGTGTATCTACTGAGTCTGTACTGTGTACTCTGTTGACAAACATACAGCATGAAACAAGATTAAAAAAGGCCATTTAGTTATACTCCCACTCAATTGCAGCCATTGTCTCTTTGCATTAAAGCGCCTAAAATGATCCCTTTCAAACTGAAACAATTAAAAAACTTGTGAAAAAATGAGGTTTTCTACTGTGTCAGACCCAGCTACCCAAAGTTACTTGCCTTTTTCCCCATGATGATTCCTGTGTGTAATGAGAAACTGTTCCATTAACAGCTCTGTTAACCCAGTTATAATACTGGGGGATTCAGGGTTTAAGATTAGATTAAAAGTTCTTGAGATTTCTCAAATAACTTGGATGAATCCCTGGGCTTTCTATGGACTGTATTATTAGTGACAATGAACCTGAAAAAGAAATGTGTCAACAAAACCAGAATGGTTAAAAGAAAAAAGGAAGGAAGTAGTATCTGCCCATAGCCCCAGTTGTCATAATGAGTTAACATTTGGGGGACATGTACTGAGCCACTGTCACTGCCTCTGAGGTAAAATGTGGCAGTTATTTGACAGTGCAGAGAGAGGCTTCACAACAGCTCAGGACAATAGTAACATCTGCAGTTAATAACGCTCCTCCCCACAGTGGGTGTGCCGAGAAATGTGTCACGGTGGCAGAGGACAACGGGACCGTGTCCCCCAACGCTGGGCGGAAGCAGTGATTTAACGCTGGACGCCAAGGAAACGCGCCGGTGCTGCTTCATCCTGGTGGGTGGCAGGGTGTGTTTCGAAGTCATGTAATTAGGTTACAGTCCCCGCATGGGCTGGCTTTTGCTGGCCTGCATTGTGCCATCCAAATGTGGGACATCCAGAAGGAGTTTGAGACCCCGCCCAGGTGTTTGCTGAAAGCAGTGTGCGCTGCCAGGACGTCTTTATGGCTTGCTATGCTTCTGACCTCTGTAGCGGTCTGACTTGCCTGCAGAGTTAAAGTACGGAAATGTAGAAAAGGTAAGGGAGCGGGAAGAGCACCAAGGTAGTGCTGTGTGCAGTTTGTCTATTTTGGAGTCTGACGAAATAACACACGGTCATAAGAAAAGCAGCCCATGGACAAATTCAAGTGGTGGCACGAGTGCTTTTGCTGATCTGTCTTAGTTCAGATCCTGGGAATTTTATTTACAAACAATTTAGGCAGCGACTTTTGAAGTACTGTCAGTTTTGTGAAAGAGGGGCCTTGCTTCAGTTTTTACCTTGGTTCTGTGCTCAGTGTGTTGCTTTGACTGCAGCAGTGTTACTTTAAATTGAAGTCACTAAAAGTAAAAATAATAAAAGAATAATCAGTAAGTCATCAGCTACACCTTACAAGAATTAGAAGGCCTATAAAGCAGATAGGTTTCTGCATCTAAGGTCTTTCATAGTATTATCTTCTGATGACTAATAAGCCATAGCTGGAGTTCGGCCATCAGACTCCGAGACTGACAAACATCAGTGGTGTTCACATATAATTTTGGTGTCAGCCATTCCTGTTTTGACTGAGCGAAACAAAGGACAGGTTTTATTTGCCGAGTTCGGTAAAGAAAAAAAATCCAGTGCTTCTAGTCAAATTTCCATGTTTTAAGCTCGCTGTTGCCAGGTCTCATGTGAGATCCAGCAAAAATCACAGAAAGTCTTTGGACAAGCTTTCTTCATGCACTGTCATTTCTGGCTTTGCAGTTAATCATAAAAAAAGGCACTGATCCCAAACAAAGTTGATGAGCTAGGAAGTAAAGCTATGGGTAAGATTTTATCTCTGCATATTTTTGTTACTGATAAAATGAATTAAATACAAGAATTGCTTAACAGTTGTATGAACTGTGATTGTGCCAATGGGTTTTAGGCTGTAGTTTGAAAAATTTATCATTCAGATTTCTGAGTTCATAACTTCACCTCAGGCAACCAGTGGAAAGCCAAGTCTTAACTGAGAAGGTCAAGAGTTGCTTTTCAAAGGGAGGTAAGAAAATTAGAAGACAGAGCACAAGCCTGTTGGCATTTTCATAATTTTTGGCTTTTTGGGGGTTTTGATTGAAATGGAATGTCTCACACAGTGTCCTGGTTTCGGTTGGGATAGAGTTAATTTTCTTCCTAGTAGCTGGTACAGTGCTGTGTTTTGGATTTAGGATGAGAACAATGTTGATAACACACCCATGTTTTAGTTGTTGCTAAGCAGTGCTGACACTAGTCAAGGACTTTTCAGCTTCCCATGCTCTACTGACTGAGAAGGCTGGAGGTGCACAAGAAGCCTGGAGGGGGCACAGCCAGGACAGCTGACCCAAACTGGCCACAGGGACATTCCATACCATGTGACGTCATGCTCAGTACATAAACTGGGGAAAGCTGGCCGGGGGGGGCCGCTGCTCAGGGACTGGCTGGGCATCGGTCGGTGGGTGGTGAGCAATTGCATTGTGCATCACTTGCTTTGTATATTATTATTATTATTATTAAATTATTAAACTGTTTTTATCTCAACCCACAAGTTTTCTCACTTTTACTCTTCTGATTCTCTCCCCCATCCCACCGGGGCGGGGGAGTGAGCGAGCGGCTGTGTGGTGCTCAGTTGCCGACTGAGGTTAAACCAAGACATACAGCATACGTAAATAGGCTAAGTTTTTTAATTTGGGATTTGCTGTGAAACTTACCTGTTGTGCCAAGAATTCTCATATCTACCTAACAGGTGATAGTGATTGTGTCATAGAAAGAAATGAAGTATGAATATGTCAAGTGTAATTTTAAGTGTTCTCAGCTGTTGAGAGAGTATTTCCTATAATGACTTCAGTTCAATAATGCTGAGTTCTGGGGAAGAAGTGTTCCCTTCCTACAGGGTGGGTATAATTTTAAAGTTTCAGGAATGTACCAAAGTTGAGTTGTCCCCGTTTTGCATCCTGGGCTTTACTTCCTTTGTAAGAGGTGGACCAGTAGTTCTTAAGCAAGGAGGCTTATATAGAGGTAGCCTGAGCTGTGTATTTGTAACGTTGTCTGCACTGTCTCTTGTTCACTTCTGATTTCACAAAACTTGTAACAGCTGTGACATGATCGACATGTTGGCAGGTTTTCCTCAGACAAACATTACTCAAAAGTTATTTTTGGGGGGATACAGGCAGGCAGAGCATGATTTCCTTGGAAGCTGATGGAAAAGGCAAGTCTTTTGTACTGGAGTCTTTAGCATACTTGTTCTTCAGACTTCACTGTGCTGAGAGTAAAGATGCTAGCTCTTGAACGGGGAAAAGGTGGTTGGTGGATGCTGCCCTTGTCCAAAACTCACACCTTCTTAATGGGACAGACATTAATAGTGGGGAAGAAACTGGGATCTCCTTAGCCCCTCCCTGCAAGGTAAGTTTTGTTAGATGAAAGACTTGAGAAATTCAGGAGCTGTCAGCAAGCGGCATTTGTTCCCCTGAGGTACAGCTGACCGTGACCACATGCTGGGAACAGGGTGTCCTGGAGATGCCACCTTTCAGAGGCGAGTTGCAGATTATCTGCTTCGAGTTTATCTGGCACATCCCGTGCATGTTTCTGGCAGTAGGATCGTGTGCCACCCTCCTCCTTCGCGCCGGTGTGGCCAGCGTATCTTCATTTTGGTTAATTAGCGATTTCTTGCCCGCCCAGCTGCGAGGGCCAGGTGGGCCGCCTGGCCCGACGCCGTCGCCAGGGGTCGGGTTCTCGCGCTGATCGGCGGGGGCCTGAGCCAATCGGTGAGCAGCGGGCGGGAGGAGAGTTGCTTGTTACAGCCAATGGGGCCCCGAGGAGCTGGGACTTACCGCTCGCGGCAACGGCTCGCGAGTAACGTACCTCAAGCAGGCCGGGGCGGGCGGTTGAGCGCGCGGCCACCGCAGCGCGCGGTCCCCGCGTGGGGTGGTAACGGCCGGCGTGTGGCTGCGCGGGCGTCCCCAGCCCGCCGGGGAGCCCTGCCCTGCCGGGCCCTGCTCTTCGGCCTGGCCTGAGGCGGGAGGACACTGCCGCCGAGCCGCCGGCACCAGGTCAGGGGGTGAGCTGTGGTTGCAGCAGAGCCGAGGCAGGCTGGGTGCTTGCAGCTGCTGGGCCCGAGGGACTTAACGTGCTCCCTGTGGGCTTTCCCGGGGACCTATTTTTGTGAAAGCGCAGCCTCATCACGCTGGATCCGGAAAGCGCTCTTTGGAGCTGGTGCTCTCTCCATGTTACCTTTGCCAGCACAGCTGGCAGCTGTGAGCGGACGCTGGTCTGGGTCTCGCCTGAACCTGCAGTGGAGCACTTGTTATGTGCCAAATGCTTTGTGCTTGTGTACCAGGGCTCGCGAGTTTCCCACACGGGAATCTGTGATACTCATAGTAGCCTTAGAAGAGATCCCAGTGTTGGATCAAACCTGCTTCAGCACTGTGTCTATGTGAACGGGGTACAGTTTCTTTCTCTTTTACTTCTTTGTGCGTTTTTTAGTATGGTCAGACAGCAGCTTTTTTGGACCCTCTGTGTATGAACAGCCACTGTGAAAGCAAGCTCAGGGACACCCAAATCACGAGTAGCACTAGGCAACATTATAACGTAAGAACAACCGCGACTGAGTCCATCTAGCTTAGTACCAGCTTCCAATGCCAGCCATGAGCTAGGAAAGTAAAAACGAGTCCAGGAGTAAAACCAAGGCAAATACAAGATGATACGATGTGACAGCTGCATCCCAACCAATGCACCGTGTCTAATCTGGTATCTTCTAAGTTGAGATTTACATCACTAAATCAATATGTCTGCATCCATTTTAGCTGTTCCAGATGCCTTTATATGAAAGAGGCGCATTTGGGCACAATTTATTCTTTACTAGAACAGAATCAGGGAAATTGTTTTGTTTTGTAAGCCTAAAAAACCATACGCTTCCCTCCAACTCAGTTCACACATACCACGTGTGATCCTCACTGATCAATAAAGTGCCTGAGAGGAAAATGCTGGATTGATCCTGGCATTTGCCAGGCATTTGCGCTTTCCTTATCTAGTAGAAAAACTAGGAAGTCTGTGGTTCACTTATTTTTAAGGCCCTTTGAATACAGTTTTCAACTGTATTATTCAACTGAAAATATCGATGTTAATAAAAAGATGTGCAGTAATGTCTTGTAATAATACTTAATATAAGAATAAAATGCTTTTTTGTATAAATAATGATGTTCTGAGCTGAATAATACCTCACTCACTCAATATGAAACCAAAATCTTCTTTTTCTTGTTTAGAGCTGAGATAACTCACATTCAGAATTCAGGCAATTTTACTTGACTCGGTAGGGTTTTTTTATAAGTATTTACCATTACATGTTTAGATTATACAATCAAGGTCTTACTTTGCTAATCAACCTCAAAGTAGCTGGTAATAGAATCCACTTGTTTTCTTTCCATGGAGTTGTCAATGCTATGAAGAAATAAACTTAAGTTCATTGCAAAACTGGCTTGCAAGTGTACTGGAGAAAACCTGATTATGACTGGTATTTTAATATATTTGGTTCGTACAGAAAAAATGTGGTTTCACATGCTGTTTTTCTCCAAGTTACGTGAGAATAAGGGCTTGTCTTTATTTTGCAAAACTTTGTAACACTATCTTGAAATAGAACTACATATAACTATATAAACAAGTATTGTAAATACATTCTTCGTGCATGTGTTTATAGATAAATGATCAGTTAAAGAAAATCGACTTGTTATTGGGGTTTTTTTAATGTTAAATTTCTGTTTGGTTCTATATGAAGCTTCATGCTTAGAAGACATGCAAACCATCTCAGGTTATACTCAAGTGAAGTCTGAAGACATGCAAAAAGGAATGCCGGGTAAGCATTTTTTTAGCTACGTGAATTAAGATCATCTGAAAATATTTGTGTTTGAACTGCAGGACTTGAAAATAGTGGATTTGTCAAATAAAACGTAGAATACAAAATTTAAGGGAAAAAACCTCGTTGAAATAGTGTAACATTGTATAAACAGCTTCTCAGAACTCTTATGTGTCAGTCTGCTGGCTCTGAGACATCCTGCATCCAAGATCCTGCAGAAGTCTGACATTTCATTGCTAGTTAATTTTTCCTTAAAAAAAAAAAAAATCCCTGAATTATAGTAGTGTTGTTCCCACAGGAAAACAGCTTCCTCATACCCCTCTCTGTTTGTAGCAACAAAGTAATTCATCACTAGAGAGTTTTTAAACTGTCATTTATGAAGGAGGATTCAACTGGTCTATAGTTGGACCTAGTCATTCGAACTGTTAAGCACCTATCCTGCAGACTGATAAATCAGAGAAGTAATTGGTGGTGGAGACTGAGAGAAAAATAAGTGTCTCAAATGCACAGATATACGTTGAGGAAAAAGATTAGCTATACTAACAAAAGATTAGCTATACCAATATACATTAGAGTCTCTTGGTGTCCAAATTCTGCTGGCATTACAGAAAACAAAAAGGTAATGGCATCTGACATTAAGGAAGGATATCTTTTTCTAATTTATTAGAGGGCCGGTATAATGACTTACGGAAAAAATATTCTTGGAATTATTTAATGCTAAGTCATACACATGCCTTATAAAAAGCCAAATTTGAAAATATGCACAAGTTTTGAAAATAGTAATATAGTTGTATTTTGAGCGGTCTTTGAAGTCCACTCAGTGGGAACTCATTTTTGCAGGCAGCTTTATTAGTACTGGATATTATGTGGCTGTTTGTTTCATTACTGTATGAGTTTAAAATCTGATACAGATGCAGAAAACATTAAAACTTTTGGAATAAGGAATAATTGTTTCAGTCTCTTAATATTGACAAATTTAGTATCTGCCACTGTTTGGAGTGGGAATACTGCCAGTGGAGGTCTAGTTTTATGAGAGAAGTTTGGTTTAATAATCAGCAATTTTTGTTTGCTTGATGTAGGAGACCAGTTCTTTGTGTATATGGTTTCATCTCCCTCTACTGTGTTGAAAAAATGCTATAAAATATGCATAGAAGCATACATTATTTTGCTGTGAAAACATAATTGAAACATCATTGGTTGGAATCTGCTGTTAGGAACTGGAATTTTGTTAAGATGTTGGGGTTTTTTCCTTTACATCAAAGTACTGGATTTTGATCCCATTTAATTTTGGGGAATTAAATTAACTGTCAAAATAATAATGTATTGTGGTTTGCTGTGATTACCAAAAAGCTGGGCTGGAAGACAACTCTGAAAATTCTGGAAGTCCATGCCGCTGGAGGAGAGGTTTAAGTGTTTGGTGTTAACCAAGTGCCCCGTAGTTTATTACAGCTATGTAGTACGTGCTTATAAATACCTTCAGGAATGTAAAATAATAAGCTAGGCTGCTGGCCATCTAGGCTAGTAATGGAAGGATTGATGTTAGGTAGGTATAAAAGGAGGAGGTGTGATATAAAAAACAAGACACTGTAAAGAGCAAAAACCAACCAGGACTTAGCAAGCGCACGCACAAAAAAAACCATCCCTTTTGGAAGTTACAACAGAGCTTCCTTGGAGCCTGCTGTGTGTTCAGTCCCTGCCATACATTGCCTGGGCAGATTCTGAGACCTAATTGTTCCAGTGGTGTGCTGGACGTTGCCCCACCGAAACCAATATGGAAGCTGTCCTACATGAACCTAGTTGCAAAATTGGGACCTAACATTATCTTGGGGATCAAGCTCCTGCTGGGAAAGAGAATGCTCTCATCAGAAGTGCTGCTTATTTGAAGCCTTAGAAACTTTATGGATGCAAGTGCAGGGAGGGCTGGAGAGGGGCTTGCTTTTTTCATGTGTTATTCCTGAAGAGTGTGTCGGTCTTTGGAAAGCTGCTCTTCCCTAGTGATTAAAGTACTATTATTAGTGTTTGAATCTATGAAATAATTTTGCGTCTTGAATAATTTAATATAGTGAGATTTATATAGTAGGATCGGACACTGTATATTGTAAGTACGCCGTGCATGCTTATGTATATGGTGTGTATTGTGCCAGATATGACTTAAGACAGGATGCTGAGTAATTCTTTGAGGATAGTAACATAAGGTCTTTTTGCCCACTTGTCTGAAGGAAGATGACTTTCCAGGATTGTAGCTAAAATGCTGTTACGTGGGCTGAGAACTATGAACCGTGTTCTGGCTACCTTTTTACATTAATGAGTTTTTGGACCAGTGCAATGCTCCCTTGTTGCATGAATCTGGGGCTGGGAAATCTCTTAAAGTTATGAAACATTTATTTGAGCTTTGCTGAAAAATGCAAATTTTTGCTACCAATGGATCGGTGGTCTTGGGCAGAAGGAGGCATTGGAGTAAGTTCCCTTTTAAATATAGATGGCTTAGGGACTTCCTTTGGGATTTCATTTTTTTCCCCATTTTGTTTCTTGTTCCAAAATTGTCATCATAAAACCTGAAGAAAAAAGTAGAGGCTTGTTGGCAGTATTTTATCTCAGTGTCTGAAGACTGTTCTTATTTTTGTTCTGCAAATGCAATCCTGAATGAATCCTGAACATACTCTATCATAGCTGTTTTACATACACAAATGAATTTACATTTTTTGTGTGTTTTACAATGCTGTTGTCTCCAATATAAAGAACTACTTCGTGTTCACAGCAGGAGCTAAAAACAAATCTTGAATCTCAGCAAGATTCCTGTGAATCAGAAGTTTTCACTGCTGTGTTGTGAGATTGACCAGTACCAGTTCAAGACAAGTACTATTTTCATGTCTTTATGCACTCCTGTTTAAGGTACCGTTATCTGCTAGACTGCAGTGAATGTAAATTGCATATTCCTGTTTCTGTTCCCATGCAAATTATGCAGCTTTGTGTGGGGATCCTCTGTGGGGTGGGGCTTTGAGATGGATTTCCCTGAACCTTTACTTACAGTCAGCTCCCTAAAGAACAGAAGGGCTTTTCAATTCAAAAAACTGGGGCAATTTAAAAAGGGAGAGAATCAAAGTTAAGGCAAAACAAATAAAGACATCATAAATCCCATGTGTTCCTGTGGTGTAGGTGTCCGCTTTGTGTCAGCATGGTTCAGGCTTCAGTTTGCTTTTAGGCTTGGTTTCAGTGCTGCCTGGGTTTTGCACTCTCTAAGCCTGTAGGATGCGTCTCTGCCACTCATGTGCTGTGGTGGTGCCTGTCTGCTCCTCTCCACAGAGTCTGTCATCTTTACAACACCCTGTATTAGCTTGAATGGTAGAATTTGAAATGTAGATAATTGTGAAAGACCTTTGTTCTTATTTTTTCCTGGTCAGTTTCTTTATAGTGTATTTTGTATGACAGTCCACACCGGTTTTAAAGCCTCTTACTTGTATTGAGTTTTCCAGTGGTTTGTCCAATTTTCATCTTTCCTTTAAATTGAGTTTACTATGGTAGAGCAGAGATGGCTGTTAAAAGTAAGGTTCTGTTTTCTCTCCCTTTGAAGTATGAAAGAGTATAAAGTATCATTGCCCTTTTTGGTTTATTTATTTGCATCGAGCTCTTAATTGCTTTCTTTATTGCCTCTTAGAGGTATGTGTGAAACTTGTCTGCCTTTTGATCTTAAATACAAAAACTACTGTGTTAAAGGTCCTTATCATTTAAAATTCCCTCTGCTCTGTTTTCTTTGTAGCCATTCCTCATTTGTTCCTAATAATTGCTATGAAAAGCTCTTTTTCTTGCCTCTTTAGTTCATGAAATGCAAAAGAGAGAGCTTTTCATTACTTTGGCAGCTAAGGATGTCGTTTAACTGTTGAAACAAGGTTTACCTTTTAAACTATTCCATCTAAGTTGATACTCTAAACCTCCACTAAAAACAGGACTGCAAAATTTTGCAGTCATTGACAGGTCAGGGAGTGCGACCAGCTTTTCAAAACTATTAATACAGACATGGCATATGTGTTGTGACAGAAATACCTTCCACTGCACTTTTTTCCTCTGTCTGCCTCCACCTGCTTTCCTTTCCTGAGCAGGTTCGTAAGAAGCCTTGACAGAAGCTGCACTTCTTTGCTCTGCTTGCACCAAAGGAAATTCTGACTGACGAATTATGGAGCTTTTTCAAATCCTTTTCTTGAAGGAATTGAGGCTTTCTGCGTGGTCTATCTGCTGTGCCCTCTCCTTTGCCAAAAGCCATGGGCCAATTTCAGCCAAACTTGAAAGAGCATTGTCTTCAAGCTTTTTTTTTTTTTTTTTTAAAGTGATGGCAGGGTGAGTTGGACTCGATGATCCTTGTGGGTCCCTTCCAACTTGAAATATTCTATGATTTCACTTCCTTTAGAGTAGTAATAATACAGTGCAGCAAGCTGAGCTCTTCTCAGATGGGGATGTATTTTAGCAAATTATTTTTCCTCTCCTGTGCAAGTGCTAGGCATCGTGGTAGTAAGAAAGTTGGCATAACTCATCCCTTTAGATAAAAATAATGTGTGCATTCCTTCCTCTAAAGGGGAACTAATACCTGTACTAATATTCTGTACAGCAGGCAATGGCGCTTCTGCTGGTGCAACAGAAAAAAATGCAAGAACTTGCAGAAACAGTAAGAAAGTAATTCCCAGTGTGTGAGAGGCAGTATAAGATGAATGCTGAAAGTTGCTTTTTCCTTAATGTGAAGTAATTATCAGTGAAAGAACTTCAACTGTTTATGGGTGGTGGTTTTGAATACGGCTGAGGCTTTTTGTGGAAGCAGAGGAAACCTCTTCCGTGATTCCCTGAGTCAGAGTGTGGCGGTGCCGAGTGGCTGTTCTGGTGCTGGAAGGTGACCGGGCAGCGAGGCGCAGTCCCCCTCGGCCCTCGTGTTCCCTGTGCCTGGAGACGCTGCAGCAGGATTCTGGCAGTTTCCAGGCACAGAAAGCGGGTCACTACTAACTGTGTAAGGGCCAATAAGCCACAGTAGTAGTAGGCAGTCATGCTGCCGGACATACAGCTTTCTTGGTGAGACACTAAAACAAAGTCTCACCATTTTTGTTTACAACAGCTTTAGCCTAACTTCATTACCAAATCCTACTTTTTGGTAATTTCTCCTAATAATAATTATAGCAGTTAAATATATTAGTGGTGTGGCCTACTTCAGAGGTAGTTAAAGTTACAATTAAAACATTTTTGTCAGTAACAAGGCTGCCTTTGTTTTTTTGATGCAGAAAAAAAATCTTCACACAATTACTGAAGGTACAGCAGTACAGAACATATCTTTGAATCTACTTTTGAGAGGTTATAAAGTAAACCTACAGAATGGCTTGAATAGACCTGTTTCTGGGATTTCTGAAGGAATATTTTAATCAATCAATCATCCATGCATTTGTATCCGCTGTTTTAGATGTGTATCAGATGTTTGAGACATAAGGCATGGATTCTTTTTTACTGATAAAATTCAACTCTTTTTGCCCTTGTGCCAGACAGACTCGTGTACTAGACTAGGCCAATATGAAGGAGCCTTCCTGAGCAGAACGGATTCTGGCACTCAGCCCATTGCCTCCAAAAGCTGGTTTTGGAGAGCTAAAATCTTGTGAAGCTGCAGCACGTTCAGGAGCAAGGCAAGTGAACTGCAGCCACTTAGAAAATGTTAAGACTTAAAAATTATTTATGGACTATTATAATGTATCGTGGCACTGTGTTAGTGTGAAACCTGACCTGTAGACTTCCACTTTCCCCTTCAATTGCATCCTGACTGTTTTGCACTCTGTCTTGCTTAAAGCCACGTACAAAGGTAAAAGAGCTAAAAGAATCACAACATTATTTAACTTTGGTTTTAGGTAGACTGTGATTCTACTGTAATTTGTCCATAGAGTTGTTTGTGTAGTCACCCTAGGTAAGTTCAGCATGCAGACAGAAGTACACTTAAAAGCTGTTTTCGGCTTCAGCCAATGTGAATGTAGGTAGGGTTCTTTGTTCCAATTTCACGTGCAGTACTGTCATTACACATGCAAAAAAAATAGTGTTGCTTTTCCTTTTGTAAGTGTCGTGGTTTAACCTCAGCCGGCAACTAAGCCCCACACAGCCACTTGCTCACTCCCCCGCAGTGGGATGGGGGAGAGAATCGGAAGAGTAAAAGTGAGAAAACTCGTGGGTTGAGATAAAGACAGTTTAATAGGTAAAGCAAAAGCTGCGCATGCAAGCAAAGCAAAACAAGGAATTCATTCACTCCTTCCCATCGGCAGGCAGGTGTTCAGCCATCTCCAGGAAAGCAGGGCTCCATCACGCCTAACGGTTACTTGGGAAGACAAACGCCATCACTCCAAACATCCCCCCCTTCCTTCTTCTTCCCCCAGCTTTATATACTGAGCATGACGTCACACGGTATGGAATATCCCTTTGGCCAGTTTGGGTCAGCTGTCTTGGCTGTGCCCCCTCCCGGCTTCTTGTGCACCTCCAGCCTTCTCAGTCGGTAGAGCATGGGAAGCTGAAGAGTCCTTGACTAGTGTAAGCACTACCTAGCAACAACTAAAACATCGTTGTGTTATCAACATTGTTCTCATCCTAAATCCAAAACACAGCCCTGTACCAGCTACTAGGAAGAAAATTAACTCTGTCCCTGCCGAAACCAGGACAGCAAGGTAGCGGAGACAGCTGCTGGTATAAACTTTTGGGTGTGCTGAAAGCTGACACCAGTTTCAAGTTTTATGTGCCTTTTTTAGATCAGAATTTGGTTACTGATCATGTGGTTTCATAAGTGTGATAGTTGTGCATCTCTTGAAGTTGAACCACGGTATATTTGATTACATTACCAATAATTGTTTTAAGACTTACCTGAAGAAAAGGTTGAACAGACAACTTCCAAGCTGACTTTCACTGGAATAGCACATACAGCAACAGTTCGTTAGTGGCAGTCTCCTCACAGGTCAGCATCACCCATTTGAAGTATGTGCATTTCTTTGAGGTTTTAATGCTGAGACATCTGAAGTGTCTAGTAGTGTGACAGGAGTTTCTTCCAGCTTGCAGAGACACACCTGCGCACTCCCAGTACAGGAGGAGAAGAGACTTTACTGCAAGCATAAGTGCGATCTGTTTTCATCCATATAAAACAGTACAAATGTTGAACACTTATTCTTATGGATGAAGGAACAGAATACTTGGCCTTGTCACTTAAGCACTTCTCATGGTCTTTTGCTATTGCTCTACAGCATTTGTGGGAGAGTAATAAAAAGATAGTATGTCAGGAGACTTTTATGCATGCTAAGGTGTGCAAAAGTAGGGTGTTTTTGGCTCCTGAAACGTTTTCAGAAATCTAGATACGTTTTTGCTTCAAGTTTTCTTTTCCTCCCCTCCATCATCCAAGATGTGGAAAACCTTACACAGGAAGCTGAGGCAGCCCAAGCTGAAGTAGCAGTATTCCAGGTAAGCTGCGTTTCATGCAGAATGTGTAACAAGATGCAGACACAGATAAAGAAATGGCAGGTGTTCTGCCCTACGCAGATGGCTGTCCTACTTGAGACCAGTCCCTCAAGAACAGCGGTCAACTACAGCAGGGATGCTTGCAGGCGTGCTGGCATTCATTTTCTGAAGACAAGTCTGCTTGTAATGTTACAAGGATGTTTCAGTTTGACAACCACAGGACTAAGCCGTTTAGGATAAATTTTAAACTTCTACTTGCAAAAGAAGAGTAGTTATGACTTCTTATTTTAGGAACTGCAGTGCTAGAATTAAGATAAAGAAGGGGAAAGCTTTGAAAGCAAAAGCAGCTTTTTCTCAGTAGTTGGAAAATAGCCATGGTCTAGTTTAAGAATGAACCAGCAGCCCCTCTCTACCACTATTAGAGGTGGTGTGCTGACTGGCGGGGGGGATTGTCTCTGCATCTAAGCAATGGGTTATACTGGACCAGAGTCTGACTTTCTCATGACACCAACACAGGGCAGCTGCCTGTGCTGTGCCTTAGCCCCTCATCACACAGGACTCCAGAGCCGGCATTCTGCCAGCAGGTAACTCCAGGGAAGCTCCCTCCTGTAAATACCACTTGTTCCAGCCACGAGGATTGCTCTGGTAAGTGTCAGTTTATGACTTCTAAGGCTTGGTGAGGTGGGGCAGGGACCAACCCCTCCACTGTGGGTGGTTGCTACATACACCTACCGCCAGGAAACGGTATCATGTCACTCTTGGAGACAGGGCATAACCCCCGTGGTAGTATGGTAACTGATAAATAACCCTTGCATTTCCAAACTACAAATGAATTAGATATAAAGTAGGTGTTAAATACAAACATACTGAGTAATACGTATGTACAATTTATTTAAAATACTTTTTAACATACATATAAAAACCCCTCACTATTTATACAGTCTAAGTTCTAGCAACATATACAAATACCGAGCAACTACAATACATGCTGAGGTAAGAACATACATTCTGGGAGAATACTCAAGCCAAACAAAAGACTGAAATACATTTTATATCCGTATGTCTTCACATGTAGACGAGACCCATTAAATGTACCTCTGCTTGTATTGTACACAGGAGAATGCTAATCTTAAGTGTGTCACGCAACTTACATTTGGGAATCAATGTTTAACAGTTTGTACCATACATTCTAAACCCAACTGTTATACATTCAAACTTATCTTCTTAGCCCTAGCAGATAATATGTTCAGAGTTGTAAGCAAGGAGCAAAGCTTGGGACCAATTTCTTTCAGAAAAGGGACTTAAGTTCTTGAAAGGAACCATTCTGGTCAACAGCTCATGCTGCTCAGAAAGTGAAACTGCATTACAGTTGCTTAAAAACTAACCCACTGTAGAGAAACTGTTTAATTAAATCGTACACCATCTTCACCTACAGTAAAAATTAAATCCAAGTGTTAATTTTACTGACTTGAACACATCCATTTATTTTTATGGTAGATTAATTTTTCTCAGCCTAAACTGGTACAGTTTGAGAATGCAGAGGTTTCTTAACTTGGCTGGAATAAATGTCACATCTTGGTGCAAACAAATAACCTCCCACCCCTTTCAAATTAAATCAGCTCCGATAATTTTAAAGTCGTAGTTGCTGCTGATGGGTAAGAACACTTACCTGTTTAAGCAAAACTACAAAGATTGCAGATGAGCTTTATCAAGCAGAAAAAGTTGCATGACATCAAAAATACAACTATAGGCAGGAATTTCTTTTTCATGAATGGGTCCTGTATACCACCCTTACTTACATTCACATTTAGGCTTAGACACCCAATTCTAGAAAATAATTATCACTCTCAATGAATTAGAATGAATTGGGCTTTAAGGTAGCACAGAGTATGTAATAACATATTCTAGATGTTGAACAGGCCACAAGTCATTCTGGACTACCGAGTTTATATATAGCCCCTGTGCAAATAAATTTTCAAGTGATAAGTTAGTTAGGATACCGTACTGGTATAAAGGCATGGTGGCAGCCCTCTTGAACGGTATTTTAGTTTCGATTTGCATGTTCTCCACCTAGTTTAAGGACCCTGGGCAATAAACAAGGCTGACTTGAGTTACATCACAGAAACAAACAGTGACTACTGAAGTCCATAAAAAAACTGACTAATGTGTAGGTAGGCGGTTTCACATGTATAAATTAATTCAGCATCCTCCCAACAGTGCTGTTACAATAAAAATAAAGCATTTTTATTATGGGTTTTTTCTACTACTTAGGTTAAAAAGCTGTGCTTTGTTTCTAACAAGATAAAAAATGGCAAATACGACATCCAAATTGTTTTCATTTTGTGATTACCTAGCTAAACCTAGTCTGTGTTATCTCAAATAGAAGACTGACTGCAATGTTTTCATAGCAGAGAACACTGGAACATTCAAAGGATACAAATTCAATTAAATGCTTCTGAAATGGACGCTCTTTGGAACAGTACTGGTTCTCTTGCAAAGGTTTTGAAATCTTTTGTACTTCTAATAAGAACAATCACAAGAAAAGCCCTAAGGCCAAAGTTTTTCAGTTGTGCTAAAACGTACCGTATGTGCTAAATGCGTGTATAACACAAACTGTGCACCTTTAGAATATTTGTGTGCTTCCTTAAGCACTCACAAAAGTATATACATATCTTTCTTTGTATAAGCTCACATCTTAACACACAACAACAGATACTCTGGGGGAGAGGGGTGGGCAGGGCAGGGGGACAGGGCGAACCTTTCTGAATGCAGGCACCTCGAACACCTGGATGCTTCTTGCACATTGACCATCAGGGAAGTCTGAATTCGAGGCAGACGCTATTCAGAGTAGCCTTCACTTAGTAGGGAAAAATGTAAAAGCAGTTGCCACGTAGTTTGCTTGTATGACTTAGTCTGTGCCTCCTGGATCCCTAGGAAGGAACGAGACTGAGCAGCTTAAGGAGATGAGGCAGACAGCAGATTCTAGTTTTGGAAGGCTAACAAAAATGGTGGGAAACTTCTGAGGAACACACAGCTGATGATTCCCAATACTGTGAATAAAAGCTAAAATAACGTAATTTAGAATCAAAGCTATTTTATGCCATGAAGTTAATAGGATTTTTGCCATCAGTCCTGATTGATAGTAGTTTTTAAAGTCCAATGTTGTGCAGCCATTTTAAGAGGGTAAAATGATTTTTAGAAGCCTATAGTGCTTACATATAGATCTTAGAAAGTTAGGAGCTTTGGGTTTTGGGGGTCCCCCCCCCGAAATAGTACCATTAGCAAGAAATTACTGGCTTTCATACTTTACACTGTTTCTCCCAACTTATCATTCACATCTATGAATTGCTGAAGCTAATCTTGAAGAGTTCTTCTCTCATGTCTGACAGACAATTGTACAGTAGTAATAAAAAAGTCCACGGTTTTGCAGGAAACAAGCTGTAATTATATATACAGCTTAAGGAAAGGCAGAATTACTGGTTTCTCAGACCTCCAAATACCACATCTTTTGGTTTAACATCGTATTATTTAAGACTAACAATACCAAAACAATGCGATTAAAAAATGAAACCGTCGGCTTTATGGAACTGGCTTTTAGAAACAAGCCATCATTCTACCTTACTCGTGAGCTAACTTAGTTCATCCTTACTCCCAGTGGAATGGGCCACGCTCTGTGGTACCTGGTACACCAATTCGTCTGCGGCACCTGGCCCCGGTTGCCCCTTTGGTGTATCGTACAGCGCCTGTGCTGATGATGTGCTGTCTGTCCTAGATAAGAGTTTATTGTAAGTTCCAACCAGTGGAGGAGCTTGATTCCCTGCAGCAGCTTTGAAAGTGGAAACGGAAGGAACGCCAAGAGGCGTGCTGGGATGGCTGGACATGTCCATGATTATTGGAGTTGCATATTCTGGTCCAGTTATAGGTAGTGGTTCAGCATAAGCATGGTAAACTTCTTGTATAGGTGAATTGTAAGGGTCCAAATCGGCGTAACTTGCTTCTTTCCCTTCCTCTGGTTTAAAGGTTGATCTCTGATGAAGCGTGCCGACAATTCCCCCTACCAGTGGCTGAGCATACTCTGTATCGCAAGCCCCAACAAAACAAAATAAAAACACACTTAATGGAAATCTTTTTTTTGCAGTGGCATCACATTAAATCCAACCTGTCAATAGTGTCACAGAAATTCTTATCCTAGATCAAACCAGTGGTCCGTCTCTGTCTGCCAGCGCCAATTGCTTTGGAAAAAAAAAGCATTTCCACCCAATAGTTGAAGCCATTGGGATAGCTACAACACCCTGACTTCCCAGGTTTATACTTCTTCCCTTGTGAGCTGCAATTTCCCATGCTGTAAATCTGCCTCAAAACAAAGTTTTTTGAAGCATGCCTCCCTGCAAAATCAGAATTAAATGAAATTATCCTGCTTGGCTTTGGATAAAAAGTGGTCCTTGGGGCAGAGGGTTTGTCCTCTGAGGGGGGAAGCCTGCATGTGGTCAGCTGAGATGTTTTAGTTCAACAGATAATCTGAGTTACAAAAGCTGGAGGTGAGAAAGGTGGCTAGCTGGGCAGAAACAGACAAGCAGCCAAAAAAGAGTGAAGTAATTCTGCCTGCTGTGAAGCTGTAATTCCTGCACGTCTGTGTATTTCTGCCATCAGCAGATAAGCACAGAACCAAAGGCACAGTCAGTCATCTTCCTCTAATGACGGGTTCCCCAAGTAAAGGGCATATGCCATTATCAGTAACTCCTCCTTTTCTAGACCAAAAGAGTGATTTAATCCATACAGTCAGCATAGGGAACCAAGTGCCACATTGCAGATTTGTGCAGAAAGGTAATGGGGTGAAATTATTTCCAGTGCATGAAAACATGGCTAAAAACGTCCTTCAACCCTTTATGGGGTTTAAGAACAAGTACAAGTAAAGAAACTTTCAGTTACTGCATTAACTTAACTTGGGAAAGTGTCTATCCACAGCACATCTAGTCAATCAATACATACTTTTACAACAGGCCGAGAACAGATCTGAAAAAGCTTGCATTTTAAGAAATGCACGTACCAACAGAACTATTCGTTTCTCCTCTGTTCCCCAAAACAAACAGGAAATAATTAAAAGTAGCCAAATTCCTGACATTTTTTGGCATTTCATATAGGTATAGGTTTAGATATAGGTATTACATAGCCCACAAAAACAGTAAAATGTACCTGCAGACTCTGTTTGCAGCATTGTTGGGACTTCTCTTGGTCTTAGGTGACTAATTTCACTGCTGCTGTAACGTACGGGAGTTTCTTCATGTTCTGCTGATTTGGTCGGGAGAAACTGCTTCATTCCTTTCCACCATCCTTCAAATGGATTTAAAAAAAAACAACAACCAACCACCTAAGACTGCATATGTACTGTGTTTTAAGCTACTAGAATATTTTTACACCACAACTTATACTTTGTAGTAGCAGGTATTTGCATGACCCTAAGGTTACAAGATATTTTAATATTTTCTGGCAGACTGAAGACTCGGAGGTGAAAACATTACTCTCACCCAATCAACTTGCCTGAATGCTCCCCCTTCAAACACCTGCAGAACTGCTGCAGTCTAGGGAATCTCTCCCTGCATGTCCGTTAGCAGCAGTGCTGGGGCCACTCACCACATTAATAAACGCATAAAATACAACACGGAAAATACTAAAAAGTCAGCCATGATTCCAATTTATAAATCAAATGTTTACACAAAATTTCAGACAATCATCTCAGTTATAACTTAAGAGTACATCTATTTAATGTGGTTTCTGGCTGTTAATGTCATGTTTCTAACTCACATTGTCGAAAAAGGCTGATCAGTGAGTATTTGCAAAAACCTGAATGAAGAGGATTTTAACTTTGGTGGAAACGACAAGGAGTGACTGCGGTCACAAACGTTTTCTTGAGAGAAGGTGTAGGGAGGGTTGGTTTTGTTAGGTTCCCCAACCCTTCCCCCAGTAGCCAGAGCCATTCTAGTTTTGCTGTCCATTAACGTATTTCATTCCAGCTGCAAGAGACCATCCTGGAGGTAAAGCCCACACAACAGGAGATTCAAAACCACAGAACACCGTTTAACAAAATTTGAGGTAGCCTGTGGGAAGGGACAGAGAGAGGTTCCACAGAGAAGCGTAGCACCATTATTTTGTTACTGCATTTCGCCAAATGTCCTTTTAAAACAGACCTGCACACTGAACATTTAAATTTAAGCAAACAGGAAAAAAATCTGGCACGTCCATCATTGACGTTTAAATACAGGATATTTTGAGTCTAATATCCTAAGACAACAATGCTGTGACCTATCAGAAACGGACATGTAATAAATAAAAATAAGGCCATTAAAAGTTTCCTTGTCTAAAGGATAAGGCATATTTAAAACTGCCAGTGAGCAAACACACAGATGTGGAAATTTTCGACATGAGGACAGAGAAGTGAAGCACGGTCATACAGACAGTACAAACCCAACTGCTGCAGCAGCCGTTTATGCTGTAGCACAAGCATTTTCAGGACACTTGCTAAGTGCTGCTTTGTGGAATTGTCTGACCCCAAGTTAACGGGGTTGTCTGACCCCAAGTTAACATCCCAAGTTAAGACAGTGGGATAGAAAATATGCCTAAAAGGGGCTGCAAACAATCCTACATGCTTACTAGGGCAACGAAGACAGACAAAACTTGACAGACCTTATACACTAAGATGAAAGATTTTTTCCAGGACAAAAAAAGTACCAAATACATGATTATCAAACGTATAGAGACGTTCCTCATGAACGATTTTTCCCCTCATGTTGTATAAGTAAGAGGTTCTATACTTTGTTTACTAAAAAAAATCTGAAGCTGTAAGCTCTAACAGCAGACAAGGCATTTTCTATTTCTGAAAAAAATTCAGAGAATGAAGCAGTTAAGTCTGTCCAGAAAAGAAATTCAGTGTTCGCTGTGCCTACATCAGTTAATTAGCATTAGAGAAGCTTCCGCTAGTGGAAACTGTCTGTGTTACTGCAATCTGAAATACGCATCAAACCAAAAATGCCAAGTAACGGATTTCATAAAACCATTTTGTTACCTGCACGATCCCAGTAAGGTAGATCGTAAGTGCCCTCGGTTTTTTTCTTGCTGTGAAAAAAAAGAAAAAGGGGGTATTTTAGCTAGTCTGCTTATCGGAAGATGCATTCATTACTGCTCAGCAACTATCACCTTGGCTGTAACTGGTCCTCAAATTTAATGTCTAAGCACCAGTAACCTGGCTTGCCATCACCAGTCTGCTGCTACTGGAGAAACCAGTTTTCAGTAAAAGCACTTCTAATGAAAATAGTTACAAAAAGCTGTTTTGACTGTCCTCGCTATTCAAGTGAACATTTTCTCACAGAGAATACAATTCTGAAAAAAAATCCTTCCACGAGTGTGGACCACGTAGTTCCCGTAGCGATACATGCAGCATTTATTTCATTCCCACACGCCAGGCTAACATTCATTTAAAGCACTTTCATTAATCTATTCATTTACCGGTTTCTCCAATGCCACGCACAAACTAAGATAAGAATCAGAGTAGTGAAGACCATCACCAGCACTGGAACCAGAACTGCTGCCAATGCCACATCTGAAAGCCATTAAAGTAAGTGGTGTCAGACAGAAGAGCTTCTCATAAATCAGTTTTTAATTTGAAAATTACTTGGGTAAAGCACACAGTTTTCACGTACAGCGTCTATCACACCAGGTCCCCCAGCTAAGCTACCCTGCTGGATGCTCCCGCAGTGTAAATGTCAGTTAACATCTAGCTCTTCTACATGTATGCACAGCTGGTATTTTTGCAAGGTTTTTTCATCAAAATCAACAGGTTTGTTTTAATATAAGTAAGATTTTTCTGTTAGAACAATGTATTTTAGTATTAACAAGGAAAATCAAAAGAACCCAGGAATATGCAACCACTTAAGCTTGAACCTCCTGTAAGAAGTAAATCCCACAGTACCTTAACAGTTAACCACAATCAGCCTACGCTGGGTCTGCGTGTGACAGGAGACCATCCTGTCCCCTGCCATCCAAAGGACACGTCACCAGTGCCTACGTCTGCAGTGATCTTGCTCCCTTTTCTGACAATTTTCTTTGGTAAACAAAATGATGAAGCCAGATGCTGTTTTTCGAATTTCATGCCAACACGACTGCTCCGTAAAAGATTAGCTATTTCAAAAGTGTTTTGTCCAAAGAAATTATCAAACTAAATAACAAAGCAGTTATACCTGATTAATTCTGAAGGGAAGTCCAAGTTGCAACTTCTCCTTCTGACAAAATTTGTTCAGTAATTGAAAGCTGAGCTCAGTTTGAACAAGTTTTGAAAGATGGAACTTAGTATCTATGAGACTTGGAAGACTGGTTTTGTTTCTGCATGCAGTATGCAACTGTACACAGTTGACTCCAGTCGGCAACTGAGCACCACACAGCCGCTCGCTCACCCTCCCCACCAGCAGTGGGAGGGGGGAGAGAATCGGAAGAGCAAAAGTAAGAAAACTCGTGGGTTAAGAACAGTTTAATACTTGAAATAATAGAATAATAATAATAATAATAGAATAATAATAATAAATTGTATTGCAAAGTAAAACAACAAAAGAGAGAGAGAGAAAAACACACATACAAAAAAAAAAACAGGGAAAGGAAAAAAAAGTGATGCAACCGCTCACCACCTGCTGATGGATGCCCAGCCAGTCCCCAAGCAGTGGTCGCCCCCCCCCCCGGCCAACTCCCCCCAGGTTATATACCGAGCATGACGTCATATGGTGTGGAATATCCCTTTGGTGAGTTGGGGTCAGCTGTCCTGGCTGTGCCCCCTCCCAGCTTCTCGCTGGCAGAGCATGGGAAGCTGAAAAGTCCTTGACTAGTGCAAGCACTGCTTAGCAACAACTAAAACATCGGTGTGTTATCAACTTTGTTCTCACCCTAAATCCAAAACACAGCACTGTACCAGCTACTGGGAGGAAAATTAACTCTATCCCAGCCAGAACCAGGACAGTACCCACCATCTACGTCATGCCCAGGTCCCACACGTTCCAATACATTTCCATTAATCACCACCACTTTTCTTGTTTTTTAATATACACACACAGATATCATTCCCTTAGTCTATGGGCCATCCCTATAAAATGTCCGTTGAGTTCATTTAGTCCATGACTTTGGGGTCCATCTGTCATAACAGTCCTTCAGGGCAGGAGAGATGGTGTGTGGTGTTGCATTGTTGCATGCTGAAGCCAGTTCTGGTTCCATCATCACTGCACTTCACTCGGTTTCATCAAAGTTCATTCTTCATTAATCTGGGCAATTCTTATTGTAATACCATTGATATGGCATATAATATTATGTAGCAATTAACATAATACAGTTCAAATCATTGGCTATTCTCACCCAAAATCAAATCCCCTTGAGGTACACATCGGACTTCCCCATCCTCCCACATCACCCACCAAGTGCGCCCAGGTCGTTGAGCAGAAGCAATCCCACGGATGGGTCTGCCTCTGCCCAAGGCAGGAATAACCCAGACTGTCTTCCCCAGCATATTTTTTATGTGCACTACAGGGACTTTATCCCCTCCTACAGTACGTAAAAGTTCTGACTGGGCAGGGCCAGCTCGGTTGGCAGATCCCCTCGTGTTGACTAACCAGGTGGCCTTTGCTAAATGTGTGTCCCAATGTTTGAACGTCCCAGCACCCGTTGCTCTCAGTGTAGGCTTTAACAGTCCATTGTATCGTTCAATTTTCCCGGAGGCTGGTGTATGACAGGGGATGTGATACACCCACTCAATGCCGTGCTCCTTGGCCCTGGTGTCTATGAGGTTGTTTCGGAAATGAGTCCCTTGGCTGACTCAATTCATTCTGGGGTGCCATGTCACCACAAGACTTGCTTTTCAAGGCCCAGGACAGTGTTCCGGGCGGTGGCATGGGGCACGGGATGTGTTTCCAGCCATCCGGTGGTTGCCTCCACCATGGTGAGCACATGGCACTTGCCTTGGCAGGTTTGTGGGAGTGTGATATAATCGATCTGCCAGGCCTCCCCATATTTGTATTTCAGCCATCGTCCTCCATACCAGAGAGGCTTTAACCGCTTGGCTTCCTTCATCGCAGCGCATGTTTCACATTTATGGATAGCTTGTGCAATGGTGTCCATGGTCAAGTCCACCCCTCGATCACGAGCCCATCTATACGTTGCATCTCTTCCTCGATGGCCTGAGGTGTCATGGGCCCACCAAGCTATAAATAATTCACCCTTATGTTGCCAGTCCAGATCCACCTGGGCCACTTCAATCTTAGCAGCCTGATCCACCTGCTGGTTGTTTTGATGTTCTTCAGTAGCCCGACTCTTGGGTACATGAGCATCTACGTGACGGACTTCTACAAGCAGGTTCTCTACCTGGGCAGCAATATCTTGCCACAGTGCAGCAGCCCAGATAGGTTTGCCTCTGCGCTGCCAGTTGCTCTGCTTCCATTGCTGCAACCACCCCCACAGGGCATTTGCCACCATCCATGAGTCAGTATAGAGATAGAGCACTGGCCACTTTTCTCAGTCAGCAATATCCAAAGCCAGCTGGATGGCTTTCACCTCTGCAAACTGACTTGATTCACCTTCTCCTGCAGCAGTTTCTGTGACTTGTCGCATGGGACTCCATACAGCAGCCTTCCACCTCCAATGCTTTCCCACAAGATGACAGGACCCATCAGTGAACAGGGCATATTGCTTCTCATTTTCTGGTAGTTTATTATACAGTGGGGCCTCGTCAGCACGCGTCACCTCCTCCTCTGGTGATATTCCAAAATCTTTGCCTTCTGGCCAGTCCATGATCACTTCCAGGATTCCTGGGCGACTGGGGTTTCCTCTTCGAGCCCGCTGTGTGATCAGTGCGACCCACTTACTCCACGTAGCATCAGTTGCATGATGTGTACAGGGGACCCTCCCTTTGAACATCCAGCCCAGCACCAGCAGTCAGGGTGCCAGGAGGAGCTGTGCTTCAGTGCCAATCACTTCTGAAGCAGCTTGAACCCCTTCATATGCTGCCAATATCTCTTTTTCAGTTGGAGTATAGCGGGCCTCGGATCCTCTGTATCCCCAACTCCAAAACCCTAGGGGTCGACCTCGAGTCTCCCCTGCTGCTTTCTGCCAGAGGCTCCAGGTAGAGCCGTTCTTCCCCACTGCAGTGTAGAGCACATTTTTTACATCTTGTCCTGCCCAGACTGGCCCCAGGGCTACTGCGTGAACTATCTCCTCTTTAATTTGTTCAAAGGCTTGTCATTGCTCAGGGCCCCATTTGAAATCGTTCTTCTTCTGGGTCACTCGATAGAGAGGCCTTACGATCAGACTGTAATTTGGCATATGCATTCTCCAAAACCCACGACGCCTAAGAAGGCTTGTGTTTCCTTTTTGCTAGTTGGTGGAGACATGGCTGTTATTTTGTTGATCACATCCATTGGGATCTGATGACGTCCATCTTGCCATTTTATTCCTAAAAATTGGATCTCCTGTGCAGGTCCCTTGACCTTACTTTGTTTTATGGCAAAACTGGCTTTCAGAAGGAGTTGGACTATTTTCTTCCCTTTTTCAAAAACTTCTCCTGCTGTGTTGCCCCACACAATGATGTCATCAATGTATTGCAGGTGATCTGGAGCTTCGCCCTGTTCCAGTGCAGTCTGGATCAGTCCATGGCAAACGGTGGGGCTGTGTTTCCACCCCTGGGGCAGTCGGTTCCAGGTGTACTGGACACCCCTCCAAGTGAACGCAAACTGTGGCCTGCACTCCGCTGCCAAAGGGGTTGAGAAAAACACATTAGCGACATCAGTTGTGGCATACCACTTGGCTGCCTTTGACTCCAGTTCGTATTGAAGTTCTAGCGTGTCCGACATGGCAGCACTCAGCGGCGGCGGCACTTTGTTCAGGCCACGATAGTCTACTGTCAGTCTCTGCTCTCCATTAGACTTCCGCACTGGCCATATGGGACTGTTAAAGGGTGAGCGAGTCTTGCTGATCACTCTTGGCTCTCCAGTCGATGAATCACCTCATGAATGGGAACCAGGGAGTCTCGGTTGGTGCGATATTGCCACTGGTGCACCGTGGTGGTGGCGATCAGCATCTGTTGTTCTTTGACTCTCAGCAACCCCACAACAGAAAGGTCCTTCGAGAGACCGGGCAGGGTGGACAGCTGTTTAATTTCCTCCGTCTCCAAGGCAGCTATACCAAAAGCCCACCAGTACCCTTTTGGGTCCCTGAAATACCCTGTCCTGAGGTATTCTATGCCAAGGATGCACGGAGCCTCTGGGCCAGTCACAACGGGGTGCTTCTGCCACTCACTCCCGGTTAGGCTCACTTCAGCCTCCCATACAGTTAGCTGTTGGGATCCCCCCATCAATCCAGAAATACAGATGGGTTCTGCCCCTGTACAGCTTGATGGCATTAGGGTACACTGTGCACCGGTGTCTGCTAGAGCCTTATACTCCTGTGGGTCTGATGCGCCCGGCCATTGAAAACACACAGTCCAGTAAAGCTGGTTGTCCCTTTCTTCCACCTGGCTGGAGGCAGGGCCCCTCTAATCCTTGTCATAGTATTTGTTTCTCACTTCTTGTAAATATGAGTCAGAAGTTTCTTCATTAAGATCAGAAGTGAGATCAGCCCTTCTACTCTGTCTGGGGAACTGCCCGCTGGAAACCGGAGCAGCAATTTTCCTGGAAGAACCCCTCTCTGTGATTGTTTTCCCTTGCAACTCACGTACCCGTGCCTCTAGGGCTGAGGTAGGTTTTCCATCCCGCTTCCTCATGCCCTCTCCATAGTCACGCAGGTAAAACCACAGGGTGCCCCATGGTGTGTAGCCACTATATCCTCTCTCTTGAGCAGAAGAACACTGCTCATAGTCGAGATACTGGTCCGTACAGGTGGGGAGTAGGACCTATCCTCTTCGAGTTGCTGGACCTTCCGGGACAGTTTCTCCACAGCCGAGATGAGGGAGGAAGAGAGACTTTCTTCGTATTGCTGGAGTTGGCCAGCCAATTCATCCACCGTTTGTTCCTCTCTGTCTTCCAGGTCATCACTGCCAATGAGTTGGCATACGACAGTGGTGCACTCCGTACAAAATTCTGCCACGTGGGTCGCGTGCACCTGACTTCATCTGGATCTTTGGAGAACTGCTTGTTGCTCAGGTCACCATAAATCACCTCCAGCACAGCTAATTCCCTCAGATACTGGATACTTCTCTCCATGGTGGTCCACCTGCCTGGGTGACATATAACATCTTCCTTGAAGGGATACCTTTCCTTCACGCCTGACAGGAGTCGCCTCCAGAGGCTGAGGACTTGTGCCCCTTTTCTAATAAATTTCTCAATGCCTCCATCCCTAGAAAGGGATCCCAGCTGCTTGGCTTCCCTACCCTCTAATTCCAGGCTACTGGTCCCATTATCCCAGCATTGGAGCAGCCAGGTGACAATATGCTCGCCTGGACAACGGCTGAAATCTCTTCGCATATCTCGCAGCTCACTCAGGGTTAGGGATCGGGTGGTTACCGCCTCATCTATGAGTTCTTCCTCCTCTTCCTCCCCGAGCAGCGGCCAGCTCTCCTCCTCCTCTTCTTGTGATAGCCCTACTCCAGGGTAGTCTGCCTCATCCATTTCTTCCTCCTGCGCCCTTTTAGAAGAAGCTTCTTCCTCCCTTACTAAATGAGCTGACTTCTGCTTCCAAGATTTCTTCTTGTGTACAGGGGCGACTGATACCGGCACAGGTTGGTTCTTTGGTTCAGCCGCAGGGCCTGTCGCTGGGGTTAGAGTGGCCACAGGGCCTGTTGCTGGGGTTGAAGTAGCGGCAGCGCCTGTTTTTTGTCATCAGATCCAGAGACCTTCTCTTCCCCTTGAGGGTACTGAACAGTGTTGAAGAGGGCTCGGTAGGCATGGGCCAGGCCCCAGCACGTTGCAGTGATCTGTGTCTCTCTGGAGTTGCCAGGGTGACAGCATACTTTGTCCAAGTACTTTACTAGTTTTTCAGGATTCTGCACTTGTTCAGGAGTGAAGTTCCAAAACCCTGGGGGTGCCCACTGTCCTAGGTACTTGCCCATCCTATTCCACACACCGGCCACTCGTAACTATCCAGCCTCGGGGCAGATCTCTGGGTGATTTTTTTAAATAGTTGTTTATCTCTAAACAGGAGACATAGCAATAGGAGCATGCTGGCTTGAACATCCCAAGGATATTCAAAATTCTCGAGAGCTGGTATAACTAGCCTGAAGGAGAAAGGGAGGGTGAAAAAACGGGGGAAATCATCCCCCCCGTCTTCTCCTTAGATTTGTTCTCCGAGGAGAAAAGGTAAAGAGTGTCATTATTAATAATTTCCGAGAGATGGTGCCTGCGGTACGGAGATGACAGCAATACCAAATACAAATACCAGATTAGTCTTTTTACCAGTGATATTATCGTATCATAAGCCGATGTTACACAGTACAGCAAAATGCTAATCCTGACCCATCTCCCAGAACTGATAAACAGCACTGCAGGGAACACATACTGCAAGCAAGGATTTACATAACACAACCATGCAAACAAATAAAAGAACATTGTGACCAGCGACTATTAAACGCTTATAACAAATCTATTTTAACACGCTCTGGTCAGATCTGTCATTACCTCAACCCTCATGCCCCATGTTGGGCGCCAAAAAGGACTGTTGTGGTTTGACTCCAGTCGGCAACTGAGCACCACACAGTTCCTCGCTCACGCTCTCCCCCCGGTGGGATGGGGGAGAGAATCGGAAGAGCAAAAGTTGAGATAAGAACAGTTTAATGATTGTAATAATAATAATAACAACAATAACAACAACAACAATAATAACAACGACAAAAAAAAATTGTATGAGAGAAAGAGAGAAATGGTGGGGGGGAGAGACAGGGGGGAGGGCGGGCGGGGGGAGAGAGAGAGAGACAGCCAGACAGCCAGAGGAAGGGGGAGGGGGGAAATGATGCAACTGCTCACCACCCGCTGACCAATGCCCAGCCAGTCCCCGAGCAGCGATCGCCACCCCCCCGGCCAACTCCCCCCAGGTTATATACCGAGCATGACGTCACATGGTATGGACTATCCCTTTGGCCAGTTTGGGTCAGCTGTCCTGGCTGTGCCCCCTCCCAGCTTCTCGCTGGCAGGGCATGGGAAGCTGAAAAGTCCTTGACTAGTGTACGCACTGCTTAGCAACAACTAAAACATGGGTGTGTTATCAACATTGTTCTCATCCTAAATCCAAAACACAGCACTGTACCAGCTACTAGGAAGAAAATTAACTTTATCCCAGCCAGAACCAGGACAGTATCATATATATATTTAATAACTGGTAAATATTAAAAAGATTGATAATTTGCTATAATATATTAAGTGTTGAGAAAATTTAAATTCAGAAAGCACACTTAATACATGCCAAAGTACTGTAAGGAGTTCCCGAAGAGTTTTACTGCTTAACTGTGGATACCTTTGGTTACACTTGGAGTCACTGTGGTGTTTTTTATTTCAGGTGTGAAAGTTGTTTTATCTGTCTGCAATGAAGTCTTCACTGAATGAATGAAGTCATCACTGAAGTCATCATTCTTGTCGTCATTCTTGTTCTGAGGTGGTGGTGGCATGGTGATTTTAGGAGCACGGCCTTTAGAAGAAAAGCATTTATTAAAGAAGTTTTTTGAAGTGCTAGTTTTCCGTGTTTCCTTTTCAGGAGAAGACAGCTGGAACAGTTTGCTCTAAAGCTTTTGGTCATGTTATGTAATGAGGGAAAAAACCCATGAATCAGTAACATGGAAAGCAAGTGACTGGTGTCTTTTGAAACACTTATTTTCTAAATTACCTTGTTTACGCCTAAACTAGGTATTTTCCAGGTTAAGTGTAATAACTTTGGAAGAAATTCCAAATTATCAGTCACAGAAGGATTATGCAGCTAAGAAGTACTTTCTTCTCATGGAAAATATACCCACAATGTAGTCTTTGCCAAATTATTTCACTGCTTGTCTTGCACAGTTGAAAGGTTTTCAGTTGCCTTACCTATACTAAACTGACATCCTAGCAATTCTACTTTCATTGCAATTTTCTGGTGCCATTTTAAGGGGTTAATCCTAAAAAAGCGTGCAATAATAGGTGGAATGAAATTATTGCGAACTTCCTGGTACAATTCAGTGTTCCCTTGAAATATCTAGAAAAGAAAAAAAAACAACAAGAGAGACAAACATTATGTTATACAAATGCAATAGCAACTAAGTAACAACCAATTTTGACATTTTATTTAGGAAAAATAAGCGGTGCAGAATCCTGAAAATTCACCCCAGAACAATGCTGCTGCCTACGCACCTCCACTCACTCGGCCCTATTAATATATAACTAAATAAAATACCGGGGGTGGGTGGGGGGTGGAGGGGAGGGGGGGGTGGCAGGGGTGTACGTGTATACGCACAACTACTTACTTCAGAATAAAGGTACCATGTAATATTCTCCTGATGTTCCCCAGGCAATGCCTGCTGTTAAAGAGATCTCCCATGTTTACGGCAGTGAATAATTCTAACTCAGTCCTTTCTGGTATTTTGCACTTACTCTTCAAATATATACAGCAAGCAGTTGTGACAATGTGAAAGCAGGAATTAAGCCGTGCCTTCACACAGCCTAGTAGTTTAAGCATAGTCTGTCCCGTGGATGGGCACGGCATTTATTAGAAAGCATTAAGAGACACAGTCAAGTATGTAATCACACTGTCCTCTAGCGGTCGCTGTCTACAGGGGCTGAACCGCAAGCAAAATAAAAGGATTCAGGTTCAGAATGTGAGAGCTCTCTTCAGAGCCTCATACGGAGCCACGCGGCTCTGGAAGAGAAGGGCGCAGACTTTGCATAGAGCATGAGCTAAAGCTGGTCCTTCACTGCTGGTCCTCGCACACAAAGTACTCATCAAAAATTGACAATGCAGAACAGGTTTGTCTGGTTGAAGTTCAAAACCAGTAAGCAGATAGTCACTGCATGATGCAGTGTAAGCACACTGACAAACTTACAGCCAACTACAGGTTTTGCACCGAGCTGCTTAAAACAATACAGAAAGTAGGCCCAGGGCTCCAACCCAGCAAGCCATCCCATCATCTTCTTTGGGAGGACTGGTTTGGTGTCATGTCTTTGGGTAGGAAGTGAACTGTCTCTCCATGTTAGTGCGCAGCAGTTGGGCTTTGGCTCTGCAAATGCAGCTCTTGGGTGCTACTGGAACACATGTCACCATAGAGGTGACAGTGAGTGAGTAACACGTTTGCAGATACTCCAAATCATGTTGGATGTAATGCAGAACAGAATCATGGCACTTGCCTGAAAAATAAATATTATAGCGAGTTTTCTGCTCACTCACACAACTTGGTAAACAATAAAGCACCTTGCCACTCTTCAGGACAAGCATTGTATTGTGTAACAGCTGATGTGTCTGCATTAGATGGAGCAGTCGAGAGTTTTTAGCACACTTCCGATCAATGCAGATCGCTGGTGTTTCAACCTTCATACACAAGGTAGAGATTTTTGTATTGCACTCCTGTGTTTAAGGTTTTGTAACAAAATTACTAGAATATCCCTACAGGTTTGAAAGAAAACAATTATTCCAGGAACGATCCATTCAGAAGCCCCCAAAACCCCCAAACAAGCCCAGGGACCTTTAAGGGACTCACGCCTGGGCTCCCTGATGTACATAACGTGTCTCCACTCTCAAAAGACACACAAGCCCCATTACTATTACTTACGCAGAATAATTTTGGTCTGTCCTTACATAGGCATTAATTGTCATCATGTTTGAAAGCACTGACTGATCAAATAGACACATAAGTCAATTTAGTTAGGCATGGAAAAATAAATCACTTGGTAATGTAAATGCAGTACTTCATGTTTGAGTGTATTGGTTTTTCTACATCTTAAATTAGTAGCCAGCATTTTCATTTTTACGTATCCAAGTAACACTATCAAGCTAACTGCTAACCCATTCATGATACTAAAAAGCTAGGTAAGCAAACACAAGGTATTTGCCTTGAAAGTGTACAGTTTCTGTTCTTCCCCCACTTACTGCAGTGCAGATTTACAAGCACGCAGCTCTCGGTGATATTTGTCCTGCTCTGAATTTAAGCTTATTGTTCTTAAATATACTTACTAGCAATAGATTAAATGCGAGGGCGAGTCTACTGTGTTGTTTTGGAAATAAATGAATAATACAAAGCAGTCACAGTTTGTGTGTCCAAGTAGTCACAATCTAGTGAGACGTGGCAAGAACACAGGAGACTGGGTTCCAATTTACAGCCACTTTTCCCCTAAACTAGGGCAACTTTTTTTTTTAATTTTTTTTTTTTTTTTTAAGCTGACAGGCTTGTAGCTACAGATCTCACCTGAGAATTACTTGTTTTGGTAAAGATGCAAATGAGAAGCAAAACACAGAGGTGACTCTTTGAGGGGATGCAGCCAGCCCAAATTGCTGTACTGTATCCTTGTTTGCGCTGTGCCATGCCAGTGCCCGCTACTAGAAGAAGGTGCAAGCTGCATCTGGCTACCTGAGCAACAAATGCAGAAGTTACAGATGAGGAAAACAGATGCCCAACACTGAAGTTCTCACTTCAGGTTTCTGAGGCTGAGCATGTAACAACAAAGGCAACAAGAATCGTTAACGTTGACTATTATCTTCAAGAAAGATTAACAGTAAAATAGTTCTTTACTCCAGGCTTTTATTAGTCAACCTTTTGATGTCAAGTGTTACAATAGTAACTTAACTTTACCTGCAGCTCAATACTTTTTGTTCATTTAATTTTTTGCACAAAAAAACTTGCTTCCGAGCTCAATGCAGTGCAAGTTTTTTGATAAGAAATCACTTTCTTATTCCATTTATCATCAAAGTCTCTCCGTTTGCCTCTGTGCTGTCAAACTAAACTTTTCCAACACTGCAACTTTGTCATTCTTCCTCAATTCAAGCATTTTATTCTTTTTTCAGATATAAAAATGTTAAGAAAAGCTTTTCTCGAGTACTGACAGATCTCCAGAAGCTATTTGCAAAGAGGACTACAGGAAAGCCTTGGAAAAGCTTCTAGTCTCCCGAAAAACGTTAGGGATTCCAAACATTTTTCAAAAAAACGGGGACTAGCACCTCCTGGTTTGTCTGGTGTGCAATTACGTAAGGCTCAAAGGGAGCAGCCTGCACGCATATGCATCCAAAAGCAAAGCTGTATCAAGTGAGATGATGTCAGAGGAAAAACCTGCTATTTTGAAGCCTAAGAGATTAACCATACTGAACTCTTTTTTCTGTCATTTAACTACAGCTAGTACTTCCTGGATACGTGTGGTTCTTCACGCGTTGTACCTAATGATACAAAGAGTGCAAAAAAAGATCTGTTGCCCGTAATTTCAAGCTCCACAATTTGTTTCATTTCATGAACTTGCAAGAAAAACAATATGCTCAAATTAAAAGGCAACAGCTGCAAAGGTTTTCTAAGAAAATAATCAAACTAAACATGAAGCCTAAATCTAGGTGGCTCACTAGCTGAGATTTTGTTTTATGGCCAGAAGAGGGCACTCGAAAACTAGCAAAAGATGCTGGATTTTTATCTTTTTTTTCCTTGAATACTTGATGCTAACAGTCTGTTAGTTCACGTGTAGGTTCAAGGAGATGGACCAGCCCCGACAGTAAAGTCTCCTCCTTTCAGGAAAGTTTCCTTCTGTGATTATGTTCAGTGTTCAAAAACCTCTTAATTTAACAAACAAGCTACTTCAACCTTTCACTTCATCAACAGGATGCTACGCCCTACCTTGAAACATTCTTAACCCATGGCAAACAGAAGAAAACCAAGCACAGCTAAAGAGTTACCATTCTTAAGACCCGTTTCTAAAAAGTTACCAGGTTACTAGTTACTATTGCATGTATCTAATACCACAGGCCTATGGAAGTAAGGTAAATTACATCCAAGAATTTTAAGGAAAAGAAGGAAATTCTAGTTCCAGTCAGGTTACCACGAATCTGCTCATTTTTTTAAGAAAATCTGATCTGAACCACTGGGAAGACCACGTAGGACATTAATCTTCTCATTTTTACTGTCTATTAAATACTGCAAAACTGTAAACACAGGGAAAATAAGATTATCTTGCTGCTAACATTAGGTAATTTTTCTGTGTGGCAAAGCATTTGCAATCTGAACATACCATTTCATGTTTTAAGAAAACTCTCCTCTGCAAGGGCTGTTCTACTATACAAGAAAGAAACTTCCCAGTATTTTGTCAAAAAGTAAGATTGACAGAAACATCATAAAAGATGGAAAACTATACAACCCCTAACATTTATTCTGTAACCACAAAAGGGTAAGAATGTAAACCTTAATTTTGAAACATACAACCTATTTTGAAAGAAATCTGATTATTCTTAAAGGGACGCAGTACCAGACGGCCTACCACTGACAACGGAAGTTTCTTGTATAGAATATTCCCACCCCCAAATAGTAATAATCTCTGAATTTCAGAACTGTTCAAATCCTTACATATTTGCATATTTTCATATTTTCTTCTGCATAGATGCCATTTATGATTCAAAATTACACTGAAAATGAAAGTTATTTAATGCTTCCTCACCGTACCAAAATTGGTCATATTTACAATTGTGAAATCTCCATAGAACATACCTAGAAAGTGTGTGGTATTTTTACCTTATCTTTATCCATGCCAGGTTCTCTGTATACTGTCCATTTCTGTGCATCATCACTATATAAAATTCTGTAGGCTGAGACGTAATAGTAGTACTCTGCTAAGGTTGATCCAGTAGTTATAATACCTGTGAAAATGAAGGTGCCCAGTTAGACAAAAAACTGGTACCAGTTTGTAAAAATTAATAGATCAGCTTTTGAACCCAGAGTTACGTAGTTGGAATCTCCACTGATCCAGTTACATTTCAAAAAGTTTATCTAAGGTGTCAGGGTCTGAAACTTCTACAGTGACTGAAACTTAATAATCATTTTACTTACTTTCATATTTTAATTCTCATGATATAACCTCGCTAAGCACTTTTCCCCCATTTCTTGATGGAAACGGCCTGTTCATTTGATCATGGCCCACTTCTGTCTCCAGTTGCTGAGCCAACACTACTCTTCCCCTCTTTTGTACTGCCAACCTAAAAGCACCATTGGAAGGACTGTAGCTTCCTAAAGCCGACGCTTCAGCACTGCAGAACGACTCACACAGGAAAGCTGTTTTGTAAAAGCTTATTAGCACAGGAATCAGAGGAGTAATGTAAAATCCAAATAGTCCCCAGGGAGGTAGTAACAAAGGCAGCTGGTAAACCCGAGTTGCTTAATGACAGGAAGCCAAGCTGCTGATAGCAGGGTGTGCAGCTGAGTTCACAGAGACCAACTCGTGCATTTGAGAGAGACAAACGCAAACTGACCAAAGGAAGATGCTTCACGATAGTCCTAAAGCTCTATGAAGCACTCCACCTAAAGCCACTTTATTTTTGATTTAAGTCAGATTCCAAACATGCTCATTAACAACAGCGAATCACCTCTGAATAATTAAATCAAAATAGAAAATGCTAAGGTCAGCACAGAAGATACAATAGCTGCACTGCCACTACTTAGGCTACCCCTGAGGTTAGCCCCAAAATGAAAAAGCCTCAGTGCTTCACTACTCAGCATGGGCCACATTGCAATCAACAGGAAGATGTAACCATGAGTTGGCTCACTCAACTCCCAAACTGTGAAGCAAACCATCCAGAGAGGACTGGGAAACGGCACCTCCGGCTGCCTCTTCAAATCAACACAGCCACTAAAATCATGATGGATGGTCCACCATAATCTCTGTGCAGGAGCGGAGCCTAACCCAGACTCTGGCCGCATCAGTCTGCACTGTTTGGTCCGTTTGCCGAGGGAAATCACAACAGATTGCTGCGGGGCCCACCATCCCCAACTCTCAGCCCAAGTTCCACTTCAGACAAGGAGGTGAAGGGGAGGCTGCCAGCTGGTTTACTCTGTCTGCTGCTTATCTCACACTGCACTGCAGCTGCTCCTGTCTCCACTGTTGGGTTCGCTACGGCCATGACGGGCAGTAGGGAAAACCTAGAAACGCAAGTCAGTACACCTGCATCAGAGGTACCAGTGGACTGAGCTGACTGGATGTGGATTTGCACCTCCAAGGAGACCATCAGCAGGAAAAGGGAAGCATCAAGGATCCAATAAAACCACAGGAAACGCTTCAACAAATTCTGATGGAAGAGGTGTTTTCTACTATGAAACTCCACCTGTTCAACTCCAGGCTCCTCAGTATATTAGCTAGGACATGGAACCAACTTTGCTGTAATGGTAATTAAATGTCACCTGGGCTAAGACCAAGCACTGGAAAAAAGGATGTCAGTAACAAAACTTTTTGAATGCTGCTTAAAAGCCACATCAGATTCACTTACCTGTTATTCTCTTTTCTTTATTCAAGTCAATCTGCAACCACTGATGTTCATCACTGATAAAAGCAGCCCAAGGAGGACCAACCCTTTTTAGTCTGGCATTTTCAGGTTTCCAAATGTTCACTTGTCCTGTTTGATCAGACCACTCAAGAATAGATGATGCCGTGATCTGGGCATCAGGGATTACCCCAGATTCCATCCCCAGTGTCCCATAGCAACCTGAGCAACAGAAAAGGTGACGATTCAAAATGAAAATTCAAGTTACACAATGATTTCACCTGCTTGGAGTTTAAGATTTTACATGCAAATATTAAACTGCCATCTAAATTTATTCCATAACAGCACTACCAACAAAACACACTATCTTCTGCTTTCTAACAGTGATGCTGGTCATGAGTATTCCATGATTTATGCCTGCTCAAGAGTAATGTGGATATTCTCTCAATCACCACCCACACAGGGCACTAGATGAGAAGCTTTGGGGGAGCTGTCATGGTTTAAGAGTCTGTATGGTTGATGCAGGAATGGGAAACAGACTACTTGATCATTAGTTCCTTTTTTGTGTCTACGTAACTTCTTGTTTTTTAAACCCACCTCAGTATCACAATGCTAATTCGAACAATACACCAAAGCACACAGGAAGCCATGTCATAATCCTGGCCTTGAGCTCAAACACATCCTTGAAATTAGTTGTATTTTTTTGGTCACCATTCTTCCTAAAAGTTTCTTCCCATGTCGCTTTCTGCTGATGGCTAAAAAACATCTCCTGAATTCCTGGCTAAATTTCCTTGTGGCTAGTTGATACCCATTTGCTCTTTGCTAAAATCTTGTTCTGTAGTGCCAACAGTTTTCCCCTCTCACATGGGTATTCCCCAGATGTATCAGTAGAGAGCAATCTTTGCCTTCAGTCAGCCAGCCTGAACAACCCAGCCGTTTCCCTTTTGCTATGAGCTCCCCCTCTCCCTGCAGGTGCCCCTGCAGCCCTCCTCTGCACCAAGGTCCAGTGCTCATCCCTCAAGGGAGGCACAGGTGGCAAAGCCCATGTGCGACTGGATCCCAGAGAAAGCCTTGCCAATGTCCTGTGTGATGGCATTAATAGTTCATTGTCTCTACTGGACGTACTTCGCCTACTACAGCACAGGATCACATTAGCACTTCACTAACCGAATCCTTTCCCTCATCCGTCATTTCCATCTAACATGCTGCCAGTTTGAAGCAGAAATGCCTCAGTCTCTACGTACCCGACCTTATACTTTTTGCTCTGTGATTCTTCAATTAATTTCTATTACTCAAGTCTCAAAGTCAGCCAGGTCTTCCTGTACAAATAGTTTCATCTTCCTCTGCACTGACCACACCTCTAGCATTAGTAACACACTCCTCTATTTTGCACCAACTCATGAAACCAACTACTATGGAAGACCCACACTAGTAACTTCACCACAGTCTGATAAACCTCATTTGAGCATACTACGGAGTCCTCTTTTTCCTTCAGTTAACTCCTAGGCCACCCAACTACTACATACATTTTAATCTAGACCTGCAACTCGTCTCTAGCTTATTCAATAATTTGTCCCATGTCACTGAAATCCAGATAGTCTAGAGCAGCATTTTGTCCTATCTCTTCATATTCCAGGCCATTTAATTACTTTCATGTACACTTTCAGATCACATTCTGAAAGACAAAAAACTCCAACAAACCCTGCCTCGATCACTGTGTTTAATATTCTCCATGCATAAGGTCACCAGACGTGCAATTCCTTCTTCCAGCTCTTGCAGAGGTCTGGGAGGGAAATTATTTGAATATTATGTGGATTATATTTTCTAATTTTTGCTTGTTTGTATATATTTCCATCTCCAAACACTCCTGCCCAACAGATTCCTGCCTTTATATCCCCATTCAGCATCACTTTTATTTATATATTAGGAAGAGTATTTGTTTACTTTCGAGGAGTATGTGTATGATTCCCCCCCCCCTTTTTTTTATATTGTTATTAAAACAGTTAAAGAGACTAAGGGAAGGCCACTGTCTTCGCAATACTTCCAACATCCATTCAAAGATGGCACTTAAAGTGACTTACAGAAAAGCTAGCTTCCATTTAGAAAAGTACAGCTAATGTAGGTGAAAAATGGGTAATTGATAGAAAGTAAAAACATGCAAAGCAGTAAAGCTTTAGAAAGGGGCAACACCTGTTATACCAATCAGTAACGTGGTACACATTTGCAAAACAAAACATGGCAGCCAAGAAGGAACACAACTGACACACAGAGCAAGGCCCAAGAGGTGCCCTTCCAGAGCAGGAGAGACAAGTAATTTATCACATAGCATTCAGTTGCAAGATTATGGGAAGAAAAAAAGTAAAAGGGGGTGGAGAAAGTTGAGGAATCATTTTGGGATTTCTGCGAGCTTTCTTAGTGGGCAACAAGGAAAGAGTAAGGAGTAAACCTGGAAAAAAACTAGAATGCACAGTTGTTACAAATAAAGAGCATCTCTTAAGCACCCAGCTCTGCTTTAGCAGTGTGTTTAAAGTATGGGAGTCAAGTCACTTTAAACCAGACTATTATAGAGGAACAACAGAAAGAATCTTTTTCTGCAGATAAGCAAGGCTTACTTTATACATCACTGTGTCTATAAACATACGATGATTAATCATCAAAATGACATAGTAAAACAATTCAAAAATATGCATTACTGAGGAATGCAGTAAACAAAACTCTCACTAACTAGAACAAAAATTAAGAAATAAAATACCTGCATACTTATTTCTACTCACAAAATTTGTATGAAAGTATCAACATGTAATACGTGATAATGCTTACCACTCGTCTTAAATGTGAAGAGACTTGTAGATAACGGTCCCCTGTAGAGAACAAAAGATGATGTTTTTTGTGGTAGTCAGTGAGGAAAACTGAAACAAACTGTCTTCGATTTACTTTTCTTGTCTGACTGCTTGCCACTGAAACCTATGCACATATGCCTAAACAAGCACTTCACGATTAAAGTAACACTTCCTGTCACCAAGTTGCAGCGCTTTCAGTACGAACACCTTTTCAACTGAAATCTAGTCCAGAGATACTATCTGAGTTAAAGGCTTTCAAACAAACATCTGCCCAGCAAAACGCTAGGCTTCATTAAAATGCTTCCCTTTTAAATTAAGCTAATCATAATAACAAGAATCAATCTCCTCTGATTGCTTTCATTCCTGGGACTTCTGAGATAAAATGACAAGTTACACTCTCTCCCCTGCAACTAAAAAGTTGCCGTTAAATTATTGTTTTTCCACAGACCATTACGAATTTATGGTCATGCCATGCATTTAGGAAGATAAAACCTCTTTGCAGAATTTGGAAAATTAATCTTTATGATCTAGAGGTTAAAAATATCTGGTAAAACAATGACAGCGTGGCAAAAGAGCATGGTGAGAACCTGTCCATGGAACACGTAGCTCCACTAGCTGAAATTAATCCCGATGAGACACTACCAAGATCTAAGGTGCTAACGATAAGGAGAACATAGGAAGTACACTTACACTTTTGATGTGACATTGTTAGCCAGGGAGCCTTCATAGTACGGAATGCCCTTGCTGATTACAACATTAATTTGGCCACCCAGAGTATTTGACACAACGCCTGCATGAACACCAGCCATACAAAGTGATGATGACTTGAAGAGAGGGGAAAAAGAAAAATTTAATACTACACTGTAAATAAATTAAATACTACACTGTATATTGTAAATGCTACATTGTCCAGTTATAGTCTTTGTTAACGTTACATTAAGATACTGTTCTATTTAACTGTTATCTCTGCTATTTAGAAACCATTCATCTTTGGTTTACTATGGAATTTATAAAAACACAAAAAGAAGATCCTACATTTCACTGCGTCCTCGCCAAGATGCATTTGGAATGTAACTCTTGTAATTAAATAAGCTCAAACAAACAGCAAGGTGAATCAGTCTGAAAAAGCCAGACAGCCAGACTTTCAGCCTACAATAAATCTACTATGTTAGACAACAGAAGTTGAATACATAAATACGTAGGAAACCTTTTAATAGAAAGCACATTGAAAGTATGGTTATTCATTTTCTCACAATTAAGGAGTGATGCACTGCAGATTTTGTAGCTTTTAGCCAATGGGTTGTATTTTTTATTTTAACTCATGGTAAAACATGGTTTAACCCATCCAGCACTCTGACCCATATGAACCCACAGTAATACGTGAATACAATTTGTTCTAAAGAAGCCGATTACCTAGGTTGTACAGGTCAATGGAGATCAGTTACGCAGAAAGTTTTTGCAGGACAACCTGTTCTCTCCTTCTCTCCCTGAACGACTGTTAGCCCGGATTCACTAACAAATGTCACAGTGACACTTCCATTTCCCTGGCTTGCAGGCTAGCTGTGCCATGGGGAGCAGGACTGACTCACCACATCAAGTCCTTCGGGCACAGCACAGAGTGAGCAGAGCAAGACGCCTGTCTCCTGAACCAAAACTAGCCCAGGAGATCTTCTCAAGCTGGGAAGCAAACCCTTCCAGGCCAAAGGGGCTTGACCAAGAAACATCCTAGTGCTCAGGAGCAGAGAGACAGTCCAGTTCCCAAAAAAGCTGAGCAGCAGTGGCTTTGCACCCATCTACCACGTGCTCTGAGGTTTCTGGAGGATTACTGGCTACGCACAGTGCAACAGGCATAGACAGAGCTATTCACAGGCATTCCTGCAATGTGCAGCACTGGGGTATGCACAGACACGCTGCAATTCTGCAGCCCCTCGCTCACATCCAATGAGACTGGGATCAACCTGAATTTTAGAAGATCGAGTGGGCCCAAGCTGTCTGTGAAGGACCACCTGGGTATCTCCCAATATACCTTCCAGAAACCGTATTTAGCTTGTTATTACTAGTGTGGTATCCCAGCACAGACTTGCCCAAGTCGATAAACAACAGATGATGACTACAGATTTTTATTTACTGTTAATAGTTGCTCCCCCAAATGAAGTCCACTGCTAGCTGTTGCTACTAAACACATTTACTGCACTGCTCTGCCAACCAATCCACTGGGTGCTACAGAGCCTCACCACAATTCTTTAAGAAGGAATCAGCAGGTCCCTTCCAGAGAAGGAAGACTTCATGGATGATTTTCTTTCTCACATTATTTTAAAAACAGAACAACTTTCTCCATTGTGGCTTCTTTAGAAATAACTGCATGGTGTAGCAGGCCGGGATGCCCTTATATCTCAAGCCCACTGGCAAAAAAACCTGCTCACCGCAACTTTTCCAAACCTAATTCTCCCCAGTATATTCACACATAAAAACTCTAACCCTATTCCCCACCCCCCAAAAATCCCAAAAGCTTTCTAAATATATGTAACTATGTCTCGCTCATGCACGCAGCTCCCCTTTCCTTTCCTACTTTCCCTTGAAAGCAACAGCATGGGATTCTGCAGCAGATGCAGCTCTCCTCCCTGCTCACCAGAAGACGTCAGCAATGAGTGCTCCAAGTCCTCAAGGACTGTGGACATCAGGGTCACACACAAAGGAATCAAGAATTAGGGTATTTTTTAAAGCAGCAAGCAGCTGCTGATCATTTGAAAGAGATGCATGAGAAATCGCTACCTGAAACTTTGTCTAAAGTGCTGGACAATTTGATTTCTTTCCACATAGCTTGACTTCTGGGAAATTCTCTGCCTTTTATTCAGAGCAATAAAGTATACAAAAAGAAAGTCACAGGGCATTTATTTCCTAAAGTTTCCTTTTTCCTCCATAGAAAACAGTTTTTCCAGATTTTGGCAAAAAAAACTCCCAACAAGCAGAACTCTACTGATGCTGCAAATATGTTAGGCAGAGACTCAATTTCATCTTGTTACTAGCTACAAAAATTACCTCGCAGCTGTTTAGTGAAGACTCACCGTGGACCAGAACATATAACACAGTTACGCTGTGGTGACATTTTTACATATGGGTAACTATTTAAGCAGGTAGCCTAGCATTTACAGATATTTGAGAAAAGAAAATCAGAGAGGCACACTTTAGGTTCATATTTAATATTAAAATCTGTGCTCACTAACATTTTAAATTGTCTTTCCTCTGTGCTAGATCTAATGGCTTATTAAAAGAGTATTTTAAGACAAAGAGATTTAATGTAATTTTTTACTAGATTGCTACCAAAATTATAATCACTTAAAAATAAACAAAGCAAACACCCTCCAGTCCTATGGCAGGTATGCTAATTCAGTTACAAAAGCTCACATCAGAAAAACAGTGTATAGGTTTTTGTAGTGTTCTAAGTAAATAGTACATTATTAAAGATTTTCACTTCCAGTTTATAGAACTATTAATGTTACAGTATTAACTCTGTTTTGCAAATGGTTTTATAGCTTCTGAGCATAAACAGTATTTTATCTCTCATGTTGTAATAAAAAAATTAAGATAACCACTGAGACCCTCCGTTTAGAGATGCTTACAGTGTCAAAACCAAAAGGACACCATTAAAAGAACTGATCCTCTCTTTATAAATCCGAATTTCCCAACCTGAGAAAGCCAACAAAAACAAAACAGGAAGTAGAAAGCTATTTTGATTGATCCACCCTTCTCAGCAGGCCTTACAAAAACGTTTGAGTCTCTACTACTACTTCACTGCTTGGAGATGGAAACATCTGAAGCACCAGCCATTTAGCAGCTGTGCAAAAAAAAAAAGAGTACCATGCTATTCACTTTAGAAGGTACAAGTTCCAGAACCCAGGCAGCAGAACTAATGTGAACAACTATAACTGACTTGTAATTATACACTGTGCATTTTACCAAAATTCCCGTGAGCCCATGGTCTTTTTACTTACGTCTCTGTATCCATGGGGAATAGTGCCTGAAATATCAGCAAAAGGAATCACACATCCAGCTGGACAATACTTACTGGAAGAAAACAAAATATCAAGTCAAGACATGCATGCAACTACAACTCTTATAATGTTATAAAATAGTCATTATGTTTTTGATTTACAATACATTGTTATCATTCATATATCACTATTTAAGGATATATCCTAATTGAAGACATATCAGATCAGACAAAGAATACTCAGGAAGAAAAGTACACAACAGGAGAACAGACATTTGAAAAAGTTTAAAAAAATGTCTCAGCTGAAACTACAGTTCCAGTCTCAATATAATAAATTAATAGAGCCAGCATTTTATAATATAAATACTGCATGGCTTCTGTAAATTGAAAGTCACAGAAGTACCAATATTAATGCATTTTATTTTATAAACTAGAGACCTGCACATCTGTTTGTTTTGCATCCTTAAATAATACATCTGAAAAGTAATGTTATCTTATAATAGCTCCTGGCAATGCTTTGATCATAAAACATTGGCCAAATTCAGTTAATACCACTAGCTCATGAAAAGCAAGAGGCAAGACATCTGCACGTCTGATGCAAGCCCATGTTCATGTTTTAGTGCCATTTTATACTGCACATACAAAAACTATTAAATCTTCAAGATGTAATAGTGAACTGGAGTAAACTATTAACATTTTCACTGCAGTTCAACAACAGTTGAAGCAAGTTTGCAGGTACCACAAAAATAGTGGGATTCAGAGACTTCAACACATGTTGAGTAAGGCCAGAACCTACAATTACAGCCCTATTTTGGAACCTGGGAAAATGAGAGAGAAATGCAAAGGTTGCACTTTGAAATGTTTCATGATGCCAGGGCTGAAGTTCTCCAAAAAGTAAGTTTATGCGCTTCACAATAGTCTGCAGCTTTAAACACTGTCCTTGCTTTAGATGGAAATGGAGAAGGAGAAAACAGGGAGATGACATATGTTTCCTCCAACAGAAGGTACAGCATTTTATGTCTCCACAGAACCTCATTAATTCACACCAAACTGTGAAACAGGTTTGTAATTTTTAACACATTTCATAGTTTAGTGCTCCTTAGATAATTGTAATATGAATGTCAGTATTTAGGAATATGTGTTTATAAAAGCAATGTTCTTTCTATGGGAATGAGATATTAGCTCCTATGTGTTAGTGCAAATTAACGAGGTTCTACTGTATACTGCATGTAAATAACAAAAATGGGGGGGAGAGAGAGAGAGGAAGGAGTGCAAATGTCAAAATTATTCAGCTCTAACCCGAATTAGTTTGTTTCTTAAGTTCTCTGGACAGCCAATTTTCAAGCTGCATCAGGTATCAGTAACAGAGTGAAGTAGAAACACCAAAATGACTTCATTAAAGAGATTGAGGGGAAACAGGTAAAATCAGTCTTACTTGAATTCTGGTTCGGAAAAGTGACTTGCATTGTCTAAACAGGTAATTAGGTCTGGAAAGAAAAAATGTTAGGTCAAGAGGATGATAAAGACAAGAAGTTTGAGTATGCTTTTTAAAGTGCACAAAAATATACATTTGAGCCTCTGTGGCTTAACCAAAAGTCTCAGAATGAAAAAACCAGGTTCCTACTAAATTTTCTTGCAACAGATTTTGTATTACAGTAGAACCTTGATAATTTGTCTGAGTAACTGGGAAATCCACTGAGAATGTGACATAGACAAGAGAAACACTACAAACATTCATTTTTTGTGCAGCTTAATTTTAATTTATAGCTGTACTTCAGCAAACCTGACATAATTCAGAGACACAAACATACGCTCTTTTCACAAAATTAAATTAATAAGCTAGCTAAACAGGCCTGTGTTTTCAGCATTTAACAATCCTACAGTACTGAAACCAGGCAGCACAGGGAACAAACATTAGAGTGCCATGTTACTGGCATCCATGACTGATATCTCAAATTCTATGTTCAGTCTGCTGTGTATCAGCACATACAGTCCAAAACACAGAGAAAAAAGCATCAGAAAACCCACAAAATACAAATTAAAAATGGAAACTCTTTATCTGCTCTTTTTAGAATTACTTCTAGAAAGGGTTTTCTCAAGCCTTTTGCCTTGTGAAGCAGTTGCTGGCAAGCAACCTTTTCCACAAGGTTGGTCTGTATAAAATATATACAGTTCAATAAGAAAATTTTTTTGTTATCTGCCACCTTGATTACTACCTGAAGAAACGCATTTCGTCCTTTATCCGAAGCAGCTCTTTCATTCATAACAGATAACTGCAATTCTTGCCCTGATATCCAGGGTAAGCTTTGATATCATTTCTTTAAAACTACAGTAACTTAAATAGTAACTGAATAGTCCAATTTCCTACGCAGAAGTATCAGGAAGACTGTATTAAAAGTCTTCATTTTTAGAAGTTCATTTGTGAGAAGGCAGGAATAAATAAATTAGTTCTGTGTTTTTACTAGGCAGCTCTAATTTTACCAGCACAGAAAAATTACCAAATAATTATAAATACCTGATTTGTCAGTGGTTGAATAAGCTGCAAGAAATCCACGTCCAGAAGTGTGTGTTCCACTCATGAACTGTACTGTGACTTCATTACTTTTTGAAGTAATTAAACCACCCATTTGAAAGCCAAACCCACAGTATTTTCCTATGGAGAGAAGAGGTAGAACAGATATGGACCAAAACCAGCATATGTAATAAGCATCTTTTTTCATTTGCAGTGTAAGCTCACATTACTTCTGCCGTATATTCAAAACCAAATACATGTGCATGACACTAAATAATGTAGTCGGTGTCCATTTAAAGCAAATGGCAGAGTATGGATACCACATTTATTTTGCCACTGTCAACAGGTAAGAGCCTCTCATACCCTTAACACTTGCAAATAAATATGACCTTATCCCATTCACCTCTAGCCATGCATAACCCTCACAGTCAGTTCTTCAAAGACCACGAGAAATCTGTCAAGGAAAAGGATCAAGTTAGGGCAACGAGAATCATCTACAGAAGCAAATGAGAAAAAAGCCCTCCTCTTCCCTCAGCTGTTGGGGCACTTCCTCCTTTTTGACTATTTCATGGTTTCTCTCAACTACTTTTCTTAATTTTGGACAACAGCAAGCATGATTCACTGCACTTCAACATTGACATACAAGCATATGTGAGTACCATTAATATAAACTGCCAGTTGGTTCACTTTCTGGTTTACTGCACTTATAAAACCTAACAGAGATTCTGCATCTGGATACTTCTCTTGCCATCCAAAATGACCAAAAATAATACATTTTAAACTGAGATGCTGGAGTCTGCAGATATTGACAATACTTGCCCTATAAAGTCCTAGAATTACTACCAAATGACATTACCTGGATGAATGGCTGTTAAACAGACCCAAATCAATATGGAATTCTCCAGTCCTACTAACTATAAACTTTAATAAAATACTGATCATTTTACTAACCTGTTAAGAAAAAAACCCAAACATATTCTGTTCTATAGGCTCCCCAGATCATTCAATGTTGTAAACCATCTATGGCCCTATTTAAGATTCTGCAGTGGATAATCAAAGTGGATAATCACCAGCAGCAAATGACACTGCATATGTTTCAGTTTACCATTCATTTATTTGCTTTCTTGATAATAAGTATATTATCATATCGTAAAAGAGCAAAAAACGAAGCCAGACTCCCTTCTCAACTAAAGGCAAATGACAATACTAAAGTAGAGGGAGTGGAATAACACTGCCCTGCAGGAATAGTTCTTAACAAATATAATACAAAACAAATATAACACAAACAAATATAATGTGTATGTCAAATTCCTTTAAAAGGTGAACTGCACTCTCAAATACTAATAAAATAAAAATTAAAAAAATACAAATTCCTATCATTATTCAGAGCTTTCTAACTGTTGCTTAACCAGATATCTTTTGAACAAAGCAAGGGTATTTTCTAATGAAAAAAAAGAGAACAGATTTTACAATACTTTAATGAAATTTATAATATTATACAAATATAACCTTACCTCAATTTACTACTTAAACTGGTTATCAGCAAGAGTTATAAAGAAGTAAGTTCCCTTTTACCACGGCTCCACGTTGACCCTATGTTTTGCTATAAGTCATGTTTCAATGATTAATTGCATTCATTATGATGAATTGCATCATTTTTCCAACTATCGCTTTGCTTTTCCTTTTTTTTAAGTTTTGTTTTCAGTGACTAGATCTTGTTACATGATTGACCAGCATGAGACTCCTCTCAGGGTAGGGCAGACTGTCCTCAAGACACCATTTATCCTCCTCTTCGGGCAAATACACAGGGCAAGACACTTAAATCTAGCTTGGATAAACTATTCAGTGCTGCTTGCACCATGGAGATACAGCTTTTGACAAACTGTAGACTGATGCACCTTATGATTCATGGCAAGACATACTTTTGAGACTATAAATCATTTTTCTAACTCTTCCCTGGCCTCTCACCACATTTTTAGCAATCTTTTTAAAAAGTAGGCACTAGAAATGGTCAAAACATGACTGACATGACACCTCTGTCAATGGTACGTGCAGAAGATTTAATATTTTGTCTGTACTTCTGCATTGAAGGACCCCAAGTGCTTTTCTACAGCAACGTTACAGCAGGAGAGGGAATTCCCACGGTAGCTTACATTCTCTGCTCCTATGGATCTGGGCTTACATTGTATGTATTAAATAAGTACATCTGACTAGACGCACAGTGATTGGACTGTGATGAAACCTAATATAGAACACCTCTAGATCTTACTTAAACTAGAGACAAACTAAACACCAAGGATTTGAATTTTCTTTTGATTTATTTATAAATATTCAAAAGGCTTGGAATGAGAACTAGCCCTTAAAAGCTTCATTAGAAACCTTCTCTGTTTATCAATGAACTAACCCACTAACAATTCATTTTTTATCTCATCAGCCAATCTTTAAGTCATTTTGGGTTAAAGTAGGTATCATTGAATTTCAGATTTTATGTAATACAAGTATTTTAATGTTAGATCATGTCAGTAGTCTTGAATGGAAAACTTAGGATAAATCCAGATTTCTTCCAAACAAATTCAGGTCACTGTTTAATCTCTCCAGTGTTTGTTGCTTCAAACATGAACATTCAAGAATCTGCATCATCTGTATCTGCCACTGTTAATATCACTGTTTGTTCTGTGATTTAATTTATTAAGAGCAGAACAACACACGCATTTGCTCAACATACTGTGCTACTACACCAGCTGGGAACAGCTGAAAGTCAGGAGAAACAAATGAAGTAGAAAATTTACTCGAACCCATTAAGTCACTTGTAAAAGTGAATAATAGACTTATCAGAACTGGACGTTCCTTGCCATTTTAGGACTTCAGCGTTTCCTATTTTAGACCAAGTCTCGCTCAACGGCTCCAAGCACATACTTATTTTCACACACTCTTACCTAGGTAACAGTTGGAAAAGAGGGTTAACAAAGCTAACATTCCACTAGCCTCTTTATAAAAAGACTCAATTTAGTGGGATCGGCATTTGAGTTGCACAAAAGCAATCTTGGTGAAGTAAATATCTCTCTCGCTCCAGATTAAAGCTTTAGGAAAGAAAGTAAAATTAATCTGCACAGTAACAATTAATTTTAGTGAAGGAAGAATGACAATTTATTTGGAGTTTTAGGCAAACAAGGGTCTTAAAACCCTACATATACCTTGATGTAGATGATAATGTCACACTTCTATTTGAAAAAAACTCTGCCTTACAGTCATGAAATTCAATTTGTCTTCTTAAAGAGGACAAAAATTAAACTACGGACATTATCAGAAGATGAGGGATATTTGAACTACACAACTTTTGAAGCCTGACATCCTTTAATACCACCAAGATGAACAGCTCAAACCAGAGCTATTCCATATAAAAAGAAAGGCATTTCAGGTAAGATATATATATATATACACACACTTTTTTTTTTTTTGCCTTTTTTTTTTTAAATAAAGATCCTCATAGTTTTGCAATTCCCTCTCCACTGCTTACAAGAACTTTGCAAGCTACTGGGAAATGTCTGAGAAAAAACAAACAAACAAACAAACAAACAAACAACATCACAGTGGAGTTTCCTCTGCGAATCTGAAGAATCAAAGAATATTATAGGATCTGTGTTGCATTTAGCATCTAGTTGTTGTACGCACGAACAAAATGTAGGATGTTCTGTTATCATTATCACCCATCATTTTTTCAGTACATTTTTAGGATATAGGAATTGTGTCAAGAAGACAGACATTTACATATGCTTTAATAACAGTAAATAAAATGCAATTACTTAAGAATAATTAAATTAAGAATACTCTGGCATTCCAAACAGAGAGTTCATTTGCTGAGCAACAATGGTAAGTGTACTTGAAATGAGCACGTCACCAGAGAAAGGGACAATCAGACTACTGTTTTCTTTACCACTTTTATTTTTAGTTACAGTTGTAGGTGTACTCCCTCCCTGTACTAAAGACCTGTATAGCATCAGGAGAATCTTTCCTTAGCTATTCTTTCTAGCAGTACTATCAGTAGTAAATTTACTAAAACTGGTCCCTGATGGCTGTTTTTCTACTGCGGTGAGGTACACACAGCACTCCTCAAAGTTTTGCAGTTTCCTTGATATGAAGCTCAGGAAAAACACAACTCAGATAACAGAATTACTAAAATTCCTTTCTTTACCTTATTTGAGATTCCTGTAAATAACAAACACTTCCTTCTTTTCATCACTTCTCATAAGACTCAAAATCCACACTGTACAAAGCAGCGTATGATGTATTCAGGCAATGTCTTACCCTGCCCAAAATCCAACTGAATTATAACAGTTTTCTAGGGCTATAAAAAAGAACTTAACTAATACCATACACCTAGTAGCTACTCTATGCTCAGAGCAGGTAAACAAGGAGAAATTTTAAAAGTAACTAAAGTACCAACAGTATATCCAAGTTCTATAAAGGACATTAGCTTTCAAGTACCAATAATAAAAGCTCCTACCTATCTCTGTCCTGGTGGGGCCAATCCCATTGTGAACTCTTAAGTAACTGGAATGACAAGAATCTGAGTCATCAATATCAAAATCGCCAAATTTGAGCTGAATTCGCTGCCCAGGCTTTACACGAATTTCCCATTCACAAACTGTGCTATTGGGAGAGGTCTGTGGGTAGTTTATTGAAGCAAGAGTTCCACTTTCAGGGCCCAGAACAGTGTGTCCACACCCATCACCTACAAAAGAACAAAAATAAACCAGTTACACGCGTTCATCTTCAAAGCTTCACTGGTGATTTAGTCATCCTGGGTTTTAGCAGTGGTATAAGATTTGTTGTTTTTTTAACCATACTAATCATGTTGCAACAAAACTCCAAGGTAAGTAGCATGCAGATGAACCAGCAATTGTGAGAAAATACCATTCAACTAATGTTGCCTAACGTTTAGCTTCTCATCATGGTGACCAGAGAGCTGCTACAACTTCCTCAACGAGATAAAAATTCATCCATAATGACTTAAAACATTGCACAGAGAGTACAGAAAGTGTCCCTGCTATTTCATGTTCCCTCAATACCTATGTACAGAAGAAAACAGTTTCTGAAAAGGAGGGAGAAACCCACCAATAAAACAAGAGCACATCAGTTTTACTGTTGTTACTGTATTCACAACACGATGAAAAAGAACAGAAGTGGGAAGACAATGGACAGCAAATACTCTACTGAAAATACCTGCCAGGTCTGACCATCATCAAACTGCTAGTGCATTGTTTTCTACTGTGCCACAATTTTAATGCAGTAATTAATTCTTACAGCTCTTTAGAGAACATGCTCAATTTTTCTGGATTTGTGCAACAAATTAAATTACAACTCCAACCTGGAGCCCTCTACCTAACATTTGAGTATTAATTTGAAACAGCAGTAACGATACTAAAGAAGACTTGTTTAACAAGTGGAAAAAATAGCACAAATTGTGTATTCTCAAAATCAAATTATAAAGAGCAAACTGATAAATCTATTTACTCAACAGCTAGACATTAATTTCCCTCAGTATGTAGTACAAGAAGTGTAAGAATTTGTGCGTTGTTTTGGAAATAAGAATGTTCTTTAAGTAACATCCATGATCACTGGTTTTTCATAAATTACTGTATCAAGGTGAAACAAAGTATTCCTGAGCACAAGGACACATCCAACAAAATAACATCTGCAATAACGTAAGCCCCACAAAATAAGCCTCATAACATCTCTGATTTATTTTTGTTAGCACTGGAGGCTAACAAGCCTATTTATTGAATTTAGTCCCATGAAATGGGACTCCCAATAAATTTGGGAGACAGTCCTGAAGGGCAAAGGGGTCCAGGAAGGCTGGGCGTTCTTCAAGAAGGAAGTCTTAAAGGCGCAGGAGCAGGCTGTCCCCATACGCCGTAAGAAGAACGGGCGGGGAAGACGACTGGCCTGGCTGAACGGGGAGCTCTTGCTGGGACTCAGGAAAAGAAGGAGAGTTTACCACTTGTGGAAGAAGGGGCAGGCGACTCAAGAAGAGTACAGGGATCTCGTTAGGTCATGCAGAGAGGAAATGAGAAAGGCAAAAGCCCAGCTAGAACGCAATCTGGCTGCTGTTGTTAGAGACAACAAAATATGTTTTTACAAATATATTAATGACAAGAAGAGAGCCAAGAAGAATCTCCATCCTCTATTGGATGCCGGGGGGAACATTTGTCACTAAGGATGAGGAAAAGGCTGAGGTACTTAATGCCTTCTTTGCCTCAGTCTTTAACAGGCAGACCAGTTCTCGTCAGGGTATTCAGCCCCCTGAGCTGGAAGACAGGGACGGCGAGGAGGATAAACCCCCCCATAATCCAAGAGGAAGCAGTTAACGACCTGCTACGCCACCTGGACACTCACAAGTCTATGGGGCCAGATGGGATCCACCCAAGAGTGCTGAGGGAGCTGGCGGAGGAGCTCGCCAAGCCACTCTCCATCATTTATCAGCAGTCCTGGTTAACGGGGGAGGTCCCGGAAGACTGGAGGCTTGCCAATGTGACGCCCATCTACAAGAAGGGCCGGAAGGAGGATCCGGGGAACTACAGGCCTGTCAGCCTGACCTCGGTGCCGGGGAAGATTATGGAGCAGTTCATCTCGAGGGCGCTCACAAGGCACGTGTGGGACAACCAGGGGATCAGGCCCAGCCAGCACGGGTTCATGAGAGGCAGGTCCTGCTTGACCAACCTGATCTCCTTCTATGACCAGGGGACCTGCCTAGTGGATGAGGGAAAGCTGTGGATGTGGTCTACCTGGACTTCAGCAAGGCCTTTGACACCGTCTCCCACAGCATTCTCCTAGAGAAGCTGGCGGCTCACGGCTTAGACAGGTGTACTCTGCGCTGGGTCAAAAACTGGCTGGACGGCCGGGCCCAGAGAGTTGTGGTGAATGGAGTTACATCCAGTTGGCGGCCGGTCACGAGCGGTGTTCCCCAGGGCTCAGTTTTGGGGCCGGTCTTGTTCAATATCTTTATCAATGATCTGGATGAGGGGATTGAGTGCACCCTCAGTAAGTTTGCAGACGACACCAAGTTGGGCAGGAGTGTTGATCTGCTCGAGGGTAGGAAGGCTCTGCAGAGGGACCTGGACAGGCTGGATCGATGGGCCGAGGCCAACTGTATGAGGTTCAACAAGGCCAAGTGCCAGGTCCTGCACTTCGGCCACAACAACCCCATGCAGTGCTACAGGCTTGGGGAAAGAGTGGCTGGAAAGCTGCCCAGCAGAGAAGGACCTGGGGGTGCTGGTTGACAGCCGGCTGAACATGAGCCGGCAGTGTGCCCAGGTGGCCAAGAAGGCCAATGGCATCCTGGCCTGTATCAGAAACAGTGTGGCCAGCAGGAGTAGGGAAGTGATCGTGCCCCTCTACTCGGCTCTGGTGAGGCCGCACCTCAAATACTGTGTTCAGTTTTGGGCCCCTCACTACAAGAAGGACATTGAGGTGCTGGAGCGTGTCCAGAGAAGGGCAATGAAGCTGGTGAAGGGTCTGGAGAACAAGTCTTATGAGGAGTGGCTGAGGGAACTGGGGTTGTTTAGCCTGGAGAAGAGGAGGCTCAGGGGAGACCTTATCACTCTCTACAATTACCTGAAAGGAGGTTGTAGCGAGGTGGGTGTTGGTCTCTTCTCCCAAGTAACTAGCGATAGGATGAGAGGAAATGGCCTCAAGTTGCGGCAGGGAAGGTTTAGATTGGATGTAAGGAAAAATTTCTTTACTGAAAGAGTGGTTAAACATTGGAACAGGCTGCCCAGGGAAGTGGTTGAGTCCCCATCCCTGGAGGTATTTAAAAGCCGTGTAGATGAGGCACTTAGGGACATGGTTTAGTGGGCATGGTGGTGTTGGGTCAACGGTTGGACTCGATGATCTTAGAGGTCTTCTCCAACCTTAATGATTCTATGATTCTATGAAATGAGTAGGCAAGGAACAGCATTATCATTTTCAAGATTTGACACTAGAAGGTCCAGAGATCGTATGAAAGAGATCTGTACACGTTATCCTAAAAGCAATCAGGACCTTTCAGGATCTTGAACAAAGTAAAGTAAGCAAAAATAGCAAAGACAAAAATCAGACTAGATATGCTGCTAAAAAAATGTCTTCGACACCACTCCAAATACATTCATTATCTGTAGGTCCATTTTACCCTTCAAAATTCATGCCTGTGTATACAGTTCCTACCAAGCAATTACAACAGATTTAATATTACATCAAGATTTCACACTCTAGAAATTCACAATGATCAACATCATTTGTATTGACAGATGTTTTGACAGCTAAAAGTGTCAGTCTGAAAGTGTTTCATATTACAGACTTATTAGTATGTGTAGTTCCTCTACAAAATGTGAAAAGGTAAGCTAAGCTTTAGGGACAAAAATTGTACACATATTTAAGAATTTTAACTAAATTTCAAAATTCTTAAATGTATTTCATGCAAGACTGAATGGAAAAGTAAGTCCAATGCAGCGAAGTGACTTGGGAAAAATAAACTGTGGTACTTTACTAGGTCTGATGAATCTGCTTGCAAAAGCACCTAATTTCTAGTAACAAAACCTATTCTCTTTATAATCTGAGCACTTTGAAAGATAGCTGCATGTTCTAAAAGCTAAAGTGCTGCTGGTATACACAGAATCACACACACATGCAAACTGCAGCTTTTTTTCTTGCTAGCAGTCTTCAGTCAAAATGATGCATCTTCTTTGGAAGAGGTAACTGGAATATCTGCTTCAGTAAAACCAAAAGTTCTATTTGTAAAGCTGTTGTTTAGCCATGTTTTTCTTCATCCAATTTTAGCAATTTGCTTTAAAACACTTTGTTCCATCCCATGACAAATATTATTTCCATTTGGGTGACAGCTGATAAATTACTTTCCTAAATTACTGTTGTTCTAATACATGAGACACAATTGTCCAGTGTTACAAAGAGGTAACTTAAACCGTATGTTTTGGGTATCATTTTAATCCTGGTTTCTTTCCAAAGGCATGTTATAAACCTAAGAGTAAGTGCAAGATTTATCATTCAAAACCTGTATGGTCTTGGTTCATTAGTTAGTAAACATTTAAATGTCAGATTCCTTATTAGTCACAATATGCTTAACTGTCAAGAAAAATACTGGTTCCTTTGCTAGTAAACTGGCTTTTTGCAAGCAAGTACTCACACACATTATAAAATACATGGAACTTATTATATTAACAACAATAAAAACAACAAATATATACTAGGTCTTTAGTCATGGTGATATTTGTGGCTACTATTTCAAAACTCTTTATACTGAGACATGTAAAATTAATTTTCAACATAAGCAGCAGTCAGTTTTAGGTTATGTCCTAAATAAAAACAATGAGCCAGTTAACCAGTTCTGTGCTTTTCCTATCCTGTGACAGGGGCAAGCAACTGTTTACTCATTTACAGATTTAAAATATTATGCAGATACACTAATACAGTGGCCTTCTGAACATGAAATCATAGCAGCTTTCACCTGTATGGGCAGATACATTGCTCTGAGTGCATTTTAAGGAAAATAAAAATGCTTGCATGATCTAGAATACTTGGTAGTTAATTATTTCTCATTTCAATGGGCCTATTATTGCAATGCAGTAACCACACAAATGCTATTTCTTACAACCAGGAATACCAATAATGCACATGATTATGTATCTTTGATTCTTCCCCACACTTCTGCATCTTAAGCCTATGCTGCTGGAAGTCAAAGACAAAGAAGAGCTTGGGTCTCTTCTTTGACCCAAACAGTACTTTTTCTGTAAATTCCTCCAGTTAAAAGTCGAAAAGATCATGCCTAACATTTCTTTAAACCATCCTCTTCACTGTTTGCTGTTCAGCTGTCTCAGGCATGAAATAATACCGGCACTGCGTTTGTATGATGAACAGGGCACACCTTCCTGATGAGAAAAGCAAAAGAACTCCAAAAACACTCTTACACGTTTAGGTGATGAAATGCAAATAAAATATTGTAAGTTTTAAAAAGACATTGAGACTTTTCTTTTAAAGACACATCACTAAGAAATGTCAAATTTCCCCTTGTAGCTTGGAACAATCAGTCTTGTTTCCAGTGGCTAGATGGAAGAAGTTTCTAATCTGTCTCACACAATTTAATGGAAATGCAAATCTCAAATCTCCCTTTTGTTGTAGGCTTTCTTGAAAACATGCAAGGAAAAATACACCTCTAATCTGTCCATATTAAAGAACCCACTGTCAAATCATACTAGAAAGGAATGGAAAGGAAAAAAAGTTGTGCTGAACTCCATCTACAGCATCATCTTACTATGAAGTCAATTTTTAAAAGTAGCTCATTCTGACTGGACATTTTAGATCTCATTTTGTTGTGTGTTTCACTTAGGTTAGTGATAGCAGAAGTGCCAGACACTTTTTAAAGATTACCATTGCATGTCCGGCATGCAATATACAGTCTGCCAAGGGCAGCAGCATCATTCAGGAGCTATTTGGGAATTTCTAAAAATCGTACTTCCAGTGAAACTTGCAGAACAACGAAACCTCATTTTATTTTATTGGTACTATAAAAGGGTAGTTCTTGAGCCTATGTAAGTGGTGCTTCATCATTTCTGCCAAAGTTGTATAAATACCATCAACTCCAGAGATACATACATACATCCTGTATCAGGGGACCAATCTGCAATACTCAGCAATTTCTCCAAGAAAAAGACAAAGTACAATTCTTTGCACTACAGCCACATATATAGGAGCATTCGCTACTTCATTCATTTGGAAGTCATTAATTAAGTGCCACAGAATCTTTTGCTTCTGCTAATCTGTGTGCACGAGAGTGGAATATCTGAGAACACATAGAAGAGACAGACGTCAATTCCTACATTAATTATTCCTGAACGGGCTGACAACTTCTGTTGTCAACACACAGCTCAACCAGTCTCTTGCTTTCTTTCAGCCCTCTCTGTCACACAACAGACCTACTGCACTTGCAGAACAGATCAAGCTCTTCACAGAAGCACCAGATCACCTGCACATACACATTACACCTGACATTTGCTGGAAGGTCTGCAGATATGCATTGAATTTCATGTGTCTTGAGGACCATGTTCACAGCAAACATGAATAAGCTTGGCTCTTCATCAAAACGTGTGTTAGAAACATGGGTGCCTCTTAAGAAGCCGGTAGAGGAAAGCAGACTGCTGTCGTCAGGAGTACCATTCATCTCTTCTGCAGGCGCCTTTGAATGCAGTCTGGATGAATTATCCTGATAGATTACGTATGACCCCCGGGCAATGGCACGCTCATGTCTGATGCAATCGTGCAGATGATTTAAAACGATTTCTCATACCCAAGTTCTTTACATCAACAAAATACAAAACTTGAACTAACACAAATATACCAAAATGCATTGGATAAGAAGAAAATGCGAAATTTAATAAAATTAGAGGACACTGCACATGCAGGAGTGGGTGCTAAGTACTCTATGAATACCCACAAAAAAGATTAATTATTCTTTATAGTTGTTGAAGTCAATTAATCAGAATTTTTTCCCCCTGAGATTGGCTGCTGTTAGTGACTGCTAATCTTGTTCTCACTACCAAAACATGTTAAAAATTAATCTTTAAGACTAGAGAATGCTTTCCCATTCCTTACTTGGAGAAGAGAGAATGATAAAATAAAGACATCAGACAGTTTAAGATTACAGTCTATAAGGCATAACTGATGCATATCAAAACACTGATCTCAATTTTAACACGTGGCACTGCCTTTTGAACAGACTTAATTTAACCAGTGGGTTTCCTGAGAAGATTTTACATATATAAGCTATGATTTTCTGTAAGTTTGTAACTACATACAGGATGTAATTAAATCTTTCTTAACTAAACAAAGATAGAACCAAATCTATTAGTTATGTAAGCAAAAAGATATTTTAAAGCATTCATTTTAACTCCAAATACACAACTCTTTCTGATTCAATGCACCACTATAATTTCTCTTCTTCTGTTTAGCTCCTGTGCTCTGCATTTCCCTGCTCTTTATCAGTGTGCCGCTAAAAGACACTGCATCTAGTTTTTGCTTTTCTCAGTGTGTGCAAGAAAGTTTACACAACCAACAAAACAGTTCCATGAATAAGAAACACTGAGGAATTAAGACCACAAAGACATCAAGTTCTAAATAGCTTTTTCAGGTATTTTCAAATGCCCTTATTTGTGCCCTCCAAACTCATTTCTGTTTCCACCAAAATCCACAGAACTATGTTCTTCAGGAAGGAATCTGCTCCTCTGTCAGAACAAGCCAACAAGCACACAATCCACCTTCATCTTTACGCCATTTATTTGCCTGAGTAACACACTAGCTTGAGCATTTCATCCCATTACAGATGTTTCACAACATAAAATACCCCACACTTCCACAAGTGAGGCCATAGGTCCATAAACACTTGAAGGCACTTTGAATTAGTGCAGCCACAGACAAAAGCAAGCCTTGTCTGCCTCTCGCTTTTGGCCACTTGTTCTCACACCCCTTCTGGTACTGGAGGTAAACACTTCTGCAGCCACATGGTAAACCAGACCAGGGACTTGAGATAAAAATAGGTGTTAGTTTTAACCTAGAGCAATCCCCTAATTTATTTTAGTGTGCACATGCAGCAGTGCCTTCCCCGACAAGAGGGATAGGACAGTGTGAGAGTAGGGAAACACCAGCAACTGCTTCTTTCACCAGCACTGCCAGCCTGTGTTTGCATTTTAAACAACCTTGAATCACAACCAGAAATGTAGAAAACATCCCTCCCCTGGGAAGACCAGTCACACAAGAGCGGCGCACTGGCTTCAGGAACTGAGCTGGCTGAAGACGAACCAGTGCCCCTACCCATTCCCACAGCACAGTGTTAGATTTCAGCCAACTCACCTCTCTAAGGCAGCTCATTGTGCCAGTGGTAGGGCAAGGAAAGGAGGGCAGGTGGGATTACAGTTGTCTCAGCTTGGATTGATTTACTTGCTGTGGGGCACCCTTAGAAAGGTAATGAAATTACAGGTTGAGGTTTAACAAAGATAGGAACAGGACAAAAGGTAAAGCACAAGAAGCATTTTGCCTTTCAAATTGTTGGCAGCTTAGTAGTGGGGGGGGAGGAGGAGACAGAGTCTGATTCTTGCTCTTATAGCAAAAGGACAAAATTTAAGATGCCATTACAACAAAATTTTACTGTTTTCATTTATAATGCTAGCCACATGCTAGGCTAGTGATAATTAGCACTTTATTATTTTCATCTGTACACACAGCTTTTCAATCGCCATCTCTGGAAATGCAGTCTTAGCTTTCAGCCACCGAATTTTACACAAAAGAGTAACACTCAGCCTTGCTAAATTTAACATCCAAAAATACGGTAACATTTTAAAACAAATTATCTCAAACTGTTAAATCATCAGAGCAGGTAAGACATTCGCTTCCTCTGCTATCATGTACTAACCAAACTGACTACTTCAAAAGAACAGAAAAGAAAGATCAGCTGTATAAGACTGTTTTGCAGAGCTTTTGCTTATTGATGTCAGGGAAATGATGTGAGTAAGTCCCCAGGGACAGCTATGACTTGCTTAAATAGTATGCAGGCAAAAGCAGCCTACAAAGACAGGCTAGCCATGGTGGAAAAGTGATTTACACGAGGATTCTGTAAGAGGCCTCTGCGTTCAGTGATACATAATGCAGAAGCCCTCCTGATCTGCTGCCCATGCTGAATCATAGTGACAGCTCATGTCTTTTGTCTGGCACACGGAGCTTGCCCACTTCCCAAGACACATCATTTACTTAGCAATCTGCACCAACACTTTCATAAAAACAAACACTGTTGTGCTTCAGTGCTCTAAGCGCTACACAGCAGAAACACAGCTGATGAAGGAAATGAAAAATAACACACACATGGTCACACAAAACTCTATGAGAATAAGCAGTAGTCATGGTCAGAATGGGCTTTAAATCTCTTGTAAGGTGTTCAAAATCCTCACCACACCAGGACCAAATGAAATTTCACAAGTCATACATATGTCAACAAAGAAGCAAAAAATTCTCCAATCATACCAGTAACTCACATGCTAAATTAACACTGCAGTCATCTTTTTCTCTCTTCCATTATCAGTTCATAAATGAGACCGCGCCGCCTACACTGCAGATCCATGGTGACATACGTTCATCTAAATACCAGCCGCTGCAGTACCATCTTGCCTTTTATAAACAGCTGTGACTTCCTGTCCTGGCCACTGCCAGTGCTTATTGTGCCCTTGTTGAGCTGTATGGCAGTTTTATACCCAGGTTACCACCCTATCTGCCTTTTACTGAGTAAGGGTATGGGTATGGGTCAACAGAGGTCTAACAATCACTGGAGCCTACACAATGGAGAGGATGCAAGGTAGGGACAGGGAGGAGAGGGTGAGACAGCAGCAGCCAGTGGTAAAAATCATGTTTGGCTACTGTGGTATCAACAGAAGCCGGCAGGAAAAAAGCTGATGGTTTGGGTAACTGAACAAAGAACAGTGGGGCATCTAGGTGCTTTCAAAAAGAAAACCTCAAAAAACAGTTGGAATTATTTGCACCCTGTAGTTGCACCAAGAACAGTGACTTTAAATATCTGTTTCTAACCCTCTTTAAAGTTTTTCATCCAACTGGTGAAACAGTAACACTCCACATCTCTACACCAGTATTTCCTTCTGCCTGTGTAGGTGACATACAGCATCATCTTAATTTCTAACACTCATTTTCAACTCTAATTCCAAAATTACGATGGGGACTGTTTGGGGTTTTCCCATTGTGAACAACATGGCTTCATTCTAGCGTCATGAAATATAATACACAATCTGTTCTAAAAGGTAATTCATTTCTAATTTTGCCTTGTAGATGTTCCCTTAAAAGGAAGGTATTTTCACACTTGTGACCCTCTATGAATACAATCAATAAAACAAACAATATGTACTACTGAATAATAAGATGATTAATTAGGAAGATGACAGTAAATTTACACACTTGAGTCACTGGTTTTTAAGTGCCAAAATTATCACAAAAGTATAGCAAGAGCATGTAAGAAGTCAGTAGTGCGTGAAGCTCCAGTAAAAACTCTCTGTGAACTTTAAACTTGCCCATCAGCTTTGCTGTAATTTCTTCACAGCAAGAAGGATGCCTTGTGTTATAGAACCGCAGATCTGAAAACAGCTCTTTAAAAATGAAGAGATAAAGTAATGAAAATGCTTTATTTGACGTTTTCAAATATACTTGAGAAAAAGATAAAAACTGATCACAACTGGACTTCATATGTAAGTGTTCAAAGCATTAAATTTAATGCATCTCTCTTTCCACCCTTGTGACACTGAGACATATTTTGACACCTGTATACAACGGCATAAAAATAGAAATTAACAGATAACGTGGTTCAGGGCTTCCTGGTTTCACAAAACTCACGGATCTGTAAAAGAAAAATTAAGCACCAGTGGCTTCTTCCCACCACACTGAACAAGGTAAGATGTTTTTCCCCACATCTTAATCATTTTGGAGCAAAGTTAAAATGACCAGATACAGATTTAACTGGCTACAGTCCTGCTAAAGATGCAACAGCTGGTAACTATGAAAACCTTTGCGGACTTGCTGGCAAACGTAAGTGCACAACATACTCCACATACACGCTAGATCACTGCAGTAAACTATCCTTTCAGAGTCAGAATCTCCTAACTCTGAGAAGTAACCAAGCAAAATCACACCACTGTAATTCACCTTCTGTTTCCATTGCTTTCCTCATTCACCTTTCCACTCAAGATATTGAGGATCTTTCACCTGCCTCATTCCTGTGGGGTTTCTCTATACAAAAAACATTTACATCCAAGCAGCTATACAAGTTGCTTGTCTTGCCAAGTCTAATTAACATGCCACTTTAGTTTCACCTCAATATAAAACTAAAAGCACAAAAATAGGATGTATAAAGAGAACTGTGACAAAACTGCTGAAACAGTTGTTTCTATCCCCCTCCATCAATATCTGAAGCTCCAACTGGGCACTGAAACAAGTACGACTTCTACTCCAAGAATCAGCAATTAAGAGACCTGAAAAGGTTTCTTCTTCACTGTTGTCCTGGTTTCGGCTGGGATAGAGTTAATTTTCTTCCTAGTAGCTGGCATAGTGCTGTGTTTTGGATTTAGTATGAGAATAATGTGGTAACACACTGATGTTTTAGTTGTTGCTAAGCGGTGCTTATACTAAGTCAAGGACTTTTCAGCTTTCCATGCTCTACCGACTGAGAAGGCTGGAGGTGCACAAGAAGCTGGGAGGGGGCACAGCCAGGACAGCTGACCCAGACTGGCCAAAGGGATATTCCATACCATGTGACGTCATGCTCAGTATATAAACTGGGGAAAGCTGGCCGGGGGGCCGCTGCTCAGGATCTGGCTGGACATCGGTCGGCGGGTGGTGAGCAACTGCACTATGCATCACTTGCTTCATATATTCTTTTGTTATTATTATTATATTTTATTTCAATTATTAAACTGTTCTTATCTCAACCCACGAGTTTTCTCACTTTTACCCTTCCGATTCTCTCCCCCATCCCACCGGGGCGGGGGGAGCGAGCAAGCGGCTGTGTGGTGCTCAGTTGCCAACTGAGGTTAAACCACAACAACAGTTAAGCAACATTTGATTGCCCAATCTAAGTCTAGGAAAACCACAAATGGAACATTGAATATGAGGAGAAAATGACATTTAGGGATGAAAAATAATTAACCTTTTGCAAATCTGAAATAATTTTACAAAATATTTATTTACAAGCTTTGTTTAAATGCTAGACCAAGATCAGCAGTATTAGTGTAATATGACTAACAGCATCACTCTGGGAAGCTTTTACACCATCATCTTTTTTGAAACTGGGACAGAAATGTTACCTGCTTACAACCATTTACAGAACCATACCAAGCTTTTCAAGGTCCCTTTTCCACCACCAATAATATTTCTCAAGGATATATCAAATGGCTATCTCCCACAGCACTTCAACCAAAGAACCAAGAAAATAAGCATATTGTTTAAAGAAATGGTTCTATCAGAACAACCGCTGTGAGGAAGAAAAGTTAAAAAAGAGAACCCATGTGGCCTCATGCACAAGACTGGAATTTCAGCAAGGCTGATGATCCAAAGATCAGTAGCTGGCAGGATTATCATTCTGATGGATACTACTCCAATCTTGGATGACAAAACCTCTTCCTTGAACTAAAAGTAAATTTGGAAGAACTTCAAAAATCTGTGAGGAAGGTGTAGAGGGGGGATTAAGAAGGGAAGTTATAAAGCGGGGAGGGGAATGTTTAATAAAGCATATAGATGATCTGACCATTGATTTTATTTTCATTTTTCAGTTCGTAAATGATGCATAATCTCTGGAATATGGTTAATAAGGTAGTCTCCTGTGATTTTGCTGGAGCTGAATTGAGTTTTTGCATCATAAAGAATGTAGGAATGTTAAAATGTAATACATTTATTTAAAACTTTTACTGAACAATGAAAAATGTTAACAAAACCAAAGATAGCCACACAGAACACGAAAAAAAAAATCTGAAAATATCTCATTTTCTTTTTTTTTTTTTTAATACTACAATTAACAAAACTGATGTAATACAGTCTTGCCAATGAAAGACAAACTTTGGCATAAAGAAAGCTCTGGAGAAATATTTCTTAAAAAAAACCCAAAACAAAACCAAAAAAACCCAAAATGAAACACACACACACAAAAACCTCCAGACTTTACCTCTCAAAAAGAAAAAAGTGTCAAGTTTTAACCTCTCTGATTCTAATTTATAGGTCATTTTACAGAAAGATGGATTCACAGTACTGAAGACCAGAAGGGCCCTTAAGTATGATTTCTTGTATACCACAACTACTTACAGTTGGCTAGTCATGATGCTAACCAAAGGAAATTTAGGATATTGCATTAAATTTAACTTTCCATAAAGTCTTCAGACTTGATTTAAAGGTATCTTGAGAATTTTTAACTATAGCTAGCATACTTTAAACACTTGGAGAGGGAAAAACAAACAAACAAGCAAAAAAAAAAAAAAAACCAACAAAACCCCCAAACCGCCAAACCAACTGTTTCTAACTTATTCTTAAAAAATACACCTACTTTATTTATGGCATATAAGGAATTCATCCATTATTCAATACTACTATTGCCAAGAATGACACAATTAAGTTCATAAACTTTATTCAGCTTACACAAAAACATTTACTAATGCAACAGCTATGTATGCTATCATAACAAAGGTGCAGAACTGGAACTTTCCTAATTGTGTTACCCTTCAAACACAAGATGCATGGAATTTCTATTAATAGGACAGAAGTTCATTCAGTCGAAAACTTAAAACTTCGTACTTTCAGTAAGATATGAAGAACAGAGGTTCTGAAGGTCAGCAGTCAAATAATTGTAAGAAAATAATGACCACCTGGGTCAAAATACAGAACACCTATCCTACACAGAGACCACTGAACAGGCCAAAACATCCTCTTCATGTTAGCAAAAATTAAAAGCAAGCACATCACATCTGACAAGTACATATTCAGCCCCCATTTACACATATTCTGCTTCCAGGAATCCTTTTTCTTTAGAAGGATTTACCTTATTAAAATGATTACCAATAGCTGCTAAGAATCCTTGCACTTCTAATGGCTCATGCGCTTAGTATTCTATGTTACATTGTTACTGTAAATGTATTTCAATTGTTTTATATCTAGGGAGGTCAACTCAAATCACAGTCTCACTGCAAACTTGCAATGAAATATTTAGAAGTATGAGTTGTCACTTATTGTCAAAGATAAACACTCATGTGCTTGATTTTCAGGGTGCAACTAGTCTTACCAAAGTCAAACGGATAACTAATGACTGAGCTTCAGCACCCATCAGCTGTTTGCTGGTCTAAGGCTTACAGACTGTTAACTCATGGTAAATTATTTTTATTCCAGTATTTGCAGAGAAAAAAGAATCTAACCCAAACAGAACTGACAACCATAAACAAAGAGATTTTGTAAGAAATGCCAACAGGAAGCATCCAAATGCCATAAGCAGTATCAAATGCCTGTATATCAATTCCAAGGTCCAACTGATTGAAGTAACTGAGATACCGGTAGCTAAACAGGTATGAACTATCTGCCTTAAATTCATTTTTGAAAAGTTTAGCTACCATAAAGAAATGTTACCCTTTTACAGCTCTTCACCAAGGGAAACTAAGTGGTCACGCAGGGAAACAGCAGAAATGACATGCCCAAAAAGAAACAGCACAGGTTAAACGTTTCTTACTCATCCAAGGGTCAGGGTTTGTTTTCTTTTTCAAACACTAGACAAAGAATTCTTCAAACAAAAGCCATTTTCAAAATCAATGCTATTCTGTGGGCCAAATGTCAAATCACTATCACATTTTCAAGTATAATTTTTAATTCAAATAACATAAAAAGTGTTCAAATATAAAGCAACAAGCTCAAATAGAATATGAATAGCACAGCTCAAGCTGTTTGCCTCAAATAATGGAGGCAAAGCATGAAGCTTAGCAAAATCTAGTATTTCACAGTCTTACCACATTAATGAACAGGCTTCACAGACAATAACCCACCACTCTGTATAAAAAACAGCACTGAAAATTTTATAGATCCAATTTTAATGCAAGTTGCTACATGGCCTTTTATGTCACCGTTACTACTGCTCCCCTCCCCACCCCTCCTAACCTCAGTTTAGTAACAAATCCACAATCTACGCTTGGACAATGGTTTCAGCTATACCACTATTTAAAAAAAAGGACCACGGATGTTCCATAATATTTGATTAAAGAAATTAATCTGAAAGCAACTCTTAATCAGAAAATGCAGGCAGAGAGGGAAATCCTTTGACTACAAAACAAATTCTAGGTAATCCTAACCGCTTCCCCAAAGCACAGGGTGCAGCTACAAAGGTGGGGGTGACACGCAATAGCTTATTTAAAAACCTGTCAAAATATGGATAAAATAACCAATATAGAAACATTTGCCAATACATCCAGCAGCAATTCCAAAAAGGATTGCATTTGTACTGATAACTATCTGAGCTATCAAAGCTGATGCATTCAAGGCAGCACTTAACTAGCTGATGACTGAAACTATACAGAACAGCAGAGATCACATTAAAAACGTAATGCATCATTTCCCAGAGTATAAAGCAGGTGGCAGAATTGCAGAAAAGGAGATGGATTATTTTTCTCTTCTGTGAATAACGTAAGAAAACATTCCTCCAAATCTTGAAAGCTGAACATCTCCGTTCAGTAGCAGGAAAATAATTTTCCTAAAGACTGCACTAATATGCTAGAAGGTCACTGGCTTGAGATGCACACGGTAACAGCATACAAGCTTCTGAAAGAACATTTTTAACACTAGCTCAGATACTTGATTTTTATAGCCATGTACACACACACACACATATATATAAAACCAAAGTGCATTGTACTGCTTAAATCCAAAGCAAAATGCAATACATTCTGGGATCAAGTATGAGAACTCTAAGAGTGTTTAAACAAAATGATGATTCCTGCTTTATTTAGAGGAGCGGACCAGGCTAGCGCGACCTCAACAGGCTTCCGAAGATGAGCTGGGCTGAACAGAATCAGTACTGCGAGGCAACCTCCCAGAAAGGATGTCTCTGCAGAACACATGTATGTACCTTCTGCCCACCAGACCCACTTAACCACTTCAAATAAGGCTCAGTAACTGGAGTAGGAAAAATAACTTTGCTGACATTTTGTTTTCAAAAGCAAAGAATTTTCACCATTTTTAGGTCTATACTTCCAATACCAGCTCACTCCCCCCCCCAGGAAAAGCACTCCTCCACACAATTCTCTAGAGTACTGCTCCTCCTCACCACATCTATCTTCAAGGTGCAATGCTGGGAAGTGAAAAAGAGCATCAGAAAACCTGAATCAGCAGACATGTCAGCTAAGCCTGGCAGAACTTTAAGTCCTGGTCTTGAAAAATTATTCTGTACTTCTCAGCACAAGGATGAAGGGGATTTGCCACAGCACTCCTGCCTACATGGTACCAATCCCGGAACCCTCAAGAGTCTGTTTTCTGCACAACTGCCTCTTCAAAACACTCTGCATTCCTAAGTAAAACTGTCCTATTAGCAAAACCAAATAGTTGAATAGAGCACTGCCCTCCGCATCATAAAAGGCTTATTCTAATGTTAATTTGAAGGATAATATATGTCTCATCCAAAGAGCTGGGGGTCTTTTTAATCAAAATAATTCCTTATGTGTTTGGCTGTGACTCTATTCCTCCCAGATGAGCCCAGCCAAGGACAATGAGACACCACCAAATCTAATGTAGCAAGAGTAGAAAATGGTACTTCGTATGAAGGGCAACACATGACAATTGCTCGTATGGCAGATGGTTTTGTGGTAGTGCTTTATAGTCACATGCCAGGAGGTCTCTGCAGCAGGATAAGACACCTGCAATGGGCTACCTTGGCAGCTGGAACCCTTGTCAGTCCCCTGTTCCAGAAGGAAAGCATCTCTTCCAGGACATCTAGGGAGAAGCTACAGCCTGTCTCACTCTCCCCCACTCTTGCCCAGCTGATGGGTATGTAGCTAGAGCCACCTTCTCTTTGTCTGCTTCCTTCTCCTCAAATTAAGCCACCTCTGTTCCAAACCTATAGTTGGAGGACATTGTTAGATCCTTTCAGGCTTGAAGTTCCCAACTGGAAGGTTACCTTAGTGACCAAAAATGGCAGACAGTTATTTCCAAGTCTGAAACAAAGTTTAAGGAAACAAAGTTCACAAAATCACACAGCTAGTTCTAGTCTTCCCACCCCAGGAACTTCTGAACTCAGCATACTGCAAGCAAAATGCAGCAACTTCAGTGATAAAGGCACTGAGACACCCCTGTACAGTAAGTGGCCAGGAAGTCGCAACAGTCACTACAGTTCTTTGTTTCAGCCACCAACATCTGAATGATCACGAGCTATTTCGGATCCTACAGAAAGGCAGAGGCTAGGCTGACAGACCAGCATGTGCCTAATTCTGGACTGACCACAGTCAAAGCCACCATTGTCTTACTGCCTTGCCAGACAGACAGGCAGAGGTGAGACCAGGAGCACTGCAGCAAGAAGGGGAGGGCACACAGAGGAACTGAAGAGGAACAGGGAACACACAACGGATCCAGGAATACTGCAGTTCAATCACAAAACACAAGGCCATGGAAAACCATTTCATCAGGCTCAGTGTACACAGAGCCATTAGTTCTTTCGCTTAGCTTTTCAAGGTCATGGTAACTCAGCACCATACATTCAAAAATTCTTTTTCTCTGCTACAGTGAAGCAAGAATTTTTAAGCTACAGTGATGAATCACCTTCTTGTACTTTCTTCAACGAGGTTTGAGTGTATAACAACATCCTTATGGGTTGATATTTGTTTAGAACAAAATGGCAATCACATTCAAAAACAAGCATCCAGAGTTAATTTTTTTAAGAAAAAGTTTCAAACAAATCTGCTTCAAATCACTTGGGTATCCACTTCAGAATCTGCAGTTCATTTTTAACTTAAGGTTTTATTCCAGTTTCACATGCAAATCAGTATCCACTAGGAATCCCAACAGATGACTACCAAACTACATGTGTGATAACAAAGTTCTTGCTCCACAGACCCTACAATTTTCATACCTTCAGAATAACTGAGACATTACTCAACTTCTATTTTGATGAAAGCTAAGCAACCATTTCCCTCTTAGCTGTTTTATAATGTTTCTCTACATCCAAAAAAAGGTTAAACTTAACTAACAAACAGGCCGTACTGAATTTATGTCAATAGCTGAACTTCTGTTAAGAGCACTGTTTCTCAAAATGCCACCACAAAGAGCAGGAAGCTTATATGGTGCTGGCTTGCTTTCATTCACACCTGCTTAATTACATGAAAAACAACTAAAACACTTTAAGTATTTTTTAAACACCAATTTCCTTGCAACCAGGAGCTAGAGTCACTACAGAATTGTTTGAAAATCACAAGAGCTGACTTGCACAGCCATCGGCTGGACAATCCCCTATGCATGAGACTGTATGAAACGCAGCACGGGGTACTTTTCTGTTGAGTCATTTTCAGTGTTTCTGAAGGTGTTCAACCTCATACAAAATGCTCATATTTTCCAAGACAGTGAGACGCTCAAGTTCAAGACCTTGACCAAAGAATGTTGAATTACATACACTGAATGTTTTTCAATATGATAGACTGAAAAAATCTCACTTGAATCCTACAAGATAATACAGTGGGCTACTAAGTGAAAAGCATATTCACCACAGCAGTACCTGCACTTTTTCATTCCTCAGTTTGCAGCTATCTGGAAGGGGAGGAGGAAAACAACATTTGACCCGATATTCAAAACAAGTTTCACATTGACCAAAACCATATTGTTATTTTTAAATCAGTTCATACTAGTGAGGTGCTCTACAGAAAAGCATGTGAGAAATGAAAACACTCTATCTTCAGAACAAGATTTAAATACCATGTAGTATGTGAGGCTTAGAGCTGCTGAACAGTGGAAAGAAAATGAACAGTTGCTTATTAACAGAGGATCAACCTCCCTAATGGAATGAATGAGGCTAGGTTCCCACATAGTATCATTTATTGTATTTTTATAAAAGAGGTTAAAAGCGACTTTAACTGTGGAATTTCCTGAGCTTTGGGTACTTTCATTGGCAATCAACATATGCTCTTAGAGGCCTGTGCATATATTTAATACACTAATTTAGTAACAGCTTTGTGCAGACCCTTCATGAGCAAGACAGCAGTTTCATTTCTGTATGGGACTCCTTACCCAAAGTAGAACTATGCCAGCATTTAAAGATACAGGATATGGGCTCCCCAGCCTTCTCTGGAATAAGATAAATGAAAATATTTTGGCAAGGAAACAGTTCCTCACAAGCAGAACTTTTCTTAGAAGCTCCAACAGTTTCTCATACTGAAGAGCATTGTATTCAACACCGCCACAGATTCTAACCTTAAAACAAGCTCTGCTTTTTGTTACCAAATAAAGTGAAGCTTGTCAATAAAGAGGTTCCCCTCCTGCTCAAAAGCAAGACTTCTGTGCAAACTTTAAGCATTAACTAGAGGGACACTGTAAATTGAAATTCTGGGTAGGAGCTCTTCAGCTGTTTCTTTATCTTTCAGTACAGAAAGATAAAATGAACAGCATACTTAAAAGCGTGCTGTCCACGCAGTCCCACTTCTTGCTGCATGGTCCCACCCCCTCCAGCACACCTCTGACCACTCACTGAGCCAATTCGACTCAATAATCTGGAGGAAAATTATGACTCATCCCTCCCCCCCAGTTATTTCAGTTTTCCCCTAGAATAACAAACTCAGCCTACACACCAAAAGGTCAGACAAGTGTCAGGTCAGCACAAGTATTCAGAGTGTGATGCTCCTACAGCATGAACTATCACCTTGCCTGCTGCCTGACTCACCCAGCAGCAGCCTTCGAAAGACTAAATGTTAAAATTGCCCAATTTCCTCTCAAAGCAAATGGGTCTTCTCCTCCTCTATTATAAATTAAAACAAAACAAAATCAGGTATGCCCAATGCTTATTAACGTTAAGTTCGTACATGTATAGGTGTGCTGGTTTTGGCTGGGATAGAATTTTCTTCACAGTAGCTAGTATAGGGCTGTGTTTTGGATTTGTGCTGGAAACAGTGTTGATAACACAGGGATGTTTTTGTTACTGCTGAGCAGTGCTTACACAGTGTCAAGGCCTTTTCTGCTTCTCACACCACCCCACCAGCGAGGAGGCTGGGGGTACACAAGAAGTTGGGAGGGGACACAGCTGGGACAGCTGACCCCAACTGACCAGAGAGATATCCCATACCATATGATGTCATGCTCAGCATAGAAAGCTGAGGGAAGAAGGAGGAAGGGGGAGACGTTCGGAGTGATGGCGTTTGTCTTCCCAAGTCACCGTTACGCGTGATGGAGCCCTGCTTTCCTGGGAATGGCTGAACACCTGCCTGCCGATGGGAAGTGGTGAGTGAATTCCTTCTTTTGCTTTGCTTGCATGCACGGCTTTTGCTTTACCTAGTAAACTGTCTTGATGTCAACCCACGAGTTTTCTCACTTTTACTCTTCCAGTTCTCTCCCCAGCCCACCGGGGGGAGTGAGCGAGCAGCTGTGTGGGGCTTAGTTGCCGGCTGGGGTTAAACCACAACAATAGGAACATACTTAAAATTAAATGCAATTAGCTGGAAATAAGATAAAAAGGTAAGTCAACGTGACTAGCTTGCTCTATGGACACATCTCTGACCCTTTTCCATTCAAAAAATTAATTAAAATGTGTGCTTAACAGTACAGCGCATATACTTCTGATTCCCTTTGTGCACTGAAATACAGCATTTGTGACATTCAAATATATTTCCATCTCTCTTTGAGATGTACAGAAAGTTATGTGAAAACAGAGTTGAGTTTCCAAAACGAAGGAAGACCAGTGCAAGAAGCAAGCAGAATTGAAAAACATAAAATTTCTCTTCTCAACCCCTGTATTCACAGAAGTGAAAGTTTCAAGATGCTGTCAAAACATTCACTCCCACCACTTTCTCTGAAGCATATGATCAAAGTGACAGTTACTGTGGCATCCTCTGATCTTCTGCCATGAAGCGACCAAATTGTGCCTCATAATTTTCAAAGTGCTAAAGCCTGATCAGTAACTCCACCCGAGGAGGAGAAATCTCGCCGATTTCTCTAAACAAAAAAAACAACCCCGTCTAGCACACATTCCGGACTCTCGCCCCTATATAGGCTTCTACATACTCTTGGGCGCGTGTAAGTTTATTTTCACAGCAAGCGAATCTCCCCTTTACCCGCCTCCTGGCTCACACCACTCCACACAGAGCCTGCGGAGGAAAAACCCAGGGGTCACCCGCGGCTCGGGCAGCCTCCCCCAGAAACGGGACGTTTTTCGAGACGACAAACGCCACCACACCCTCCGCCCTCGGACTGTCCTTGTGCCCCCAAGCTACCTCCGCAGCCCAGCGTCTCCCCCCCTCCTGCGCGTCCCCTCGGCCGCGCCCCGCCCGGGTGAAGCCCGCCCGCCCCCAGCTCCCCCTGGGGTCGGAGCTCGGGGGCGGCCCAGGCCCGGCAAACTTCCCCGGACTTGGGGGGCGTGGGGGCTGCCTGAGGGAGCCCCCACGCTCCCCGACGGGGCGGGTACCCCACAACAGGGGAGCGGGGAGGAAGAAATGGGGGTTTCCAAGAACGGGACTCTTCTTTCGCCCTTTGTCGGCCAGGGAGGGGGCAGGCTCGGGGTGTGGGGCCCCATGCCAGGGGGAGACCAGAGGCGGGAGCTCCCTCTCCCCGCAGCGGAGTCCCGGAGAGTTGGTTTCCCTCCCCCGCCCGGCCGTCTCCCCTCTCCCCGGCCGTCGGGCAGCGGGGCTCGCCCGCCGCCGCCCTGCCCGCCCGCTCTCGCACCCACCTTTCTGCGCCCCGGTGCCCCGCGGCAGCAGCAGCAGGAGGAGGAGGAGGCGGCTGACGCGGAGCAGACAGGCCGCCTGCCGGGTCCCCGCGGGGAGCGGCCACCCCGGGCTCACCATGCCCCGCGGCGTGGCCAGCGCGGCCGGCAGTCCGAGGGCATCGCGGGCTGCGAGGCGGCCGGGCCGGGCCGCGTCTCTGCCCTGCGCCCCGCGGCCGCCAGCGGGACGCGCCTGCGAGCCAGCCAGCCAGCGCGCGCCGCCAACCGCCCCCTGCAACCGGCCCAACCGCTTCCGGGTGCGCGGCGCGGCCCCCGGCGGCTGCGGGGCTGCCCCGCTTCCTGCCGCCCCCCCGCGCGCCGCCGAGAGGCAGCCCGCGGCGCCGGGGGAGCCGCGGGGCCCCGGCGGCTCTGCGCGGGGGAAGTCCCCGGCGGCGGCTCCGGCTGCGGCCCCGCAGAGCGCGGCGTCCCCTCCCCGTCCCTAACCGCGCCCTGGGCGCTGCCGGGGTGCGCGGGGAGGGCGGGCGGGGGGCGCCTCCGGGGCGGCCTGCTCGGGGTTAACGGCCCCGAAACTGAGCCCCTGGGAGTCAACCCCTAAATTTCCTCTTTATTCCACCTCCTCCGTCCTCCTTTACGAGTTGGCCAAGAATATTTCACTTTTTTTCAAAGCAGAGATTAAGTGAGGCAAAATTGCCTGGGAAAACAAAACTCCTTGGAAACAGGAGCATTACTGTTGTTAATAGAAGAGGATAAACCAGTGTCATAGATCTCCACACAGAAACGCCAGTTCAGCTCTAGAAAAGCAAGGGATTGGCTACCAAGTCCCAAGACACTGCAATTCCAGTTACTGTCATCTAGTTTCTGACATTTACAGTGTGTAATCGGAGAGGCTTGCTTTAGGAGGCTAAACTCGCCCATGGGGAATAAATACTCTTAAAAAAAATAACTTTCAAGTTTTAAAATCACAACAAGAAGGCAAAACTACCACATTACGGTAGCTGTTACTGTACTGAATTAGTTCCACATGGTTGTCAAGAAAGCATATTTTAGGGGGCAAAGCACCCTAAGCACTGGTAGGATCAAAGAATCACCTTTGTAATACCATCATCGTCATCATGGAAGGGAGCATCTCGTTACATGTCTTTCAGTGGTAGATGAAATAAATGTGTTTTTCAGATGCTGATGTCCACATGTCATCATGTCCACACTTCCATAGCCACAGTTCCAGCCCTGCGTCCTCCTGGCAAGGTTGGAGGGACGAGGGGAAGGGTGGGAGCGGCACCCACAAGGACATCATTTCACATTTCTTTCAGCTTCAGAATTGAAACCACCTCAGCCCTCCACTGACCACGCTCACTCTCACCGCAAGGCAGAGGGGATTTGGGACTCCACAGCTTCCAAAGATTGGCCTTTCTGCCAGTGGTTCAACCTTTCTGCTGTGGAAGGGCTGTTGCAAGTCAATCCCACGTCCTGGTGGTGTCCAGCTCTAGTGGTTCCACTGTAAAAAGTGTCTTAAGGAAGAAATTGTTCTCCATTTCCTCTCCCAAACGGTTCTGTGAAACAGATACTGCTTTCCTGGCCAGTGGTGTCCAGCGCTGACCACAGCAAAATGGCAGGAAGACCATCTCAGGAGTCACTCTCACCGAGTCCACAGAGTTGCCTGAAGAACTATTTAGATGATGTTTACTAATTGTTTTAACATTACTGTTCCTTGTTAAGATGCTGAAAACTGAACTACATCCAAGTCTATGCTCAGGGCTTATTAAGGCTTTTTTCACAAAGAAACATGCAGAGCATTATCTCTCCTTCCTTGAGCATATCAGCCATACCACTTGTGCCAAATCATGGAAGAATCCAGAATAGATTTGGTTGCTCAGACTAAAGAGCGCAAAATTTTTATGCATATTTTTTACTTGTTTGGCCCACAGTTGTGCCAGAGCTGCCAGGAGGTGGCTTCTCATATATTTAGGGAATGTTAAACATGAGGATTTCAGTACATTTCATATTTTTCTCCTTTTGAAACCTTTTTAGCAACACACGAAGAGACCACAATGAAAGCAAAGTCAATGGAAGGATATCTCAGATGAGGCTGTTTTAAGTCAGCTTGTGAGATGTAAGTCACCAAGACATCCTGCAACATGTAATGGAAGATGAATCGAAAGTAATTTATATGCGTTCCTTTGTCTTCCATTCACCAGACAGAGAAGATCGTGCCACAGGTCACGTGGAGCAGTTATATCACTACAATAACATCCTTTCTGTACTACAGAGAGCACATTCCTAAGATCACTGATCATTAGTGGTATTTGTTGTGTACTGGCAAAATCGCTCCTTGAATAATTTGTGGCTTAGTAGTGCCATGCATTAACAGGAGCATCTGAACATCCTACACATAAATCAGTAAGTCTCTGGTGGACCTGATGGAGGTTTCCTCCTGTGTTATTTTCTGTTGTGAAGGCTGTGTGTGGTGTTTTGTTAGCTTGATTTGACTGTTCTATAGGGTTTTATTTGTTCATGTAAAAAGGATATCTGGATCTGTGAGAGGGTTGATTTCTAAAAGGGGTGTGAAAACTTGCAGAATTCCTAAAAGCAGCCAGAGGCCGAATTTGCTTAATCTATCTTGGAAGTTTGTCTCGAAGCCACATTCCGTGACCACAAATGGTTTCTGTGGAGCCCTGGGTTACATATTTTGCAAAGGGAACACCATCCTGATAGAAGCGGTGACAAACTATGAAAGGTTATACACCCTAAAAGCCTTAAAGTTTTATGGAATCTACTGAGCCAAAGAATTAGGAATATGGTTCCATTAGCAATGCAACTGTTTGGATGGCTTGTCTTAATACATGCTTTTTATGCAACAAAAAAATCTGAAGAATTAGATAAATCCAGATGGTCTCTCTGGCTTTCAGAATCTTCCTTCTTCTAAGAAGATTTCAGCGCAAAATGAGTTTAAATAGACCAGCTGCAGAGTACTGCACATTTCGGTCCATGAGAGTTCCCAGGCATCTCCTCTGGGGGAAACAGAACTGTATAATAAAGACTCCGTTTTAGCTTGTGACTTAGAACTGTCCCTGCCATCAAATCAAAACAGATAGAATTAAAATATTGTGGGAAGCAAATACAAATATAATATTACACAATACCAATATCATAAGGCAAGTTGCCAACGCATCTCAAGAAATCAGAAGAAATAGGTTTTTTTCAAGGTGGTAAGACAGAAGATCAAACCAACTTCTTACTGCTGATAGAAGAACGCTTAGCCAACTAAGCATTTCTGTAATGTTTCCTTCCCATTACAAGTAACGTCTAGAGGTAAATGAAACGATCATCTCCATCTGGTTCTCTCATTTCCCTTGGGAGGCTTCTGATGCACAGGGCTTCTTTCCCACCATGGCTCTCTAACTTTTACATTCTTTTATTGCATTTCGAAAGCTGAATTCAGCTGGAGGGCAGGGCTGCTATTCAGAGGGAGCTCCATAGTCTGGAGAAACAGGCTGATGCGAACCTCCTGGAGTCCAACAGGAGCAACTGCAAGGTCTTGCATCTGGGAAGGAACAGCCCCATGCAACAATACAGGCTGGGGGCTGTTTGGAAGCAACTCTGCAGAAAAGGACCTGGGCGTCCTAATGGACAATTTGAGTCAGCAGTGTGCCCTCGCAGCAAAGGCGGCCAACAGCGTCTTGAGCTGTATTAACAAGAGGGCCAGGGAAGTGATCTTTCCTAAGACTTCATCTGAGTACTGTGTCCGGTTTTGGGCTCCCTCCAGTACAAGAACAATATTGACATGTGGGAGAGAGTCAATCAGAAGGCCTCCAAAACAGTCAGGGGCTGGAGAACATAATGCACATGAAGAAGCTGAGAGAGCTGGACATCTTCAGCTTGGAGAAGAGAATGCTAAGAGGAGACTTTGTTGCTGCCCACAACTACCTGACTGCAGGACAGGATTGGAAGATGGAACTAGCCTCTTCTCAGAGGTGCACGGTGATAACACAAGAGGCAACGGACACAAGTTGCAACATGGTAAATTCCATATTCCACATAAAAGGGGAAAAAATAGCATGAGGGTGGTCAAACACTGGAACAGGTTGCCCAGAGAAGTTGTAGAATCTCCATCTTTGGACATGTTCAGGACTCCCCTGGACGCGGCCCTGACCAGCCTGATCTGATTAGACCTGTTTTGAGCAGGGAGTTGAACTAGATAACCCCTGAGGGCCCCTTCCAACCTGAATTATGGCTGTATGATTCTAAGGCACCAGATAACATACTATGGAGGAGAGTCCTGCACTGATAGGGGATGTTCTAAACAAGCAAAAGAGATTTTCAACTTTCCAGTTTCTGTAGTTACTTATCCGTGTTCTCTAATTGAAATAAGAATTTATTCTGAAAAGGTTGATTCTTCTGCACTTAAGGAATAATCCATTTAAAGCAGACAAATTATTGACTTCCTTCATGATCTTAACACATTAGATCTTTGCGAGGACCTCCATCTTCTTATCCCTTAAATCTTTAAATGTCACATATGCACTAGATCTTTTTCTGTGACAGTAAATACAAAGGCCCACTCACCCAGCTAATACAAGTGCTGTATGTGCATCTAAGGGCCATATGTCTCCTTTTTGATGTCAGCAGACACCTGAAGGTTATTACTAGCACTGTTCCCAGATAATCACTTGTGAGCAAGTCCAGATCTGTACTCAGGTTCACAGTTTCTCTCTGCTATCCACTGAATTATTAGATCACTTTACCTTTTTTTCCAGAAAACAAATTCCACTGCTTATGGTGGAATTCCAGCCAAAAGAATTATGCTGTCTGCTTAATGATCATATTCTTAGAGTTGTTTAGATTACAGCTACAGTGGCAGTACAGTCAAATTTGGCTGATAAATTTAGATGTCTTAACACCAGAAAAATAAGAGACAAATGCCTCACTATTGCACATTAACTTTGTGGAAGTGCTTTCTAAAAAGTCCAGTATGTAGGTTAAATCTTGCAATCTGCTGAGACTTCATACTTAAGCACGCAAATAATTTTAAATAATTATTACTCAATATTACTCAAATAAATAATACTCAAAATTAAACTAAATTGCGGAATTTTCTTTAGCCAAAATGTTTTCTAGCATTTACAAGAGTTTAACAAGAGTAAAGTTCACTCCAGAGTGAGGGACCTGAATAAGGTCTTCTGCTCTGTTTTAGATCCTCCTAGTATTCTTGTGAAGCTGTGTTGGATTAAACACTCCTGGACGCAGTGAACCATGCAGCAGATATATTGAAAATGCAAACTTCTTTACCACAATACAGGGTTGTCTTAGTGCCACTCTAAAAAGATCATTTAATGTTAAAGGAAATCTTTAACTTCCGTGTTGATTAGGTAAGTAGTCCTTTTACCTGAGAGTGGATAGATCCAGTGTCCTGCCCATGAATAACTGGACCCAGCTCAGCAGGCAGGTTTGACATATGCCATGGAAAAAACATGCCATCTCTAAAACTGTCCAGGCTTCATAGTATATAAACGGATTATTCACTGAAATACAGCTTTATAATTTAAAAGCTACAACAACACTGTAACAAAACCCCACCCTTTTCTTATTACTTTTAATTGTTAAAGTATTTGAATTAAAACATAAACTGTTACTGAAAAAGTTATTGTTCTCCTTTGCCATAATTCTGCTTTTTGGAAAGCACATTATAATAAACAGTTCCACAGTATTTTAAATTAAATAGCCAAAGAAAACCCATGAAAAATTGTGAGTAATTTAAGCTATCGTGAGTTCTACAGAATGGAAACGTCTCTGGAGCTTCAGGAATTTACATGATATTTCAAATGTTAGTTTCTTAACTGTTGTTACTACTAACCTACAGCCAAGCTGAATGGTTGGTGCCTGATCTTGCAAACACTTCCAGAATCCTGCAGTGTGCTCTGTGACATTAGCTAAACACATGGTACTAAAAGACTGCAGGATCTAGGCCTTAGGATCTAGCTTTTGTCGCTCTTGGCTACTCATTTTTGTCTCATTTGGGATTTCTAGTTTTTGTTGTAGCTTTCAGTAAAAATCCTTCTACTCCTTTCTTTGTTTTCATTGTTTCTTTGTTCCCATTTTAATTGCCTATTATGCCGATTTTTTTAAGAATAACAACCAAGTCCCAGTTGCAGAATGGATTTAATTTCATCCTTTTAGAAAGGAAAATGGGTATTGATTGTACATTATTCACATCAATGGATGTAATTAATCTCATCCTCAGAAACACATTTACAAAACCACCATGATATATTTACCTAAGATTAATTTTTAATTCACTTCAGATAGGAGCCTCATGATTGTACATACAGCACATTTATTTCACATTCTAGAGTTATTTGGTTGCTGATTGGTTTGTGTTTTTAAAAGAGAATAAACACTTAACATTTAGTTCTGGGTTATTTTGGTAAGAAACATCTGTTAATTTTACTGTGCCTAAAATTATTATCAGGGAAAAATGGTAGTATAAATTCCAAGAACAATTTTCTTTTACATTTTTACTGCATTGTATATGTGAAACAATTCAGGGATGCTGGGGAAAAAATTAAGCTATTTTTTGCTTATTCAAACATGGTAACATAGAGAAGGAAAATATTAGGGAGGATCTCATACTGTCTTCTACCCTTGAATGAGTTCATATTTATTGGATAGATGCCCAGTACTACTAAGATCCTTCACGTAAAAACAGTTAGAAAAACTTTAAAGATTAATTGTGTCTTGTAACTATGGGTTTGGTACTCTTAAAGAAAAGCAGCATTTTGAAGTACTGAGCAGTCTAAATTCCCTGGATGCAGTGAATCCTATGGCTCAGTGAAAGCTGAAGGAGGAGACTATGATTACTATAGGATTAATTCAGCACATAAGCACGGGCAGGATTTTAATCATGGATTTAGCTTCTGTGGGAATGAAGAGCACACTTAAACTTAAGTCTAGCTATTTTGCTGAATCAGAAACCATGAGTCTGCTGCTTCAATTATTTCCATAAATTTAATCTCTATTTTGTAGTTAATGTATTGTTCTCCACATTCTTTTCAGTATTTTACATTTTTGTCAGGATTTTAGTTTCCTTTTTTAGCTTTGCTTCTTTTATGCAAACCCCAGGTTGAAACAATCTTTCATGACCTGTGCACCTCCTCCAAATTCTGTATGTTGCCTATATTGTTCTAGTCCTCTTCTCTGCCTGCATCCTTACTCATTCTTGCCTCTGAATGACTTTAGTCACTGTACCAGGTTGAATCATAATTTGATTTTACACGGATTCCTGCTTCCAATCTCATTGACCAGTGGTCACTAGAAAAATTTTAGATGTCTGGCTCCTCAAAAGATGCGGGTCTTTACTGATATGTTTACATGCTTGAGGAGAACAGATCACATTTATGAAATTAGGAAAATAATTAAGAGCACCCTTTCTTTCACCCTTATGAAGGTGAAAGAGAGGAGTTAAGTGTCACATGTTTCAGGCCTTTATATCCAACCTAAAGAAAATACTATGTCCATACATCAATGTCAGAGAACAACATAATGTTTAGTTGTAATATAGTTGTGCCTAATGCTGTCTACAGGGGAGCCTCAGATGTGAACAGAAACGTGAGGTGAGACTATAATGCTGCAGTCTGGGACCTGTGAAGACAATGTCTGGAAGCTAAGATCCAAAAGGAAGAACTTCAAGCAAAATTTTCTGTTTCAGAAATAGAGGCATTCTTCTGTTTTTGCAGATGAGATTAGTAATTTCTGTAGCAAATAAATTCAGTTTTTTCAAGAGTTTATACTTTGCCTGCTCTTAAAATTGTGAATCAGAGCATGAACATATTGGTATCAGCTCTGTCTCTTCCAGGTAAAGAATTTGGAGAGCAGCCTAATTTCTTTTGTCTGATTGATTGTAGTCCCACCAAAGCAAACTGAGCTGAGCTGAGCTGCAACCACATCAGTACTGTGATGAGTAAAATGTAGCGAAAAGAGGAGAATCAAAATGTGAAAATATATTCTAGAAACACCAGATCAATGATAAAAAGCCAATTATATCTTTTGTACAGATTAAAGTAATGTGCTGCTGATGGACAGCCCTAACTGGTGCTGATGAAATACAGAGCTAGAACTGCAGTTTAAGAGGAGTGTGTGTTTGACTGAAATAGCAGAGAATTATATTTTTAAATGGGAGGAAGCCTGACAATATTAAAAGCTTTAAAAGGAATATCGTACTATACTAATAAAGACATGCATGAAAATGAGACCATATGATCAAATTTAAAGAAGAAATAGGGCTGTTTTATGTGAAATCCAAGCTTTATGCACAGGGCTAATGCTTCTCCCTGGAGAACGGCATTGCCAGTTACTATAAAACCCAGGAAATTTGTGTGATTTTGTGTTGTTGCCAGCACTTGGATGCTGGAAAGCAGGGACTGTGCAAGAGTTTCAAGAATCAAAATCCAAATTTAAAAAAAAAAAAGAAAGAGATAAAAGATGTTACAAAGGAGTAAGTTTCTGGCCATTATGTTTGTTGAAATAATTTCAAAAGATGGCCCAAATCAACGAGAAGGTTTGATAAAACCAAAAGATAGAAGAAAGACTCGCACTTCCTGGCCTCACATCTTCTTAAAATAGCGTTGTGTTTTCGGCCCTAGTGTTTTTTTAAATTTATGACTGGCAATACTCAATTCCCTAGCCCCTTTCCATATTCAGATATATGAGGCAAATATGACACACGCTCCTCTTAAAGTGCAATGCCACAGCTTCTCTGCCAACACATGCCCCAGTGTGCTTCATGCAAGACTTCATGAGAAAGATGTTAGCTGCTGGACGAGATTGCAACCTAGTAGTGTCAATCTCTCCTTCTGTGAATGAGCTGTGACTTACACAAATGTTAGTGAAAATTGATTTGGAGAGAGTCATGAAGAACTTGGACAGCCAGTTGCGGCAGATGGGAAGAAACAGGTTCACTACATCATATCTTATGGGCAAACTTAAAGGGAAAGGGATTACCGTATTGAACATCAGAAGGTTAGAGCGGTAACTGACAGGCTTCCTGAAAGGAAGCACAGCAACACAGATGTACGCCTTTTTCCTGGGAAGTCCTGGACTGACTGTGTATGTGCAGTAGTCCTGTTAAGTGATAGAGGAGGCATGGCCTGCTCTAGCAAAAATGGAAGGTAGGGAATCCTGGTCAAAAAGGTTGAGTAGGAGTGTGGTCGATACTTTTCTGTTTATTTCTAAATGTTAGGAATAAAAGCCTGCAGCTGTTTTTGTGTTGAGAAGGAAAACAGTGTCTTACCAGAGATACTGGAAATATATTCTAAGCAGAATGGCTCAGTAAAATGTTGCAGATCAGGAGGGTCTTTTCATTAGGTTTGGTGCTTAAAATAAAGCCATTAAGTACATGATTAAATCTCAATGTAAGCAGAAATCTCCCAGCTTGGAGTCGAATTCAGTCCAAGAGCATGTCAAAAATGGGGATGATTTTGGTGGCAAGTTACATACTGAAATATGAAGTCCAGTCTCTTAAACAACTTTACAGCAATGGGAGAAGGGAGATGAACTAAAAGAAACACTTCTTTCACCAAGACTGTGAAATCCTCCTGTAGCCTCTCATACAAGTTGTAACAATGAGAGTCAATCATCAACACTAATATTTTTCTTTTGTCACCTCCAGTATCCCTAGGCAGCACTAGGACCTTCATGTGTATGCCAGTGTGTAGAGAGTTCCCTAGGATGTATTTTATGTTTCAGTAACTGATTTACATTCAATCTGCTGTAGTAAAGGCCAGATGATCACCTCTATTATGCAAATGAATGCATGGAGACAGCAAGGAAGTGAGTAACTTGAAGTGGCAAAAGTAACAAGTGCCATTCTGTTCAGGGTGCTGCTTCTCTCAATCCCTTGACCTTTCAATAACTTTCCTGCTTGCAAATTCATATTCAAGGGGAAGGGTACAGTCAACTGGAAGGCGATGAATTTGGTTAGAAACCACTTTATGTCACAATTGAGACTCAGCTTGCACAGGGAAAGATACACTGGGGATATAAAAGGTGTTCAATAAGTAAAAGCCTTGTTACCTTTAGGCTTTTAGTGCATACAAACTCTCAATAGTTTAAACGAACAGGCTTAAAATGCATTGGTTGTTAAGCCAGACAAAGACTTATTTTAATGAAATGCAAGTAACTAGGATATCTATGCTTAGGGAAAGAAATATAAACAACCGACATGTAATTATCAGGAAAATATACTTAATACAGAAGATGGTCTAGTTATATTTATATGCCTGTGTCATTTTATGTTTGTCTTTTTAGAGAGGTGAACGAAATACTGAATTAAATATTAGTCATACCCTTCAAAAGCAGAGAGTGAACCATGGACCTCCAGAGCTGAATCCATTCTCTTCAGCTTAAGCTAAATAACCAAGCTCCCAGGAATTTGTGGGACAAGAACAGTTATAAAGGAAGAGATTCTTCTGACCAGCAGAATTGTGTCAATGCATTTGTGCCATTCTAGCTGAAGTAGTTTACATTCAAACGTTTTATGCCATAAAAATGATAATATCATAGTTCTGGTATTTAAATATCATAAATACTCAAAATTATTTTATAAAATCTCATCTGAAGGGTGAATACTGGGCATTAATAGAGATTCAGTTGGGAGCTAGTCTCTGAGCCTTAGAGATGGCTGTAAGACCTGAGAGCATTGTGAATATTCATATCTTGCATCCACTGAAATAGGTTAAGTTTTACCTGTATGGGATTAATGTGTAGGTTTTCTATTTTCTTTCTTCTTTTTGGCTAGAATGGAGAAAGAACTTTAAAAAAAAAAAAAATCCCACATGGGGGTTAACAAATTAATATATTAATAATTGCACATATATAGATATTAAAAATTAATATATTAGTAAATTAAATAAAATGAATAATTCCATTGGATTTTCAGAAGGTAGGGAGATAATAATTCTATTTCTATCTGGGAGAGTAGTATATTCAAAATCTTTGTCCCAGGACAACAGATAATGTAGGCTTACAGCCTCCATTTTGAAAATTATGTGAGAAGGGCCCAAGAGCCCTGGTTCTAAAGACTTCCTGAACTTTGGGAAACTTCAGATCTGACTCAAACTTTGTGGCACAGACCCATTTCTGAAATCCATATCAATGCACTTGATTCTCTTCTGCCAGTGTCAAACAGATATAGTTTTAATTCAGTGGGTTCATTTCAGTTTAGCCCATGTTAAAGGAAAATGCTTATGTATGGTGTATCATCTCTGTCTCTGCTAACATTTCCTTTTATCCTAGGGGTACTTACCCAGATTTTTTGGAAGAACTGTCCCCTTCTCACTCTGTATTGAGCTTGAAGTTTGTGGTTTCCATTTCAGACCTAAAGAGGGACTTGCATGCCTGAAACATTCTTTTGTTACATCCTGTTGGCTTGATGAAGAGATGTTACCTCTCCCTACAGACCTTGCCTGCATGCCTGCTGAGAGAGAAAATGCAAGGTATAACGAGAGCAACTCACGACTGGTTCAACCTGGAAACCCTCACAGAAAAAATTGCCCTTACAGTCAGCAGACGTTTTGCCTAGTCTGACATGTCAGGTTTTGGCCCTGTACTTCTAATATAAAGCCCCTCCCAGAAGACCTGAATCAAAATATCTAAGATTAATCAATACCATATTCATGTATAAAACAGACTAAGGGACACTATTTGACCTTTTGGTAACTGGCCTACTAACAAAAGCAAGGTCTCGCAGGATTTACCTCTTCATGCTCAGTGTGGGGCAACAAGCCAGTATAACATCTGCTTAGTATTCATTGCAAAGCAAATGTACAATGCTGACACCATTAATCAGCTTGTCCAAGTGAATAAAATGTCAAAAGCTGATGTAAGAAAGCTTGGCTTTAAAAGCAAACATTTCATATGGATCTGCATGGGTCCATCTAATGATGGATTAGTTAACCCTGGAAGATGAAGAATGACTCCGGCCTTATGTTTGAAGGGGGAATGCATGTAGATCTAACAATGTGCACAGAAAGATTGTAAAGAAATTAGAGATATGGGAACTAGTTCTACAAAAACCAATCACCTACCATTGGTGCCTCAAACTTCAGTATGTGATATGAAACAGAATGAATAAAAAACATTTAGTTTTGAGTCCTACCCACAGGTTGCAAGCTGTGCTTTAAAAGTAAGTTTTTTCATTCACAGAACTGCTAAACGGTAGGTAGCATTTCTTCCTCCTTCCCCTCCTTTGCTGAGCCACAGACAGGAACAGTATCTAAAAGACAGAAATTAGCTGGAATTAATTTCAGTGGAATAGGTGCAAAGCAGTGCAGCAGTACTTGAAATCTGGGGTTAAATTATGGGTGAAAACTGAGGAACAGTCAGTAAAGGGTGCTGTTACTTCCTCATTTAATGAGGAGCAGAACATCTGTCAGGGAAAGAGGAGGTAGGGAACACGGACACATGGAAGCTACAGATGGAAAAAATCTCTGCTCGCCAGCTTAAAAATGCAGGACCTATTCTATTGCTTTGTCAAATCTGCTTTTAAAAGTACAAGGCTTTTCTGCTTCCAAGATTCCCTTTGGAAGATGTCTCTGGACTGTAGTGTATTTTGGTCTCAGTATATTTTTTCGTGATAGCCTTTTTTTTTTTTAACCTGAATTTCTTCCCACAATTACTAGGACACACCTTCATAACACAATAAAAATTCACCTCCCTCAGTAGCCTTCACTGCCTTTCTTTTAGGGGCAGATTCTCCTATGTCTTCTCAGAATATCGTGCCCTAAATTTGCCCCATTGGAAATTATCAGGACTATTCAAGGGGTAGGGCTCTAGCCTTAAAGAATGAAGTGGGCATCACTGGAATAGGTACAATGTGTCCTGAAAAAAACGAGACAAATGTTTTTTCATTGGGAAGAAAAGACTATGTATTGAATGAATCAGCCTCTTCATCACTATAAATGAGAGACTTGGTAAAAAGAGCTGCCATCATGTGAACTGAAAGATGTGCTGTTCTAGTAGAAGAAATACATGGTTTTTCTGTTGTGATGTTTTTTCATTTACCTTGAGGAACGAAAAACCTTGAGAATTTACTGTAAAGTACTATTGAGTAAGGACTGTGGTCTTTGCTCCAGCTAGCTAAAGAACAACAGAAGCATAAAATAATTTCGGGTCTGATGATCATGAGTTAGATCAGGTCAATATAAATGAAATTATTTTAAATAAACAAAAAGCAGTGTTGGAAAAAAGAACAAATTTTATAAAACAAAGAGAACCATTTGGTGAAGCAGGCTGGACTGAATAGCTCAAAGTCCTGAATGTTGAGAAAATTTGGGAGAATTTGTAAGTGGGAGATGCTAAAACCCTCTGTAACTTGAATCCCAAGAAAAGAAAAACACTTTTAGAGAAGGAGTCTGACTGTAATTGGTTAAGCAGCTACATGAAAAAATATACTAGAAGTAAACAGAAGCGTAGAAAAAATGGAAAAGGAAATTAATCAACTACAATTTCTCTGCCTTGGAGATCAGAAAAAATAGCAATAAAGTATGAATTGCCGAAAAGACAAAAAAAAAGGGGGGGGGGGAGGGAAGGAGTCTTTAGTCATTAAAAAAATGGATCACTGTGCAATCCTAACAAATCAGAAATTAATGATTATCTGTCGAAGACACCAAAAGAAAATGGGGGCTATTTTTTCCATCTTGTACAGCAAACACTACTTCTGTGTTTAACAATACAGAAAGAACATGATGATGCACTTGTCAACTTCAATAGCATACAAGGCTTTAGAACATGTTGCAAAGGGAAATATTGTACAAGGCATAAAGGTAACGAAAAATAGGACAAAATGCAGTCTGGGTTTATGAAAGATAACATTCATCTGGCATTGTTTTTGACAACAATCAACATTTTTTTAGGGAAAGAAAATGCAGTGAATCTATCGTGACTTCTGTAAAGTGTTCTCATACAGTTCATAAATTAAAGTGGAGAAGATATGAAATAGTATAGGAATCGCCTGACTATGTGAATACAAATGAGTACGATAATAACAAGTGGGTTTGGCAAGGAGAGTAAGGGAGAGAGAGAACAAGGGTTTATTACTGAGGATTCAAGGAATATTACAGAGAGACATCCTCCAGGACTGTTTATGGAACTCAGTATTATAAAATATTCTCATGAATGGCCTTGGCAAAAAGACTAGGAACATATTAATGAAATCTGTTGATGACACAGTTGGAGGCATTTTCAGTACAGTGGCAAAATATTGTACAAAGAGAGGGAACAGATTACCATAGAAGAAAGATGGATTTTTAAGTCAGGAGTAATACAAATGTGATGAACTACAATAAAATGCAAAGCCTAATAAGAATTTCTCATTTAAGTTGGCAGTTTGTCAACTGGAGGTGTCCAGGGACAATGACTCGTGTTAGGTTGATGGCCCAACTATGAGATGTGACTGACATGCAGACATGAAAAAGACAAATGTGATCCTTATCTAAGAGGCAAGATATTTTAACAGAGATAAGGAAATATTAAGTTCATTTTGTATGAAATAATAAAATGTCCCCTGGAATGTCATGTTCTAGTCATCATTATTTAAAGAAATAATTTGATCTGGATTGGGTGCACAGAACACATTCAGAAACTGGACGCTAGGCTGGTCAGGAGACTGGATACTACATTCATGAAGAGCCTCTCTTGCTAAGGTGCCTAAAAGAGTGATATTGTTCAAATGAGCAATCAGATAAGCTCAGAAATAGGAGGAATTTGATCTTCGTTGCAAAAGATGATACAGAGCAGGGAGTTACTAAACCAGCCTTCTGACATAATAGGTGTAAGAAGACCAATTATATTTTAAAAGGATTGCCAACAGTTTGTGAGTAGATTTTTGTTAAATGACTGCTGTAACAGGAGATTGCACTTTGTGGACCTTGAGGCTTTTATACAGAACTTCAAATCCTTTTTTTGCCCACTTTCTCCCAAAGGAAAGAAAAAAAGCCAAAAAGGAAAAAAGACATTTAAAGTTGCCACTGCTGTTTAGGACTAAGGAATCTACTTTAATAGTAGAAGATAGTTTGAAAAACTCCCTATGGCCTCAGAAAGCTTTAAGTAGTGTTTGGATTCCCCTCAGGCTCTAGTGGATTCTCTACTTGTTCTTTGACTCCTGAATACCTCTCTCCTTCCCTTCGTAGGATTCCTACTCCTTGTTATAGTGCTTCTCTAGGTTCAGCTTTCCCTGGTGAGGCTCAAATAGTTCTTGGACTAGGCTGTGTTTAAGTACAATCTTGAAAAAGTTTGGAAATCCTCTAACAAGATACCTGATCATGCTCTGCCTATGAAATCAGAGGCACCCTTGGCTTTTGCCTTCCCAAGATAATCTGTTCCCCTGTCTTAGCTTTCTTAACTTGACTCTATTCACTTTTGATAACTGTCAGGTGGCCCCAAACACACACTAGCCCAGTCATAGCAGGACAGATGACTGCTCATCTAGTGGAGTTGTGCCAGTCTGGAACCTTATCAGTCAAATTTGGGATTCATAAAATCATATTTAGAAGAATATGCATAAGGCAGAGACATATCCACAGGTTCACTTTCCACACATCACAGACCAACTCTTACAAAAGCTCCAGAAGAGATTGGGAAAGTAACTCTAAGACATGCCCTTGTAAACCACAGTGCCAAACTCACCGAACTGGAGTGCCAATGCAGGCATATGTACCCTGCTCCATTAACATGGTTTACTTCTGCTCTGTTTGGCATGATTGTCCTGTGCTTGACTTACATCTAGGTTGCTGCTGGCTTTGTCTTCCCCTTCTTGGGCTGCGGAGAGGTTCTGCACAGAGGTTCTACTTGTGTCCTTGGTGGGATGCTGTGGCTGCAGTTTCTGTAGTCTGCTTCCTAACCAAGGCTGTGCAATGCAAAAGGTAACCAACAAACAGATGTCAAAATTGAAATAAAATGAGAAAGGAATGGTCTGGGCCTCTGTTAGCACCACAAAATATTATTCAGAGTGAGTGTGAATGAGTCCTAGACCTGCTAACTGGCAGTTGCAGATTGAACTTTAAGGTAAAGCTATTTAAAGAAGTTGGATTTAAATTGAACATAAGATCTTAAATCAAAAGTAACTATTTGACTGGTTAGGCAGTTATGTGCAGAAGAAGAAAAATAGTACCTTTAATTATAAATATACCAACTCAGAAATAACAAAGGCTTACTTAATTTTGAGTCTTAGTTGTGGTCTCACAATACCTCCCTATAGGAACTGTGTAGTACAACTTAAATGCTTTCATGGCCATGTAAAAGAACTCTTCAGGCTATGGAGACATATCTAGGACTATAAAACAATACATGCATAATTTGTATTTTGCTTATTACTTTTGGAAAAAATTGTACAAAGCACCTCTCTTTTTTCCCAGGTAAAATGTCATTAGAGCATAGGCTGGCCTATTTCCAGCATTCTGGAATGTGACCTATGTCACCAAATTTCAGTTATGTTACTAATATTGGTATCCATGATTAGTTAAAAATCATCATATTCACGTTTGATGTGTACCTAAGAACTCGGGTAGGAAACATTCTGGAATAGCGTATTAGAAACCTCACAGCTGTTTCATTTATATTTTAAAAAGTAGGAGTTTCTAGAAAAATATTTTGAGCATTAACTCAAACAGTCCAAAGAAGCTCTTCAGTTTCATACTCATTATCAATTAATTTTATGCCTTCTCCGTACTGTTTCATATTCAACTATTGGCAGTTACAACATTTGCATGGCAAAAGCTGGAAATTCTGGCAACTAGACAAAGAGCAGAGGGGACTTTCCACACCTGTAATGGTAGGGAAGGCAGCCTGAGCTTGTGGGATGAATGTGGCTAGAAGACAGAGGTAGAGAATTACTCTGCAGTGATATGGTTAATTGTGCCATTTCTAAACGGACATTTTTCCTTTCTGAATTCACCTTCCATCCCTTCTAGATGGTGAGGAGCGCATCCTTCTCACAGCTAACATTAAAAGCATAGTTCAATATACTGATGATACTTGGCTGGCATTGTCAAAGGTATTTTAACACTCATACAGACTAGAAACCTATTCACTTTATACGCTCCCACCTCCCCTTTTTTCTTTTTCTTTTTTTTTTTTTTTTAATCACGGCTGTTGCAACTACTATTGTGATTTACACCTTCTGGTACATCTTCCCATCCTGTAGTCTGTGTTCATTTAGGGACAGGACTGTCATTTACTAGATGTCTGCAAAATGCCTACCACAGAGACTTCCCTGAGGACTTCCAAAATCCTTCTCATTCCCTTTCATACAGTATCTAATAATAAGCAAAAGTCAAGACCACAATTCTTCAGCAAATTCCATTGCAATGGAATCACGATATACACAAGGCCTTGATAATATCTGCGTATTTTGTACATAATTTTGTTCCTAGACAACTGCACACAGGGTCAAGTGCCTTGGGAGTTTAGATCATTTTGTTTCCTATGCATTATCTAAGTGAGGAATTGCATGCAGGCACAGAGTGCCTCCCACATTATCAAGAAGCATCTGGAAATTTGACCTATATTTGAGAATTAAGATCTCTGCACTGAGATTCAGATGTAAAAGTCCTGCTTGTTTGCAATATTTGTCACCAGACTTTATTATTTGATCTACTTTTTATCATCTTTCAAGATGCTACTTTAGTTTTTCATTTTACACATTTTCATATCGCTATAATCTCCACTCTTACTCATTCAAATCTATTTAGCTATCTGGATCATTGTTCTGAAACAAATTCATGAAACTCTCTCCTTTTTTTTACACCAGACTTGACAGTGGCCTCAAAGAAGGACTTGATGTATAACACAGGCCTGATTCTCACCTCACGTAAATCAGAAAAACTCTACTGAAGTTGTTGGAGATTCACAGATTTTCACAAGCTGATCCTTTATGCCCTTTTTGTCTAGGGAGTCCATAACGGCATTAAAATGTAGCAGCATTGCAGTAGCTACGATAGCCTAAGGCTGTAAGTGAGGCAAGGATTCTTGCCTCCCACCAAATATGCAGTGCGCTGGCGCAAACATTCCCAATCCCTGGTGCTCCCTCTTTATTACCTTTTCTTCATATTCTGCTTTCCAGAAGCAGGTGCTGTGTTGTATTATCTGATCATCCTCTTCTCAAAACTCACCACAATGAAAATATTAGTGGTTGTTTCCCCAGGGCTCAGGGGAATCCTGAAAAAAGCCTTCAGAGTTTCTTGTCTCAGAAAGCACTGTGAGGTACCCATGGATGAGATTCTGAGGAACCCCACAACATGTGGTGTGCTTCTAGAGAAAGTATGACCAGATCTGCTTACGATTTCCCGATGCCTCAGGCATTCTTTCAAGACACCTAGCTTATCATTTCATCAATCCAAATATTAACCTTTAAATTACTAGAAAATGTTTGTTTCTGAGAAAGAAGAGTGTGTTCTGTGTTTATCAGGAACAGGCTGGCTTGTAGAATGTGTATTGCTGTGAGTAAGAACCCTGGAATGAAAAGCTGAATCCTTCCTCAAAAGTCTGCTTGCTTGCTTTCCTTTTGTTTTTCAGCTCAAGGAGGATATTGACACCATTTGCTCAGTGCTCCACAGAATTGCTGAGCCTGAGCACTGTGAAAAAAAGTCCTTCATTACAGAAAAATATGTCCCTTCAGTTAGAAGGCGGCAGTAACAAGACCAGCACACAGTTTAAAGAAATACTGCATTATAAACAGGTTGTTACAATATTTGAATCTGTAATTTGGAGAATATAGTTTCTTGTTCTTCAGCGAAAGATTAAAAGGAAAGATTCATAGGACTATAAGAACAGGACCAGATAATTAGCATATTTACATTTGGGAAAGTAACGGTCCTGTGTAGCAATTTAAAACATTTTCCTCAACTAACCCACAACAGAAATTATCAGCCTAAAGGAGATGTCTGCAGCATTTGTTCCAAACAATCGGCTCCCTTACAGAAAAGTAGACTTCTTAGAAACTTGTCAGTTCACATCAGATCATTTTCAGCTAGGACCGATCTTCCCGGTGCTCTGCAGGCTGAGATTGTAATCTTGCCGAAAAATTATCAGGAAGCCACAGAAACGATAAAATCTTTGGAAGGAAAGATGTAGCCCAGAGCGGATGGTAAGAAGAACTAGTTCCCTGCGATCGCTCCACCTATTTCAGGAGTTGACTCAAATATTTCTCCTGTTTCACAACTTGACTTTCTGCCAGGCTGTTGGCCGAGGGCCAGCATTCCAATTAGGCACAAGCTGGAAGATGGCCCACAGGTCAATGCCTTTCCCTGGACGCCAAAGGCACTGTTAAGATAAAATCTTAACTGCGTTCTGGCCAAGATCAGACTGCAACCATCATTTACTCATTCCTCGTCTTTCACGCTGTTGCAGCTGGATTTGTACATCTGAAGGTTGGGAGATAATAACGTGTGAAGTCTGAATGAACTTTTTCATATTGGAAACAACAGGGAAGAAGCTCTGCGAGGAGAAGCAGCAAAACTGACAGTGAAAGGACTCTCTTATGCAAAAGATACCGTAGTGGATGGGGTTCACATGATCGAAATAATTTCCATCTTTACAGCACATTTCTTTGTCTAAGCACTAGGAAGCATTGCAAACAACTCACACAACTGCCACTGGAAGTAAGAAAGCAGCATTATTCTCATATTACAGATGGCAATGTTGAGAGACATACTTTCAAGCCACAGAAAACAGTGATAGAGCTGGGACTGGATACTCAGAATATCAGGTAATCAACCCTTGTCCACAGCTTAAAGTCAAACTTTCATTGAACTGGGCCATGCAGGTACTCACACAGACTCCATGAACTGACCACCTCTGTAAAACAGTAAAACAACATGATCCTTGCCTAGTAGATAGGGAATTGAAGTGCAAATATATTTTTTCACACAGGAAGTTTATGGAAAAGGCAGGAACTGAACCAGATGTTCGAAGATCTGGCCCAGCGCCTTAAGCACAAAATAATGCTTTTAACTCATAAAAGTGCTCTAGACAAAACTGCACTTTCTCACCTTTTATGATCTGGTTTAGTAACGAGAATAGAGAAAGATGAAGAAGTATGCTGTTAACCCAAAGCCTACTCTGTGGTAAGAGAATGCGCTTTGATGACTGTGGGATATTATTTTGCTTTTACTTACATCAGGGAAAAAAAAGAAAAAAGAAAAAAGCATCTGTTTTGTGGAGACAATTTCCAGACTTGGATCTGCTTTCCTCCTTTCCCTCTGTAAACTCCTTTTTTCTTTGATACATCTTTTCCAAAATTACTCTGGGTCGACCTGTATGGATGGTACTGGATAAACTGCATAAGCTGTTTTTCAAACACTGCAAATTGTTGTGAAAACTTGATAGGGCAACTACATGGCTCCATTATCTACACTTCTCAGCCTGCACTGTGAAGAAATCTGTTTTAAAAGCATTGTTTCTCTAGAATGTGTAAATAAATTTGACTAGAGCAGCTGTGCAGAGAAATACTGTTGTGCTGTCATCTCCTCACCCCTCTGGATGCAACCTGGCCCTGATAATTAGCCTTGGCTTTCATGGGAACAGAAATGTGCTGACTAAACCATTGTTCCTGCTATCCAGGTTTCCTACTGTGCTGGGATTTCTTTGCTTTAATTTCATTAACTGCCTTGAAGCTCAGCCATGTGCAAAATGTCATCTTTTTTTCCAACAAAATCTGCATTAAGGTAAATGCAATTGTTTAATAGCCAAGTTAGTGGGGTGAAGTGAACAAAGAGCTGCACAACAGGTTCTTCATGTGAGTGAGTGCCAGTTCAAATCTATTTAACTACTGTAAATTGATTTGAAGGCAGCACCAGATGTGCCACTAGATTTCCATTTATTCCTCACAAAAAGTCAATGAAATGCATGTCGTCTGGAAATCGTCCCAGGGAAGCAGATGCGATGTGTTTATCGAGGCTTTGACTAAAGACCAGTCCTTGAAGCTTCAGATAGGAGCTAAGGGTGCTCAGCATCTCCCAGGAGACTCCCAGCATAATGGTAGGCCACAGCGTAAGTGGAGCTGCTTTGTGTAATATGACATAGATTCAAAAAGTCTTTTGACTAATTCTGTGAATGCAGGATTAAGATCAAATCAGGTATTTAAACCATAATAATCCTTTCCTGCTGAACCCAGATGAGACTACTTTGCTACAATGATCAACATCGTAATTCTCCAGTTCAATTTTCTTTTCTTTTGAAAAGTTCATTTCCTGTGGCTGTTTTCTAAGATCTCAGTGTTTACAGGAAACCTAACTCTCTAACACATCCCAGTTGGAGAGAGTTTCCACTGCTCACAGAAAGGTACTGAAAGGTACAAAAGTTCAAACATACTCAGCTGCAGATGAGCTCACCCTCACCTGATTATAATAAAAAAAGCAGCTGATTATAATAAAAACATCACCTCCCATGTGACCAGCTCTTGCCATTGAAAAGCAATAATGTCATCTCCGGTGGGATGCTGGATGACATACAGCTAGTATTAAAACACAGATATTTCTCCAGATCTCCCTGCAGCCTGTAATTTCCTTTAGTGGAAGGACTATGTGATTGAGCAGAATTTAAAGAGGGTAAAGGAATAAACACTCTATTAATATTAAAGGAAAAAAAGAAAAGATGACCACCTTAGTAACACAGATTGTAGCTTGGCAGTTGGGGTAAACACATGGGACTACACTGATAATAAGAGTTGATTTTTATTCTTATTTATTATATAGGAAAGTATATGGCTTTGAATAAAAAAGAGTGGCTATTGGCATTTAGTCCTTCAAGCTAAAAATGTTATTATCAGGTCTGATCAAATAGTCCATGGAAGTATTAGCTTTATTGGACATTTGATCAAGCCATCAGAGCATTCAAATGAGCGTGTGTAATAACAAGAAATTTGCCTTTCCATGCAAGAATGCTATTTCCAAGAAATAGCACAGACTTCTAAATTCCGCTGTGCCTGGTGGCCTCAAGGAAGAGCAGAGGCATCCTATGGAAAGAATAAAGGGTAAAATACTTGCTGAGTAGCTGTCCTTGCTCATTATAGATGGGCGATTATGTGCCTAGCATTTAATTTGTAGCATTCTTTTCTTCCTTTCTAGAAAAAAAGGACCATTATAATTTGCATATCTGTCATGAAAGAGGAGGTGAAATACTGTTACTCACAAACAAAAGAATTCAGCTATCCTAAGGAACTTCAGATAAGGATTACGATATACCCCAGAGTTTGCTTCAGACAACCAAAGCCATGGAGAGGCTATGCAATTTCCAGACGCTCCTCTCAGCTAGATTCCATCACTGGGCAGGGAGATGTGTTGTCATAAAAATGTAATATCATCCCTCATGGTTTTAAGAACCTATCTCCCATCTCTCTGAGTAGGCAGTATTTACATAAAGCTAAGAAAGGAATCTCTTCAGAAATACTCCACCCAATCCACAGAGTCTGAATGCAATAAACATTGTCGGCAAATATTCATATTGAGTCAGATTCCTTTTGTACACAGACAACAGATCTTCAAAATAAAGGATACTGTTATTTTAACAGAGCAAGAGGAATTGCTAGCATTGCAGACTAATCAGTGCATTGGAAATTGCTGAGTAGGTATTGCTTTATCTTCACAAAACCCAAACAGACCTTAGAATGTGTATTAGCTGCTGACAGTTTCAATAACTTCCCTGAAGCCATTTATAGCTCTTCCCAGCTCTTTGTTACTTCTCTGAAGAGAGATCACTGGACTAAGTGGGCCTGAGAAGATGCATAACTTACAGTGTACCATCTATCATGATTTGTTAGGATTACTTTTAAGAGGCTACAGAAAGTGCAAAGTGGGCCTACGCTTGACGCACAGCTCAAAATACGAGGAGGAGAGATGGGGCATTTGAAAAGAGGTCTTCAAGGTACATTACTGCTGCCCATATCATCAATGCTGAGGCAACACTTACCAGGGTGCTTTAGAAATACACATGGCTCTGAGAATTAGCGATCATTGGTAACAGCCTGAAAGACCAACCAGAGAAACTAAGATTTGCCAGTGCTCAGAAAGGTTGGGCTAAACCCTCTGTAGAGGACCTCAGTAATGTGCATCCACTATAAAATTATATCTATTACACTTCTTCTCCATGGATAAAATACCCTTATCAAATGTATTCCTTTATGCATAAATAATACCATACTCTGTTTTAAAATGATACTTACTGGTCATGTCACAAACTGCTACAATATCCTGCTGGAACACGGCTGTGTGCGCTAAATATTTGCCTTCAACTGCTGTGGTCTATAGTGGTTTGACTTATGCTATTGTGTGCATTGAATTGGTTTGAATACCGATAACTCACCATATGGCACTCTTACAAAGTGCATTGGCTTGTGTGAAGTTGGTCTTGTTTCTGTGTTTCATTCTCCAAGAGTGTTCTGACCCAACTAGAACTGAAACTTTATTTGTACTTAAGGTAACTAATTCCCTAAACTGTTCTACAATAAATAATTAGGATTTTTGATTCTGTATAGCTCTTAATTTGCCATCTGGTACTTTTAAAAAGAAAAATAGCTGGCATGTATGTACACAATCAATTTGGTATCGTTTCCAAAAATGTTTAGCTTTGGTCTAACTTAAAGCTAGTCATGTCTGAAAACCCCACCTGCCATGAATTATTTTTGCTCTTTCCTGCTTGTGGAAGGAAAGAGGCACATAGGCTGAGGAGGAGGAAAGCTAGCCAAAAATGTCTGGAGACACAATGATGTTGACTGGAGCATAAAAGTTAAGATGACATATTTCTAAGCAAACAAATTACTAGTAGGAATTTTTGATTTGTTACAGTTCTTTATTTTCTTAAGGAATAGGTGACATGCCCCCACCCAAAAACCAACCCAGAATCCACAAAGAGCCATCAATGAAAGATCAATTTCACTACGAGATGACAGACCTAATGCTCAATGCCCATGAAGAAGATGTTGCATGCAACAAGTTTAAGAGGTCTTCATATAGCTCACTAATTGAAAATAGTATGCCAAAATGACATGGCCCAGCATCAGCAAGGAACACAGTAGGCAACTCTAAAGGTGAATCTTTCACAAACTAGCCAGATGCATTCCCTTACCAGGTAAGAATGCAAAAAGGCTGAACCTTGAAAGGCCTTAAAGTGTTGGGACAGGAAATCTGTGCGTATGTCTCAGGAAACCGAAGGCTCTTTGAGTACAAAACTCAATTTAAAAAGGTCGTAAGTAAACTAACTTGTGGCTTAGGAGAGAAGTACAACAAAGTAAGAGGAATGATGTTACCTCAAGAGTTACAGATCTATCTGGTGGAAGAAATTGATTATAATCTTTATTTATAATCTCTCGTTTTGTTGGCCAGACCTGGACTCACTGTAAGGCTTAACAAAGCTCTGCCTAGCTGCTAAAGCAGTGGTACTACAGCTTCTAAGCTAGGAAAGCCCTCTTATCTATAACTACGTCTTGCCTAGGAGGTGTTGACTACAGTTTTGAATTTCTGGGAATAAAAGAGTGGGAGTAGACTTTTTTCAGGTCACAGAACAGCCCATTTGACAGAAAGAATGATTTGAAAAACAATCTTTTCATTAAAGCAGCCTGACTTGGAAAAACTCTTGTCACTCTCTTTAAAAAAACCCCCAAACTTAAACAAACAGGACTCATGCAAGCAGGGAGATTTTGGTACTGCCGAGAGTACTGCCAAGGCTGTATACAAAAGAGAACTTAAATGTTTCTGTGTATCATTTTTCTGCAGGTTCTGAGCTGGTGTGAGGTGGGTGAGTGTCAGGACACAGCAAAGGCCAGCTGTTCCCTAAAGGTTGGGAGCTGGGAGCCAAGCACGATAACAAGGGCAGTAGGGCAGGGGCCTTATCAGCCCCATGCTACACGAGTGAGGCGAGCAGGGCCAGCCTGGGCATGGCAGCCAAGGACAGCCCAGAGTCCGGATCACATACGGAGATGAGGTAGCTCTGAGGAACACAAGCCAGAATTAATGCAAAAACTGAAATAATGAGGGGTTTAGAGCAATTCACTGCATCTTATGAATTAGGTGGTAAGTAAGCTCTTGCTGGTCAATCCCTAGGTAGAAAGGAAGCACCAGTCACCTCCTGTGATTATCCTCTGTGAACAGCAGTGCAGAATCTGTAGCTTATCTCCTTAGCCAGGATTCTCTCTACCTGCCTGCATGGGTCCTATTTGTTTAAGGTAAGATAAAATATGTTTTAAGACAAGGACTCTGTTTTCCTGTGTGCTTTCTAAGGCTGGTGCAGTTCCGTGATTCCCATCTTGGTCAGTCCATGGAAAAGCAACATTAAACAAAAAGCAAACTGAAGGCAACACAGCATGTTGGTCTGCCTGTCAGGCTCACATTTAACTTTTGTATTATCTGTGTCTGTGAGAAATGTTAGAGGGTTTCCCAGGTAAAAGGTACCCTGGAAGGAAGAAAACAGGCACAACAGTGGCTTTGTGAGTAGGGCGATCATTAGAGATTTCTGCCAGTGATAAAACATATGCTTAAATTTTACTTCACTGCAAAACATTCAGTAATGAGACCAGGTATTCCACTTGAAAAAGGTAGGGAGGAAACTCCTGTGACTTTAGTTGTTGGGTGAAGAACGGAGGAAAAAAGTAGAGCAACTTTTGCATTGAGACCATAGCTAGGCTAGTGCTGCTCTCTACTGGTGAAGAACACACACTACTCTAGAAGTGCCTGGGTACTTGTGTAAGCGATGCGTGAGTGGTATGCGAGCTATTTTAATAAACTTTAAATTAAACGAAAGCTGTAATAGCTATACAAACTAATATATTGTCACTATTAAAACTAAATACTTATCATTTAACTTTTGTGTGTGTCTAAAAACTTGATTTCGTCTTCAGACTTCAGTTGCTTCAAGTAAACCCAGCAGCTTAATGTAAATGTTCTTCCATTACTGTATATGCAGGAAAATGTTTCCCATTGGTAATAATTCTCCTTCTTCCTTTCTTTCATTTTATAGAAGATTCCATGAATTTTCACTTAAATGGGAATTTGAATGGTCTGAATTGTAGCTGCAAATTTAGAGGCCATATTGAAGAATGTTTGAAAATGGGCTCCCAGAGGTTTGCTTTAGGAATGGCTAAAATCATACCCATTTGCTCTTTAAAACAACAAAAAAAGGTGCTGCTCTATTTATCGTATGACACAGGTACTTTCAACCACTTAAAGATCGATAATCATACAATCATGGAATCATAGAATAGTTTGGGTTGGAAGGGACCTTTAGAGGGCATCTAGTCCAAACCCCTGCAATGAGCAGGGACATCCTCAAATATATCAGGTTGCTCAGAGCCCCGTCCAACCTGACCTTGAATGTTTCCAGGGATGGGGCATCCACCACCTCTCTGGGCAATCTGTGCCAGTGTTTCACCACCCTCAGCGTAAAAAATTTCTTCCTTATATCTAGTCTGAATCTACTCTCTTTATAGTTTCAGATCCTAGAGATTCCGTCTTGCTTAAGGTGAGGATGAGAAGATAAATATAATGCTTAGAATTTAATCTTGGGTAAAATAGTAACTGAGTTTGTATCCCAAAGAGCCATGGCTGAACTAGGTGACTGGCAAAGATAAGAGCATTAGCACTTTCGATTTATGTAGCAAAGTGGCCAATAATTTCTTACTATTTTTTCCTGTAAATCTTGAAACATGTCAAATGTCTGGAAACGCCCATGTTGGTTTCATCCTACCCCCTGCCCCGTGTCATCTTAGGTGGGAGGTACACAGGGAAGAAGGGGCTGGGAAGAGGGACATGGGCATACTGCCCAGAGCCTTCAGCCTCTGCAGCCTTTGTGGTAGCCTCGTCCAGAACTGTGGAAGGACTCAGCACTTCCTGACCTTGCCCACCTCTTCCATCTTCCTCCCAGGTGTTTCTGCCAGGACCACTGCCCAGCAGAAACAGTGCAGGCATACCAGGATGGGAAAACCTTGTGTTATTTGTCTGGAGCCCCTGGAGAAGAAAAGCTGTCCTACCAGACTGGTGTTCCCCCCATGTAGGCACACATGGTTCCATCAGGGCTGCATCCAGGCACAAGGCCCTTCCTTTGCCTGTTCACACTGGTCGTGTCTCTCTTGCAGTGACAGGCTCTTCACGCAGGGTTGTTTTGCTTCTGGTGCCCCCACTGTAAAGACAGGGAGAAATTCTTGCCAGAAATGTCTTCCATGAGGATCCGAGTCCCCACTGTGTTGGTTCTCTTCTGCCCTTCCACTGTGCCCACAAGACATAAGAAGGGTACAAGCGTATGGGGTCAGCACAGGGGCTCTCTCACCAAGCTCTGTCTCCAACAAGAGTGGCTTCTGGGAGGACAGGAGGATGTGGGCTACTACAAAGGGATGCTCCAGGCCCTGGGAGCTCTAATTGCTGAGCAGGAAGCGGGTAATAACCAGAGGTGGTTATGACCTCTGGAGGGATTTGTTCTTCCCAGAACTTGCCCACCTGGTAGGGGCGAGGCTTCTGCAAAAAGCTGAGGAGGTGGCGCCTGTCCCTTCTTCTCTTGGATAAAACTAATTTAGACTTTCACTTCTTCCTGTAGTTTATCACAGCCCTTGTTTGCCACCTGTGAAGCTACTCTGCTTTGAGTGTCCCAGCTCCCCAGGCTCTGGCCTCCCCCTCCCAGGTGACAGCTTTGTATCCCTCACTGCTTTGTCTGCAGACAACATTTAGCTGCAAACACCCATCTTGCTCACCATCCAGTTCACGCTGGTCAGACCCCTGCCCTGGGTTCCTGCTCACTTCCCATGGCCCATGTCAAGTTCCTTCTCCTCAAAGCGCCGCGTTTCCCCATCTTGCACACTCCTCTGGTCCCCTCTCTTTCTGGAGTCTCCCCAGGTACTTCTCCATACGGACAATAATGAGAATTCAGAATGGAGTCTGATTGCTAAGAGAGCACAGCACTCTCTTTTACTGCAGGAGGATCCAGTTTTGGCTGGAGTTGCTCAAGGTTTTATCATCTGGTTCACCTCATGCATGCTCAGAAGCTTAATGCAACACCTCACTTGCCTCACCGCACCCACATGGTATATTCTTATGGTAGTTCTCCCAAGCTGCTTCAGCATCCTTCTCTACAGCCTTTCCTCACAGTTATATCTGCTGTAATCTGGATGCCCACGTATTCACTACTTTCATTTAAAAATCCAGCTGTGAAACACAATCCACCTTAGGTAAAACAGAAAAAATGAAGCACTATAGTGCCTATACAAGCAAACACCCCAGAAGCTGAAAGCTTCTGTCTCAGCAGGCAACCCGATGGGCAGCATTTATTTAAGCAGAGGTGCTTGCAAAGGTCTTCTAGGAAAGGCTGACAATGCTTTTTCATAGGTGTGGGTTGTGTTTGTGTGGTCCTCTCTCTCACTCCACTTGCGTAACTAAGTGAACAGTGGAGCACCAATTCAAATGGTGTTTGCTGAGCCCAGCATGGTCACCCAGCTAACTGCCTCCATGGAGTAAGGTAACAGTAGTACTATATATTCATGCAGAACAACAAATCAGTCTCCAAAAGACATTAGGAAATGTCCTGCAGTGCCTTGTTTAGCTGCAAGAGTAAACTGCAGATGAGACAGAAGGGCATGGCACACAGGGAGCATTCATCACAAACAGATTGCTCATTGTTTTACCTAACGCGAGATCCAGAAAGTTTAAATGTCCCCCTCTCTCCTGGAAGGCTTGGGTCAGAAAGTCTGTTGTGGGACTCTGCATAGAGCCAAAGAATTTACTGCTAGAGCGTCTCAAGCACAGTGGCCTTGGTGGTCCTATTGCTGAATCTATGTAATGATTTTAATTATTTTTTGACTTTTGATGTGTGGCTGGGATACAAGTTTAGTACTTTGTTCTACCTTTCTCTGTGGCAGCCTTGCTCCTTGCCATCCTCAGGAAGGATTCACAGTGATTATGAACAGACTTACAGCCTCTTCTGTGGTAATCATGGAAGCATACCAGGGCTGATGAGAAATTGCAAGAGTCCAAGAGTGAGTTGCCCCTACCGTGATGCAGTATAAGACTACGAAACTTTTTTTTCTCTACTTATATGGAGGCTCCTGAGCTATACTGCCTCCCAGAAGCAGCTGTAAACTACCATCAGAAAGGGACAATTTAGCCTCAGGGCAATGCAGAGGGTGCGTGAGACAACATAAAGTATCTTCACGTATCCCTAAGCTGTGTTTGCACCGAACAGAACTACACCCTGAGGACAGAAACGGAACTGATGAAAATGTTATCTTTGTTGTGTTTGCCTTCTGAGAAAAAAAAAAATCCACCAGAGGTTATCAGAGGAACAATTTTATTTTTAGAATACTCTTGTTCCCATGAAACTCAAGAGAATTTTTATCTTTGACTTGAATGGGAACAAAGCATTGCCCTTGGGGAATGACTTCTTACATTACCAAAAAAGAAATATGATTAGGAAAACCTGTGGAGTATATTTTCTCCAGTGAATTGCTCTTGAAGAAATGTATCTATAGAGAGAAGTGTTTGTGTTAATTCTGAGACATTATTTTGTCATGCTGTTAGTTTTATAGGGTACTGGTTTGCAATTTCTTCCAGTGCCTACTAAAATTAATGGGAATCACAAGTTTTTAGTCAGCACTGGATTAGAGGAGTGAGTGCTTTTAGCAGGATTTTACAGGTGAAAAGAGAGAATATGATTTTATTAATGTATTCAATGCTTTTGGAATAAGTTAAAATATCTTCCAACACATACAAATGTAAGGAAAGGTAAAGATAAAAATCCCATCCAACAAAGCTCTATACAGCTTAGATCTGGAAAAGCATTCGCACATTTACTGGAGACTGTGTATTTGCCCTTGCATAGCATTCCTTATATTGAAGAAGCCTTCACATTTTTTTCCTTCCTCTGGTAAGCCACAAAACAAAGGTTGTCTGTTAGCCCAGGGTTTGTTAAAGCACTGACAAGTTACACTAAAACTAAAACTCATCGCTCCAAACAAAAACACAGTTAAAACTGGCAATAGGTACCTTTAAAAATGTGTTTTCAAGCAACAATTGAAAAAGAAGAAACATATCACTGGAAGATAATTTTCCATATTGGCATTTTGCTACCCTGTAAACCTAATTTCAGAGATTGTCCATCTAGCAGTGGACAGATGATTAGTCTCCAGGTGATTAGTTCTGTGGTAGAGAGAAGTGACTGGTTACAGTTAAGGTTACAATTATGGCTGGGATTAGGGTTGATGCTCTGGAGTGGCAGGGGTGAGCTGTGTGGCTACAGTTAGGGTTAGGGTTCAGGAAAGGAAGAGCTGGACAAATACATTTACTGCAGGATCTTGTCAATGTGGTGGGTCTAGGATAAGGGCTGGTGATAGCAAGGACTTATGCCTTCTGGCCAGTTGTGATGGGAACTGGTGGCAAAAGTGTTATTATTAAAGGCAGTATAAAGGTTGGATGTATGGTCTGGATTTAGGAAAGCAGTCTGTGTAATTGTGTTTATCACTGTATCACAGCAGCCCTTTTTTCAGACTTTTTTTATGGGAGTGAAGATCTGATGATGCATCCTAGAGGCAACAGGAGTGACTAACTATGATGAAGGTGACTGTCTTGGTTGTGGTTAGGATTAGGATTCTGGAAGGCCAAGGTGGGAGATCTGCTTTTAATGTGGTGTCCTGGAGAGGTGTAATGATGTCTGAAAGGATGATTGGCTCTGATCTGGGAGTTGATAAGTCTGTAATGAAGCAAATGGTGGGCATTAGGAGGCAAGAAAGAAGAGGACAGAGAGCTGGGAGAATTAATGAATCCTGTCTGTCAGGGCGAGGGCTGAGGTTGGCAAGGAAGAGCACAGTCTGTATGATATAGCACTGAAAAGAGGGTGGGTAAGATTACTATTACGATAAGTTATTATTAAGATTAGGGTTGGGTGAAGGATCAGGCTTTAAGAAAGCAGAGGTTGTAAACAAAAATTTATTGCTGAATCCTACCAGTCTTTTACTCTTCATTTAGGGGTGAACTGTCAATGATTAAGGTGTGACAGGACTACAGATAAAGCATCTGGCAGTTATGCAGACAGAGTTTGGGGTGGAAAAGGACAAAGACTTGAATTTACTGGTAGGTCCTACAGAATTTAGAGACATAGTCAGGGCTGATGCCAGAAAGCTACTTAGCTTAGCATTAATTCGGAAGTTTGTGGCCATTGTTAGTCTGTCCAGAAGCCTATCCTAAGGGTAACACTCCCTTTTTCTGTGAAAGAAAGCATGGAGAGCTAAACTGAGTGTTGGATCCCTGAGAAGGGATGACTGCGGACAGGGTTGGTGCTTGCAGAGGTCAACAACATCCGGATAGTATTGGCTTAGGACAGGGTGAGTAAGGTTACCTGCAAGTGAAGACCGTATTTGGTTATCTGGTTTCTGTTTGGAAAGTAGAGGTGCCTGTTGCTGGATCCTACCAAGCCTCAGGTTCCAGTTTCAGGACTAGTTCTCTTAGCAATGAATAATGTATAATTCATCTTGTGACAGAAAACAGTAACTGGGCTAAGGATGTTAGAACGTTAATTGTTAGTGTGGCTTAGGATCACAGGTCTGGTAAAAGATGGTTAAGGTCTTGGTTTTACATTAGTTCCTTAAGAAGCTAAGGAAGAAGAACAAACTTTGGTATCAGAGAAGTCAGTCATTGTGGTATGAACTCTGTAGTACAGATCAGTATTGTATTTAGAAAACATCCTTATCATTAATGCTTATGTTATGGTCCAAGAAAGGGGAGGCTAGAAGAGCAAGTTAATAGGTGGACCTACTAAGTCCTATGGGAATAGCATGTGGGCTATTATTTGTAGTGAGCTGTGTGTTTCTCTCCAAACTTAATTTTTAGGATGTCCGAGTTGGTGGGTTTTTATTTTGTTTATTGGCTTGTTTAGGTGTTTAGGTTTAAGGTAAAGAAAGCTGGATTTAGATACTCAGTTTCTTGCAGGATCGTAACAGGTTGTGGCGGGTCCTCCCTGTGAGTAATGGATAATCAATGCCATGGTGGGAAAAGTTGAATGGGTTTTGGTTATGGTGACCAATAGGACTGAATTTGGAGCTAGGGATCTCTGCAGCAAAATTCAAATATTAGTGTGGTTTCTTGCAGGGCATTGAGGCCTAGCACAAGGAGTGGTTCTAACACAGGAGAACATCTTTTTGGAATTTATTAAGAAATTTAGACTTAATGTTAAAATTGCAGTTCAGGAAAGCAGGGGCTGCAGAGGTCAGCTTATTATTGGAGTCTTTCAGTTCTATAGGGCAGGATGAAAGCTACTGTTAGGAAGGGTGTATGCTTTCTGAGTGGGCACGTAAGGTTTTTACTGAGAGGACAGCAATGGTTGGCGCTATGTTTTAGGTAAACAAAGTCTGAAAAGCTTGTTCTGTTGCTGGGTTCTGTGAGACCAGTAATTCCCATTTCACTGTTGATCTTTTCAATTGTGAAGAGCAGGTATGTAGTATGTGACAGAAACTGGGGCATGAATAAGACTCTGGACAAGATTTTAAATTGGGATTTGCTTTAGGTCTTCAGTAATTGCTCCATGTTCAACATGGGTTTCTATAAAACTGAGATGAAGATTGACATCAAGAGAGGTGAATTACTATTCATTTCAGTCTGGCTGGAAAGGAGGATCTGGTGAAATGTGATGCTGCCAGTTCTGTTGGGGTAGGACAGGGATTGGGCTGGGGGATGGACATTGGATATATGCCTTCTGGTTATTTTTGGAGAGGGGCAGATGTTAACAGGGGTCTGATAAAGGATAAGATAATACTTTTGTGATCCCTTTATGGATTATTTTTGAGACTGAATAGAATTATTTGCTGTAAAGAAAAGCAAGCAAGCAAGAAATCACAGTTTTGAGCTGTTTGTGAGGCTGGTAAATAGCATTGCCATTGTTTCATCCTATTCATGCATGTTTCATTTGAACATTTAAAAAGAAATATTTATCTTCTTTCTTTTTTTAATTTGAAATGCATATATATTTGTTGTGGTTTAACCCGGCAGGCAGCTAAACACCACACAGCCATTCGCTCACTCCTGCCCTCCCCCAGTGGGATGAGGGAGAGAATCAGGGAAAAAACCTAAAATTCGTGGGTTGAGATAAAGACAGTTTAATAGGACAGAAAAGGAAGGGATAATAATAATAATAATAATAATAATAATAATAATAATGACAAAAGAATATACAAAATAAGTGATGCACAATGCAATTACTCACCACCCGCTGATGGATGCCCAGCCAGTCCCCAAGCAGCGGTCACCGCCCCCTGGCCAGCTGCCCCCAGATGTACTGAGCATGACATCACATGGTATGGACTATCCCTTTGGCCAGTTTGGGTCAGCTGTCCTGGCTGTGCCCCCTCCCAGCTTCTCGCTGGCAGAGCATGAGAAGCTGAGAAGTCCTTGGCTAGTGTGAGCACTGCTTAGCAACAACTAAAACACCAGTGTGTTATTGCATTCTCATGCTAAATCCAAAACACAGCACTGTACCAGCTACTGGGAGGAAAATTAACTCTATCCCAGCTAAAACCAGGACAATATTTTAAAATGGCAAAAAAAGTTTTTAAACCAAACACTAAATGAAATATTGATAGCTGGGACAAAACAAATGCTTACATTAACCCTCATTTTTTATTTTATTTCCTGTGTCAGGTTTTCCAAAATAATTTTTTCTCCCCAACTTTTCCATTTGGCCAACTAGGCTAAAAACATTTTTCACAGTTTTCCTTTGCTGTACTGGATTTAACTTCATGCATGGAAGCTAATACAGATACAAAAATTAAAGAGAAAAATAGAGTCTTCCATAGCATTAGTGAAAAAGTAAACACTTCAGCTGTTTTCTGTATCACCATAGCACAACACAGAGGAGCACATGAAGTGTGTTAATAGGGTAGTCTGCATAAGCTTCCACTGTTCACCTCTGTTGCTTTCCTTGTTTTGCAGATGAATGCAAAGTTTCAACATTCAGAGTCATCCTTCTGGCAAACATTATGAATATTAAATATTCATCTATGAAATCTGTTCAGATCCAACCTTGAAATCATTTTGAGCTTGTTTATGACCAATTAAAATGCCATATAAATTTCAGATTCTGCTATCTGAGTAGCCTGAATGCAGAGAATGAAGGACAATATCCTGTACTCCTAATTTAATTTTCCCATCAGTGTTTGTTTGAACTCTGTCTGTGGGTCAAGACAATGGATGTCTGTGCAAATATTTTCTGCTTACGCCAGCCGGGACTGTGTGCATAATTCCAGCTAAAATTTCAGCAATAGTTTATAGTCAGTTAAGCTGACTTTTCCCACACAGAAAATAACACTTTCAGATTGAGAACTTTATTAATGAGCAATATGTGTCACTTGTCTGTGACAGAGCTTTGATTTTATGCAAACTGGACCCCCCTCTGGCTCCAGATCTCGACTGGAGTTTGAGGAATCTTATAACCTTCAGAAAATGAAATTTTATTGAACTTGGAACAGTCCCACGAGCATCAGAGATTTGCTGTGCACAGAGAAAACAGAAGATAAGTAAATGGCAGAAGAATGTAGTGAGTCACTTAACCTGCAGAAAGAAGGTAAAACATGTGGAGGAAGACAGTAGCAGGTAAAGGATGCAGTTCCCCTTTGGGTCAGCTGGACATGTTTTTCCATTTGCTTCTGAATTTTATCTCTGAGTCCAAGCATCATCAGCCTTGAACTTGTGAGTGACGGGGAGGTGGAAAGAGGTGGAAAGGGTACTTCCATGCTTCTCAGCCTGGAAAAACAAAGAGGGAATGTCTGCCAAAGAAATCTGGACACTTTGGATTTTCTTGAAAGACCCAAACATTGTTATTTCCTCTGATTTTGTGTCCGGTATCTGAAAGAGATTGACTTGTAAGTGTTCCCATGGTCTTTGCGTACACAAAGAGGAATGAGACACTTTCAATGACATTTATTTTAGACTGATGGAAGGAACAAAGAGCCAGGCAGCTTTCAAGAGGGTGTTTCCTCAGTGTGACCCTGAACATAGTTTGAGAACAGCCTGGCTGCTCCCTCTGAGCACAGGCACAGCTCCTGGAAGCTGAAAAAGTGCCTACTATGAGCAGTAGACAGACATGGCTGGCTGCCTCTGTGGGCAAGATCATGCAGCAAAATTCAGATATTAACATGGAAATGTCCTCAAAACAGGGACAGCTGGAGCCAGGATTTTGGTTTGGATCACTGGATCCACTGGCCTGTTGGAGAGACAGGCCCATTTGCAAAAGCTGGAAGAATAGTCAGATTTCAGTCAACTTGAACACTCAGAAATGGGCGGGGGGTTTGGTCCTTAGAAATACAGCATCAAGTGTTTTTACATTTTTACTGCCGGTACTGTATACGGAATAAATGTGAAATAAATTCAGATAACTCCCATTACAAGACAGAAAACTAATGCCTTTTCCACACTGTGTGTCTCATACCAAGATCACTTTGAGCACTGACCACTTCAAACCTCCACCTGAGTTGCCATCATTTGTAAACAGTATCAGGCTGAGTCTGCTCGGTCTGTATTTGACATCACTTCAGTTTTTTGCAGGACAGTCAGTATTACTTTAGGTAAATACTCCATCCAATCCCCTTCTAAAATTATATAACTCTTTTGGTTCCCTCATAAATTAGACAAACTAACAGAAATTTAATAAACATGTTGTAGATCTCCACTTGTTGAAACAGTAACATCCAGAGCAACTGGCAGATTTACAGAATCCTCCAGATGTAGGCTTGGTATGAAGATCATGGTAGTTTAAATTTCATCCATTACAGAGCACAACATGAAGAAAATGTATCATACTTAAGAGAAAACCAAGAATATTTAAAGTAACTGGTCATTGCCCAGCTTACTTCTCCTTCCATTATAGAGAAGTTTGTTCATGGCTAAGATCCTATTTCTAAGTAATCCAGATTCTTCCAGCCCATTTCTACAACATCAGTGTACTGGACTTTTTGTGATGATTCCACTCTTCCCATGTTGCTGAACTATGGAGCTTTTCACAGTCATGATTTTCTTTAGGGTGGAAATTGGAGAGTGATGGAATGAAGAGGAGAAAGGAAATAATACCACCTCAGAAGGAAAAATAGGAAATCTGAAGTTGGTTTTGGAAGAGAAAGTATAAAAACCCCCATAATCTAAATGTTACACTTCGGCAGTATCAAAACAAAATTATCTTGACTGCAGACTTGGAGGTGTTTGTCTCTGTTTGCCTTCTTAAACTTATACATATATTTGAAATCTAGGAATAGTGAATCCTGGAAGACCGAGTTTTCAAATCGTAAGAGGAAGCCTTGAAGCTGTCTGGATTCTGAGCTCTATTTTTGAAAAAAATTGCTCAAGACCTTACTTGCTGGCACCTTTAACATTCCTGTCCTATTCAGATAGTGAATGTGCTCCAGAGCTGTGACTCAGGAAACGAGGGCTCCCAGGTGAGTTTTTCTCACTGAGTAAATCCAGCCAAAATCCAGGTTTAGCACCAGAGCAGGCTTCTATTGGAAGCATGTTGGTGTAATGATGGATCCCTCTGAGATACGCTAGGATGACAGCCATGATGACATTAGCTCTTCCCAGTCAGTTTTCCTCTGCCTCTGTTCAGTGACCTTCAGATAAACAACATGAAAGCTGACAACCACATTCCATGAACATTACTTAAGACACATTTCGGTGACTTCAGCTACAAACATTTCCTCCCATTTTTCTCATTGTCGTAATCATTGCATGACTTCAATAGCTGTAAATACTCACTATCACAATTGTTTTAACTTGTCTGTTTTATACCAGCCAACCAATCTGCTTCTAATTTCTTTCTGCTTTCAAAACAAGTTTATGTAACAGGCTAAGATGGATTTTTGTAATTTCCTACAACTCCAGACAACCAATCTAGACTTCTATGGATCTCAATCACTTGTAGATACTAATGGGATAATATCTCTAAATGAAACTTTGTCATGACAGCAGTGTGGCAGGCCAAACTGCATAAATGAAGGGGCTGTAGAGCAATACTTGACAGAAAAAAACAGTATATTGAAGACTTACAACAGTTCAGTTCAGTAGACCAGGACAGAAGTCCAAATGGAAAAGGGCTGGCATTAATACTTTTGGAATTGGAAGGGATGCCTAAGTTCAGCTCATTTTGTTTGTCAGCATTTCTGATTCTCTGGCTGCAAGCTCTGCAGATCTGCAGATCTGGCTTTGGCAGTGCCACCATTAAAATGCAGCTGAATGGTAGCGTGTTTGCTGAGGGCAACGTTTCTGCCAAGAGGAGGGAGAAGCAGCAGCAGCAGCATCTGCCATGTCATTTATAGCAGCTGTCACCTTTCTAAAGCTACCAAATTCTCTTTCCACCTACAAAAGTAACTCTATTTTCTTCTCAGCCCTTCAGGCATTTGAAATATTAAGAGCCAGTGCAGTTGTCTTTTTTTCCCTTACTCTGTTCCTTCTAGCTTCTGTCCTTTCCTTATTACTCTATATGTCTATCAACACAGTCTTTTCTGTACCATTTTCCCAGCTACTGAATACAGGACTTTGTAAGAAATTCTTAAAACAATTGTCATGGGCAAACTGAATTGCAGATTTAAAAAAAAAACAAAACCATATCTCAAGAGTTCTGTATCTCTACAATCTTTGGAAGCATTTCAGGACAATGATGTCCAAAATATGTAATGCAATTAAGATACTGTGTTCTGCAATTGCCGCAGTTGAGACTCATCCTCTTCAATGCTCTAACTCAATGATAAATATTTCTAATGGCTGTGTTTATTGCAAACGTGGGGCTCCTTTTATCTGGACACGATTCCTATCAGACAGTTTAAAGCCTTGGATTAACCTTCAAGCAATCAAAGCATTAACTCTCTTTGATTGTGAAGAACTAACTTCCCCAGCAGTGAGTAAGTATACGGCTCTTGGCTAGTTCTTAGATATATTTTACATTTTACAAATGAGAAAATGGAGGCAAAGAAGTTTGGGTAAGGTTCACAGCCAGTAAGTAGCTGCAGTGATCACAACTCTGGGAGAGCCTTGCTCCCCACTCATACACTGCCCCTGGACTGGCAGGACTGAAGCTGTTTGCTTGCTCTTGTTTTGTTCTGAAACAAAAAGGCATGAAAAGACCAACTGTGGGGAGCAAGAGCTTGTAGGAAATTGCATGTTTTAATTTATTCCACCAATATTCTGCAAATAAAATTTTTGATAGTTTATGTGACTACATTTTCAAACATAAATGAAATACACCAATTGTGCCCAGAACTAGCTGAGAAAAATACAATGCAGCATTTATTTTCCTTAAATAAAGCTTATTTTTCTCATTTTTTTCTTTCATTTTTATATACGATCCTATACCTGTAAAAAATTAAATGATGAATGGAAACCTCTCCAGGGTGTTCAGCTGCAATGAATGCAGCATCTGCCATTTGGTAATGAAAGAAGAAAAACGTTTTCCGTCCTTTGCAAGCCAGATGCAAAAGTGTTTGATATTGAAACCTCAAACAGAGTAGGGAAAAATGGTAGATTTTTTAGAGGTAATATTTTTCCCCTTTGATGCAAGATAAATTTTTATTTAATTTTGAAATTTAAACTGAACATAAAAGTCTTTGGAGTACAGCCCTCAATACCGAGGCTGTCATTAAAAGTATCTCGTTAGAGTTAAGGAGAGATTCCCCATAATGCAAGTACTTGGAATAACATCTAACCACTTCTGTCTGAAGCATAGACCTGTTTACATAAGTGGGTTGATCAGAGACAGTTTCTAGCCAAACAAATGTTCAAGAAGATTAATGACGAACACATGTTGTATTTTGTTATCTAAAACAACACCCAAATTCTCAACTGAAATCTAGGTTATGTGATGACATAGACTGTTGGTTAGGGGTATTTTGGAGTTTTTGGAGTTGTTTTTGGAGTGTTAACCCACTGTGTCCACTTTTGTTGCTCTTTGGAGAATGCAGTTGTGTTTTTGCAGAAGGATTTCACTCCATTACTAGGGAAAGGGTGAATTTTCCTTTCTGCTGTAGGGCTAAGAAATGTAGGCCTGAGAGGTGGCCCAAGTGTGTATGCAGAGAACATGTCATTGTTTGGTCCACAAGAAGGACAACAACCAGGAAAAGCAGCTCCTCCCGCAGTTCAAGCTATTCTGCACTTGTTAGGATGCCATTAAAGCTTATGGCATAGCAAGAGGTTTGGTATTACCCTGGTTCAACAGAAAACATAGTAACTTGCTGCTGCTTCTGTTTGCCCTAGGCGGTTAAGTATGCATCCAGCCTGCTAAACTGGTCAACAGCCTGGAGGCCTTTTTAGACCTCTCAGTGCTACTGGATAATTAAATAGCCTTGATGCAGAAACAGTCCATGCTATTCAACAGACCAGGCATGTTCATCTATGTATTAGAGAGAAATTCAAGCCATTAAATCTAGGAAGCTGAAGAAAGCTACAGCTGGAACTAGTCATTAATATGGAACTAGACATCAGATAGCAGACCTGCGTGTCCTGGTGGACAACAAGTTGAACATGAGCCAGCAACGTGCTTTTGCAGCAAAGGCAGCCAACAGCATCTGTGGCTGCATAAGGAAGAGCGTGGCCAGTACATCAAAGGAGGTGATTCTTCCCCTCCACTGAGGCCTGGTGAGGCCACAACTGGAGTGCTGGGTCCAGTGCTGGGCTCCTCAGTACAAGAGAGACATGAACATAATGGAGCCAGTCCAGTGAAGGGCCACAAAAATGACAAACGGATTGGAGCATCTGACATAGTAGGAGAGGCTGAGGGCTGGGCTTGTTTACCCTTGGGAAGAGAAGGATCAGAGGGAATTCTTAATAATAGGTATGAATACCTGATACAGTGGGTGTAAAGATAATAGAGCCAGACTCTTCTCAGCAGTATCCAGTGGAAGGACAAGAGGCAACGGGCACAAATTGAAATACAGGAAATTCCATTTAAACACCAGAAAACCCTTTTTTTTACAGCAAGGGTGATTCAGGACTGGAGCAGGTTTCCCAGAGAGGTTGTGAGACTCCATCCTTGGAGATATTCAAACCCAGCCGAGTATGGTCCTGAGCAATCTGCTCTAGTTGAGCCTGCTTTGAACAGGAGGTTTGGGCTAGATGATCTCTAGAGGTCCCTTCTCACCCTAACCATTGTGTGATTCTATGATTGCAGGCTTAGCCATGCAAGTGAGTCTGATACACTGGGAATTCACTGTCCGTATCACCTCTGCACTCAATACAGAGACTAGCTTAAAAAGCACATCCTAGCTGAGTATTCAAAGTCCTATGTGAGTGAATATCGCCTAGATATTTACTCCTCAGTGTCATCTTTGGCAGCTACTTTATACCTCACAGCCCTTGTGTCCCATCTGTCAGTAGGGGAATCATGAAAATACAAGAGCAAGAGATAGCAGAGATTCTGGTGTACACGTGTAACATAGACTGCAGCAGACAGTCCTGCCTGGCATGAGAATGATCAAACACATCATTGTTGCTGGACCTACAGCCCAAAGTCACATCTTCTGTTTGGTACTCCAAAAACTTTGCCTCACAGGCTAGCACAGCCACGCTAAGGAGTGTGCAACTTCCCTTCCCTTATAAACCTGTCAAGGTATTTCTCCTGGAGAGAGGCTAGAAGAAAGATCTACTTCTGTTTGTGACTGTTTCGGGGCTGCTTAGAATGTGTAGCAACAATGGCAAATACAAAATGGAACAAGTGGCACCCAAGGATTTAGCAGAACCTAACTTTCTGCTCTGCCAGATGTTGCACTTGTTCTGTCCAGGACTGCATTACGTATTTCAGGTTATAGGGCTGCCAGCATTAGTATTGCTTTTCCATTTTGTGTTGTTTCTCTTCAGCAATGGCAATGGCATCACTGCCAGTGAAGACTGAAGTCATACTAGCCCTTGGCCCATACCAGGGACTTCAAACAAGCTTGTCATGCATCAGTTGGTGGCCATCTCCATTTTACAGGGGGAAAAACAAAGGCAAAGCATAAACTAGCACACCTATGGGCACCAACTCATGACTGCAAGTGTTTCTAGGAGTGACAGCTGAACAGGGCACTTAACTTCAGCCCCACAGCTTACAGCCCAGTGTAAAAAAGTAAATGGTGTGATTTGGGAGGACTGGGGCTAGTAGCTGCCTACACCACTGCGGTTAGGCCTGCCTATGTCAGAGCAGCATGGGAAATGTATGGTACAGTGGAAAGAGAACCCAGGACTCCCAGTTGCTGGATCTGATCTCCACTTGGTATTTTCTCCAACAATATGTCCATTCCTTGCCAACTCGTTCTAAATGATTCATTTTGTTACTGGATAGTCATATTTTGTGGGTAGCCACTAGTCAGTTTGAGTTACTCACTTTTACAAAATACTTCCTCTAGAAGGTACTGTAAACAAAATTAATTTTTAAATAGTTTGAGTTGTTTGAAAGCCATGAGCAATGGTTATTAATATTGGCACAGAATAGGTCACATGCTGATGATTCAAGGGATGAAAACTGGAACATTTTGGACAGAACCGATGTTTTTATATTCATTTGCCTTATATCCAGACACTCTGGTGGTAGAAGTGTTAATTATACCCAAGACAGCAAACTGGGGAAGTTACAGGTACTAATACATGTGGACATGTGGTAAAATAAATCTTTAGAAGAAGAAAATCATGTATATTCAAGTAATCTAGTAGTTTCCATTTCTTGGTTACAACATGCAATTTTATCATGCATCTCTTCTAAAAGACAGAGGAGAAAGAAGGAGTTTGTCTCATTGAAGGCAATGGAAAGTATGCTTGATAAAGCATGCACAAATATGGACATGAAACTGGGAGGCTGCGCTGCTTGCTAACAGCTCTTACAGATGCAAAGAAGCATGCACCCAGATTCCCAAACAACATACAGAGATGTTTTGACTTGAAATTTCTTGCGCTGAAGCTCATTTTTGTGATAAAAAATGGCAGGTCCCCAACCAGCTAGCTCAACAAGCCAAGAAAGCTTGCCACTTGGTGATTGCAGCCTAGTTACCACTAGCACAACTCAACACTGTTCTGCTTCCCTAAAAAAAAAAACAAACCACAACATCTCCAAGGCTTGCCACTGTTTGGAAAGAACCTATAACTTTTTTGCACATGTCTAGACTGGTTTACTGCTTTTCAGTGCGACTTCTTGTCATGGTATCACAACCACTATGTACTTTTTGACTGCTGCTGACCAAGGAAGACTCTGAGTAGTCTTCAAAAGCAAAAGAATTTGCCAGCAACTGAGTCAGTTTAAACTGCCTGCCAGGAATTTGCTGCATGCCATACAACACATTTTTGAGTCACCTTCTAAAGACAGCCTTGATGAATAAGTACTCGACAAGAAAAAAAGTCTGAATTCCCACTTGGTCTTACGCCAGGATTCTGCCGTGCTCCCTTTCTCTCCAAAGTCAAAGCACTTAACCTGATCTCACTTTCATATTTTTTGCAGGTAGTGCAGGTAGCTGTAAAGTTCAGCGTGCTTAGCACACCATGGAGTTCTCCTTATATTTGTTTGCTTTACCCTGTCAGAAATCAGCCGTAGGTGCAGTATTGCTACAGGTATATGAAAGTGAAAAAATATGTAAAAAAAAATAGCCGTATAAACGGCTATTCAGAATGTCATGTTCAATAAAGAGCATGACCAGGGGCTGCACACTGGGCCTTAATGAATGGGGCCTTCTGTGGAGAAGCACAGGAGTCTGATGCAACAAGAGACACGCACATTGCATGGGACTGTAAAAGAAATGAGGGGCTGCCTGGATGTCTAGAGTCACGAGGATAATGCCCACACCTCTCACATTACAATCTGACGGAGAACAATGTGCCTATGGAAGACAAGTGTGAATTCTGTAGGAAATAGAAGTTATTGGTGTTTAACTCACCGCTAGGTGTCACGACTTCTTCATTTTTAAGCAGACTGCTGAGTTTTTCTATGCCTAGGGGGAAAAAAAAGCTCAAGGTGAAGGCAGGAAGCCAGTGTATTAGCCAAATACCCGGGCCTGCTCCAATCTAAATTCTTTTCAGTAAAGTCAGGCTGGTAGATAGCACATTCAGAGACAAATGAGAAATCATTTCCATCCCTTTTGCAGATTACTGCTGTCTAAGACCATATTGAAACACTAAAAATGTCATGAGTGCAGGTAGCTGTAAAGTTCAGCATGCTTAGCGCACCATGGAGTTCTCCTTATATTTGTTTGCTTTACCCTGTCAGAAATCAGCCATAGGTGCAGTATTGCTACAGGTATATGAAAGTGAAAAAAGTTTTCCCCACATCTATTGAAATGACTCTTCTTTTCAGTGTGTCTCAGAACAGCTGATTTTGTTAAAAGTCCATCCCTGTTGTTACTGACAAACGCTGTACTTTTGGTAGCTTTGGAGACTGATAAATACACAGCTACAAATCTATGTATATATTTTAATATATATTCACAGGAAAAACATGGGTCAGGAAATGTTAATGCAACCACCCCTCCCTATGCCATGCACTTTTCCTGTGCTGCCATGCTCTCCAGGGAGGTTTCACCACCTCCTGCTTTGCTGGCTTTCCTACTGAGACTGAATGCAGTGGAAGCGGGCTGTTTTTATGCTCTCCACTGAATCTTATCTCCTTTCTTGCAAGTAGACAAATTGTCATCAGGGTAAGGCTGGAACACGCTTGATTTTTAAGCCTGTGGGCTGGATGCAAACCAGCAAAGGAGTGAGGAGCTCGCTCTCCCTCTCAAGGTTTCCACAATCCCCTTCAAGCTGGGATTAAAAATTTAACATAAGAGGTGCAGCCTTGTCAGGAGAAAGACAAGCAAATGCTTCATGAGTGCTCTTCCCCTTCTTTCTGCACAGTCCATGTCACGTTTAATGCACAAGGGTCTGGCATAGACATGAAGCCACCAGCCCAGGAAGAGGCAGGAGACCTGGTGCATCAGACTAGGTGCTTCTGGGCACTTTTTAGGAACTTGGCAACAAGAGGGGACTGAAGTGGCTGCCCAGTATGGGCAGATGTTTTTTCCTCTGACCCCTTGTAGAGTACACATTTGCTGGACGATTTACAGCTTGTGCTCTGGCCAAAGGAAAAATCCAAACATTGCTGGCTGCAGTCAGATTTTGTTTGACCTCTTAAGTAGTTTAACGTGGTACTGGCCTTCTTTCCCATTTTAGATCTTTCCCTTCCAGAACAGCAGAATGGATTCAATGATGCAGCTTCTCAAGCACCTACATAATGCCCTGGTCTGGAAGTAGTGGATATGTGATAATTGCCTTTAAGATAAGAGCTCTTTTGTTCTTTTTTGGGGACATCCCAGAGAAGCATAGGGAAACCCAGAAGGGAACATCACAAGTGACTTTTTCTCTTTTAGGTGCAAAGGGTGTTTTTATTATAGTGTGCTATGAGTTTCCATCTTCCTATTCTGTAAGTTAGGAATTTGAGAATCAGCATTTGCATGAGAATTTAAGACTACAGAGTTTCCTCCATCCTTCAAAGTAAAGCCATGTCACTGGGTGGTCTTGGCACCGAGCTCTCATATGTGGCCAATAAAGGTGATTTTTTTGTAAGTACAGAACCTGAGAGATCTGATTCATATTAAAAATGTGTAATTAATCTAATGCATAAATTAAGATTGATTCATATTCCATATTCTGTGTTGAAGCAACACAGAAAGATTCCACCCATTAGGATTCAGTGGACATTTTGGACATTTGTTTTAAAGGGACACCATTCAACTTTTTACCTTTCTTGTCAGAATCCTTTCTTCATTTAATATTGTTCACTTAATATTCCCTTTGCTATTACAGAAAATTATATAAAATTTTCTTAATATTTTTTCAGTTTATTTACCTTGGGCATTTGACAATATCTTGTGTCTAGTCTGCTTAACTTCTTTTAAAATTGGAAAATGTAATAGTAAAACCACAGAAAAGCAGGGGAATTCAACAGCAGGTGCTGGGACTAAGAATATTTTCCATTCATTCTTTAAATAAATGGAGTGAATTTCAAACTGCCAGAGTCTTTAATCTATAGCTGTAGTTTATTGATCACCATACTTAACAAATATAGGGTAACCTGAATATCAGATATTATTTATTTATTGCTTGTTATAGGGAACTAGAATATAATGCCTCCATTTCTTTTCTGACCCCTCATTTCCATCGCCTGAATCACTGACGCAAAGCTCCATGCCTCCTAGATCTCAAAAACTGCCATTTCTACAACTGTATGCTCATTCTTTTCCAAATGTATTCTACCTATGTCTTCTCTGGTGCAGATGGGGTGGTTTCTGGTTCCCAGTAAATACTTGTTGCCTTGCATAACGACAAATGAATCAGTAGTATTTTTGCCCTACGGGAAGTAATGCCTGTCTGGTGAGAAGATATTGGAAACATCTTCAGGAGATCCAGATGTTTTGCTTTAGCCAAAATGATGTCTGGACATCAACTATGAGTAGAAGAAATACATGTTTTTTCACGAATTTCAGGTAAACTAGATGATCTGCTCAGGAGTAAACCCTGGAGATCTGCTAATGCTCCTACAGCAGCATTATTAACACTACAAATTGGCTTGACTTGCAATACATAAATCCTACCAAAACAAATTTACAAATGATACCTGAATTAGACTGTAGCAGAAGGCTGGGGTAGGAGTTACCAGAGACATCAGATTAAATTCTTGAACAGCAGATCGAGGGGTGGATGAGCCTTGCCAAATCAGAAGCTGTCCTGAGCAATGCAGAAACACAGGTTTAACGCTTGGGAGACCCTTTCTTGGCAAAGCCAGAGGATATGAGCGCGTAACAAAGTCAGATTCCACACCTGGACTTGGCACCTAAACTCTATTTAAATTTCACTTCAGAGCTAAAAAAGGGCATTATGCACTTGATCTGTACTCTTTTCTTCAGTTCTTTTGAAAAACAAGGAAATTGGTTTTTAGTGCTCCTCAAGAGCTACCGCCAAAAAGCACCTCATAAGAGGTAGGGAGTGTTACCTGTGAAAGGGGTACTAGCTGTTACCTACTTTACAGCAGTGAAGCAAGGGTAGCTATCCTAGGGACTATGAAGTACTTGTACACTGTGACAAAGCGGACAATGACAAGGACCTCAGACTTACACGGACCTGCTCTTACCTTATTCTCATACAACACAACCTGAAAGGTGAACTTGAAGAGGAATAGACAAATACCTGGAGGGCAAACAGTGAAGTTTCCTTGAAGCTTTGAAGAGAGACAACTGCTGATTCTGAATGACACTTTTGACTCCTTAAGAGCAAGGTTGCTTAAAAGTGGGAGATATATAAGCATAGGCAGACTGGTTTGTAGACAGGAGTAAAATTATGGTACTTCCTACCATATTATTAGACTGCCTCCCAGTCCTTGGAAAGTTACACCTTAAAACAACAGACTGTAAGATGAGGGAGGCTGTAGTATTCTCATTATACAGAGAGGGTTCTGAAACACTGAGAGATCAGCAAGAAACATAAGAATACGACCTTGATAAACTGTGAGTTGGACACCAGTCCCTGGAGACTTTAAGTAGGCAGCTGGACTGTTCTTCTCTTGCAAGCTTTCTGAAGTGCCGAATGGAGATGTGTGCATCTCTTCATGAGAGATGGCTGCAAACTAGGAGATCACTCTGGCTTGTAAAAATTTGACTAACAATATTCACTTGCTGCTGTGTATTGGTTTTTGGCAGGCGGACCAACATGTAACCCATGGATATGGTCAATTATAATGCCTCTGAAAGAATGAAAACTAGTCAAGACTGCATTGTTAAAACACTGTCCTCTGCATGCATGATAAAGTCAGGAAAAGTCTCTTAGGAAGCAAAGAATGTGGCTGAAAGCTAAAACCATCAGAAAGGGTGTCATTCAGGGAGCTAAAATAAAACCGCTGAAGTGGTTTAGTGACCCCAGCAGCAGGCAGGCAGAGCTATGTCTTGGAGGGCCCACTTAACCCTGGAACATGTCACTCCATCAGCACAGGCATCTGTTTCAAAAATGCATGTCATCAAAGAGGCCGCTAAGATGAAATTGCAACTATTAGCCAAACACATGCTTCACAAAAAAATGCACTCAAGGCACAGAACCTGAACTAAAAAAGTTCTCACTGTTGTTCCATAATGTTCCTTAAACAGCAGATGGGAAAAACAGTTGCATGCAAATCTTAATGAATGAAATCCAAACTGATATCTTCAAGCTTTCGACTGAATGCCACTGGCGGGTCATTCACCAATGATACCGTTCAGTTTATTGGCCTTTTTTTTCCAGACTTGTGTGCCTAAAGCACTCATTTATGACAATGGCCTGATTTTCACGGCAACTATTCCCATATGCTCCCGCTGGAATTGTAGTTTTCAGAGTCTCTAAAACAAGTCTGCTCTTTTGAGTGGTTAAAGATGGCTTTTAGTTGTGTAACTTTCAGGCATCCCATATCAGAGAGTTTAGTCCAAGTGGAGAAAGTTACAGCAGATCTCAGGCAGTTAGTAAGTCCTGCCAAACCCCAGGGGACAGCTTATTCATCAGATTTTATAAACTGAAAATTGTGTCTTTGCTATTTGGGAGTTGCATAGTCAGTCAGAAATCTTGTCAGGCGTGAACACTGCAAGCAGCACTGAAAACAATTTTTTTTCTTAAATGGCATGTCTCCAGCCAGCTGGACTAAACGTGCTGGGCAGCCCTAATGTGGACTGGCCTCCCTGGTGACCACAGAAGCTGCTGATACCAAAGCAGAGCACATTCTGGGCATCATAGAGAAATGATCTCCTGAATGGTACCCTGCTGACGAATGCAAGCACTGAGCAACTTGGTCTTGAGTAACATTTTGCCAGTCAGTATTAACTGGTCAAACTTGAGTTCTGCTTCATTTTGGGCATGCTTTTCTCGCTTTGATTTGATCTCTTGGCTTTGTAGAGCTGTCTTGGAATGTGAATGAAATGCTATTCAGGGAATTCAGGTGGTATTCACATTATTTGGGCTTTCTATGGTAAGCAGGCATAAACTTCAATCTGCTTGTCTTGTTCCTTTTCCAAGGGCCCAAGAATTTTTCTTTGCACTTTATTTTCCTTCTTCTGTCAAGGAGGGCAAGATAGATGTGCTGGTATCTGCTTTTTAAAAATAGCCAGCTGCATTTGATTGGCCTCACTAAGATCAAGCTGTCAAGGTAATGGAGTGCTTGATGGAGATTCATTCAGGAGTAAGTAGTGAAGATGGGACTTAGTTTGTTTTCAGACTTTTTTGGGGAGCATGTGTTCACCAAGCTGTGACAGTTTGTGCACGCTCAGCTTATTGTGCAGGGAATAGCTTCTGTATAGCCTGAAGGAAATGGCAGTTTTAAAATACCATCTCTAATTTATCTGGCCATCTAAGGCATATTCTCAGAGATGCCACTTTGGTGCTGGTGTCACAGTTCTGGAACACAAGCTCCTGTTACTGCCAATTAGCCACTAATCAGATAAACTTGCTGGCCATTTTCGCTCTCATGCCATTCCATCACAGTCAGTACAGGTGAGGACCTACTCAAGGCTGCTTCTGGGCTGAGCAATAATAGTTCCAATAGCCCACCAAAATCCAGCACACAATCTCCCAACTTTCTGGAACAAGAGCTGAAACGTGGCTAGCTCTGCTTCATGTATTTGACAGAAATCATGTGTTCTGACCCTTAAAATAACACTGTACAATTCAATATATGGCTTTGATTGCTTAGCTTCAGAGCTGGCTGTGGTATAGGCCACATAGGCAGTTGCCTAGGTCAATGAAGTGTTGGGAGATGACAATGCAGCCATGGACCTACTGCTTGGTGAGCCTGTGTTGGTCAATGAAAGACACACACTTGCAGCTTATGCTGTGCTTTGAGGCTTATGCATGTCTAAACTGCCATGTCTATCCAACCCTTTTCTATGGCAAAAGTGGCAGAGCAGGAAACTGTATTCCAGCTCCCTCTTCTCTTGACCTTCTCCATGGCCAGAAGCAGCCAGACCCAGGCAGGTCCCACTCTCTGGTCCTTAGGTAGCAATATTCACCATTGCCTCTGGAAGTAGGGGGCACAGTTACCAGGCAGAGAGTACATCATCTTTGCAGACATCCATTAAAAGGCAACAGTGTCACTTGTGCCTTGGCTGGCTATCACGAGAATGATCAGCCTCGTTTGTATTTACAAAAGGTGGGCTAGCATCCTTCCCTGGCCTTTTTCCCTTAGAGGAATATTGTTACACATACATGCCTCAATCAGAGCAGCAAATTAAACTGCTTTCTTGCCCAGGTACCTGCAGCTTTGGGGACACAGAAAGAAATCCCCTTAAGAGTCTGTGGAATTTAAATCACTTTCAGGAGATAGCAAACCAGGAAAAAGGTATCTCATTTGGAAGTGAGGAAGCCAAAGGGAAAGAAAGTTTACTCTTTTCACAGAAACACAGGGACTTTACAATTTCACTCCTTTATGAAAATGAAGTCAAAGAGATGTAGTGTCAGTGAAGAAGAGCAGAAGCTCTCTTGAATCCACTGGCCTAGTATTCACTGCCAGCAATGATTCAAATCCCAAATATTTCACTATTTTTTGACCAGACTGAGGTTCCTATAACCCCCTGAGAGTACTGTTATGGATAAATGCCTAGTGTTAAAATCCAGAGAACAATAGTACGCAAGAAACAGGATGTATGGGAAGTACTACATGCTTTCCTCATCATTTACCTGCACAATCTTACTGATGATTAGGCATTCTTGCTCTGAGTGCCAACTGGGTCATATGAGGTAAACCATCTATTGAGCATATTTTTCTTGCCAGACATTGGCAGCAAGGATTGCATTTGACATCTTTTACTAGACATTAGTTTCTGGTTCTCTGGCTCTGGCTCACAAATGTGGTGGCCAGGAAGCTTTGGCATTCTTTTATAACTGGTATTATTCAGAGTTATAATTTATTTCAGCTCCTGTGCTCTTCTTGTCTTGACTGGAATAAAATAAAATCCAGAGATGTCACATTTCTGTTTATGACTAAGAAAAATACTGTCAATGTAAAGAGGTAGAGGGCACAGAATACCTAAAAATAAGAGGAGGAAGTTTTAGGAAATTAAATTGATGTAAATAGCTAATAAATGAGTCTTTTTGAAAAGGTCACTTTGAAATGAGGTATCTCATACTCCTGGAAGGGTAGGACAAATGTGATGTTAATACGACATATCCAGTAATAATAATGAAGCAGCTTTGCTTTTAAAAACTGTGCTTGAACTTACTCTATGAGCAGTCAATTCCATTAAGAGATTGTGTACATAGATTGAAAGGTGAGGGTTTAGTGGAAATGTGTTTCTGCAAAAACTAGTTCCACACTGATAAAAAAGCCTCAGGACCCTGTCCTTAACCTGGGCCCTCAGTGGAAATAGATTTAAGATTTAGAAAACTTGTCTTTTAACTAGTTTGGACATTAGTGTATGCTATTCTCATCTTCCTTCTGGTAGTGTCATTCCAAAAAATTTGACATACCTTATTTAATCAATATCTCTAGTTGTAGGACTACTGTTGATCTCCCTCTCTGTTAATCAGATGCACGATTTTAAGGCAGTTTTCAATACCAGTTTTGCACATTGCTGTCCACGTGATCCTGATTTGCCTATCCTTAAAAAACCCTCCTTCTAGTCAATCTAGAGTTGGTAACTTCTCCAGATCATGCAGAAGGCTGGCTAAAAGCATGACACAGATAAATGCTTTACTTATATTTGTTCCAGGTCTTTTCAAGTATCATCAGACACAGTCACCAAAAGGCAGTTCTTTGAATCCAGGTTGCTCTGCATTTCAGTCAAAATGCCTTGATTATCACAATCTTTTTGTCTGTCTATTCAAAAATATTTTGAAGGCACAATCTCCAAAAAGCGAGAAGTTGTTGCAAAGAGGAGATGTATATGCTGTTCTCCACAGTGCACTGTGGCAGGAAAAAAGATGGAGATCCAGAGAAGACACAGGAAAACTTTTCAAAGCATCAAGTTATTTCAGCCTGGAACACACGGCATGGGAAAGCAATAGAGTTTTCATGGAACATTTTTAGTATCAAGCTGGATTTTTTTGCGTCAGGAATAGCTAAAAGTATAGAATAGTACAGTACAGTGTAGTTCATCCTGCCCTTGGTAGAGGGTAGACTAAACAACTTTCTACAGTCCCTCTCTTTTTCTATGAGGGTAGAATTGCAAGGACAAAGAATATCTACATATTGTAACTCAATCTTTTGATTTCAGTACCAGGTTTGAAAATACTGTCATATAACTCTAGGAAGTGGGGATCACTCAGTTTCATAGGCATTTCTATCTATAGTCAATGATTCCTTAACCAGGTACTACATGTTGAAAAGAACTGTTACCTTGGACAAAATCAGACAGATATTGACCAGACAGCTGTTATTCCAAGGACTTAGGGTCAGACTACTGATGAACGCTCAAAAGCAAATGTTATCTATGTAACATTTTAATTACAGAAGAATTTCATACACTAACAACATGCCCAGCATGCTATCAAAGAGCAGGTTTTGGTAGGCCTAATCATGGAAAATTAGAGGAACAACAGTGAAGTCACATATCAAGACGAGAGTTAAGCTCAATAAAAGATTGCAGAGTAAGGTCTATAAATCTTCACCTAACGTACTTTATGTTTACACATATGAGGGGAAAAAAAGGAACATACAGCTTTTCACCAATGCTACTGATAAAATTATTAGCGGGTACCATGGTTAATACATGCCCTACTTGTTCTACAGCTTCCGTGGGAGAGAGTAACAACCAGTAAGTTTGTGTTACGCCTCAATACAAATCTAGAGAAACCCTGCTGAAGTTAATTGTGTGTGACAGGATTAAATTTGGTGCAAAACCAAACTTTGGCCCAGTATCTGTACTAAAAATATAACTGCAGAGGGAAAAATAGGAATGTTTTTAACAACATTTATTGGACAAGGAGAGGTCTGAAGAGCACAGAATGGAAAATGGCAAACATCTTTCACAAAAATATGAATTGTCCCTCCTTCAGAGGCCCAGATAGTTTGCATGTGTGGTACAAAAATGTGTTAATGGAAACCTGGGAAACAAAGAAGGCTTTTCAGAGTGAGGATTCCAGCTGTTCGCAGACTGTGGAAGAGAAAACAGACTTTATTCAATGTCTGCAGATGTTTCCAAACTTTCATAGTTCTAAAATTTAAATTCAGTTACCTAATCAATATTAAATATCTGAGGGAAAATGTGTTGCCCATTGGATACAATTTAGGTGGTGAGGAAAACAAAGGATTAAAACATTCTCAGGCTGAAAGAGCTGGTGGCTCAGGCAGCAGCAGATGAAAACAATGACTAGAGACAGCCCATGTTGGAATGATAAATGAACATTCATTTCTCAGCTACACCGATGCAACTCCACTGGCTTTACTGGAGTGTGATGTAACTCAAGTGCAGTTTATCTACTAGGCCTGATCACCTGTAAATATATTTGTTAGAAAATAATGGAGAAAAAAATGACAATGCTGAAGTGCGCTGCTGGGGATTCAGGGGAGATTAGATGAGGAGAGAAATCGGAGCATATTGTTCTGTGTGCATGGACAGGCAGATAGTTTTATGTGCCTCGTTTTTAATGATGGTGAGAAGCATCTTTCTACCACATCACTGTATTAGAGGGGAGTGAAGTAGGGCAAACATACATTAACACTCTGTCCAAGGTCCCTTTAGAAAACTCAAGCTGCTAAGCCTGTGAGAAACAGGCTTTAGCTTGTCTAACTTCAAATGTGTTCAAAAAACTTCTGTATTATAACTGGACAAAACCCAAAGCTTTAATGCTTTTTGGAGAAGGAACGTTTTTTTTGCTCTGTGTTTGTACCAAACCTAGTGTGCCCATAAGCGGGGCATCTATTACCAATTTTACTTCTAATAGTGAACATGGAAACGTGTAACCAACCTTGCCCCCCAAATCCTGAGTTACACCACATCAGTCCAAGACCTCTTCACACAGTGCTGCCTGAGTGCATATATGTGTTACTCTAAATAAAAGTTACACTCAATTTTGTAATTTTTTTTGAGAGCAATCAATAAGAAAACCACCACAACAAAATCCCTGTCCTGCTGATGTCATAAATGACTTTGTACTGCATGTGACCCACAGGTCCCTGTGGCTGAATAATCTCTGTCCTGCTGCCAAAAACATCTAATGTGAAATTTTCTTTCATTTTAATGGGATCCTTATTGATGAAGGTAGCCAGGGACTGAAAATCCTGCTGTGGTGAAGACAGCAACATACTTTGCTCATTGTACCCTTCCAGATCTTAGAAACATGTTGATTTGTTTCTCACCTCAAATGGCCTTTCTTACATCTCATCTTCTGACACAATCTCCAATTCATATGCATTTTTTGGTCATTGTTTAATATCTTTTTATAGTGTGACTAGCTCAAAACCCTCCCTTCCTCACAAATCTAAGTTTTCTTATTGCTTCACTGTCCAGGGTTGGCACAATTATTTCAAATGATCTACTTTTCAGATGATTCCCAGATCATTCCCAGACTGTGAGACAGCCTGTTTATGTGATGGAAAGTACCAGAGGTAACCTTACACCGATACGTTAATTGTTTGCATGAGTGAAAAAAATCAAAGTAATTTGACTTTCACACTCCACACGTACTCATGCTTCTGATTGTATCACCCTTGGTTGCCTGTACTCTTTGCAGAATGCCAGCAGCATCACTCTGTCAAGTTCACTTCTTCCCCTTCATCTCTTCACTGTGGAGTATACTCCCTGTATAGGCCACCTTACTTTCTTGAAGACCTCTGGCTTTCTAAGCAAGGAGCTAAGCAGATGGCATACTTACTATCTCAATATTCTTGTGGACAAGACAGGACAACTGTAAGGAAGTAGCAGGGTGATGACACTGACTGAAGAGTGAACTGATGCAGGCAAGGAAGTTGGAACTGAATCATGGTAGGAAGCTACAGGATAGGGCATTTATACATCTAGAAGCAAAAAGTCATTATTAGCCAGCCAGCCAAATATCTTGTACCTGCCTGTGCCCTAGTCCCTTTATTCGATATTACAGCTTGCTCTCTCTCACCCTTTGTTTTCAAGACTATTAAGATCTGTGAGAGAGGAACAGTTCCGCTACTTGTGAAAAGCACCTTTTTACACTGCTGTGATATTTCGTCCAGAAAGTTGGGCCCTGACACTGTTGCTGTTTAAGTGAACTGGGAATCTCCCACTGCTGTTGACTGAAGCTTTTGTCACTGGGTGTCTGGAGAAAAAAAATTCCCAGTTTTCCTTTGTGGTCTTGGCATGTGCACTTCACTCTTCACTTGGAACCATTCCTCTCTTATTTGTCTACTATTATTCTGAGAGCTAAATTCAGTTTCTCCTGCTATTTATTTTCTGAGAGCTGCTACTAATCTCTCTCCACTTAGTTTGTCACTCATTGTTTATGGAGTTGGTAAGGAGCATCTAGGAAGCGAAGTACTGCAGAAGATGAGAAAGATAAAGCTAGACAATAGCAGGGAAACCCATCCTGCAGTGGAGCAAAATTAATATCAATGGAAGTTCTATATTAAATGTATGTTTCTGGGAATTTTTAGAAACAAAAATGGAATTGACGGTACCTGAACTCTTTTATAAAGCAAATTAGGACATTTCGAGGAGCTTGCCCATGAAACACTGCTGACATTCACTTAGATGTTTTTCTGTGTGGACTCAGCCATTGGAAATCTTTCTTTGGTTTGCATTTTAGCTCTTATTTTTTCAGCACTCAGGTAATTTTAGACCATGCTTTATAAATTACGTGCTGAAAAGGCAGAGGAAACCAAGCTGCCTTGAGGGGGGGAGAGAACCATTTCAGATTCGATCAAAAATTCTAGCCCAGCTGGCTTCAGCCCTGCAGTGCCCTCTGCATTGAACAGCTTCTCTGTGGTAAGGGGAAAGAGAGAAGGAGAGAACAAACAAACTTCAGTTGAATTAGTCATGACAGCTGAATTTGTGCTTTGTTCAGTGAAACATAAAGTGCATGATTCTGTTCCATTAACTAGTACAAATCTAGACTAATACCATCCCAAATTTGTACTCTGTAAAGATTCAAAAGCGCTGAATCCATCCTACATTTATAACCTTTGTAATGTGAAAGAAGAAAAGAGATAGTTATGCTTGTCCAGGATGACTTTGTATCTTTCAAATTACTTTGCTATCAGATTTTATTAAAATAATCTTTGTGTCTTTTCCAGCTCAGAGGCAACTGTTTTAGAAATTGCTTTCTAAAAGGTAATGTTAGGAATCAAAATAATGTTGGGTTTTACATGGTTGAGTGCTCTTACCTCCCACTGAGTTGTTTTGTTTTACTCCAGCCTTGCTGGTGATACTCTATTACAAAGAAACTGAAGTGTAAGAGAAAAGATGGTCTAAGGGTACCTGAGAGAGTAAACCAAACCATAAAATATCTTGCTAAGTCAAAACAGACAAATCTATTTGTGCATGAATGTTTTCTGGACCACCTTCGACTATGAACTATGCTAGTTTTTGAGAACACACTGATCCTTCCACTGAGTGAGAAGAAGAAATTGAATTTGTTCTGCACTAGGCAGGTTTGAGGGACAAAGTCAAGTTATCAGTAAAGGAAATGCTTCACACCAATGCTTGGTGAACAGAATTAGCAGCTGGTGTGATGCTAAAAGATTCAAAAGCCTTGAATCTAAAACCCAAACAAACCAGGACTCCAAGAATTCTTTCTTCAGGTCAATTTTGTCAATTTTGTGCTGTCAGCTGGGATACAAACAGCTCATTGAATGTACTTGAACTGTATGAGAGATGTGCGGCGATTGAAATAGTTTTTTACACTTTCCTGACACAAATGTTATGACACAAAAGAAGGTCTGAAAGCAAACCTCTGTGGCACTGCGAAAACTCTGCCCTCCCAACGTTTGCAGGAACTCGCACTGTAGACAAACACCTGCTCAGGTGCTAATCAACAGAATTGCACCTCATTGACATCAGCTTTCACAGGAAAACTTTAGTAAAATGGGTTTCAGTGCTCAATTTTAATGCCCCTGGGGTAAGGTCGCATTTTTGGCCCAAGGCCGGAATAGAAAGCAGTCTGTAATTACAATGCTGCAGTGGCACAGCAAGGGCCATCTGGGGATCCCCTTGCTCTTTATAAGCAATTATCACAAGCTGCCCCACTGATTTCAGTAAGCACTGTAATATTTAAAAGAAGCAAAAGAGAAAACTGGGCAATAAATTAGTCTGATTTTCTAATTCTCACAAGCTAACAGTAGGGCTACAGTATTTAGGTTCCAGTTATTGCAGAGGAAGGATAATATCCTTTCCCTCCTAGAATTAAAATAATAATAAACCTTGGTTTTAATTTATGGAAATAACTCTCCTGAACAATATTCTTTTTATCCAGCCTAATTTTAAGAAGTATGGCTCTGGAATGGGACTTAAAAATTAGTCGGTCTGAAGTGTGTAGGACACGCAGTGCCGGGACAATATACTAGTATCTGTGAGAGCCTACGACTAGACCTGGGTGTGTCTGAAGTTAGGCTCATAAATCCATATTTAGACAGTTAAATAAGTGGCCTGATTTTCAAAAATGCTTATGACCCAGCTTCTCCAGCTGACTTCAATAAAATGTGTGTGTATGTCTGTGTGCATGTGTGCGTGTGTTCAGTACTTCAAAAATCAAGCCACATATTTAGATGCTTAAATCTAAGCATCCAAGGCTTGAAAATGTTGCCAATAATAATTCTCCTGGCTTCACCACAGGGATAAGACACAGAGTGGATTTTGAATACAGGTGCTCCTACAGGAGAATAAGCAATGTGAGCAGAGGGACCTGATGTAACAATTGTTTTTTTGGTTCTTTCTGAAACAGTTAGGGAATTGTGGTTTTGAAACATCAGCACTGCATTTCCTACACCTGAGCAAACAGCCCATAGGAAAGCTATCACAGAGAATTCCCTGGCTCCCTGGCTCATCCTTTTGATCAACGTTTAACAAACCCAATCATAACACATTGCTTTGCATGAATAACATATAACAAGAGAAAATGTGTCTTTAAACTATTTTTCTGATAATCATGTTTGAAGGAAACTCTCCTTAAAAAAAATTCACCTATAGATACTCATACCTTCTTCTTTAGTTTCAAGTAGAAATAGCAGGTTACCATTTTTAAATGGGTTACATGTTTTAATAAAACTTCATGGACTGCAAGATGTACTTCTGGGGAATGGCTGACTGATTCATTTGGAAAATAATTCAGCTGTAAAACTAATCTTTGAGCCATCCTTGTGCTGAGAAACTTAAATTTACTCAGTGACTTTTAGCTAGCAGCTATACAGATCTGAGCACTGTGGAACAATTTACAACCAAAAGGAAAAATAAACTTTTTAAATTGAAGATAAAAAAGAAAGTGTCTTACTCAATAAACTTTGCATACTAGTTCTTTATGTGTAAAATGACCTGCTCATTTCTGTAAGTCACTTCAGCTTTGGGATAATACACGATGGAAAACATTGTGCTTCAGGTTAAAAACGTGCTGTGTTCAAGCAGAAGACACTTGCTTGGCAGAACTTGCCAAACGCTGACCAGCTCCTCACCACACTCTTCACATTTGAAGGCAACTTCAGTGAAAAAAATTCAGCAGGACTGTATAGACCAATCTGGCTTCTGGTTATGTTGCAGTTAGAAAACTTTTTACTTTTATTATGAAAAAAAAAATCTTCCAAGAAAAATAACAAACATTTCTAATTTTATACTTACAGGATTATTCCACTGGAAAAAATTATGTGAAGCCTAAGCACAGGTATCCAACAACAGCTGTAATCAAGCTTACCACAGAAAGCATTTAAACTAAGAGGCTAGCGTCTGCAAAACTCATGTTTCTTTGATTTCCTCTAGGGAGAATGATGCTGGTGAGAAGTGGGCCAGCATTCTCCTTACCCCCTACTTACTCCACTTTCTTCTTGCAGCCTCTTTTCCATGCTACATTTTCAGATTAAATCCACTGACAACACAGAGGCGGATGGGCCTGCTGGAGTGTGCAAACACAACTGCCCCGGTAAGGCGGTGATGTGGAAAGTCAGGATCCCACTTTCTGTTATTGCCACTGTCAAAAGCACTTAGCTCCTGCAAAGCACTGGGCACTGTATGCTCCGTGCAATTTTTGAGATGCAGTCAGAATATTACCATAGGGTAGATCTTACTGTATCTATCTACTCTTTTTACAAATGCATAGGGGACCTGATATGCAGTACTACTAGACAATTTGCCCAAGGCCACACATAATATTAGTGGCAAACTGGATGTTGGATGTGGGAACTCCTGCCATCTGGCCTTGTTCTCAAACCCTTGGCCACACAACTTCTCCCAGTGTAAGCAATACATTTTAAGTGAAAAGGAAAACAATGTGCAAAGCAGCCAGGAAGGTAATGAGTAATATTAAAAAGGCAGCTATGAAAATAATATTTTTGAAATCAAAGCACCCAAAAGAGGACTGAAAGAATAATTGTATTTGTGTTTTTAACATTTTCAGTTGTCGGGAGGGCATTAGTCTTCCTGAGCTGTAGCAGCAGGAAGTCTCTAAGTCCTTCATATGGAGTCAAACGGCCAGGCAGCCTGGGATGATCCCTGTGGCAGGGAAAATAACATCCTCTAAAGCAGACAAATGAATGAACCTCAGAGAAGACGCTGACTGTCCTGGGAAGGGACTTTACTCTTCCTAGGATGGTGGCGAATCCAAGAGGAAAACAGGAGAAATGCGACGTCATTGTCACAATAAAGGGACCAGAGTGGGCCTTGCCTCGGCCTCTCACTGTTGCTCTCAAGCTATTCTACACGCCAGAGCTGCGCGCCCATATGCTGCAGTGCCACTGCCTGTGCTGGGCCACCTCACAGGAGCGGGGCTTAGGGAAGATGAGGCAAGGGGCCTGGCTGGGATGCACAGCTCAAGCTTCGGCACAGCACGCCAGCGTTTCTCTCTGGGTTCAGAGCTCAGCATCCCGTGTGCAGCCAAGGCAGGAGACATGTTGCCTGGCAAAGGAAGGAGCTGCAGAAGCTGAGGCGGGGGAGTGGGGGACAGGGACAAGTGTCTCAGTCCCATACCAGCAGCATGAGATTTGTCATGTCTGTACATGGTGGTCCCACTATATTTAGTTTCGCTGTGCTGCTAAGCAGCAGCATGGTTGTACAGAGCACCATAAGGTAGAAATAAAAAGCCTCTTATTAATACCAGAGCATGTTTTGGCTCCCATAGCTGCCTTGAGGTGTTAAGCCATATTAACACAGACATTTTCACTTCTCTCTTCCTGTGCCATGTGTCTCAGGAGGTGCAACAAAGAAATATGTGAGAACTCAAATTGCACTGTAAACGGCTTTCACTGAGTAGACATAGGGGAGATTTTCATGTAGCAAAATGGTAAGAAAGATACATGTGCATTTTACATATGGTCTGAAGCCTGAGATAAGGTCTCTAGTGGCAGGGGAACAGTGGGGTTGCCACTGGGTTAGACAGAACCAACTCATTGTATGCCTTAGTCCCTTGGTGACTTCTGTTAACTTAGGACAACGACAGCACAAATGGGATACAGCCTTTCTACATATACATTAGAACAGACAGTGTTTCTTTAGCATTAATGAAAACAACATTTTCTCATTTAGGTATGCTGCAACACAAGCTCTCTTAGAGCAATCCAAATCTGTTGTATAATTCCCAGCAATAATTGCTTTCTGAGGCTCTGGAAAATACACACTTTCATGATCTTGAAAATCTTCTTCTTCAAAGCTGTTCTTTCTTCATTCATGTTCTAGAGTAACTCCCCACATATTCCTGATGCCAAGTCTTTGGTCCAGTGTCTTGTCACATGTTTGTCTGCTTTGGACTTTCATCATTCAAGACTTACAGATGTTGTTCTCTTCAGCATTAGTGGAATTTTAACTGTTGGTACTATATAAGTAATGATGCATACTGATATACTAGCCTTTTGGAGCATATAACAGAAAACTTAACCATAATGGTATATGAGCACAATTTATTACCCCAAATCACAATAAATTAACTTGCTGAGAATCAGAATTGTAACTTCTATATTGTAAATATAGTTCCATTTCCTTCTTAACATTAAGCTTGTAACACATATCACTCCTACAGATGTAAGCTGAATGGAGATTTTCCTCCAAGGAATGCCACTAGTCTAATGAGATTGTTTAGATAGGGGACACGCTACCACTAGACTCTGGTTTTGGTCAGGCAAGTCAGGAAGTTAATTATATAGCACATCATTAACTTTAACATACTGTCCCAATTTTAGTGGATTAGTTGTTCAGCAACTTGGAGAAGCAGTTACAGGTCTTGTTATGAAGAAAAAAAAGGAGCCCCTGTAGTATTCCAGATTATAATACATAATTGGCAAAACATGCAAGTGTCCTCCTGAAAAGAAACTGAACATACTGATAAGAACTTATAATAAAGGAAGATGTTTGTTTCCCATTAGGATTTGGTCTTTTCAAGAGATGTTTGATAATGAGTTAAACATGAAACATACAGAGTTTTATTTTGGCATCTTTTGGAAACAGTGCTAGTAGGTAGACATGTGGCAAAAAGGAAAATACTTCTGAGTTAGGTGACATCAGATCAGACAAATTCTTCATGCTGTAAAAAAGATTCTCTACTGTGGCCAAGTAGCAAGAATGGGCTTTTTGAAAAACAATTCACAAAGTTATGTGAGCTACAGAAAAAAATATGTGAATTAAACAGAAAGCAATATGGCATCAAAAAAATGAATGTACTAGTCATGTGACTGCACTAGAACTAGACCCAATGTCTCCTCAACCGATGCTCCCTTTTTCCTGACAGAACTTAAACACAGTATGATCTCTGCTTCAGACAGTCTCTGAATTGCAGATTGCTAAAAAACATGACTATGCTGACAATGTATTAGTGTGAAGTTGCCCCTTTCTGATGCTCTTCTCTAGGCATCTGGTTTTAGTCACTGTTTGGTCGCAGGATCCTGGACTAGCTAGAGTTCAACTCAATTCAATCTGATACAGCCATCCATATTTCCATATATAATTAGCCCCAAAATGCAAAATGTCAGGATAGAGGTAATTTAAAAATGACCTCCTTCAAGACTGAAAAGAAGGCTGCAAGCTGTTCAAATTACAGTGAATAAAAGGGAGGCAGTTTCTCATTAGTAACAATTATTTTGCATTGAACGCTTTTGTTACCCCTATTTTTAAAGGATGCAGTGGGGACAACTTTTTAGCAGAGAGGAAGGGATGTATTTGACATTGTCAGTAGGAGATAAGACGTTTAAGAGCTTCAAAGGTCTTCCTCTCTCTAGCATTTTGAAACCTGCTAGTTGGTACTCCACTGGGGCTCTGGGCTTCCATATTAGTGAAGATTTAGGCTACTTTGCAGCCAGGAGAACAATGCAAGGCACTCTGAAGCTAACTGTCTGCCCTTTTGGAAGCAGGACAACAACTGGACAGACCAAATCTTGACTGATTATTTACACAAGAAAATTATGGCTCTGTAAGTAAGCCATAAGTTGCTGGTATAATAGGTTTGGTGTATTATCTCTAAGCGTGGAGACTCTAACAGCCTGCAGAGCAGCTACTTCATCCCAAAGGGGAGTTTAGAAGGGTGTTTTGGCTGCAGAGATGTAATCATGTGGGACTCACGGTGAATAAGGCAAACAAGTACCCTAATAATAGGTGCTGCTACACATAAGACGTACTAAAGATAGGGGTTTCTCACAATCCAAAACTCAGCTCCCTCTGACTCCAGTAGTAGAACTCTGGCTGACTGGAGGGAGAGCAGAGTGCTTCTCCAAAATCCACCCCAAAGAACTTGCCCCTGTTATTTGGCACTCTCACATGGTGGTGTCAGTGCCCTTGCAGGGGCAGCATGGCTTCCTGCTCTGTGCAAAGCGTAGTGCCCACAAGTCTCAAATTCTGATCCTGGCTCTCTAGTGTTTGGGGTAATCCTTTGCAGGCAGTTTACAGTCGGTATCTCAGTTATTCCACCTGCAAAATGGAGATAAGATGAGAGACTTGGTTTGTGAAACACTTAGAGACCAAGTCAGAAAAAATGCCAAATAAGAACAAGATTTTATTACTATAAATAATGTTATCTCCAGGTCTGTAGGGATGCCATATTACTGCAACACAGAACCTCTTTATTTCTAGAACAATACAACATAATTAGTTCTTTCACTGTTTTCTTTAAGGATACTTTTGGCAAACCTCTTGGGAGTTAAGCTTTCCAGGGCCCCTGCTATATTGATAACACAATGCAAAAGCGTGAATAAATAGCTTGCTTTCTATTCCGCTCCCCCCCTCCCCCAATTTGCTAAAAAGTATATGGGATTGGGTGAGAAAGAAGATTACACTTGCTGTTCCAGAAAGAGAGATTTTTCTCCCTGTGCTACAGCCGGACTGTGCATACCAGGTCATTGCTGGGCAGAAGAGACAATTTTAAACTAATTGTCTGAGTTCACAATGGAAGAGTTTTCAACAGGGAGAAGTGAGAAAACATAATTTGAGAAAGAACGAGCTCATTTCTAAGGATGGAACAGAGGCTGACTGGGATGGCACAGTTGGGTTTCTGTTTTATTTTAGGGCCTGATCTCTGTTTAAGTATTTGAGGTAAGTGTAATGGTAGGTGTTCAACACAGCAAAGAGCCAGGTGCTGCAACAAGCACTAGGTTGCTAATGTCACAAATGATCAATATCCTTTCACGTTCAATATCTGTGTGTGAAATCCCTGTTTCATGGTTATATGGATCGATGGTTATCCTTCCTGTTGCACTAAAGAAATTAGGAAGAACAAGGTGGGGCTTCTCAGCTTCAAAGAGTCCAGCTGAATGTCAGTTTACGTGCCTTACAAAAGATGGTAGGAAATCAAATCCCTAATACTGATCTTACTGATTTTATCCAAGAAAAGCTCTAACTGGGAATTCAGTGCAGAGACTGAGAGGGGAGTTGTGCTGAGGTTGTTAAACTGTAGTAAAGTAGAATCTTAGTATGTTCCTTACGGTCAATTTTGAACAATCTCTATACTTTTAGCCTGACCACATCACTCAGCCCCTCTCACCCTCTCACTCTGACCCCTCAGATACTGCATATTTCATAGATCTTTTTTAAAGAAAAGGTATTAGCTATCCTTAGGACAGCACAGTCCCCACATGTTATGTCTCTTGGTACTGCATAGAGAAGCACTGTAGGCAATTGGAAGTCTTTTGTTTGCATTTTGTCACCCCTTGAAAAAAACATCAAGGTGGCTACCTAGCCTTAGATCTTCTATGAATAATAATAAACAGTCTCTACTAGAAGCAGACATCTTTGTGGTTTCTAAAGATACTATTTTCAAATATTTATAAAAAAAGACTGTAAGCACCGTGACAGCATCTTTTGTCCTGTAGGTTTGGCTGCTGGGGCCCAGGGCTGGCTTAGAGGTAATGCAGCTGAGGGCTGACCCCTTTGGTGACTGTGAGGGGGACTCAGCCAGGGCTGACCCCCATTCCTGTGGGAGCTGCTCCAAGCTGAGGCTCTGCTTGGCCCCAGCCTGATCTATGGCCCCTACCACATCGCAGCCTATGCCTGTCCATGGACCCCACTGAGCCAGACCCTGACCCATAGGCTGACCTCATGCCTGCCCATCACGATGGATGTGTCTGGTGATCACTGGGCTGTGTCTGTCCCTGGTTACACTCACCAGACCCGATCCTGGCCCACCGGCTTACATTTCCAGCTTGGCCTGGGACCTGCCATATCGCCACAGAGGTGCCCAATGCCCAGGGCTGGGGCTGCCCCCCCGCCTGGCCTGCTCCCTGGCTAGGGGTGGTGGGATGGACCGAAGGCTGATGAGGCCCTGCCCTGCTGCCCTGGGGAGCCCCCGCCACTCCCAGCATCCCAACCCTTAGGGAGCAGCCGATCCTTGTTGCTCCCTGGCAATGAACTGCAGATATTTCACCTTCTTTTGGCAAAAGGACAAAGATTAGTAAAAAATAAAACAGCATACATCCTATGGGAAAATCCTGCTTTAATAAGATTTTTATCTCTAGATAATTATCTTTTTGCCAAAAATTTTCTCAAGGAAATAAGAATAACTCCTCAATAAAAATCTAATGAGTATTTTCAGATTATAGTTTCACAAATAAAATACATGTCCATTCATATCTATGTCAATAACTAGGATGCCTACTCCTGCATCACAGAGATATTAGATGTAAAGAGGGAAGCATCTTTTTAAGATCCTATTAAGACATCAGCATCTTTTCACTTGATGTTTAGATATTATGTGTGGAAATTACACAACTGAAGAAAAGGATTGTTAGAACAAGCTGGTAATATTGAACAGGTACAGCCAAAAGGGAGACAGAAAAACAATGGCTGTTCAAAAAGGTGTTTGAATGGAATTTCCTACTTTGATATACTTTTAAAGGGGACCCTTTTCAGAATCTGTATCTCCTGAAAATCCGGTTCATTTAGACTATTTAATGGTACTCTCCCCTCCTCCCAAACTGAGAGATGCAGCATCAGCAGAAGTTTTTCTAAAAATCTTGCTTAGTATATTTTCTGTTGCAGAGTCCAGTAGCCTGGTTTAGAGCTCTGGTACATCTCTATGAAATCTGTCCCTCAATTTTGTGGGCTTTTAATTTGTGAGCAGATGCCAGACGGAGCAAGAAGGCTATAACCCTTTTGTGCACTGAGAGGAAGCCATTTGCTATCACTCAGCACAAAGGACAAGCAGAGAAGCCAGTGCAAACCTTGCTGGAAAACACATGGCAGGACAGAGCCCACAGGCAGGCTAAAGTGAAAATTTGTGTTGTTCCTAAGATGTGCCCAAAAAAAAAAAAAAAAAAATCATCATTATTGCTTTAACTTTGGAGATGCAAACTCAAATATATTGGAAACACTGACCAATTCATAAGCGTTGATTTTCTAATAACTGTGAGATGAAAAACTAAGCAACTCTCTATAAAACTATTAAGATCATTCTCTGCTGGAGTAGTAGATGCCAAAGAAAAACAGTCAGAAATGTTGACTTCCAGAAACACTAGCAAAAAGATATCATATTTAGAAGCTGGTCTCTGTTAAAAAGTTGGAAATAAAAGTACTGTTTTGAACCGAGTACAGCTTTCCCCAAGCTTTTGACAGACGTGACTGGCTTATTACTGCAGCACAGCTATTATTTAGAGGCTTAATAAAGGCTGTTTTATCTAATAGATTCTACAGTCAAGTTTCATGATAAACAGAAGCAGATATAGATGGGGCTTTAAATGAGGGAGACTGGGTTCAGTGTCTTGCAGGTCAGACTGTGTTGTAACATCCCCTGGGGAGTGGGCTGAATATTTATCTGTTTGCAAGACTGACTGCGTGCCTCACCGCAGCCGATGTAGAAATGTAGATGTAGATAGACAGCGCTTTTGCCTGTGGGTGGATTACTGTCAGAGACTGATGAATTGTCACTTAACACAGGGCCCCTGATTTTTCCTGACATAGTGAAGGAGAGCTTTGCTGGCATGTTGGTCTCCCTCTCTGGTGATTCAGACTCACATCTTTGTACTGGTGGGCAAACCTCCCACGCTTCTGTTTCGAGTTTAGAGACCCAACAGACTATTTTGAATTGGTGAACTTTTTCTTCTTGTGATTTAAACACGTTTGTTTGCTTTTCCCTCAAGGGAGGTTCAATGTGAAATAGAACATGTTCTTTTTCCAGCTAAACAGAAACAAATTCCTGGTAGTGTTGAGCGGAAGAACATACCCAGAAGATAAGCAGGTACAAGTGGTCCTTTTGTGCACATACACAGAGACACACATTCAGCAGGCCTCCTCAGGGTCGGAGTCAGATGGAGTGGAGATTGGCAGGAGGAAAGGGAATGAGAATTTGGATAGCTGTTAGTTTATCATGTGAACTTTGAGTGGGAGAGCTGTATAGGGTATTTACATTGGGGAATTACCATTTCCTTGGCCTGCTCCCTGTTCCCTCCTCCTCCTTCCTGCACTGACTTTGATCCCCTTCTCCCTTTCTCTGCTTGTTTGCTTCACATGCTTGAAGTACTTCTTATTTGGTCCCATGTCCAACAGATGACCTTTTTATAACACATGATGTGAGTTAAGAGCTGCGTGAAAATCTCTGCATAGTCTGTGCTTTCATACAGTTGCATGGCATGTAGGTAGCATCTATTAGTATTTTAAACATGTTGAAAGGAAGGCTATGCTGGGGCCAGATCCCATGGCTTGGCTGCTTTCAGTGCATATAGAGCATTTCACTACATTTATCCTCCTTTTCTGTTTTTCCAGTAAGAAATATGAACCCAGTAATTTTAACAACCTGTCTTAAAGGATCATCTCTGACATCCCAGAGCACATCTACACAGTGGGACTATTCCATGGGGAGGCAGCAATGCTGAAGGAGCCCTGATGAGGACAGTGGATGATAAATTTCTACAGCTGCTCTGTAATATATTGTAATATAATTAATATAATATAATTAATAATTCCTTTAGGAAAGGAAAGTTAATTGCACTTCTGTCCTGTTTTTGCAGAGGTACCTCTTCACAGGGCAAGGGAAAAAAAAAACCTAAATTCGTCTTGACTCTGGTATATGTGGGCTTTGAAGGCGCTGCTTAGTTCCACATGCCCAGTGATCAAAAAGACAGCAAGACTTCAGAGAAGCAAAAAATGGCTGGGAAGAGCAATACCCACAGGAAAATGAAGGTGATAACATACAAGCTGCTAAAAGAATGAGAAATATTTAAACACAAGGAGTGAGGCGGGTATATTACTATAATACGTGAGATAGAATTAAGATTAACAGGAAAAGATAAGAGGAGAAAACTTAGGTTGGGATTAGGGAAAACTTCATGAGATTGAGCGCTCTCTGTTGTTTAATAATTAGATTGGCAAATGCAGTAGTGGAAACCCTGTCATTTGGGAGATTTAAAATGAGACAAGGAAAAGCACTATCAGCATGCAGCAGGGAAGATTCTTCCACTGCTGGGAGGTGGAATGAACCATTCATTAGGATGTTCGTCTATGCTATTTTAATTGGCAAAGTGCCAGCAAAAAATCAGTGGAAGGTGGAGGCCAATGTTTTTTTTTCATCAAAAGAAAAAGGAGTTAGGCCCATTAGCCAGGGAGAGACAGTAGTGACCTCCCTGGTACAAATGATGGTGAATTCAGTCTATGGTAACTTAGTGAAATATTTTGTGCCACTGTAAGTGATATTCAGAGGGAAAATTTTACTATTATAATTTTATTGCTATCCTTAAAAATTTCATATTTTATAAGCCTTTGTATGCTAGCACTTGCTTCACAGACTATTGACAAAAGAGCAGAATCTTCTCAGAATCTCAGAATGATTTAGATTGGAAGGGACCTCTGGAGGTCATCTAGTCCAAGTCCCCACTAAAAGCAGATCTGTCTTTGAAGTTAGAGCAGGTTGCTCAGGAGCATACCCAGCCAAATCTAGAATATTTCCAAGGATGAAGATTTTAATATTTCTGTGGGCATCTTGTTCCAGTGTTTGATCTCCTTCACTGTGAATTTCTTTTTCTGGAATTAAAACAGATTTTCCCTTGCTATGTCTATTCTCCTGTGCCATTAAGCTGCGCCTTGAAATGACAACATAACTATAGGAATTATAAAGTAATTATAAAGCAAAAGTTACAACACAATAAAGACAGATTAAGGCACATTTTAAGATTAGCAAGTCTTTACGAGAATTTGCCTTCTCCCAAGATCTTTCAGCCATTCTAAGAGTGAAAACTAGACTGAAAGAAACATTTTTCTAGAATGAAAACTACTTTCTGTCTGACTATAGGTCTGTAATCTTGTGTGACAATTTTCTTTTAATGGCTTTCTCTGACACCAAGCACATAGCAGTGAATTAAAACCCCGAAGTAACATACCAGTGAACAGATCTTTGAACAATATTGATCTAGTAATGCATACCTAAACATTAAGTGAAAATAAATGTAGAAAAAATGGTGTACTTAAGATTACTGTGAAGGCAGAACAGTGTGGCATGGTGACATTCATGTAGCAAGCTTCATCGATTTGTAAGTTACATTGATTGATTACAATAAGAAAAATGAAATGAGACAGAAAGTGTGCACTAAAGAGTGGTAATGATTATGAAATTTCCTACTGAGACAAGTCCTATTTCTTGGCAAGCTGGCCTCAGTTAAATTGGTCTGTGGACAACCTAAACAACGAGAAGCACCCAGACAAATGTCAATATTTGAAGTGAGGGAACAACAGGCATTCTGGACAGCAAGCACATTTTCTTTGGATCACCCACCTTTTTAGCTTAATGTTGTCCTGGAAGAAATTTCAACAATGTATATTTTAAGTGAATATGTACGTGTCAGGATAGGAGCACAGGTCTGTCAGAAGGATCATCCAGCAGTTTAGTACAAGTCCTGTATCTTTTCTACAGTCTGAAAACAGAGACATCCTAAAACCAGTCTCTTCCTCATTTTTTTTTAATGCTTCTTTTGTAGTTGTTCTGCCAAGTTTGTATTGAAATAGTGTTGATGCTTTCTAAACTATCCCATGACATTTCTATCTAAGCTGTAATACAAAAGGTTTTGAACACCTTGATGTAGCCTTACTCTGGTTAAAAATACATCAAATCATAAATTTGCCTCCAGTACCCATGTCTATGCCTCAGAACTTTTCAAGGACACAGTTCATCTATTATTGCTATCTTTTTCTTCACTTTAGTCTGCAGTGAGACAATCCCAGGAGCTAGGACACATACTTGTCTCAGGGATGCTTACAGGGGTGCTCACATGGAACAGCCCTGAGGTAAATATATGGAGATCACACTGGGAAAGTTTTTGTCATTTTAATAAGGAATAAAGGAGCACTCATACACATCGCTTACTGACTTTCCCAAATTCAGTGACTGAATTCAGTCTCTGTTATTATCAGGATTTATTAAAACTTTCACTGCCTAATGACTCTGCATGTAGTTAAACATGGATATTGTGCTATATAGAATTCCTTGTAAAATTTTCTGTTGGTTATTCTTACCATCTTGTCTGTCAGCTTGAACACCTGCTGTTTGGGGAAGTAACTGCCAGTTCTGACATCTGAATGCAATCCAGAAAATTATAACCATGCATCACTCAAAACATCCTTTTCAAAGACACAGTCCAAGCATCGTAATTTCCTTGGTTGGTCGCCTGTTAGTGTCATTTGTACTAAGATCTTGGAGATAAGTAGAAAAAGCTTCCAGATGCACAGCCATATATCCTAACTCTCAGATCATAAGGAAAACCATTACAACTAAGGGGGGGCGGAATTCAATTTTTGGAACTCCTATATGATTATAGAGGAAGGACTAAAAGTCTTGCTTTATAGGAAGTTTTGTCCATATGTTGGGTAGAACAAGGCAGAGAATTATCTTGATTGCTTTTGTATTAAGCATCCAGTTAAAATTTTGAATTAAAATTTACAAAACACATTTTGTAATATTTGCCCAGGTTTGTATAGAAAGAAGAGAAAATTCTCAAAGGGTTTTATTAATTTTAAGAATTTTTTTTTTAAGTTTTCTTTCTCTTGAAGGCCACATGGAGAACCCACTGGTTTTAATAGACCTTTGGGTCAATACCTAAATAAGTACACTAAAGTAATGTAATCCATCTTGACAGTAGAAGCTAGCAACATGGATTTACTTAGCGAGGGTAACACGAAAGGCTTTAGCACTCCCTTTAAACGTGTGGCTCATGCTCCTCCATCATGTGACATGGCAACAGAGTTAAACAGCTTTCTCTTCCAACCCAACAGAGCAGTACTTTGCCTGTGAATTTTCCTACCCTGAAAAACAGGGCCTGAAAAACACCCCTGTGTCACAAAGCCTCTGTGTTTCTGCTAAATTAAGTAATGGAGCTTTGTACAATGGCAACAGGAATAAGGTTTAGAGGGTTGAAGGTTTTGAGCAACAAGGAAGAACCATCTTATTCGTAAACATAAAAGTAAAAAGCTCATGTTCTTAGAATCATTTAGGTTGGAAAAGACCTTTAAGATCAAGTCTAACCATTAACCTAACACTGCCAAGTGTACCACCAAACCATGTCCCTAAGCGCCTCATCTACACGTCTTTTAAATACCTCCAGGGATGGGGACTCAACCACTTCCTTGGGCAGCCTGTTCTAGTGCTTGACAACCCTTTCGGTGAAGAAATTGTCCCTAATATCAAATCTAAACCGCCCCGGCACGACTTAAGGCCGTTTCCTCTCGTCCTATCGCTAGTTACTTGGGAGAAGAGACCAACACCCACCTCGCTACAACCCCCTTTCAAGTAGTTGTAGAGAGCAATAAGGTCTCCCCTCAGCCTCCTTTTGTCCAGATTAAACAACCCCAGTTCCCTCAGCCGCTCCTCATAAGACTCGTGCTCTAGACCCTTCACCAGCTTCATTGCCCTTCTCTGGACACACTCCAGCACCTCAATGTCTTTCTTGTAGTGAGGGGCCCAAAACTGAACACAGTATTCAAGGTGCAGCCTCACAAGTGCCAAGCACAGGGGGACAATCACTTCCCTACTCCTGCTGGCCACACGATTTCTGATACAGGTCAGGGTGCTATTGGCCTTCTTGGCCACCTGGGCACACTGCCAGCTCATGTTCTGCCGGCTGTCAACAAATACCCCTGGGTCCTTTTCCGCCGGGCAGCTTTCCAGCCACTCTTCCCCAAGCCTGTAGCGCTGCATGGGGTTGTTGTGACCCAAGTGCAGGACCCGGCACTTGGCCTTGTTGAACCTCATACAGTTGGCCTCGGCCCATCGATCCAGCCTGTCCAGGTCCCTCTGCAGAGCCTTCCTACCCTCAAGCAGATCAACACGCCTGCCCAGCTTGGTGTTGTCTGCAAACTTACTGAGGGTGCACTCGATCCCCTCATCCAGATCATTGATAAAGACAGTAAACAGAACTGGCCCCAATCCTGAGCCCTGGGGAACACCACTTGTGACCAGCCACCAACTGGATTTAACTCCATTCACCACAACTCTCTGGGCCCGGCCGTCCAGCCAGTTTTTTACCCAGCGAGGAGTACACCCGTCCAAGCCATGAGCAGCCCGTTTCTCCAGGAGAATGCTGTGGGAAATGGTGTCAAAGGCTTTCCTAAAGTCTAGGCAGACAACATCCACAGCCTTTCCCTCATCCACTAAGCGGGTCACCTTGTCATAGAAGGAGATCAGGTTAGTCAAGCAGGACCTGCCTTTCATAAACCCATGCTGACTGGGCCTGATCACCTGGTTGTCCTGTACATGCCGCATGATGGCACTCAGGATGAACTGCTCCATAACCTCCCCCACACTGAGGTCAGACTGACAGGCCTGTAGTTCCCCAGATCCTCCTTCCAGCCCTTCTTGTAGATGGACGTCACATTTGCTAACTTGCAGTCAACTGGGACCTCCCTGGTTAGCCAGGAATGCTGATAAAGGATTGAAAGTGGCTTGGTGAGCACCTCTGCCAGCTCCCTCAGTACCCTTGGGTGGATCCCATCCAGCCCCATAGACATGTGTGTGTCGAAGTGGCGTAGCAGGTCGCTAACCATTTCTCCTTGCATTATGGGGGCTTCATTCTGCTCCCCATCCCTGTCTTCCAGCGCAGGGGGCTGAGTACCTTGAGAACAACTGGTCTTACCATTAAAGACTGAGGGCAAAGAAGGCATTAAGTACCTCAGCCTTTTCCTCATCCTTTGTCACTATGTTTCCCCCCGCATCCAATAAAGGATGGAGATTCTCCTTAGGCCTACTTTTGTTGCTAATGTATTTATAGAAACATTTTTTATTGTCTGTTATGGCAGTAGCCAGATTAAGTTCTAGCTGGGCTTTGCCCCTTCTAATTTTCTCCCTATGTAACCTCACGACATCTTTGTAGTCCTCTTGAGTTGCCTGCCCCTTCTTCCCAAGGTCATAAACTCTCCTTTTTTTTCCCCTGAGTTCCAGCCAAAGCTCTCTGTTCAGCCAGGCCAGTCTTCTTCCCCACTGGCTCGTCTTCTGGCACATGGGGACGGCCTGCTCCTGCACCTTTAAGATTTCCTTCTTGAAGAATGTCCAGCCTTCCTGGACTCCTTTGCCCTTCAGGACTGCCTCCCAAGGGACTCTGTCAACCAGTCTCCTAAACAGGCCAAAGTCTGCCCTCCAGAAGTCCAAGGTAGCAGTTCTGCTGACCCCTCCTTACTTCTCCAAGGATCCAAAACTCTATCATTTCGTGATTGCTATGCCCAAGATGGCCTCCAACCGTCACGTCACCCACAAGTCCTTCTCTGTTCACAAACAACAGGTCCAGTGGGGCGCCTTCCCTAGTTGGCTCACTCACCAGCTGCGTCAGGAAGTTGTCTTCCACACACTCCAGGAACCTCCTAGACTGCTTCCTCTCTGCTGTATTGTATTTCCAGCAGACACCTGGTAAGTTGAAGTCCCCCACGAGAACAAGGGCTAGCGACTGTGAGACTTCTCCCAGCTGCTTAGAGAATATTTTGTCTGCCTCTTCATCCTGGTTGGGTGGTCTATAACAGACTCCCAGCAGGATATCTGCCTTGTTGGCCTTCCCCCTGATTCTTACCCATAAACACTCAACCCTATCATCACCGTCATTAAGCTCTAGACAATCAAAACACTCCCTAATGTACAGGGCTACCCCACCGCCTCTCCTTCCTTGCCTATCCCTTCTGAAGAGTTTATAGCCATCCATTGCAGCACTCCAGTTGTGTGAGTCATCCCACCATGTTTCTGGGATGGCAACTATATCATCGTTTTCCTGCTGCACAATGACTTCCAGCTCCTCCAGTTTGTTGCCCATGCTGCGTGCGTTGGTGTAGATGCACTTCAGTTGGGCTCTTGATCCCGCCACCTTTGTGGGGGAAAAGCCCTAATTCCTACGTGACAATTCTCAGGTGGTTCTGTGGTTTCTAACACATCAATAACCCTTGTGTCTTTGCTGCCGCATGGATCTCCATCCCCTATCTCCACTGAGACAGCAGACCCAAGGACCTCACTAGCACACCATCCCTCAAACATTGGCGTGCCACCCCCAGGCTTCTCTCTAGCAAGCCTGGTTTAATCTTAAATCTTAATCCTGCCTGTTCTTATACCATAGGGAAGTTTTGGTGAACAGAGAAATCACCCACCTTGGTTGAAGCTTCGAAATATTTTCATGCTGGTTTTAAGACTTCATTGTTCTAAGTTGTTGCAGTTCTGCCCAACTTGTTAAATACAGACTTAACAAACAATACTGCTGAAGAATTTGTCAAATCTTACCTCACAGGAAAGTGAACTTGGATGGATGAAGAGCAGGAGAAAGGCTATGAGTGATTCAAATTGTGGGTCTCTAGTCCCAAAGTCACTACTGAATAAATGACTTGGTGAACATCACAACAACCTATGCTGCTGAAGATCCTTTCTTTTCACTAACACCTATAAGCACAGCAATCTACTAAGTGAGGAGTCTGCTCCTCTCCTTTGGATATCTTGATAATATATACATTCAAATAAGTCTGAAAGCTCATAAGCTTTGGTACTATTGGTCACCACAACCATAAGATGCACTGTAGATGAAGATGGGCAAATGAGGTTTGGTTCACTGGATCCCCGGTACGTGGCTGGGTACTCCGATTACACCGGCATTGAGTTAATTCACCTTAAGTGAATTGAATAACCTAAATAGCAACTTAACATCCTGACTTAGGTGACTAATCTTGAATCTTCTGCTTCCTGGGTAAACTGAACATTGATTCATTCTCCCGAAATTAATGGCCTCAGTTATTTGGGGTGGCTGCTGGCCCAGTGATTCAGTTGGATTTAATCTGAATTGTCTGTGCAAATGAAGTTCTCAGAAAGCATTTATTTTAAGATAGACATCATTATGTCACCTAATAAAACTAAAAAATAGCACCCACACATCTCTGCAATAAATAACAATGAGATCTTCCTTTCAAGCCATCTCATTGTAAGAAAAACTTCCAGCCAGGAAAGGCAGGAAATGCTTGACCAGAAAGATATATCTTATGCTGAAGTCTGGGAGCCTCTTTCCAAGTGGAATCAATTCCACTGCTCAAACCTTTCAGCTGCTCAAGAGTGAATATCTAAGCTAACTCATCAGGAGTAAGCAAAGGCAATTTAACATGTACTGTAATAAGTAATAATCACCAACCACCATGAAAAATCCAATTCAGAAGGCTTTAATTTGATCTATAATGTTTCCCAGCTGCCCATTACATTGAAACCTCTCCAGCATTTAATGGAAGAATGTTTTCTCTTGTCCATATTGAATAAAAGTCTCAACAATTAAAACAAACTAACAAACAATTTTTTCTGAAAATATTCTGCCTGAAGGACTTTTTTCTAAAAAAAAAAACAAACCACAAATCATGGATTTCACAGAAGCAGAGTCCATAGCAATAATTTTCCACCCCCTCAACCTAAAGAATTTTAAAATTTTTATTCTTTCACTGAGACTAGGATGACACAGGTTCAGCAAACTGACTTCATTATATTTTTCAACTACTGCAGGAAAAACAAAAAAAAGTAGAAATCCAGGACAGGTTAAATGTTGGTTCTCAAATAGAAGAGAAACAAAATAATAAAATATCTCAGACTAAACATTTACACACTGTCTGCTTGGGCTGGAGTGTACGGACATTTGAGTTCTTTGGATTTCTGGTGGAGCCTTAAGCTATAGCAAAGCGTTTGGCTGAACTGCCAACAGCACCAGTTTACCCAGGAGGCTGCAGGCATCCTTCCATCATTTCAAGATTCAGATTGTCTGAACAAACAGAAAAAAATGTGGAAAAGAAGCTGAAGAATGTCAACGCAGCAAAGAGAACGAAGTTGGCCTTCGTACTAGCTGGACACCAATACAGCATATTTCCCATCACACCTATTACACAGACTGAGCAACATGCTTTTCCTGTGAAATGCATGTTCATCTGCTAAACAATTTGGTCTGAGACATCTGGGTTTGGAGGTTATAATGGCTATCAGAAGGGTCTAATATGTGTCAAATGGCTAGATTGCTTCCTCACACTTTAGCTGGACTAATAGCAAAATAATTTTAACGACATGAAGTATCCTTCTGAATTTCAGGCTACACACTAAGCCAGCTTTTTTTCGGGAGAGCTAAACAACATCGGGGACTTAAAAAGACATAAAGCTCTACTGCCTACTGAAAGCTAGTTCCAGACTTCCTAGCAACATATGCAAAATCAAGTTTTGTTGTCCTAATGGTGGAGGGGAGGAACAAAGCCAAAAATCCCTTTTCTGTCCTCAGCCCGGATGTGGCAAAATTCAACCCTGCATCAGCAGTAGAGCAGTTCCCCTCTTCACCCTCCCTCCCTGGCCAGCTCTGGAGGTGTTCCTCCAGCTTGCAGAGGGTGATTAACCATAGGAATTGCTGTTACTGTCCCCAGTAGGGTGCCTACTGGGCTCCCCCCTGACAGCAGAGGCAGGTGGGGAGTGGATGTGGGAGGCAGGCAGCTCTGCCCAGCCCTGGTCTCCCTTCCCTGGGGCTGTGCCTTCAGTTGGGCTTAGTGCCCTGAGCTGTTCAGGGAAAACTGCTTGGGGAACAGGTCTGCTTCTATTGCTGAACCAGACCTAGGCTGAGAGGGCTGTACAACCCTGGGTATCTTATCTCAACCTGAAGTCAAGATTTTGCTGTACATGGCATCATTTAGCTGCCATTACCAGCCTCCTTCGCCAGTATGGAAAGTTTACTGCGTCCATTGGAACAGACGTACTGACCGACAGGGCCTGCGAGCTGGATGTTTGTACAGGGGCTGGCACCATGGGGCTCTGCACCAGGGGCTGCTAAGCGTTACCTCAAAAATGTGATAAGTGGATAAAGAACAATTGCCAGGAAAAGACTAATAACACAGTTGGGTCTACATTGTCCAAACCCTGATATTACCTTGATGAGAATAATTAAAACCAATGCACTTCCATGAGGCGGTTGGGCAAAGGGTTGTTTTCATAGGCTGAACAGAGAGCTGTTTATGTTGCCCGAGAGATACTGCAGGGAAATCATGAGAATGGGTATAAGAGAATACAGTGTCCTGGTTTCGGCAGGGATAGAGTTAATTTCTTTTCTAGTAGCTGGTACAGTGTTTTGGATTTAGGATGAGAACAAAGTTGATAACGCACCCATGTTTTAGTTGTTGCTAGGTAGTGCTTACACCAGCCAAGGACTTTTCAGCTTCCCATGCTCTACCGACTGAGAAGGCTGGAGGTGCACAAGAAGCTGGGAGGGGGCACAGCCAAACTGGCCAAAGGGACATTCCATACCATGTGACGTCATGCTCAGTACATAAACTGGGGAAAGCTGGCCGGGGGGGGCCGCTGCTCGGGGACTGGCTGGGCATCGGTCGGCGGGTGGTGAGCAATTGTACTGTGCATCACTTGCTTTGTGTATTATTATTATTATTATCATATTATTATTATCATTTTATTTCAATTATTAAACTGTTTTTATCTCAACCCACGAGTTTTTCTAACTTGTGCTCTTCCAATTCTCTCCCCCATCCCACCGGGTGGGGGGGAGTGAGCGAGCGGCTGCGTGGTGCTCAGTTGCCGACTGAAATTAAACCACGACATACAGACAAGGCAGAGTTTACTGAGAGATGCCTTAGCTCTAGGGCCTCTTACAATAATAGTTGCAAATTAAACCGTGGGTGGTTGGATACCTCATTTTCCTTACAGAATACTGAGGGATATTATAGAAAACCATCAAGACACTGTGTGCCCTAGTGTTAATAAGCCAGTGTCACATCCCTCTCTCTGTGGACGAGGCGTGACGGGGAATAAGAATGCCGACCGACACAAAGTGCTCCTTGGCTTGAACTTGGTGGATCCTCCCCATGCCTATTTCTCTTCCTGGGTAGCTACTTATTTTGCATAGAACAGCTCTTACTGTTAAAAATAATTATAATTTCCTAGTAATAGGTGTGACGTGAAACAAAATCCTAATGTTTCACATTTTGGTCAGACATTTCAGTTGCTTTTATCACACACTGAACGCGCTTGGCAACAAGCTGAATGTAAGATCAAAAGAACACTCAGCTACTAACCCTCCCCCTGCAATTCTTATTTTTAGTATGAGCTTTAAATATGGTATGTACTGACCAAAATCCTGTTTTGTATTCTTATATTCCCCCTGAATTTTCACTTGCATATACTATTACTCCTTCTGTCCTCTCCTAACCCATTTTGAAATGTTATTGTTTGCCATTTTATAGCTGCTGTGTTTCACCTCAGAATTGGCTGCATTTCACTTGTGGTTACTTGTTACATCTAGTTTATCAGTCTCTGAAGCACTATTGGAAGAAAGGTGTTAAAAGGAATAAAAATTACTATTCTTATTTTTGGTGAATAGAATTTTCACAACATTTTAACGATAATCACACTATAAAAGAGATTTAAAAGTTTAATGAAGTCCATTCACCATTTCTGTCCACATTGAAAAGAATGGAAACATTCATTTTATGAGAATGTTTGCTGCCTCTATACATCAGGCCCAAGAGATGCACAGTTGCAGCTAAGAAAGGTGTTGGCTACCATAAAAAATTTGGATCTTGAAAACCTGACATCCCTGATGAATAAGCCATTAGATTTTTGCTGTGACTGAGTCTTCAGCTGCAGCAGCAACTCAAGTATATGCAGTACAGAGCCCCTAAAGAACAGTGTCAGAGGTCAAAACATAAGAAAAATGAGTCAAATTCAGCACAGAAAAGCCAAGAAGGTTTGGCAAAAGAACCCACACTTTCCACATCTCTCTGCTGCTACAATGTTCAGCCTGTATTCTGCTTCCTACAGCTTCCTCCAGACTGCAGCAAAGACCGTTTTCAAAGGGTTGACAGTATAGCCCTGAAAGGAGGTACCTGGAGAAAGTTTAGATGCTAACAGGTTAGCAAATTGACTGATAAAGCCAAAACTACTGCCATTGGACAGCTGATCTCCCAACAGTAAGAATAGCAACCCCCTTTGCCCCACCTACTAGTTTAAACTCCTACCTGCTTTGGATCATATTTGCTGTTAAAAGCAATGCCGTTTTCAGAATCAACCCATGGGCCATGTCAGCTGCCCAGCTGATACATTCCTTTTCAGCCTGTGCTGCCGACTGTTCCTTGACTGCCCCTTCTGGGGGCAGGGGACAGTTGTATCTCACCTCCTTGGCCAAGGAATTTCCTGCTGCTGTTTTCCAGCAGCGCATTCGCCAGCACTAATGAATCTGGCAGTATTCACATGAGAACTTTAGTACTCTGAAAGCTTGCGCTTTGTTAGCTAAACCTAGGGAAGGTATGTGAAGTCAGCTGGCCCGGATTTATCACTCATCAAAATCCTTACTAATGGTTAGGTAAGCCTATGTTAGCTTGAATCTTGCCCTCTATTATGCATCCAAACCATCAGAAACAACCCTAGCAGCCCTCAGGTAATCAACTTTATAATGATCATCTCACTGCAAACGTACGGACTGTTTCAGCACATATCTGTGGGTAGTAACAGCAAATGACAGTAGCATAAACGGAGGTGGTGCTCGAACAGATACCACTGGCTTCTTAACCTGCAGTTAAACCATTGTGATTTTGATGCTAACACTATCTTCTTTGCCATCGTCTTTCAAACCAGAACTTCAGAATAAGCTGACAAACTTTGGTTCCCAGGCTAAATTTTCCTTATAAGTGTCTGGTGTCTTTTGGGAAATAGGAACTAGTAGCTTAGTAAACAGTGCTCCTGTGGATTTGGGAGAGATGATAAAGTTTTACAAGCCAATAAATAAGTAACAGCAGTCCTAGTATGTTTTACAGGATGTAGCAGCAGGGTTTAAAACAAACCACATGTAAACTTACAACTTAAAGATCTTTACTTTTGGAGATCTGATGCCTTTCTGAACCTGTCCAAACTTTTTGGCCTGGGGAAAAAGTGGAAGCTGCCTGAGGCTTCCAACACACTCCAAGCTCAGCAGTTCTGGACGCAGGCACCCAAACTCAGGGTGTGTGAGGACACTGATTTTTCTAGTCTGGAGTATCAGACTAGTTTTTTTTAGAGTCTGTAAAAATTATATTGATGGAAAAGCCTCAAAGCTCTTCCTGCCTGAATTATATTACCTCGCACTAAATGTTTCCTGAACAGGAAGGGTAATCTTTTCATTAAGAATTAATTCACTCATACATGCCCCACCATTTTAGTAAGAAAATCCATGAAGTTTTCACCTCTTGGCTGTCACAATCTTGAGCTGCTGCTCCTCTATATTGCTTTAATTTCATAGGCAGGGAAATTTCAAATTAAAAGAGGAGAGTCATGATGGTGCGAAAGGACGTTTATGGGGTCAGCATTATAACTTTTGAGACCATTGTAAATAAGACCACTTTTTATACATGCGCTCATACCAAGCTATGCCTTCAGCTGGACACATCTAGAACTTAATTCAGTCTTCTTCTTGCAAGCCCAGAAACTGACAAAATTTGGGGGCTTTGCTGGGTTTTGTTAGGAAATGGGACTTATATAAAAGTGTTGTCTATGAGTCTGTCTGCCCAGGTCAATCACTTGAGTTTTGTGATTGATTTCAACCAAGTTTCAAAGAGAGGTAGGTAATGAAGTTCCTTCAACTGGTGTCAAATGCTGTTGGGTAGAAGAGAGACTCCGAGAGAATGCAGGCAGAATTCATCCCTTATAAATATTTAACTGTAGCAACCTTGCCAAAGAGTACATACACACTCATTGATAAGATATATAGCCCCAGACTGGTCACAGCAATGCTGTCTCTTTCCAAGGCACATATCAGAGAGAACATGGGCAGAGCTGAGGTTATTGTGGGGAATTTTATGAGATAAAGAATACAGATGCATAGAAATGCTGTTCATGAAACATTTATTGATTATGAGGTCCTCATTAAGAGAGTAGTTCACAGATCTAAGGTCAGCATCTAAACATGGCCCAGGTTACTTTTCTCCTACTGACCTCCCCCTTTGCCTGCCACTCTGGTTCTAATTTTTGATTATTAAGGAGGACATTGTATTGTTTCGGATTAGAGAAACACAGGTGGAGTTGTAATGCACACAGGCCTCTGGCAAAACACCTGCGGAAATTTCTCTCAATTTTATTGCTCCTCTTGCAGGTTTTAGTACATCTGTCTGCTTGTGAAAGAAGAAAGAACAGCGAGGTTTTGGTATTACTTAAATATCACTATTTTTTGCAAATTTACATGCACCTTTATTGATAAAGCCCCAAACTCTCCCATACTGTACACTCACACACCATAAAACAAAGTCCTGTATCAGCTGAATAAAACAAGCTACGTCATGCTATCATGGATTTTATAGCCTTCGTGTCCCGGACGGATGCCAGTGTGGGTAATTCCATCATGCCACCGTACGCTTTACTCCTCACTTTTAGTCCCAAAGTTATGTGTGATACTGCACTGCTACGTGCTTGGGTGCTGAGTCCTACGTGTACCATCAGCTCTGTCTGGAAAGAAAGCATAGCCACATCCAGGTGGTGACACTGCGTGATACAGTCCAGAAGTGCGTTAAGGTAACTTTATCAGGCCCGTGTCTGTACTCTACTCAGTATTTTAAACATTTGCAATCTTTCAAGATCTCAATTCAAAACCAACTTAAATGCAATCTGACAGAAAATTTTGCTTCCTCTTTCTCCTCTTTTGTCTTCATGAGAAAGAAACACAGTTGTCAAAGGAGAAAAAGAGTAACATTTACTCCTAGATATCTGATAAGTTAAAAATCCAATACTTTATGCCCATTCACAGGACTGTCCGATGGAGTGGGTGGCATTTTGGCCTGCCACAGTAGGAGAGGTGCTTCCTTCTCTTCCTTAAATGATACCGTACTTTAAAATCATCTCCTCAAAATTTATGCAGACAAGCAAAAGAACATTTCAAATGACATGGGGAAAAAAAGCATCAGTTACACTTTCTCTTGTCTCTCAGACATCCGTAAACTGCATTCACGATCCTAAGGCATCTGGCTTTATGGGTAGACATATATTTTAAAAGAATTGACCTTAGTGATTTTAAAGTGCTGCCAAACATTTCAAAGCATTCCCCCCGCCCCGCCGTAAATCATTTGGAAGAAAGTGAACAACAGTGGTTTGGTACAGCAGAGCAGCCTGCATTTGGGATTCATCACTGGGTAAAACTCACTTATTTTCTGGACACCATTACAGGAACTGCCTCCATTCAGGACAAGATCATTGCAAATTTTGTGTGTATAGCGGAGATTTTCCTAGTGATTATTGTTCGAAGTGGTGCAAACAACGTAGGCTAAGAAAGAAACACGGAGAAACTGGATGATTCTTTTACCAAGCAGCCAACCTGGTTTTCTAATTTTCTAAAACAACATGCTCTCCAGACTGCACCCATGTAAGAAGTGTATGAAAAACTGTTACAGGTATTGAGCCTGGCACGTATTGCTGCTTTTTCTGCTTGAAAGTATTTGCAGAAAGGATGGCATCTTCCTGAACTTACCCATTACTTACTGAGTCTCAAGTTTGTCATTTGTTAGCACTGCTGTCTGTTGTAAGCATACAACATTTTATTTCTTTGGACAGAGCATTATGGTCATGGGATAAACTTAAAACTCAGGTTCAGGTTTCTGGCTAAAACTTCTAAATTCATTTCCCGTGAATAATGTTTTTTTCTTTTCAAAAGAAGTTCATTTACTGAAGTATTCCTGGCAAGTGGGTCCCAAATGGACTGAACACTCGATTTTTTGTGAAAAGCAAATTAAAATTTGCTTTAAAAATTCCAAAGACTTTTGAAAAGGTGTTTTCTAGAATCTGTCTGACTAGTGGTACTTAAGCTTACAGGTTGTGTCTATTGCCTTCCTATCTCTGTGACTATTTACTAAACGCTGGTATGCCTGACATGTTCCCTTGCTCTGATGTCTGTTGAAAAAGGAAAATCTAAATTAACTGCACAATGAGCTGAGCTGTGTTTTTCTGGTAATGGATATGAAAATCCACTGTGGAAATACTAAGCTGGCCATGGAGATTCCCATTTAAAATACGGAAGCATATGAAGAAATTGTATTTCATGCCCAAGGAGGTTGTGGTTCTCTGTCTTTGGAGGTATTTAAAACTGGACCAGATTAAACCATGAGCAACCTGAAATAACTTTAAGATCAGCCCTACTCTACAGGTCCCTTCTAACCCCAAATTATTTTATGATTCTTTGATTTTACATCTTATTTTCACACACCTGCGACCTTCAAAGGGAAGTGAGAGACACTTCTATCAAACTAATACTCCAGGTTATCGAATTACTGAGACCTTTTCCATTTTGTGAGAGAATAGCGTATTTATGTTTCTACTATGTTCAGGATAATTCCTGTGGAAAAAAGTAGTGTAGATGCATATATTTGTGTGCATGCACAAAGGAAGTGTGCATCAGATCACCTTTCTGTCCACAACCCACAGAGCAGCTGTGCTCTACTGAGACAATATGTGAAAAGAAGGACATATTTTGGCTTTTAGGCAGTGTTCAGGGAGAGGGTTTTGGGGATTAGAATTACTGGCTATGAAATTCTTTATGGGGGAGCAGACCAACTCCTAAGCTCATGTAGGTCAAAGGAATAAAAAGGCCACTTCTTCAGCAGAGTTTTCTTCAAAACCAAAAGAAACCAAAAGAAACCAAAAGAAACCAAAAGAAAACAAAACAAAACTGTCCTTTTGCCTCCCATATATCAATGATGGCCACCTCAGCTATCCACAGGGGGAAAAAAGTACTGCTTACTAGTACTTCACATACTTCAAAACACTTGCTAAAAACACTGGTTCTCAAACATTAGCATACATTTATAGTGAATCATAAACTCTGCCTTCACCCTTTTTTGTGAACCAGGTTTTTTCTCTGAAGTTGTTAGCACTTTTGTCATAATATACTTACAATACTTGCTATTCTTATTTATTGACACATTAAAAAATAAATACACAAGCCAGACTAACAAAAAATCCAACAGAAATATAAATAGGAATACGGTTTTCAGAAACTTCTTCCGTTATTTATAGAAAATAATTCTGTATGCATCTGGTCAGACGAAGACAGCGTTGGTGGTCTTGGACTCCCCATCGCCTACCTCAAAGTACAAATAATAACAAGAGAAACTGATAAGCACCTATTCACAAAGAAATGGCTCAAAACCAAACAGAGTTGTGGCAGATGGCTTGCACATTTCAGGGAAAGCACAATGTGTGATTGCAATTTGGAAAGTCTTGCATGGGACTGGATGCGTGCTGATGTGTGCAAAGCAGTGAGGGGAAGGGATTCAGACAAAATCACTTTATCTCCGACTTCCCTGGTGGTTGGTAGCATGTGTGTGGTATTCAGTAGAACATCAGCAATCAGTCTGGGCTGCAAAGCTTTTTGATGCCCTAAAGCAGTGCTTTGCAAACCCTGGGAAGAAGGTTTTCTCATACATCTGTTCATGGTTGTCACAGGAATCAGTTATTTTTGCCATACCTGTGGACAGCAGTTATTTTCATTCTTGTTTATTTACTGTCTAAGTGGAAAGGGGATCTTTTGTTAAACATTATTCAGAGCAACTTTCTAAATTTTTCCAGGCAAGCCCTCTGCCTGTCTTGATATCTGGACATTTTAGCTTCTGTTTTAGGTTACAAGCATTTCAGTACATTGCTTATAACACCAGTATCGTTACCATACGAGTAGTTCTTCATAAGCAGAAAAAAGAACTACTGTTCCAAGGTGAAGAACTAAAATGCAGACCCCGCAGCATACACACACACACGCGCGCCTCTAAATAGAAGGCATACAATATTTTTCATGAAGCATTATCAGGATTTGGAACTTCAAACATTTCTGAAGACAGGCCAGCTTTTATGATTCGTATTAGACATTTCTCATCAAAAGCTAGGAAAGCTTCTTCTCTTCCCTTTGCCTCTTTTTGTTCTTTGCCGTTCATCTATTCTCTCCCAGTATGACTCCTCGTGAACTGTGGATCAGACCTGTCTAGGTCACAGGGTGCATAATATAGGAGAGCCAATATAACTGAAACATGCAGGGATTTCTCCTGTTCTGCAGGCTGTGTAACAGAGTCTGCAAATGTTCAGCTATAGTTTCAGACTGACTTTATTTCCTTCTTCCTTCCGCCAAGTATCTCCCATGGGACAGCACATTATCTTTCATAATAATGGTATGTTTTCCTCTATGAGCATCTTATAGTATGCTGGAAGCTGGATGACACGCTCAGAATGTGCTGACAATTAGTCTGCATGAAGGAGAACATCAAGCAGAGAAAATCAGGAGAGTCAGAGGCTGAGAGGGTAGTCCTGTGAGCAACCACACCTTCACAAAGATTTTCTTTTTGCTTTTGAAAGGAAACACATCTGATTTTTAAAATCCTGAAGCAGAACTCGTTGGCTCCTTTCACAAATTGGACTCAGAATTCCAGGGTGATTTGGGGTGAATTATATAGGCTTTGCCATTTTTAGGGTATGGGAAGCTTTTATATATCATAGTTAGGCATCTGGCATTCACATGTATAAGCTAGCTGAAGCAGACCATATATGCACTCTTCCTGATTATTTAAACCTGTCCACATGCAGGAAAGCTGCAGGCTTTCTTGACCACATTAGAGTTTTACAGTGTCTATGCTCAGAAGACAAATGGTCAGAAGACCCTGTCCTTAGTTTGATTTACAAGGACATTTTACACTATTCCAGTACTAAAGTAGGGTTTTAAAGTGATCTATATCCACTTTAAGACCAGACAAATGTACTGCCAACTTTAAACGCTAATGAAAATCAAGGCATTCATATTTCTGTGTCCCATTTCCCTAGCAGATGCAAAATACTGTTTCCTTTGTCTCTTATCTTCTTACAACTGGGATTGTGCTTCATTATATGTTTTGCAGCGCTGAATGCAAGAAAGCCATTAGCTTCGTTTGATGTGTGAGAAGGTGTGATAACAAGAAAGAACCCAAAACTACAAAAGAAACAATTCCTTTTTAAAGACCCCCCTTGGATTCAGTGATCCTATTGTCCTTCCATTCTGAGTTAATAATGTATAAAAAAGGTTTAAAATCATAAACAGCTCCTAAGCACATTTTTGTAACTTGTGCTCCGAATCATCCCTGGATGCCAACCAACACTGCTGAATCTCTCCGCTGCTGCAAGATGTCTCCCCTTCCCTGCCTCTCCTCGGGACTGACAGAGCGTGGGAGGACAGTTCGAGGCCAGACCCTCTCTGCCCTCCTGCCTCTTCCTTTAGAGGATGGAAAGGAGGAAGCCCTCCTTTGGCTTCACTGGAGGAGGGTGGGGAGGGACTGGCCTTGAATCTACACCCACCCATCCACTGTAAGCTGTCTGATGTAGGAAATAGAGTTTCTTAGCTCAAAGGAGGCTGTTAAATGGAGTGTGGTGTTTATCTCAAGGACAAATAGTAGTCTCCCTTTGGAGGAGGCACAGAGGACACTAATAAGCATTTAAGCCAAGTTCAGGGAAAAGGGGCAAGCAGGTAATTCACAAAGGGAAGAGTGAAGGGACAGGTGGAATATTAAGCTGCACAGCGGCAGTCTCAAGCACACTTTGTAAATCATTATCCAAATCAGAAATCAATGAACATCATAGGTCACTGTGCTATTAAAAAAAGGGTGAAGTTTATTTTTTGTTATGGCCTTGTGTTGAACCAGTGGTGGTTCCATACATAGTTCCCAAGCATATCTGGAAAATATAGTGCACATTTCTCAGTAAAAAAAAGAAAAAAGGAAAATGGATACAATAAATTGCCCACCAAACCATGCGCACAAAGAAAATAAAAAGACTGTTTGAACAGCTGGAACTTAAAACTTATTATATTCCTGAGTTATTTATTTTAATAAATGAACAGCTATAATTAAGGTTAAAATGATCATACAAGCAGGAAGAGAAACAATCCTGTTATTACGGCTTCCAAGAACTTGTACCCTGCGACAGTGCTGGTAGAGGGCCCTGTGTTATTGCTGGTAACTTTAGATAGAAATAAAAGCGTTTTTAACCACAACCAGTTGAAGGATATGAACCGCTGTCCCAGCTAGTGGGGATCAAGTGAATGGAGGGCTGAGGCTGACACATTTCTGCTTTTATATTTAGTACCTTAATATATTTTTGAAGTACAGCTTCAGTATTGAAACCAGAAAAATTACAGTCTATGTAGTAGCCGCAAAAGTGGTATGAAATCAACCTAACAAAAGTGTACGCGCAGATTTTTTTTTCTGTTTGACACTGTAGTTGTTTATGGGCAGACAGTACTTTACTTAAACCTAAGGGAGAAAATGTAGTCTTCAGTCTCTCGTTTTTTTACACGATAATTGGCTGTTACGAAAAGTATCCAGGTTTTTACTCCCACCCCTAAAGGAGAAAAAACAGGTCACGGGGTAGTGTAGCACCTTTTAAAACATCATGATACCTTTCCAAGCCGCAGCCGGGAGCCGCGTGGATTGCTGTGGCTGCACAGAGCCCCATGGAGAAGGAGGGCAGAAATTCCTTAGGCAGAATCAAGCTTAGGGAAAAAAACCCTCAGCATCTGCAAGATCTTGGTAGGAGGGATGCAGGCATTCACCAGGATTGCTCAAAGTACTTTCATCAATAAATACATTTGATCCAATGTAAAGTTGTCTGAGTTCTGCTTCCACTTTGCCAATGGGGTTGGTATGTGGCAAATACAGGGAAGCTCCCTGTTTCTTGAAGAAATGCTCCAGAGGTAGTAAACGCTTTTATACGGACCTCACTCAAGAACCGCTGAAAGTTAGTGAGGGCAGGATTTCAACCTCAAAGTCATTTTTAAAGGTCAGTGAAGTAAAAAGAAAGACTGCCATTGATTTTTATGGGCTTCCAATGCACTTGTTTTTCACCCTTGGGAATTTGAGTCAGATCAGAACTTTGTAAGTCTGATTTGAGCAGCAAGAAGTTCTCCTTTTGATAGATATTTTCCCACACCCAAACCCACTAAAAACTTTCCCACATTTCAGTAAGATTAGCCATTGCTGTTCAGGATACGTCCAGGTCTGTGGAGAAGGTCCAACCAGAAAAAGTAAATCCAGGAGAGAAAGCTATACATTTTGCAATCGTATTTCATCATTTATGCTGCAATATGCATTTTTTTCTAAATGACATTTAATTGCTTTCTTCTGAGGAACTCCCATTAAAGCAATGTTTTCCTAAATAAGTCCAGAAGTTTCTACATCTCAGATGAATGACACATCCTGCATCTAGTCCAATTCCAAATAATTCCATTTGAAAACATGTTTTCTCATTTCATTATGCAAGTAAAATGAAGATAATCCAACTTGATAAAAAGTATTATTGTTTCCCAGTTCTGTCAGTCAGTTCTGTCAGTCAAACTGCACGTCTGCTTTTTGATTCTCTGGGGTTTTTTAATGCTTTGTAAATGAAGCATAAAACCCACATCTTAGGGTAGGAGATGAAGGAGATGCACCATGTGTACATGCTTAATAAGGGCTCAAGAAAGTAGTAAGTATTCTAGAAATCCCCGTCTTTCCTATCCACTTCCTCCATTCCACACACATGGAGCAATCTCTTCAAATGGGAGAGCATGAATATGGCAAGTCTAGCAGGCACTTCCTATTGCCCTCAAAAAGTAGCTGAAGACATCATGCAATTTTAGGAACTGCACCTGTAAGGACAGAACTTAAGAAATATTAATGACACAGTATTTAGTGATAACAACACACTGGTTTGTTTCAGCAGTAACAGCTAGTTGTACGGGCTGTGGCCTGTCCTCTCTCAGACAGACTGTGAGCCTAACGAGCTGGTGCCAGTTGCCCTAGAATTTTCCTGTGGAATGGTTCTTCCCAGAAGTGCTGCTGTATTCCTGATGCAAAACATTCAGCGTTGCCCTTAGTCCAACGCTGGCTTCTTTTGGAGCATGTTATTGTCCTACTGTGCTTCCCTTCGCTACATTTAATTCAAAGTCATTGACTTCAGCGGATAGGTAGGTATTGCATCAGACTAGCTGATGTTATCAGCCATGATGCAAAGCTCTGGCTAAGCTCCTTTGTGGACCCTGTGTGCAAGGCAGCAGCTGCCTACTCCCGCACAAACTCTTCTGTAGTTTCAGAGAAGCTGGTTAGATCCTTTGGGTCATCACGTGGAGCAGGTCCCCTGTGTATGCAGAAGTGCTGCAGATTTGCTCAAAGGTAGCCAGGAGTGTAGACCAAGATGAAGCAATTTAAACAACTGCTGTAATGAATCTACACGATTACAGCATATAGTACCTGTACGAGCAGGTTTTCAGAACATAGTGCTAAGGCAAAAGGGTTTTCCTGGCATGAATTTGGACGGGTTTATTTTGAATAGAGTTGGGCACTTTTTTTTTCCCCCTTTTTTTTTTCAGTGAGTGGTAGATGTGGTAGAAGAAATAGAGCTCTGAGGCAGTCCAAAATTTGTGCCAAGATCAACTGAAAGAATTTTGAAGACTAAAAGGTTATTTCCCTAGTTCTCTTTGTATGAAATATTTGTCTAGGGAGAATCAGAGTGGTCTGCTTTGACATTTTTACTTTTGGTTTTAAAATGTCCTTTTTCCATTAGAAAGACCTACCTTATAAGTAAGGAAGGACAAAAAGCTTGTTAAAAAATGACAGTGACGAAAAATTAATCCAAATTTTTTATTTCAGGGTAAATGAAACATTTGGAGTGATCCAAGAACACCTGCCTGCTGTTTCTATTTTCCTGAACCCTCCAAATTGAATCTAAATAATATTTCTTCAACTTTTTCCACTCAGGCACAGAGTAAAAAACCCATTATTCTCCCAACTGTATTTAGAAGTTGTCAAACTTTACGTGAGTTATGTGAATTACCTTAAACATGTACAGCTAAAATCTACAACTTATCAGGCCAACCATCAAGTATTCTGTATGTCTGAACAAAGATTATTGTGCATTTTAAAGGAAAATATACTGGAAGCGTGCCGAGGATTTTAGATTTTCTTATTCTCCTACCTATAGCTGCTAGGGATCTCAAACAGAATCTGCAGTTAACACAGTTTAGAAACTTCTAAATAATTCAAGAAAGCATTTGTTTTTTCCTAAACTCCTTCTTTAAGTTCTTAGAGATTTCAGAGTGCCATCAAATATCTCACTGAGAGCTGGGGAGCTTCCATGTCTAGCTCTGGTGAGACACTGGATCTGAAATCTGCCATTAGTTCAGACCTGGTTATTGCCTGTCTTACACCTCAGGTCAGTGCAGTTTAGAGCAAATGAACACATGGGAAATATCCTGGGCTGGTATGGCTGAAACGAAAGGTCTATGATTAAAGGATAATTTAGAAAGTTCTTCAGGTTTTAGAAGTTAGACATGGTCCTTGAGGACCGAGGACAGTAAAAATACGAAATGACATATACCTTCAGTACGTAGACATTATTTTTCAGCATCCAAAAGGTTTGTTACCTTTGTGCCCTTTCAAGTGCAGTGCTCTTCAGAGTCCACAATCTGAATGAACAGGGTCCCAGAGGTTATACGAACTTCCTCCTGTCATGCAATCCTTACCAAAAGGACAGCTGTTTGCTACAGCAGGGGATGCTGGCATTTTTTGTGCGCAACCCAACAGGCAAAGGGCTGCTCACAGCAGCTATGCCATAGCTATATCATTCATGTCTGCAAGACTTTAAGATGACCTCAAGCGCTGCCACCCTAAAGACGGTATGTCAGATATTTCCCGAATGCATCCTCTGTGCCACAGGTATACTTCAACAGTAACAAAGTGCCACTACAGCTGCCAATGAAAAAGACGACTTTAATTGCATCCCTTCTTTTCATCCCCCAATAAAGGCAGGGGGGAAAACGCAGGGGTCTTGATCTCTGGACCCAACTAGCTAAGAAAAGCAAGGTGTTAATTATGTGTATACACTCAGTGTGTATATGTGTGTATGCGTGAGTGTAGTTAGCATGCCTGCTCGCAGCAGTCAATACCTGTATCAGGTACATTCCGTGGGACTCTTCACAGTCCTGGTACCTTGACTGCTCAGCCTGGTGACCTGGCTCTGATCCCCTTGTACCCACAGTTCCCCGCATTTCTAACAAGGAGGAGTGACAGTGTGTATCCCTGGGAGTCAGGATGCAGCCAGAGTAGGTACCTGGAGCACAGAGCTGAGAAGTTATCCCAGATCTGATTGATGAGAGAGAGCCTACACAAATAGTCCACAATGCTAAACCTTACAGTAAAATTTATGATCTCAACTTTCCATCAACACATTTCACTGAGGGTTATGGTTACACTCTTCTTATCCCAATTCTACAGACAAGAAAGCCAAAGTGAGCACTGGGAGGACAGCAACACTCCTGCTATCCTCCAGTAGGTTAGCAGCAGAGCTGGAAAGAGAACTTGTATTGTTTTAGTTCTAATCCAGTGCCCTAGTCCACTGTCAGCCTTATCATTACATAGATCAAGAGCACTACTACAGGACTCTGAGGTATCTTGCTGAAGTGTGTTTTATATTAATTACACGAAGAGACTGGAGAGCTGTTAAATACGGAAGTACAACAGATTAAATTCAAATATATCATACTGGAAACACACATACAATTTTGGAAATGCTCGAATCAATATGGAGACTGAATCTCTCTGATTTTCAGTCACTTAGACGCCCTGAAAAAGGGGGGGAAAAGCCATCTATTTCTATGTAGCTAAAATAGCAGGCCAAAGGCCTTCCTAGGTTCTCCCTCTGATGAGAGCAGACAGAGCAGCTCTTCCGAGAGCAATTCAGAGCATCAGTGCTCTGGATCGATCCCTCCAGGAGCCTTTCTCTGAATACTGACAGGAAGTATTGGTGAAACTAAGGAAGCAGCTAGTTAACTTGGATGATAAAAGATAAATGGTAAAGATAACATCTTAATACTTCCATGGCTTTTACCTAACACTAGCTACTGACTTTTTTGTTTTATTTTCTCTTTAATGTTTAGGATATGTACTGACCTCCCAGTGGTCAAATGCTACAACTGCTAAGTGATGATGTGCAAATCAATGCATTCCCAGCCCAGTGTACAGAGAAAATACAGACTTTTTGTACTGGTTTTGGCTGGGATAGAGTTAATTTTCTTCATAGCAGCTCCTGTGGTGCTATGTTTTGGATTTGTGCTGGAAACAGTGTTGATAATACAGGAATGTTTTCGTTACTGCTGAGCAGTGCTTACACAGAGTCAAGGCCTTTTCTGCTTCTCACACCACCCCACCAGCGAGGAGGCTGGGGGTGCACAAGAAGTTGGGAGGGGACACAGCCGGGACAGCTGACCCCGACTGACCGAAGGGATATCCCATACCATATGATGTCAGGCTCAGCAATAAAAGCTGGTGGAAGAAGAAGGAAGGGGGGGACGTTCAGAGTGATGGCGTTTTGTCTTCCCAAGTAACTATTACGCATGACGGAGCCCTGCTTTCCTGGAGATGGCTGAACACCTGCCTGCCGATGGGAAGCAGCAAATGAATTCCTTATTTTGCTTTGCTTGCACACACAACTGTCTTTATTATTAAACTGTCTTTATCTCAGCCCACAAGTTTTCTCACTTTTGCGCTCCCAATTCTCTCCCTCATCCCACTGGGAGGGAGCGAGCGAGCATCTGAGCGGAGCTGAGCTGCCTGCCAGGGTTAACCCACAGCACCTTCTAACGTGCATGTTACGGTACATGTTTCTTCTCTGGTACTCATTGTACATGCACATCTATCATGTCACAGCTCAGATGCACTTAAAAATCATCAGCTTGGTATTTCTGAGCTTTCCCAGCTTCTGTCCTCAAGGGTGACATGTAGGTTACTGCTGTTTTTCACAGTCTTAGATACACACTGTAAGAGAAAATAAATGAACCTCTCTGAAGGGCACATTTTTGCTACTGTGAGCTAGGAATGGAGGCTGTGATGTGAATTTACCAAAAGGAAAGCTCGTACGCATTCTGCTGAAGATGCACCTCAACCAATATCTGGTAAACCAAATCAACAACCTACAGAAACTGGAAGCTAAATGGGACAGGTTTTATGCTTGTACTGTATACCTATCCAGTTAATAGTCATTGTTAGAAAGAGCCAAATGCATCAGCACGAAGAATTTGTACAGCTTGTTTGCAACATGTGGTCAGCAGAAAAGCTTGATGGATCCTTGGCAGAAATTAAGTTGGCAGGGCTTTGATCCAATGCACAAAAATCAAACACTGAATTCTGGATATTGAAATATTTGATCGATGACCAGAGAGCTCTGCCACTGTTTAGCTAATAAATGACTCAACTCATCATATGCCAATCTAAGCTGTTCATTTTCTGATTTTGTGATGATTATGCATGGAGCCAATTATTATTCATTGCTGTTCAGCTCCCTCCCCCAGAACACCCCCAGCAGCAAAAGCAGATGCTACAAGCCAGTAGATGGCCACTTACAAAGCTAAGCTCCACTGCAATTTGCTGTTGTTGAAGTCTGTAAAGATAAACACACGCTCACGAGCTAAAGGATCTGGTCTCTTAAGTTCTTGAAGACACTACTCATGTACACATTGATCGGGTTACTTCTTTTGAATAAAAAGAGTTTTCTTTAACCTTTCAGAACTGTGGCAATCCCATCCACTCCCTTTGGCTCATCTGCTTTGGTGTGACTCCATGAGTGAGCTGCAGCTCATTTCCTCCAGGGCAGAGAAGCAAGGACTTGCTGCAATTACTGCATGAAGGCATAAACTGTCTTTGGACATTGCAGATACTAAAATTTTACATGGGTTCAAGGGGAAATAAAAATTTATAGAAGAGAAATCCACTGAGGATTGCTAAATTCAACCACATGTAGCTCAGAAAGCCCCTGAGCTGCAAGTGGCTGGCAGCAGGGACGGTATTTCGGGAAAGTACTATGCATGCCTGCTTTCTTTGTACACTTCTTGGCTCATGTGGGAAGCAGGATACAGTGCTAATAAGAACATTAGTCCGACCCAGAATGGCTGCTCATATATGTTGTATTAGTTAAATGCTCACATCTTCCATGCAGACAAACTGCCTGCAATTAAAATCAATTTGTAGTTTCCTGGCTATTCTAAAAACTGCAGCAAGTAGTTACAGCTTCCTCTTTCCCCCACCCTGAATGATCTGACGCTACATGCTCCCAGTTGGTGGCTGTATTGCTTAAACTGGTGTCCACAGCTTGTGTACTCCCCTCTGCAAAGCTGCTTGTTCTTACCTTGTGCCGCGGCCTGCATGAAGCCAACAGACACTTTCGTATTTTGTGTCTGCATGGTGAACTGGGCTTGGAAACAGATATGGCTGTGACAGAGCGCGCGTTTGTTTGGCAGAGCATTTCACCAGCCAGGTCGACCCTTTGATCTGGTTCATGGTGGTGTGGCTCCACAGACGCATACTGGAGCCACCCAGAGGCTGGTGTGCAGCAGATGAGCTGACAGCCAAGAGGAAGGACAGGACGACCGCTTGCACCATGGCCGCAGTCAAAGCAAAACTGGTGGAACCGCAGCTGGGGCTGCTAGTGATTAACACCACTTCTCCTGCAACTTCCAACCCACTCTTTGAACCTTTCCACAGCTCTCAAGGGGACCATGACCTTCACTTTGAAAAACACTGCTGCAGCACAACCAAGCTGAGAGGGGAAGTCCACTGACAATACGCAGCTGTAAATCTGGGTTAAATAACAAGTTATCCTGGATTAATGGCTGCTTGCTCTTCCTGGTGCTCAGAGGCGAATGTGACCCATTAACAGCAGATGTACATTTCTTTACATTAGCCTGCTAAAGTAAAGCCCAAATGTAAGTGAAACCAAAAGCAGGGCCTCAGGCTTTAAAAGGATGTGAAAGAGAAGGAGCGTCTACACAGAAACTTACTGCAAGAAGCCATTTTTTCCTTAGGCAGAAACGAGCACAAAGATTAATAATTTGACCAACCAATGCTAGAAATCAAGATGACAATTTTTGCTTATACTAAATATACTGTGGGTTGTTTTTTTTTTAAAGTAATAGCCACAGTCCTTTCCCCTGACTTTTTTTCCTTTGGGTAAAATAGAGCGTAGTCCTTAGGGATATCAGCTCCTGAAATGGTAGTGCTCACTAATAATGACTGTGTGCAGCCATTACAGTGTTGGCTACCTGATGCTCCTTGTAGGTTTTTTTGTTATACAACATAAAACACAGTAAAAAGGATACCGCCCCTCTCCCATCAAAATTAGATCAGGTTGAAAATGACACTAAAATATTTCACAGAAAATGCAGCTTTCCAGTTGAGGGTGGAAAAAACCAACACTGACTGATATGCAGTACGTATAGTCTTTTGTGAGAACATGTTCAATTGTAAAAAAATAATAATCATAGTATAAATAAATCAGCAGATAATTAACACGTCTCGGCTGGAAGATGGGTTGAAATGTATCGTGTCATGTCTGGCTAGGTCAGTAGCACATTAACCTAGCGAAAACTAACCCATTTTTTTTAAAGTTCTCTCTGTTGATAAATACTCCTTAGAGTGTCATTGTCTCTACCCCCAGCATCGTGGATACTAGACCATGTAGGATTCGGAGGGTCTGAGCCATCTACCAGGGAGTTTCTGAAGACATATCTACCATGTCTGCTGCCCAACTAGAAAGCAATCTGGTTTTACCTTGTTCAATAAATGCGCACATTTAGAAAAGCAAATCCTGGCAAGTGGGAAAATATTATGATGCATTCTACTGTTTCATGTTAAAGAGACAGTATGAAATTAAATTAAGCCTTTTGGGGAAGAGCATATTGGAGGACAAATTAAGCCCAAACCTAGAGAAATATTCTCAGGGAATTAAATATAACTACATTCCTTTCTTTGGAATATACTTTTCTACTCTTTTGTCAGAATGTTCTGCATTTGGCATACCACAAAGCTCCAGCTTTCATAAAGACTTTCAGACAGGCAATGTTGCCTAAAGGACTGTACCCTGTATGGACTGGGACTTACTCCTTTCTATTTCAACAGAAGAAAATAGAATTTTCTTCTATTGTTGTATGTTCTAACTCATTACTGATGAAAATGCTGGAAGTTGCACCAGTGTCTATTCTGAGGTCCAGCTGGATTTACAGCTGCTTGCACCGAGTTTCTGCTTTTTTTTTGTCTATTAAAATAAATCTCTAGAATCTGGGGAAAAACCCACAGTATAGGATAAGGGAGCAAATTTGGCTGATGGAACAGAATGGTTAGAAGGGACCAGCCTGAGCTGATACTCCCCTAAAGACACAAATAGCTTTTCCAAGAACAGGTGAGAAAGAAGGTGTACAGCTGTCCCAGGTTATTTTATTCTACCCAAGAACTGTCTAATCAGAAGGCCAAAGTGTCTCATTTGTATGGATGCACATCCATATGAATCATGTGAACTGCAGGTAGATAACAAGAGGGACCAAGAATCTGTGTAAAGAGCTGCTACTGAATCCTAGACAAAAGCAGGTCCCAGGAAACAGAGAAATTCAGTGGTTTTGGTAGGTTCGGGACTGAGAGCGCCAGGGACCGATGACCTTTCATAAGCCACAGTGTGTGTATAGCATAGACCATGACAGTAAATGGTTACCCCATCTTTGTTGCTAACACACTTCGCTCCTCAGAAGGAAAGACTACCTGTAAGCTGCTAGACAAAGAACTTCAGCTGGAGTCTGTTCATCTTTGTGAATTACTAGTTATTTTTTGCTCTGATGCAAAACTCCTTTTGGAGAGAAAAGAAAGGGAATCTGTTCTTCATGTTTCAGCAACAGAAAAGAGGATGTATCCACTGTGGGTGAAATACATGGGAAAACCAAGTGCAAGAGAGGGTTTCAGAAAGCTTCATCTGTGCCATGGCCCAGATGTACACTAGTAGTGTCATCCATATCTAACAAACCATACATTACAATGCATTGGAAAGGTTGATTAACAGGTAGTTTTGTTTCCTGCAATGAAGAGTTTTCTTTGCCATAGTTGGGAGAAATGGGATCTTATACCACTACAATGGGAGTGGCTGCCACAGAGTTAACTGCCATACATTAGCCTGGTTTACAACAACATCCGACTGGAATGACAAAGTCAAAAGATCACCCAAGATATTATTCCTTACCCGTGAAAAGAATTGGCTGTTTGAAAGCATTCCTCACTTTATCATCACTTTGCAACATTCCAGTGTGTTTTATATTTTTCTTCCTGTAGGAAAGATGAGGTTAAAGGTTATTAAATCTGCCACTACCATTTCTTATGATTAGAAAATAATATATTAAGAAAAGCAGACCCTGAAGTGCTTTCTGAACTTTTCTACAACTCCTATAGCTTTTGTGTGCTACCTATTACTACCCACCATTCGTTTATTTCCATTTATTCCTCCTGTGATGTTATTCGTTCCCTAATCAACCCTCCATAGAAATACTGGATTTGCTTCACTGTTATTCTATTGTTATTAAGAGACTTTTTGACATTTCACGCTATTAGACGCTGTTATAACTTAGTTAAACTTTTACAAGCTCAGCTGAAATTTTCCATGCCTGGTGTTTGCTCCAGGCTGTTGTTATTCACGTGTTTTTAAATTTCAAGAGTCATGGTTCAGTTGTTTCTGAGAAGAAACTTAAGGAAAAATAAGTTTTGCCCACATATAAAAAATTGAGACCATTTCTTGTATGCAATTTGTTTAATGCTTTAAAGCATGTATATAAAATTTGGCAGGGGAAGGGGCACTCCTGCCAGGAGTCCTTTTTGCTGCCTTTGTGAAAGCTTTTTTAAAAAATGCATTACACACATACTTAGTAAACCCCTTGATTTTCTAGTAGCTATGATCTCTGAGGGCTCTTGCCCCACAGAGCATGGTCAGACTGCTCCCAGCTCCTAGTGATCACTAGCTGGGCTGTGCTGCCAAGCCAGGCTAGGGTAACTAGGGTCAGGACTGTAATGGCAACTCAAAATTATTCTAGACTATGTATGGAAACTTAAAGCATGGAGCCTCTTTCTCTCTCTGTTAATAACATGACTACCAGTAACCAACAGCATGGAACAGGAAACCCACCGAAGCAAATTCAGAAGGGATATGTGCTGGACAGTATGGGATAAAAAGGAATAGTTGAAAGTAATGAATCTAATGACAGAATGAGACCAGTACTGGGTACCTGTGAGAGACTGGACGAATTGAGAGCCAACTGGCTGAAGGGAGGATCAGTGGGATCAGGCAAGAAACAAACGGGTTGCAACCTTCAAGGGTTTTTTTTTATGGTCTTACTGTTAAAACTGAAAAATGTTACGTCTAGAAACTGATGTCTGATTTTTATATTAGTCCAGTGTAACAATTTTGCTAATTTCAAGTGGAGTTACTCTTACTTTTCAGCTGCAGTATGAAGAGCAGAATTGGATCCTTCAGTTGCACTGGAAAACTTTCTGCTTTCCAAATGCACCGGTAAGAGTTATGGCTTTGCACATGACTGTTAGGAGCGTGCTCCGTTCTGGAACGCAAGTTGTTCTACAGACCTACAACAGTTCTCAAATGTCATGCATGTGCAGCAAACTAGGGGGGTTTTAGCACGAACAGTCAAGCAGGGCAGAAATGCGTGACCCTTCAGAAACATTAAATCATGTTTCAAGTGAATCATGACATATTTAGTTTGCTACATTTTTCTTTGTATTGAAGATGCCCTCATAGCAGATGAAGAAAAGAAGCAAACCGGCTGCTTATTGTACGGGTTAAGCCATACAGAAATGTTTGAATTAGAAATGTCACGAAAACACTGACTTAGAAGCTTTGTTTCATTATGGATGGCATTAGTCTATTTAATCTACTTTGATAAGTGTTTGTATTCGGAGCTACATGAATAGGGTATATATACCTAAGTAAAACAAATAAAACTGCCACATCTGGCCATACTCTCAAGAGTATATACAAAGCACTCGATGTGGTACAAAGTTCACTCTGGGGTGGAGCGCTAGAGTAGGAGCTGAGAGGGGCATAAGGCCTCCAAGCCCTGCCTCACAAAGACCCCGCATTCTGCTCCCTAAACGTGGCTGGCTATTGAGCAGGTCTTGCCCACAAAACTGGAAGCTGAATGGATTATTGAGCTCAGAGAGGCTCCATCAGTCAGGTTTCTGTTAACACTGCCTTTCTCACCTGACCACCCATAGGGGAAAATGTTATGACTTCCCACAAAAGGGAGACCATAAGGCCTGGGACTTGCATCCATTTTTAGAGAAAGAGATTTTTAAAAGAAAAAAACAAACCCCTGAACAAAACCACATTAAGACACATACAATAGAATTTGCAAACACATGCTGGGCCAACTTCTGATCTCAGTTGAACTGAGAACCTCTGCTAAAACAGAGGGAGCTGGAAGAGAGAGAGGAAGAGAACAGATGGGAGAAGCAGATGAAACAAAGAACAAATGTAGACAGGATGATTAATTTATTTCAGAATGGACAGAACCACTTATCCATAACTGCCTGTAATAGAACACACACATTTTTCCATGTATACAATGTTTTGAGTTGGTACAGAGACATTATGTGATTGTAAATGGGAGGGCAAGAGGAAATAAGACAGTCTCTCTGGCCCTGGTTCAGAAAAGGATGTGCTTTGTCTTCTGTGGGACTTAAGAATATGCTGTAACATTTTCCTGAACTGGAGTTTCTATCAAGAGATGCTTCATCCTGTGAAAATGTTCAGAAGTCTCTAGTTAGTTATCAGTGGTGCTTTGCACTAATAACCAAATGATATTTTGAAACTTACTCTGGGTGCTGGTTTATCACTCACTAACATCAAAACAAATATTTGTTTATACAGTCTAGGCCTGATTTACCACTTTCCTGCTCCAGTTTTATGCTGTTATAACTCACTTGAATGGATTTAAACTAGGAAAACATGGCGCAGTACGTATGTAGAACTTTTGATTAAAGAAAATATCCAGAAACAACACTATTAAGACAACAAAATCAAGCACTAAAATGTGAGGGAATGTCAGAATCAAGTGCTGCTTGATCAACACGAACATGGCCCTCCTGCATGCATGCATTCTACTGCAACCTTTAATCATAGGTCATCTATTATATTTTCCACACAGAAACTCTGTCTCCTTGCAATGGACAGAAAGGATGGTGCCAACTTTATTAAAACAAAATACTGAATTGCTGTCTTCGTTGTCTGATGTGCAACTGCCTCACTCCTAGAATACCTCCATTTCTCAGAGCAAATGACATTGATCTCCCAGCAAAGGACCACATAGTGCTGATTAAAGCACTATACACAAGCTAGGTATTGCTAATGCCTTAAGATAAAGCTAGATGACAACCAGAGAAAACAATCAGAAAGATTTTATGGAGAACGCATTAATGACTGATACAAGCAGCTAAAGCTAGTGCAGGAAAATACAGAATTTTAGCCATATTCTGGAATTTGTGTGGAACGGCACCAAGCCACAAGTTCTGCCCGTAACCCCCTTGCTTAGCTGATATAAAACTATTAAGATGTCACTATCATGCTATTTGACATCTGTCACATGAAAGTCACGTGAAAAGTGCTGGCTGTATTAAAACAACTTAGGAAAAAAAGGGCCTACGCAGATGACAGGAGCTCCTCTGGAAACAGCATTGCTGTCTGCCTCCCCATCAGCGAAGCTGGATTTCAAGGATAGTGATTTTTGATAACTGGCTTTTATAGCATCAGCTATAAAGCATGGCTTTTTTGATCAACGGATTTTAACACACCTTCTTAATAGCAGCAATAGAAACATTAGTTCGGGCGGTGTTAGCTATAATTTTAACATCACATGAGTACCCATTCTCATATTCAGAAGATAGTCATTCTTGTACTCTTGCAAAAGTGACAATTGAAGTGACAAACTGCGAGATGAAAACTTTTTGTGACGGGCTTTCAGAGACCAACTGAGAACTGCTGTGCTTGAAAGGAGCAAGAAGAAAGTAATTGCCAAGGGGGGACTCTTTCTTCCGGAACTGACTCAAGTAAGACATCAACTTCATCATCACTTTCAGATCTTTTGACAAGCTCTCTTACTCTTAGTACAGACGCTCTCCTAATATGTTTGGAGCGGTGATTGCCTGACCAGCTTCTCTCTACTGAGTTTTCAAGTGCCCAGTTATCAGCAAGGTAATAGGCAGAAGCCACCTACTAAAAATGCATAAAAGGATGTACAATATGGGAGGTACAGTGTTGGCACGGGGACTGAGAGATCTGGATTTTACTCTTAGTTTTGGCATGGCCTTTCAGGATGACTTTGTCAAGATTTTCTCCAGATTAAAATCTTTGAAGGGCTAGGGCTTACATCTCCCTGTAAAATAACCTTCCTCGTTTCCTTCCCTGACATATGGATTTTTGTCGTGGCAGAGATGGTTTTATAGTTTTTTGGGAGATCTATTACAAGTAGGGTTCCTATGTGGCCCTTTCAGCAGCACAAATGGTTAACAAAAGTGATTTAAGTTGTATCCTCTTCATGGATATTCTTCTTGAAGTCTTCTTATCAGTTACAATGTAAAAGTTATACCAATTATGAACCATGTATCACACCATGACTGATTCTTTCATTATTATCTAGATATATCCAGATTTGTTGTATTTTTTTCCTGTGGCATATTGTCAACCATTTGTGAGACGTAAAAATGGATCTAACAGATAGTGTGATCGTGCAGAATACAGCTGTGGAAATTATTTCTGAGCTGAGTTTCTACTGAATGAGATCAAAAGCATTTTGCCTGATCATGAAGTCATATGGCACGGGTTAAGATTTCACACAGACTGTCCTTAAGTTGGAAGTAATACCAACAGCAAACTTGTGTACCGTAACAAAGTAAGCGTGACCAGAGTCACTCCACATTCAAGGGTCTCTGACAAAACAAGCCTTTCTGATTTAAACCTGGAGCATTAAAAAGGAATCCTACCTGCAGAGGGAGGGGAGGGGGGTTCAGACATCCGTTGAATCAACTTATCTTCCTTGTCTATTATGCCTTGTCCTCAACATGTACCACCCATTTCTTGAGCTGTCTCCGCTGTTTCCATGTCTTGGGATAGATTCTACAAATTGATGGATACAGCACAGTCCAGCGTTGCCAGCTGTCGCATCGAAAAGTCTTTGTGGGTGTGTATGTTGTGGCTGTGAGACCACAGCTTCCCAGAGCTGTCATCCTTTCTCTTTCAAGGCTGAAAGAAATACATGGCCAAACTCTGGGCTGTGGAAGATCCTAGAAATTCAGTGCAGCATCTTACAGAGAATAAAAATTGCAAATATCAGTAATTCATAGTATCAATCTAAAACATTAAGTCAATGAGCATTGGGGAGCCTGTACTGGAGAGAATGCTGCAAAACCATTAACCTGAAATATTTCTGGAGAACCTTCTGTTCAGCACAATGTCTGCACTGATATATATTTTGTCTTGAAGGAATGAGCGGAATTATTTGCTTTGTCTGCCTCTCAAGCCTTTTTTGGCCCACTTAGAAAAGAGTGCTTGTTTTTTATATTTTGATCAATAAATGCACGAATTCCCCATTTCCTTAGGTGTCCATTCATGACCCTGCTTCGTACAGACAAAGGTCATCTCTAGGCACCTGAAATTAATTGTGCTGATGGGAAAATACATTCCACTTTCTCACATTTTTCTGAAAAGTGTTTTTAAAATGCTGACGTTGTTAGTCAACTAAATATCGCATTTTATGAGGAAGGCTGTTGGGAAAATTCCCAGTGCTGGTAAGAGTCATGTTTTCATGGATTTAGTAAGAAAGAAACATCAAAGTATTGGCTGTATTGTTTCATTTTTATTGCAGTTTTGGGGAATAGTTAAAGCCATGGTGCTAGACTTAGTGCAGCACCCAGTGTCCCTGGATGCAGGTGATGCAGAAAGGGAAGCAGTGAATGGAAGCACATCAAGCTAACAGTTACAATGTCCAGAAACTAGAGCCACTTCAGTGCTAAGCCCAGCAAGGATTAGTGATCTCTTTCTCGACTAGGAACACTACGCAGGAGGCCTTCTACATGGCAGAGGCCATGAGGATGCAGTATCTTTACATCTATGCTCATTTTATCAGCACCTTCCCTTAATGCCTGCCTGAGAGAGACCTGAAGTTGATGGGGTGGCACCAGAGCTGGAAGAGCAACTGTGGGAGGTTCAACTACTGGGGATGCATTGGGCCCTTTATGAAAGATCTTAAGAGAAAGTTAGTGGCTAAATCCATCAGTGATATTTGGCACGGCTCTAAGACAGACCAGGCATAGAGACCAAAAGTAACCTGGAATTGCAACAGAGTTGTAACTAGTTGTCTAATAAGAGAAAAAGCTGATACCAGGAGGCTGGAGACACCTAGAAAGGTTTCAGTCAGAGAGACTAGAAGAAGAAAGGTGATCAGAAGAGAAGACAATTCCAGGGGCTTACCAAGGGGAAACTGCTCCAAGACACCTAAGAAAATAAGGCAGAAATAATGCAATTTCACCTTCTCTTGTCTTTCAGGGAAATTCAACTTAACACCAAAATGCTCTGTTGAGAACATAAGGTGGGCACCTCTTATGTCTGGCATACTATGGTATATGGGGAATTGTGTTAATCCTATACTTAATACTATACTGGATACAATATAATGGTAGGATATTCTTCATGTATAACCTAAATGTAGGATAGTCTGTTACATCCCCTTTATTCACTGCATTTTTGCAAAAGGATTATTAAAGTACAACTAAATTTTTTAAGAGATGGAAGTATGTAAATACTATTAATATATTTTCATTATCTGACACCTATTACCCAAACTACTAAGTTTTTCAAAAGATTTCCACGGCTGATACATTTTTATTATTGCATGTGGGTAATACCCTTCATCCTTCCACATTCATCATGCAAGGCTCGCGAATCTGCTGCAGAGTAAAGGCCCAACTCAGTGATGCTCCCGCTGCTTGAAGTTTCACTCATGTCTCAACACAGCAAGTGGATCCCGAGCCTAAAATGCTACAAAATTAGAGGAATGCTATATAACCCCTTTATCTTCTGCAGTGGTACAAATAAGCCAAGGTTTAGCAGGTTTGGCGCTGCTGCAGGCAGCATCTATGAAGGTCTTTCTCTGCCTTGGTTTCTCTGTGGACAGCTGCCAGCCTAGCTCTCACACTATTTCTGCTCAGGCAGTGGGCAGCTTTCTCAACGCCTGCGGGAAGCCAGATCCAGCACGCCTGCGGGCCTCAGCCATCATCACCATGCGGCGCTTGCCCACCCAGTTCCTAGATCCTAACCCCATCATTTGCACAATCCGCAGCACTGACCCCCACCTTGAAGTCATACCCTTAAGAATAAAAAACTTACTGAGTGGTGGGTTTAATTAGCACACTTTTCACCACGTGCCTTTATGCTGTGCTTCCTTGACTGCTCTGCTGAAATTATGCTTACTGGGACCAAACTCTCCCCTCGGCAGGAGGCCAGAAGAACTCCACCAATTTAACTGTGGTTCCTCCAGATTAACACGGGGGCAGCAGACAGGAGAATGTTGCTCAGCAGTGTAGCTCTAAGCAACTTCTAGTTTAGAAAAATAAAAGAAAGGCATATTTTCTATTTGTTTTTTCTCCCCAGAAAGCAGAATTAAGGTCAATGTCATTTATGCCTTTTCCTGGCCTCATCTGCCTACCTTGCAGAAATTTAATTCCAGTTTGATTTCTTGAAGTCTTGCAAACATTATTCTTTGTGCAGCTCTTCTCATCTGCATGCATCTTTTGAGTATAACCCATTAGACATAAACACAACAGGTGAAATGTATCAGGAAAGGGATGTCAGTAGCCAACAGGAATGGATAATGCCCTTTCACCTCACTTTCTTTTCTGTCACATTGATATGCAAACTGTGTCAACCTTGATTTCCTCATATCCCCTTTCTAGAAGTAAGGGGATTGTACCAGCATTCCTCAGTATCTCTCACTTTGGCTCTGACACAGGGCATGGATAGATGAAGTATGTGTAATGGCTGCCTTTCCGGGTTGCTAACAATTAAAAGGAGAAACGAAACACCATCAATAAATAACAAATGGAGGCATCATCTGTAATAGGCTGTAAATTAGTTTTGAGAATAAAGTCTTATCAACTGAGATATTTAAGAGTATTACTGATAAGAAAAAAACCCAAATGTCCAACAGCTCAGTAGTATGCACTGAGAATTTAAGAAGTGACCTAGCTTTCTTTGGCAAATGACCACATTTTGTCTAACACAAAAATATCCAAGGGAGTATCACTGATTCCATGGGAACATCAACAATCAACTTGATCAATCTAGTTAGCAAGGAGGTAACATCCTACCTCCTCCTAGAAGGGCTCCCTCCCAGGTGTTCTGATCCTAGAACTGCCTTTGAGCTGGGGCAATTTTACCATGAAAATATCACCTTTTGCTCCTTCAAGACTTGGTTAGCCAATAAGAAAATAAGCATGCATTCCAGCTGGACCGAGGTTGCTAATGCCAGATATATCAGTCACTAGCGTCAATACCCATGACTCCAAAGGCTATCACGAGGCTATTTTCTTAAGTGGTAAGAATAATAATCTCTCCAAAAGAAGATTTGTAGCCAATATATTTGGAGGGCTTTTTTGCAGGCTTCTCACATTACACAATCCTTTTCATTGATTTTCATGTTGAGGAGAGATGGGAGGAGTTGTAACATATCCTAGCAAGGGCTGTCTTTCCCCAGTTGCTGCATCATAAATGCTGTGAAGAGATATACTAAATTTTGTGGGACAAAGCAAGTTTTAGAACACGTTGCATTTATTTGTGATCTCTTCATACCAATTTGTCCTTCTACCAATGTTCTAATTTAACTTAAATAACTCCTCCCCTTCCATAATGTTCTGTGTGTTAAAAGAATCATATTCCACTCTCAAAATTAATCTCACTAAGCCAAACTAACTCAACTCTTCTAATCTTCCCTCCTAAAACAGGTTCCTCACTTCCCATTTTATCTACCAACCCTCCTCTACATGTCCTCCAGTGTGAATTCATCTTCCTGCAGCGCAGATGACTCGAACTCTTCACTGCTGCCTTGAACAATGGCGTGCAAGGAGAGATGCTGTGCTGATTGGAAATGCTTGTCCTAGCTCCATCCACACATCGTTTTTTTAATGACTCTCACTGTGACAACTGACAGTCATCTTCAGGCTAGCGGGTGGGCCCTCCTTAGATGTTCTGAGCTAATGGGCTTCTTGCTTAGAGCAGAAATTCCTGTCAGACCCTGGGGATGGAATTACAGCACTTGACTTTAAACCACCCAACAATTAGATATCTAATCCAACTTAGTCGTCTAAGTTTCCTCTGCTGTCAGTGGTGGGAGTGATGAACTGGGGTCCACTGATCCTTTCCAATGGAAAGGTATCCGAGATAACTGTCCAGAATTGCCCTTAGCAGGGGCCTCTGCCTCTCTCAAATGATCTCAGAGAGGATCTAGGGAAGCGTTTTAGACTATGCATCTGCCTTTCAGATGGTGACAATTCGTTGTTAGGACTCCCGGTCACAGGGTCTGTTCTACAGGGGAATGTAGTTGCTGCCATGATTTTTAGGCACCGAGTTTTCAGGACAGGAATTCACAGTGCCAAGTGAGTTCTTTACTCAGGGAATGGTGAAAAGTTAAGCGCACAGGAATACAAGTGAGAAAAAACAGTGTGGTGAGCAAGAGCTGCCTAAGCCAGATGAACAGAAATGATCAAAAGAGAGGAGCAGCTACAGTCCCACCACTTACTCAATTATGTGTAAGCAGAAAAGAAATGTGTAAGCAGCAGAAATCTTACGGTTTTAGCTATATGATTGGTGTCTTTTGGCAACTAGGGTTACTGCTATTGTTTTCTTTAAAAAAAGAAGATGGACAAAGGTGAGAACAGTGCTTGATTTCCTATCGCAGCACAAGGAGTGGAACACAGGCTCAGAAAGGAGAAGCCCCACAGGTCCGGGGGTTTGAGCCCACTGCTGTCCTCTCGCAAGGTAGCACTCTCACCCCCAAGGATCTAGCTGTGATGTGGAAACCGCAATGCTGAGGAAAGCCATACAAGACTGGCAAGGCCAGAAAGGGAGCAAATAGAGAAGATCGGCTTTTTATTTTAACTTTTTTGCTTGCTTGTTTTTGTCTTACTCCTGAACACAGGCACCCAGATTCCTGCTGTGTTTCAGACTAGGGGCCTCAGTTTTCTTCTGGATTTCAGACCTCAGTTCCTTACTTGGCAAAGTTTTGAGGGATGCTCTCAGGCTTCCCTGGATTGCCGGGACTGCAACTCCATTCCTAAAGATCTAAAGAGGATGCCAGAATTTTAGAGGAAATGAACAAAATTACAGCTCCCAGGGAACTGGGTGGAAAACCCGAGTTGTTCTGCACCTCTTAAAAATCAGACCCCTGTTTATTTTGATGCCTAAATACGGATTTAAATGTTTAACTTCAGGCTGTGTGCTTGAAAGCTCTGGCTTTAAACTCCCCTTTAAAATCCTCTGCTTGGTGGTTCAGGGTCACCGACTCTCTTCTGACCTTCGCACAACGTGCAATTTTCCCCTTGATGGCTGACGAGGAGCAGAGTACCGGGGCGGCCGAAGCGCAGGCAGCCAGGGAGGCAGCCAGCAGAGGGCGGCCGGGGAAGGCCGGCGGCGGGGCCGGGGCCGGGGCGGCGGCGGGGCCCGGGGCCCTCGCCCGTCCCCAGCGCTCTGCCGGCACTCACCCGCGGCACAGGCCTGCGGGCGGCTGCGCGGTGGCAGAAGCAACCCAAGAGGGAGAAAGGACAATCTGCCTGTTCTGCGATTTGGGGGAGAAATAATCCGATTGGGATTAAATAACCCCCGGGACTTTTACTCATGAAACACCTTGGTAAAGGCAACGCGAGCCTCCTGAGATGCAGTAATGCTTACTAGCAGCTGCAAAGCCCCCAGCCAGGCGATCTGTAACAAATCCCCATATAATTTGTTTTTTTATTCTATTGGGTGGCCTGATCCTGCCTGTGTGCACCAGTCGTGAGGAGAAGGAGGCTCAGTCCTGCCGGCTGGCTGGGATAGGAACATGGGAAGACCTTCCACTGCCTCCACGGCTGCGTAGGTACCAATAGCTGTGCAAAGAGGGGTACAGGCTGTCAGCTCAGAGTAGCAGGGCCAAAGAATCAGTCTGAAGGAGCAGCAGTTCACTGGCTGGAAAAGAGCTAGGCCACCTGAAACCAGACAGAAAATTTGCCCATACTTGACTTCCATAATTTTTCATCCACTCACCTTGCAGAAATTCATGGTGGCAGAAAAAAAGGAGAGAGCTGGACATGGGATATCCATCTTGCTTTTGCTCTGAACACAGAGCATGTTACTGTTCTCTAGATCATGTTTTGGCAATAACTGCTTTTAACATTTTAAAGTAATGTCTTATTTTTCATCAGTGAAACATGCTGAGCTGATAGTCTTTAGGACTGAAGCCCTTTATTGAGCACAGAGCACTTGCTGGGATGACACAGCTGGAAGTGACACTGTCCCCTCCCATTTTATACTGCACAAAATGAAGAGGCTGCTGTACAACTAATGTAGACTGTATCCAATTATGAATAAAAATACTATGTTCCCACCACTAAAGCTGCTCCTGGAACCCCTCAGGGTTCACTTATTTTTATGACCTGTCTGTAAGCAGTCACTTTAACCCTCTGATGATATTTGTAAACTGATATACAGTACTATAAAAGATAGCCTTCCTTTACAGTTCTGGATGATTGCCCATGGGCTTGCGGACCCTCCTTCACTAGCCGTCATATCATTCCCCTTCAAGCACAATATTCACTATGTAAAGCTTACTATTCAGAGCATGTTTAGATATCATTCACTGGAAATCGCCCATACACTCCCTATCAATTCCTGCCTGGGCTTCTTGGTGGGGTGGCTACATTACACTGAGCAAGGATTGAGAAAAAGTTTTCAGGCTTCAAGAAGAACTGGGTTGGTGCAAGAGCTCAGGAATGTCAGAGGCAGCCAGGCTACTACCATACACAAACCCAGAGAGTGCGCTCCTGACCTGATAAACCTTTTGGCTCTATGGGTATTTCATCTTCTTGTATCACTTCCCGCAAATTGTGGCTGGTCTGCCTAGCAGGGATTTCCCTAGAAGATCCAGCTCCTGAAACTCTCACTGACTACAGTTACATGGGATTTGCAGCACCTTCAAAGTCAAAGCATGAGTTTGGACAAAATACCTCAGCCGAAGTCTGAACTTAAGGAACTTCTGGGCTTTGGTTACATTATGGTATTCTTCTGAACAGCTATCACTTCACTCCCCAGTTCTACAAATCTGAACTCGTTCCTAAAATGGTCCCCCCTTGGGCTTCAGCTCTAAATATCCTGTAATTCTGAGCAATCATACTTGGAGTACTGGACCTGGCCTAGCTATAATCTTTACCAGCTTCCTGGAGTGTTTCTAGCAACATCAACTGGATCTTTATCCCCCAGAGTCAGATTACCATAGCATCACATATCCCGTGGGATTCACTACTAAAGCCACAGCTTTCTTCCATTTTCCATATTCTTTCCATCCAGAACATTTTCTGGAGGGAGAAGAGGTGGCCTGAACACGTAGCCCCAGCTTGGAACCAGCAAGGACAAACTCCTTAGGAAGCATGGGCTGGGTGGTGGATCAACATTTGTCTTGAACAAATTGGGGGGCGGGGGGATGATAGGTAAGGTGTTTAAGCCTTTTACTTGACCCAGAGCAGATCCTTTCGATATGAGGACCAGACACCTTATTTAGCATCAAGGTAAGATTATTCCTTTCCAGAGGACAAGAGATGTTCAAGCCACAGGCTACAGCTTTAGTGAACAATGAACCAACTTGCAGGACTATTACATTGCCAAACTCCCAAATACTCCCTTGCGGAGGCTGGTTCATGTAACAGGTCATTCAGCTGTATTTTAATGAAGTTCTGCCTAGACTTCCTGGCCTAGTGAAATAACATTGCTTAAGCTCTCACAGCACTGGTTAGAAGGAAAAAACCCAGACTGGACTATGTTATCATCTGTAATACTATAACACACATTTTTCTTTTTTGGCAGTTTCAACAGCATTTGAAATCTTGCTGTAAAGTCCAAGGAAATCAGAATATGAGACCTTTGTTGAGAACTTTTCTTCTGACATACATGTTTCTCAAAAAAGTGCTGACTTGGAGCTCAGAGAATTGGGAAAATTGAAAATTACACAGTGTGAAGACACCAAGAATTGCTTTTTTGCTTTGGAGACCTGGGCAGGTTCAGGGAAATGTCAGTGTAATAATGCAGTAACTTTGCCGAAGAAGACCTACTGGTAATTGTTGATCTGTACTTCATCAGTGGTTTAAGAGCACCAATCCCCCCAGGCCTAACTTCTGAGTTGGAAATAACATAACTTCTTTTCTTTTTTTTTTGTAAGCAATTTTGTCTCATAGAGGCCAGGCATCATCTTCTGCATCTTTGTTGTTACTTTGTTCCAGTGAGTTAAGTTTGGACATTGAGCAATCCAATCGCCAGTGCTCATGAGCTATAATTTTCAGTTTTCTAACGAAGATACATGAAATGGAAATTGGCAAACTTGTGATTCCATTTCAGGGTGTCTGGTGAAAATATTTTGGATCGGTAACATATCTGAGAGAAGACTGGAGAATTGGCCAGACGTCCTGTATGTAACATGCCAGAAAAGCCAGAGCAGCATCCACTCACAATTCAAATGATTTTTAAGGTTTTAGAAAAGTTTAATTAGAAGAGTATTCACTCTTCATGAAGTATGGCTTATAGAACAGGGTTATATAGGAAAGCTGAAATTATTCATTAATTGACAGCTCTATCCTGGGGATTTTTCCCCCCTTCAACATAAACATTTGTCTTGAGCATTTTTTAAAAATTACAGTAGACTAGAAGGTTGCCAAATATTTAGTGGTTTTGTGAAGTTGTTTGGTATTCATGTCTACTACAGTTCTACAGAAAACAGTTTTAAGAGCCATTTCTTTCACCATACGGCAATCTAGAGAGGGATGCAGGATAACAAACTTTAAACGTGATAAAGAAAAATGTGATTTGAGCTGCTTTTATAATTATTTAAAAAAAGAAGCCTTTGCAGAGGCTGGATTCATGTCCTGCCAATATTTATTACAGTGTTTATCATTAGGACAGTGAGTTTGCACATGTTCAGTCAATTCCAAAAGACAATGCTGTAATGTTTTCGGCTCTTGGGCTTCCCACCTTCCTGAGAGTAGCTTGGCGGCTGGCAGAAGCTCTCTGCTTCCCCGCCCTTGTTTACATCCCCACCGGCCCATGGCAGAATTGGGACAGCAGAACGCCAGAGCTCCAGCTCTCTTTGGTTGCCCTCCAGACACATCCCACACAGAGCAAAGGTCGGGCCACGTCTGGCATTTGAGGAGCGTGGGCAAGGGGAGAGGGTGCAAAAGAGGCCTGTCCTGCATTTTGCCCTGTGGTGTAATCAGGTGTAAACATAGAGGTTGCTCGCTTCTCATTCAGGCAATGTAGCGGTTGGTCACTTCGTAGTGCAGTCTCCAACCCAGAGCTGCACTGACCCACCTTCTCTTTTAACCAAACAGGTGACTTGGTCCACCATATTCAGAGACCCCTAACTCATTGCTTTTGCTCTGTAACTTCCGAGCTGGTCAGAGCTGTAGTCTTAGTGCTGGTCACAGCTACCAGCCAGCTACCATTACATTTAAAACAGCAGCCTGGATCCAATGCCAAGGACATGTTCCTCATCAGCTAGCATCTGTTGCTGGCTGGGCAGGACAGGGTATGCCGCATTCCCACACCTGCACACTGTGGAGCTCTGAGAAATAGTTTCCTGCTGTTCTCTGATGGCTCTTTACAACCTTTTTATTTTATTTTTTTAAGTACCAGAAAGGTGCATGACAACAGGCTCAGCTGGTAGGCTCTGGTACAGTAATTTATACCACTTGAGTGTAAAAGTTAAAATTGGAAGCATCGAGGACAGAACTGAATTTATTTTAAACTGTAGCTGGGCTCTCAAATTAGCTATTCGGTAATCCCAGTTCAGTTTCAGGAATGCCTGCCGGGGAAATCCTGCAGACCATCTGAGGACAGCTTTCAGTAACCACATATTGCGTGGAAGAGAGTTTGCCTGGAAAACCTGGAGAAAAGTCCCCAGAGACAGTGATCTCTCAGGAAGAAATGACAACCCATAGGAAGTGATACAATTCATTACTGTCGGCGCAGTTTTGAATTCCCTGAGGGGCTCAAAGGAAGGTTTCTGTTATGCTACTGTGAATCATCTCACTGGAGACTCTTTATGAAGTGTCTTAGAGACTTACTATGGTCACAAACGAGCAAACTTGTTTCTTGCTACCTGCATTTCAAGAATCAGGTGCTAAGTTTTTATGTACATGCGCTATAAACTCTGTCATATGGAAAACACCCATAAGGCTTTTGTGGCAGGAATGAAGTGAGAGCAGGCTTTGTTTATTTTTATCACGTAGTGATGATATGCAAAAGCAGCTTTTCTATTTACAGGCCTGGCCTTTTGTTCTCACAGGCTGTTTGGAAGGAATATGAAGACAGGCCAGATTGCAGACAGACAGCAACATTTCCTCCACTGTCTCTAATGTGAAGAGGCAAAGTATCAGCTACTTACCAAAGAATCACTACTAACTAAAGAATCACTAGTTCACTTTCAGGTCTTAAGCGTTTATCCTTAATTAGTATTTACTTGCACATTCAGGAACATGGGAGTGGCCATAGACAACAACCCCTGCATTCAGAGTCTTTGACATTTGGTGTTCACGCTAGCAAGCAAAAAAAAAAGAAAACCAACACTGACTTCTCTCAGTGCCAGACAGCTGTTCGCTCTGCTCCCTCTGTGTCTGACTTCAGCTTTTGATACACCATCAATCAGCTTCTGCTGCGTCCTCTCCTCCTGCTGTGCCCTCCCACCTCATTGCAAGAGCTGACATGATAAGCAGACTTCCAGCTTGGCTTGCAGAATTTAAGGGGTCAGTCAAGACCATCTGAGACCTCTGTGTCCAGTTCCCATCCTCTACTAAAGAGCTACCACAGTACCACATCTCTCTGAGACATACAGATTAATAATTTAAACAACATAATTTTCCACTTGCTAGGTATTTAGGTTATGTATTTATTTCTCTCACTAGCGTAAGATTGCTGGGCATTTTGTCCGGCTAACTCTTTACCATGTTGTGGTTTCAACCATATGTAGCTGCCTTTCTGAAAATCCATTTCTGCTTTGGGATCTCAGCAACTTGGTTCCACAGGAAAGATAAAGTATAGAACTACCAGTGGATTAACTGCATCCTAGCTAGGCCACAACCAAAGGGTTTTCATTAACACCTAAACATGTTTTGTCATTAGCTGACTGATTGCCAGTGCTTTAAATATGTTCTGTGCTATTCCCTATCAGGCTCCTAAAGCCTGGTGCAACTCTTTATACCTGGTGCATAATTCATACTTTGTGAGAGATGATTCTTGAAGACACACAGCCAAACCTAGATTCAGAAATCCTAACACCCTCTTGAGCTTTACTTCCTTCCACAAACAAAAGAAATATTTGCTGTCTGTCGGATGCCCTTATTGGAGAGAACTTATATCAGTATTTACGTTGGTGCAATTCCACATCCTTTACTAGGAATAGGATCAGATATGCAGCAAGCTTCCCTGCTGGAGATGTTCCAGTATCTGGAGCAATATGCCATAACTACTATAAATGTCAGCAATGATACTAGCTATATCACATATATGGGGTAAAAAGAGCAGAAAGGGTAAAATTCAGGGATTTTACTTCTCTATACCCCAATCATTGCACTTCAGCTAACACAGACTATTAAATTGAAATAGGTAGTGGAATTAAAAGGGATAATTGGCACCATCATGAAGACATGTAAGGCCAAGAAAATAATCTAATATGAATACAATCAGACTGTCATAAGATATATTTAATTCAGGCCTTGATGACAGGCATATTCCTAAGAGTCTTCACCTAAGGAAAAATGAAACCTCATTTTGAATTCGTAAGGACTTGCAAGACTTTGGAATGCAAGCCCCTCTGATACATCTCAAGATTTCTCATTTTTTGTACAGTAAATCGGGTCTCTCTTACTTCCTACCTGGTGCTGAGTATTTTCTTCTCGTACTGAAGATAGTGGAAATTCAGGATATTCTTCAATATCAGGGCTTTCAGCACCTCTCAAGGGCAGTACCTCTGCCAACACAAACAGAGTCTTAGGTTATACTTTAGAAAAAACATATTCTTGGAGATGTTTGATCAGATACCTTCTATGCGTGCCTAAAGCCAGAACCAGATGCAACAGAATTCTTTTAATTACTTATGTATTTTGATCCTTTATGTCCATTAACATCATAATACTTAAGCATCTCCCTAGTCTTGCCACAGAGTCTGACACAAAGCAGGGAGAACTGCAATTTTTTCCTCCCCATAAACCCTATTCCAGGGTTCATCTTAGAGTTGTGAGTATGTTCATCTGTCCCTGAATTCAACAAGAGAGGAGGAGCACCATGAATTAGAGCATTCTGTCTACTGTTGCACTTATTTCAGGATCTGGCACTTCCATATTATAGATGAAGTTTTAAGCAACAACCTTCTTCTGTCAGCGCTCTCTAAAATATCTGCAGATGCAGGCTATTTCCCAGAAAAGACACTGACTTTTACAAGTGAGTCCTTGCATGTGCATTTGCAGCGGTGCCAATAAAACTCCAATCCTTGCAGTTCTGAAAATGTTTCATGTTTTACTGAGACTGCAGTAATGACTGCACAAAGAGAGATGTACATTAGATTTTTCATTCTTTCTAAACATAGGCAACATTTTCCCTTTTCATGTGCTTTCTCCCTTACATACTTTTAATGCAATTTCCTTCCCCCTCCCTTATAACATTGGTGATGGTAAACCAGTTTCCTAGGCCATGTGGAATGGAGGGGGAATCACTGTCATTCTGAATTCTTTGAACATTATTTCATGTTTTCAGATAACCAGAATTACAAGAAATACAGTCGGATGATTTGTGACAACTGAATAATATGCTGACACACAAAAGGGAGATATGAATATCTTCAGTCATCATCATTATTAGCATTGGGCAGCTGGACAGATTTCAGAACCTGAATCCTCAGGGTTTTTTTGTTAACAGTTCTAAATTACATATACATGATGAGGGGAGTTAGATGTCAAGTTAGCTAGCTGATTCTAGATTTATCAGAACTGGATTTTGGCAGCTGTGTTCTGTTCTTAAAATCTCAGCTGTTTTATTTTGCTTTTGCTATGACAAAATTAAAAAGCCAATCACAGGACTTTTATCCTATAAGAAAGAGAAATACTATGCTCGTTCCAAGTTTTTCCTCAAATAAAACATTAATTATTGCCTTTTAAAAATATTTTTTCCATACTTCTAAGACAATGTCAGGCATTAAATATGCAGGCTACATGTACCTTACTAAAATAAGTGTAGGTGCTCACACCTAAAAATAACCCCAAACACCATTAACCTAAATATAGATGTAATTAATAAACCCTCTTATTGCTCAAATACACAGAAAATAAACCACTATTCAGAAAGGTTGTAATTGCAACAGCCATCTGAAAACTGTGTCTCCTAAGTTTAACTTGGGCTATATGTTATTCCTGTATGTATTATTTATTATTCAAATTCCAGAGTTTGTTTCATCTTCTCATCCAGCCTGAATGCTTCCTCACCCCAAATTCTTTATTTTCAGAAGTATAATGTCCGCTATACAGAAAACCTGAAGGGACACATCTGCCAACGTAGCTACTTCTGTATAAATATCCTAAGGACTCCTTAATTACCGAGGTTTTTGTTATCAGTATAATGTTCACTCTGCTAGGAATTACAAGACAGTTTCTCTTAGATAAATCTACAAGAGTTTTCTCTTATTTGCTTGCACATGCAAACTTTGCTGCTCTGGGGCAGTGTCAGGCTCTGGGTAACTGACACTCAAATGCAGCAGATGGAGTTATCATTACAGTCTGTTCCCATGGTTATATAGAGCTATCAGTGTATTTTTTTCAAGTAACAAATTAAAGAAAACATTTACCAGAAAGGGGAAAAAGAACAAAAAATTACATCCTATCATTTCAGGTAGCTATAACTGCAACTTCCAATTCATTTGTAAAAAGATTCATCCAAAGAGAGAGAGATGCAGAATGCCCTTGCTGGTCCAACAGAAAGGCAGACTGGCTGGCTGCCTGCAGCTTCAGCTGCAGTAGCCATGCTGGCGGCTTCTGTGGGCCTTTATAGCACAGGAGCTCCAGGCGTGTGCTGGCTCCTACTCAGGAGGTATGAACAGAAGGGGACCTCACCTGTGAGACGTTGTGTTCAGCAGTCCTGGCTGACCTCTTCTCAAATACTCCGTATTCCTTTTTAAAACAATTTATTTAAGGGAGAGATGGGATTTTCATATATTTTTTTCCCCTGTGTCACAAGGCATTGCTGTATGTATGTAGGTTGGAAGTTAGCAGGCAGGTCTTGGCAAGGACGTTGTATAAGGGCTCCACGCACTTTATATTTCATGCTAACTTTCCCATGCAACTGTCAGCCTTATGCTTAGTTAGTCCAGCACTGAGGAAAAACAACTGCAACAGTGGCAGTACTGCCAGGCTTGCTATTTCTGTGCATTGCGAAGAGTTCCCTCTCTCATCCACTCTGTCAGGGAATGGGAACAGTTCTTTGCTTTCTGCCATTATAATCTTATACAAGAGGTGATGGCTGCGCTGCGCTTGTCTACACCCCACAATAAGAGGGCTGACATTTAAAATGCCTGGCACTGGAGATGCTGAGTGTGCTGCTGCATCTGCCTTCTGCATAGTTTTGAAGGGGAAGTCCTCGGAGTCTTCACTTCTGTCTATAGGACAGAAAAATTTGTAGCACATTGGCTGAGAGAAAGAATGAAAAGCTAAGGGGTTTCATAATGTTGGTATTGAGCTTTTGGGCTGAATGTTTCAAGTTTGTGTGCTTAAATTTACATGAATAAGGGAAATTACTGAGTGAGTTCAGGTACACTTGTTTCAGTATACATACAGAGATGAAGTTTGCTGAATTAGCAAAAATTTAAATGTTTTGGCCCTTCCGAGGGCAAGCTGTCCATTTCAGTAGGCTAAAATAAAAATCCGCTTGCACCACAGCTTCAAAATCTTCACAGTAGCAAAATAGTTTCCGTCCAAAACTTAATGAAATTAGAAGGTGAGTGTCCATGTGGACGCCAGGGAAATAACAGCTATTTGGCAACAGCTTTCTTGGCTATTACTCCTCTAGATCATCCCTTGGTTTCCATTCGTTTCCCTTTACCCACCTTAATCAATTACTAACCAACTAATTATCTGAGATGACTATCTCAAACTAATTCTTAGATCATTACCAAAAAAATCATACTTGAGATTTGTTCCTTCTGTTTGAGGGATTGAAAACTGGGCTTGAAAATTTGCTATATAATTGACCTCAGCAAGGAACAAGTCATGTCCTGCACTGATGGGAACAATCCTGGTCTCCTGGGAATGTGCCCTTTTATCTCGTGACTGTATTTTCCTTAGACAGAGTAGAAAAATACTAAATGAGAGAGGTTAGGGCATAAATACAGATTCCACAAGGCAAAAATAGAAAACAAAGTTAAAAAGAAAAAACATAATAAATGAATGGAAGTGATGAAAAGTGACTACAGACCAGAAGGAAAGAAAACAGAAAGAAAGTACAGATGAAACAATAACTTGAAAAGGATCTAGATGTTATGGGAAACAAATCAGTGAAATATCAAGAGGAAAAATAAGTAAAAAATGAGATGCCCCTGAGAACTGCAGGCTGGGGGAACAGGGAGCTAGTCAGGAGTAACAAAGATCAGAAAATGAAGCATGTATTTGAATTGGCACCAACGAGAGAAAATGACTACAAATATGGCAAAAATATTTAATGCCCTGTAAAATACCAGCTTTATGCGTATAACAGTCTGGCTGGTATCAAAATGTTTTTCTAGCTCCAGGCTTCACTTGACATTAAGAATTCTTGGAAAGGTAGGCTAGAGCTCTGCTTTTTCTACTCCAGGCCTTTTCCAAACATGCTAGGAAGTGCACGCTGCTTTTTCTGAGCAATCTCGTGTGGGTGCCTCACTTTGAGCAGCCCATTAAACATGTTTCTTCCATACCAACCTAGACTATAGAAAAGGTGATGAGATCCTAGATGAGCTGCCTGATCAAACACAGAATGTACCAGCCCGGTACAATTGCTCCAGTAAATTACAGCATTTGTGAATACATGATGATGAGTTTTCCATATGTACCACGATCAAAGTAAGAACTATGACCTAAGGAATACTCTCCTAGTGGGAACTCTTAGCTATTTCTATGCAGTCAAAAGTATTTTAAGACCACTTCGTGATTCAATTTCCTATTAAATATGCAATACTTAGCACTTACATTTTATCCTTAAAAAACCCTAAGTATTAGAGTGACCCCCTTGAAAGTATGCTTCACATTTAACAGATAAGAAACTGGGTGAAGAAACCAGTATGCAATTGAAGTTAGTGAGAGGACTCAGTGTCAGGGGCAAGGGCAAATATCAAAGTTCACTTCAGCCTTCACCAAAATATACTGACTTGGGTTTTTTATATGTGTTCCAGTTCTCTCTGTTGGAAAACAGTCCTCTTGAAAAATGCCCTTAGAATACTGTGATAGAAGTCAGGAGTTTGGGTCACTGTTTGTTGTTTGGTTGGGTTGAGGTCTTTTGGTTGTGTTATAAGATTTTGAATACAGTGCCTGCACTCTGACAGCCATTTGCTTGCTACATTAGTACAGTCAGATTCCAGGGTATGGCATGATGTCTGGTTACATGAGCTACTCAGTGAACAGAACATAAAGCACACAGGAAAGGGGAGCTTTCCAAAACCTCACTGAAGCATACGATGTTTTATGTTTTGCTGATGGGTAAGCCATTATCCAGCTTTGCCCTGAGTTACAGAACAGTAAGTTTTCTCAAGGAAGGTCTGAAAGATGAGGGCACTGACTTGCAGATGTGCTCTCGCTCACTGTACTCATGGTGAATCATTCTGAGAAATAGCTTGGGTTTGGTTTTTTTTTTTTCATAAGCACTGTATAAACCATGGAAAAAACCCCCTGTGATTCACAGAACTGACATGCACGTAGTTAGCCATGATTTTGTAAAGACAGGCTTTCACCTCTAGCACTGGAAGTTGTCCTAAATTTACAAGAAGAGAATAAAATGCCACCTAAAATGACCAAAGTACAAAAATTTTTATTGTGTTGTCGCCACACATACAGGGGGCTGCAAAGCAAGAGTCCTTTCTCACCTTTGCTACTACACTAAAAACTGTGGGACAGGGTTTGCAGAAGCAATCAGAAACTGACAGACAGTTTTTACGACATTGTAGGCACCGAACTTCCAATGGACACACCACTTCAGCTAGATGCTGAAGTCAGATGGTGTTAATACTTTTGAAATACAACTTGAAATAGTGCATACTGCCAGAAAATTAGCTCCCTGGTTTCTAACCCCTTCCTCCTCCTTAGTGTTATCATACTACTCATCATAAGGGTACGGCACCCAAAAATCATGAGTATCTGGATAATCTGAGCCACAGTGTATTCTTTTTTGCTGCCTATAAATGCTCCATATAAAATCAATTTTTTTGTTGTTGTTTTGTGGACACCCCATGGTCCAGATAATTCTGTCTCAGTGTGGAAACGCAAGAAGAAAAAACAGCAGCTCCCTGGCAGCCTTACTGATGTATACTGCTGACGAACAAAACGTAAAGCAAGTCTCTGATCATTTGCCAGGGTCACATCTGGGTACAGAGAAAGCAGCAAGATCACAGAAAGAGATTTTTCCTTGTTCCTATTACCTGAAGGAACTATGACGTGTTTTACATTGGATAGGTGAATTGATTCATATAAAACAAAAGCTTAAATGTAGTCTATTTCTTAAGCCATGCTTTCCTAAGGTTTGTTCAGATTCAGAGAAGCATGTCTTACTTTCCTTTTCAAGCCTTCCTGCTTGCTGCCTGGGCTTATCAAAATATTTTCCTAGGGGGCTGGGTAGAGGAGAGTTTCACTATTTTCAGCTGTTTCGGCCACTCTCTTAAGTATCATGGGATATCATTATGAGCAAAGAAGCCCATGAGTTCTGCAACCTTACAGGTTAGGAGAAGCAACAATGAGAAAAGATTGTTTAAATATTAAAAATAGATGAAACCCAATTAGGAAAGGCTCATACCTGTGAAACACCTTTTTGTTACTTGCTCAGCATTATTTTAGAAGTATGTAAGGAGATACAGAGTCTTCCTAAAGGTAAATATTGCACTTGAACTTGGGAGCGCTACTTCTATTCGCCTGTAGGTTACTGGCCCCAAATCTATTGAATTTGCTTGGCATACTACCAGATGGCTTAATGTGGACTCAGTAGCCTCAGACCAATTCCCTGCCACAAAACATTCCCGTGGCAAAAGCCATTAACATATTGGGAATGCTAACAATTCCTCTGGCAACCTCAGGGGTGGAGCCAGAAGTCAACTTAACTTTCCTTGCCTTTGATTTCTCTCTTTGCAAGTCAGGCTTTGGGCACATGGAGTGCTTTCTAATGCAGGTTTGCCTGTGCAAACATAAACTGCTGCTATAACACAAGCCGCACAAGAAATAAGAAGATCTCCTGTAGTTATTTCTTTGTGACTAACACCTGTGTGTCAAGAAGGGGTAGCCTGAACCAATGGAGTAAGGAGGGCTCCATAGGCACCCAAGCATCCTTGCATGGACTTGCAACAGGGCTTACAAAACTGTTCTTTGTGCTCATACTTACGTTTTGGGTTTTTTTTGGAACTTAACTCATTTTTATTAAGTTGCTCAATAAAATTTAATGGGATTGGAGTTTCATGCTGTGCTGAAGAGTTTACAATGTACAAAATACTGGCACTGAGAGAAAAAATTACAAACTCATTAAAATATTTAGACATTGTACTGATGTAGCCACTTTCATTCAAGAATTTCAAAAACACATTCTGATCATTAATCACTGCTCCCAGATGCCATGTATAAAAAGTATTACTGAACCAAATACAGATGAGACGTAGCAAAGATGCTAATTGACTTGGCTGAGCTCATTTGGGATCTAATCCAAATATCCTGTTCAAATACATGGTATTCAAATACATGGGGGTATTGCTATTGCTGTTGCCTTAAAATAGGTCCAGAGGATTGACTACACCTCTGGAGAAGAATTGATGAATCCATACCCCCAGCCAGCCTGCTCTGATCACCATACCTGGCCTGATCCCAGAATGAACAAGGGGAATGCGTATTGTAGGCCTATGCTGAAAAACAGCTTAAAAGTTGTCACTGTGTGATTTTGTTTTTGATGGATCTCCCATTTCTAAGCAGATTTGCCATGTGCACATGCACATTTTTCTGTGGTTTCTTTCTTTTTCGTATATCATTCTGGGAGTAATTCCCCAAGCCAGGTACCTTGAACCTACTTGCAACCTGATGAAGGAAAAAAGAGTTGGCACATGTCTGTGAGGACACAGTTCAGCCTGGAGCCCCACTAATGATGCAGACTGAAATAAGGAGATTCCATATGGCTCTAAGCCTGAGCTAAGACCACATCTCTAGTAGTTAGGGACAGCAATCTTTCTGTATGAAGTCTGATATAGCACCACTGACATGAAGTAAAATCTGCAAGCCATTTTGACCACCATCCTCTAGAGAGCTGTACTGGAGTGGAACAGTGAGTCAGTTGTGATAAGATGCCATTTGTTCCAGGCAGGAAGAAGGTGGAGGCAGGTTTTTTGGTAGTATAGATGACATCCCACTTTCTGGGTATTATGTTGCTGAGGTTCCTGCAGTCGTCATGTGTTGCTCCCTATTGCTGACAGGGATGCAACAAGGTAGTAACTGACAGGTTAGATCCAGGAATATGGCTGCAGTGCTTGAGATGCATGCGGACCTCCCTGCATGGATCCGCAACAAACCTTTTTGGGAGACCATCCTTTATGCTCACATTTCCGGGATTTGTTTACCATTCTGTATGCAAAGCATTGTTGTTAAGCTGCTTGGTGGCCCTCAAGCATGGGGCACCTATACATCCAAATGGCTTACTTTATTGTGAGACTTGTTTGTGGTAAAGCTGTTACGGTCCAAGAAGACAGAGTGCAAGGAGCACTGCACGGCAGCTAAATGCCCTCTGAGGAAGCACACACTGCAGGGCGAGCCCACAGGTTCCATGTCACACACTGCTGCAGGTTCTTTCTGTGTCAAAGCTCCCCAGAACAAGCATACATTCTTCACACAGATGCTGTGTATTTTGATTTCCATCCTAAATAAAGTCTCGATATAAAGACAAGAAACCATGTACGTGCATTACCCAAATTCTTATAGACCATTTCACTTCTTGGAAAAAAACAACAAAGTCTGAAATGGGGATTTTATTTTTTAACCTTCTCTCCCCTTTCTCAGTGACTTCTGCCGGAATGAGGAAAACAGCTAGTCTTAGGAGGTCAAGATTTTATGCTAATCTGTCATACAAGGTGCAAAGCATGTAAATGTTGTTCCACAGGACTCCTTCAGAAGCTGTTAATTCCAATAATGTCACCATCTAAGATCTGGTCAAAACTTACAGATTGTCCACAGTGAAAACCCATGGGAAACTCATACCAGAAGAATGGCTGCTGGTACAGCAGTGCTCCTTTCAAAACAGAGGTGGGAGCCAATAGGTTGACGGGATCTGTTCTTGACTTAAGACAAGTTTATTATTTTAAACTGCTTTTGAGAATTTCCCTGCATTTTAGTTGGTAAAAATAGCAAGCTCTGCAAAGACACAACATAAGAATTACAATAAATAACCCCTTTTTAAATCATTGGTCTTATTGTTCCTTCACAAGTCTAAAACCCGAAGTGAAATTTGCTTAGGGCCATGGTATCATTCACACTAATATCCAAAGCATTAACAAAATAACTATGTTTGTGTGTTCATAAGTAATTTAGCCTTAGTCTGAGAAAGCAACTCTTAACTGCGAGAGGTTCAGGAAAAGGCGGTTAAGAAGTTACTGCCAAAGACTCACATGTAACAAATGCCCCTCTGTGTTAAAAGTGTATTAAGTAACAGCAAGACCTTTCTGTTTTGGAAACTGTAATTTTCATCTAGCTATCAGTTCCTAAGAGATTATTACAGATGATCTTTGGCCCACTCAATGGGACTCATGGTATGTGCTTGTGCCATCAGAAACAGGCCTCTATAATAAATGCTGTACCTTGAACTGAACTTCACAAGCAAACTGGGGTCTCTTCAAAGTGCAAGGAAGGCACTGCTGTCGTTTTCACAGTCCCTCACACTGAACCTCACGTAAAATACTGCTGCATCCGGAAGGATCCTGTAAGAGAAAGGTTCACAAATCTCATTTGTACTGTGTATTACCAATTGCTGTGTATGGTAAAGGTGTTAGGTGATGAGGATCCTGCAATGAGATACTCTGCTGTTAGCTTAATTTGCTAATCAGACAATGTCCAGACACAGAAGATACACCAGAACACACAAGTCCTTCTCAAGCCTTGTCAAGGCTTTTATGCAGCAGAAGGATTAGGAGTCAAGGACAAAAATTTGAAAAAAAAATATGCTCAGGAGAAAACATAGCTGTTGTGCCTCCTTCTTGTTGCGAATCCAGTGGTATAACATCTTCTGAATGCAACTGCCATGCCACTTCTGCATGCCAAGAAAGAACTGCAATATGCACACAGGTGGGCAAAGGAAGGACTAATAGATCTACTGCTGTGCAGGTTACGCATGCAAGAGCAAGGGATGTTGTTCTTGGCTTTTAGTAGGAGGAACAAGTGCAGCTCCCATTTCTGCTTCACTGACAGCAGTTAATGGGTGTTATTCTCTGTAGGTTGTTTTGGTGTATAGATGAGACACCCATGCAGAGCTCCAAAGAGATTTTTTCTTTGATATTTCTTCATCATCTTAGATACTGCATAACTTTGTGGCTGATGTAATGGAACAACCACAGGACAGGCAAACGCTGACAGCTCCACCGTGCTGTAAGGCACAAAGAGTCCAGGTCTACAGGTAGAGTCAAGTATTGTGGCCCATGACCAGTCAGAAGCCAAGAACAAGACAATCAGAGATAAGTGGAGTTTAGCATAAGGCAAACCCCTTATGCTTTGTCCTCCCTAGTGAGGACAAAGACAGTTATCGTACTGCAGTGCTGGGATTATCACATGAGGTAGGAAGGCCTGGCTCAAGATCATGATAGTTGAGCAGGACCTATAGCAGGGAGGTAAGAAAGAAGAAAAAGAGGGCCAGGGAGAAACTGGCCAGACTCAGGATTCATTGCTTCACCTTACTGAGTGTCTTCTGTATTTGTAACTACAAAACAGTGCCAACTAGACACCAGGGTCAGAAGTGGGAGGGATGTGGCTGCCTGCAGCCAGCTGCAGACCCACATGTAAATGCAAGTTCTCATACTCTGCTACCAAAAGCATCCTGGTATATCTGTAGTTTATGCAGCTGCACCATCTTTCTTCTTCAGACAGAGAAAGCAGATGAGTTGATTCCTAAGAGCTACAAGGCATGTGAGAATCCAGTCCCAAATCTTTTGATGATGCTCAGGCAATATGAAGAAGCCTTAAAGTGAATTTAACTTACCTTGATTCTCTGTGGCCCTTCACTCTACCAAAGGAGAATAAAGTGCCCCTAGATAAACTAGGAATTAGGCCCACAGTGGCTCTGAATTGCTTCTGGAGTATTGGTTTTTGAAATCTTCTTAGGAGGGCAAGGAAGGTCCAAGATCGCTACTGGCAGGACTACAGGACAAAATAGACTGAACAACCCAGTGCCCAGCAAGATGGTGGATGAAGCTAGCTTTTGCTCCTACATCATACATCGAAGGCAAAAGGCAAACCTCTGAATGTGTCAGCTGAAAGAAGGATGAGTTTTAGGTCTGTATTATAAACAGTAAAAATATTCACAAAATATGGAGAGGAAAGTTATGATTACACATGATTGTATGCATCGCATAAAAAACTGCAGATAACTGTACTTCTTATTCAGAGGTAGAGCATAGGTAGCAAGCAACAGGAGGCAGTCAATATTTGTATCCAGACTTCAGATATGTATTACCAGATTAATACCTGGTGAGCTTTCTTACCTCTTTCCCACCTCTCCGCTAAAAAAAGCAATACATTCTCAACCTAATGTCAATGTTACTTACCTTGAGGAACTTGAATCAAGTAAAAAATAAGTATTTTTAATGCCAACACCAGTAAAAAATGGGTACTTTTCAGTAAAAAATAGGTGCTTTGAACTTTGTAAAGACTTGTTTTATCACTTGTTGCCTGGGAGGACTACACTATGATGGACTTAACTTTATCACAGCTGGAATGAAGCAAATATAGGTGTACTAGTTTCATGGGAGTTGTCAGCTTTGCCAATATACTACAAATGTGATGCACTGAAGCGTTGCCAGAGCTATAGCCTTCTGTATCAACGACTCATGTTAAAAGGACCTAGAAACAAACCTGCCTTTTGCCATTGTATCTCTGACACCATGTCCTGGTTTCGGCTGGGATAGAGTTAATTTCCTTCCTAGTAGCTGGCATAGTGCTGTGTTTTGGATTTAGTATGAGAATAATGTTGATAACACACTGATGTTTAGTTGTTGCTAAGCGGTGCTTATACTAAGTCAAGGACTTTTCAGCTTCCCATGCTCTACCGACTGAGAAGCTGGGAGGGGGCACAGCCAGGACAGCTGACCCCAACTGGCCAAAGGGATATTCCATACCATGTGACGTCATGCTCAGTATATAACCTGGGGGGAGTTGGCCGGGTGGTGGTGACCGCTGCTCGGGAACTGGCTGGGCATCAGTCAATGGGTGGTGAGCAATTGCATTGTGCATCACTTATTTTGTATATTCTATTATTATTATTTTTTTTTTTTTCCCTTCCTTTTCTGTCCTATTAAACTGTCTTTATCTCAAGCCATGAATTTTACTTTTTTTTTTTTCCAATTCTCTCCCCCATCCCACTGCGGGGGGAAGTGAGCGAACGGCTGTGTGGTGTTTAGCTGCCTGCTGGGTTAAACCACAACACACCATTAAAGCCAGGCAGAGAAAAAGTGAGGGTGAGTTTATTCCCAGGCTAAATGAGCTAGATGATTAGCTCCTTTGACTGCTGAAATCCCAAAACAACTCTTTGACTGCAAGGCAACAAATTATTTGGAAGGGATCCTGGCTTGGAATCTGATTTTCCTCCTGGAATTACATGATACTGAAGAGATATTAAAAGTGGTAAAATTCTTTATATTATATGGGAAGTCAACCCAAGCATTTAGAAAATCTAAAATACTTTTCAATCTGAGCTTCAGAAAGAAATTGATAGGCAAAACCTTTCACAATTGCCCAGAATACCAGTGGTTGATTAGACACTACTCGATAAGTCTGTGATTTAAAGGAAATCACAAACCTCTCTATAATTAATCAAGTGGGAGAGGCCACTTATACTGAGGCAAAAGCAGAGAAGTTTCAGTGCTCTTCTATTAAGCAAGAAAACAAAAGAAACCACCAGGATTTGGAAATGGATTTGGCCCTAGGTGTGTGCTGTAAACAGCAAGGAGAAAAACAGAAAGAAGGAGACAAACAGCATGGCAGAGCACCAGCTTTTTAGATTGCAGCTTGCCAGAAGGACAGGTGTGGAGCTACAGGCCAAGTAACTGCTTTTGTTCAAATATGGTCAGATGAGCATGATTTGTGTACATCCTTTACCATAAGCAGGACTGCATCAAATGTGTACCCTACCATCATCAGGTTGTTTTTTCCAAATGGAAATAACATGTAGGAACTTGTTATTGCCTAATTGCTGGCATTTAAAATGGGATATCTACTTTCCTTACAAAAGGAAATCACTTTGATAATTCTCATTTTCCCTACAAGAAACTAATTGTAAGATGATATGGTTAGCTATTTGGTTAAATGCCTACATTAAAAAAGGAGTATGAATTCAGACAGCTAACAGGACAATATATTACAGTCTGTATTGAACATAGAAAAAATGACAAACCTCCTCAAAAAACTTCAGATTATAATCAGAGCAAGGCTGTTGAGCTCCCCCCCCAAAACAATTTGCAAAGAATAGTGATATCCACAGAGCTAGTAAAAGCTGTTAGCAAACATACTGAACACCACCTAATTATCAATGCACCAGGAGGAAATAAAGTGAGAACATAATAACCAACCAAAATCAGCCAGTAGGTTTGACTGGAATACAAGTGAAAGGCATCACACCACACGACTAACAACTCACAGTAAGGGTAAAGTGTCACACATGCCACACAAAGCAAGCATTTGGAACTGAGTATGGGGAACACAGAAAAAAACATATTCAGTAACCGGTCAATTAGAGCTTTGACCTGGAAATTAATGAGACACAGTAAAGGACCCTCAGCGTCACTTCTGCTGTCACTTCTTGGAGCAGGAACTGGGAATTGCTAACCAAGAAAAAGCCTGCCCCTTCGGATAACCATTGGGTTGCTCAGAATATAGTGTAATTATTTATAGGATAGCTTTCTTAGATGTTTGCAAAGTTCAGTATAGACCATTAAGAAACAGAGAATGCTTTAATTGCTACAGTGGTAGCTCTACTATAAAAAGGACAAACCACTCATCACTAACACAGTGCCAAAGGGCAAGGATAAAGGAAAGGTGGTTATGGCCAATGTTTGTGAAACAGAGTTATTGATAATGTGGAAGTGAAATGATGGAAACGGCTTTCCCTGCTGCTTCTTCTCTTTTTCGCAGTGCCCTGAGATGTCAAGCCGCCTTAGTTTCCTATATTGTGTCGTGGAGATGGGTTTGGGTTTTTTTTTTTTATGTCCTGTTTCCATGTTCCCCAGGGAGAACAGACAGGTAGGCCTTCTCACCCAGTATCAATGGATTCCCTTCTACCATAACATTTTAAACAGCTGTAATTTCTTTTGGATGTTGACTCTTCCTCAGTTTTTCAGTTAACAAAAGGCATATCCTGTTATGACTATGCTCTACTTATTCTATGCATTTGAACTTTCCCTAAACCTTCCTTTCTAGGGAAATTTTTAAAAGTGTGTGTGGCAGGTTCTTTAATTCATTTTTAGCTGTAGCACAATATTGTATTTGGCTGCCTGATTAAGACTAACATTTACATGACATTTAGGGCACACTATTTTCTAGACTGTCTGTCATGAGTTGATGGACAGCAAAAAAGCCTGGATGTGAAGACTTGTATATTCATCTGGAAGAAGGGAGTTAGGACTGCTTGGATTGGAGGGGGGAAGAATCTGGGGCTTAGACAGCCCTATTCTCCTGAGTGCGAATGTGTGAGGGAAAAACATCTGAACGGAACTCATGTTACTATCCTACACACCAGATCCTTTATCACTTTAGATGAATACATCTTTCTTAAAAACTTTGGAGTATCTTTTAACATTTATAGACTAAACCAACATATTTAAGAACTGTGGCTGGGAATTTCAAATTGAATTTAAGGTATTCAAATCTCACCAAAATAGGTGGGAGGCACCCATTTCCCTTTACAAATTCCAGTTTTCATTCACTCACTAACAGTACCTGCACACTACGACAAATCAAATAAAAATTATTCCCTATAAACAAATTATTTCAGTCTCAAATTCTTCACATTGTTTTAACAACTTATTGTATTTGATAGATGCTAATGTTAAGACAAAAAGATAAGAATTTATTTAAACACTAGACTCTATGTGGACTGTTGCTCATTTACAATCTGGTTTTCCCATAAGAACTAGAGAACTGCTTCGGAAACGACCCGCAGGAAGCTCTACCTGTTTGTCGAAGGATACTCTCTGGTATTCATTTTAGCAAGTCAAAGAGAAAAAAAGAGACAGAAGGAAAAGGGAGAAGGGAATGGGCTTGCATTTTATCTTGATCCCTGTAACAGACACATAGCATTCTGTACCGGATAGATAAATTTGATTTAAAAGCAAAAACTGTCCTATGATTTTGAACTCTGTGATGAGTTAAATTCTTAGCCCATCTAGCTAGCTAGTTAAACCAATACAAAAACAGGCAAGAGAACTGATCTGGAGATAAGCAGGAACACTCCTTACCTCTCTGCCTTTTCTCAGTTACTCAACCAGAGCGAGAGCAGAGCAACAGCAGGTTACGCAAGGCAGCTTTACAGGATGTGTCTGTGTCTTACTTAGTATTTTGAGACTTGAAACTAACCATGCTCCATGCCAGATGGACAAGACCGAAGTAGCAAACAGGGTGGCCCTAATAGCTTGTCTTCTCCACTTCCAAAATATCCCCATTGTGCTTTTCACTCAGGTACATTCCCTTTCAGATGGCGAGTTACGCCTAACCATTGTGCTCAGAAACCTTTCCTGCTTGCTACACTAGAGGGGTTTTTTACCGTATCTTCAGCCTATTTTGTCCTTTTGCAGAGCAAGGAGAAGAACATGTAGATGTACAAAAAAAGATACATTCCTGCTGAAATCACAACAAATCACACTATCTTCCACCTCTGCCACTTATGGCCATTCAAATCTTCCATTTCAAAATGCATATTACAGATATGACTTGCATGTACAAGCACGTCAACCCATACACCTTCCACACACTTTATTCTATACAGGTGTGTATAGTTCCAAAAAAACCCAACTTTTCAAACAAATAATAGAGTCAAACACTCAAAAATTGGGAAATGTCAAAGTCAAGGTTAAGTTGGTCTAGTTCTGCACATGTATGATGTGATCCTATCTTTCTTTCTCGGGACCATTATAGAGTCTTTGCCATATCTCCTCAATCTTCCTGCCTTCTGCCTCATCTTTCCCAATGAGCCTTCTTCCCAGCCTTTTCTCTTTCCTTCTTTTGGGCTTTTCAGGCTTGTCCTTTTCATTGTATCTAGACAGTCTATCCTTAGGCTGGGCAACTTTGAGAACAGCTGCTCTACTGCCACTGTGGGACACAACTGGTTTGGGTAGCGGTGTGATGCTGTTAGGGCTGCAGGTCCTGTCTCTGTATCTGACTTACTAAATTGTGTTCAATGGATGTGAACTCCAGCCTCCATGTGTTCCTGAACCTTTTCCAGACTCAGAGATCTTCCTCACAGGAAATGTAAGTTTTAGTGATCTTTGGCTGTGCTTTGTGGCAATGCAGATCTGTGAAATATGCTGGACTACATGAAAGGGAAACGTTTTCTAAGCACCAGTTTTCTTCCCTGCAGTCATGCGGGACTATGTGAGCCAAGGATGCAGAAAGTGTTAGCAGAGGTGTATACCTGACCTTTAAAAAAAAAAAAAAAAGTACCCTGAGTTGTCTTTGTATTACTGATCTGTTTAGATCTGTGAAACAATTTTCTTTGATAAAGTTCTTTTCCATTACATTATTTGTCCTAAAAATTAAACTACAGAACAGGGTTTTCCTCCCCATATGTAGCACTTTATTTTTTTCCTGGCTAATGCTTTGACATTTGTTTTGGAAGGAGACTCTAATTAATGAAGGGTGCAAGACTGAACCATGGGTGTCACTCAGAGTTGCCAGGGAAAAATACCGAGCTCTGCAGACACAGTGTTATTCTGTTGACTAGAATATGTGATATGTTGCAAGATACAAAGTGTCTGCCTGCAAAGGAATAACGACTCTTTATGTGTTCTGTAAAGACTGAAAACTCAATGCGAGAAAAGGTCCCCTATGAAAATAATACACACTGAGGTTTGTTACCTTAGCATAAGTCAGCAGAAGTCAAAGCTTAAAAAAGAAATCAATTTTTTTTTTTATCAGAGATGGATGCAGGAATTAGAAAGTTTTATTTACACATGACATTACAATCTCTTATGCGGGTAAGAGCCATCTGAAAACAAGTCCCCATATGAGCCCTATTTTCAGTCTTCCATTTTCCCTAGACAGAGTCTATAGCTATGTAATAGCTTTACATTAAAAAAATCTAACAATTATTTTATATACCTCCTTTGTTTAGCTTTGTATTGCCCTTGTCACCTTCTGCACTACTATTCTTCCTATGTTGTATCAGCCCTTGCACTAAAATATGAGCTCTCTATGGAAATGCATTTCTTTCTTCAACTTTGGATTGTATTAATTGCATTTGGAACACCCCCATGATATAAACTACATGCATACCCATACAAAAGGAAAAAAGGTTAAAATTATAATCCAAAGCATTAAAAAAAAAAACCAGGAAATGCCAGAATGAAGATTGCCCAAGTGACATCAGCATGCCCCTAAAATAATAGTCATTTTCCAAAACGTCTCAAAACTAATTGCAGAGAGCAAAGGAAAAGAAACACTTGGGACTCATGGGTTCAAAACAACATTCAGGAGGAGAGCATTGTTTAGATAGACCGTTTGATCCCTTAGGGCTTCTTTCCATCTCATTTCTCCTTGCACCTCCTCCTCATGGCTTTCCTCTTATCCTAATGCTTCAAATCTTTGCTCCAGAGAATGAAAGGCTCTAGAGATTCCTCATGGACTTATGAAAAAAATCAACAATGGAGAAAAACAATGCCGTTTTCCCTAATCTTGTTCTTGGAAACATCTGCACCATTTAATCTGAAACATTAAAACAAAAAATTCAGGCTAAGACAGACATGGAAAATATCAGTATAAACAGTTGAAATTTGGCAAAGGTGACTCAAATGAAAATAGAGCCTTATAAACGGATCTCTTAGGAAACCTTGAATTTAAGAGGGGGGCATTTAACAGCTTTGCATGTAATAAAAGACTATATAAAAAACAGTATAATGATTCTAAATAACAAGCATCACAGCGATGTGTTATGCATTTTTTGTGGATGGCATGGCTTTTCTAAGCAACTAAGAAATAAAAGATTGTCCAGACTTAGAAAAAAACAGATTAGTAATGACAAAATAAAGGCAAATCTGATGAAAACCTCAGAAATCCCAAGCCAACCATTACTTTAAAAAGCAAAGGAATTCAAGGAGTGAGTCAGTTTTTAATAGCTGGCAGTAATCTGCATGAGCGAGAATTTCAGTCTAGAAGAAAATAATGCCACAAATTGGCAACGCACCAGCTGTGTTTGTCGGCTTAGAAGCACTTTTTTGTCACTGAAAACCTACAAGTAGGACTCTCCAGCTCAAATGTTATTTCCATCTTAACAGATGAACATGCAACTTGGAAATGTATCAGATACACAGACAACTAAAAATCTTCACAGGCAAATCACTTAGAAATGCATTAGGTATTAAGTGGAATGCGTTTGCAACGAATTCCAGTATCTGTCAGAGCTAAATGTTTCCTTATCTTTTTGTTTAGGCACAAAAGAAGATAAAAATACTTAGAGCAGACAGAAGTATGGGTCCGGAACATGTGCCATGGGAAACCTAAACCTGAACACAGCTGAAGGATCATCCAAAAGGGACCAACCCAAAGAATCCCTCCATCACACTGCAGTTGAAGACGAAAAACAGATGGGACTTACTGACATAAAAGAAGTCTACTGAGTGTCCTGGGAGACAGAGGGAACAGTGACACACGTTAAGAAAACCCCTGTGTTACAGGAATATTTCAGAAAAAATCTATTTTATTTGTAACACAGCCTCTGTTCTGGTACCCAGCACATAGCCTAAGCAGTGGGACATGTTGTCAAGTAACTAGTACTGGGGAATTAAACCACTGGGGAGATGCTCTTCATTCTTAGCGCTGTAACACCCCCTGCATATTGGGCGTGGTGAGTGGGTCATCTCAGAAACTTGATTTCTCCCTCTGTAGTTGCACGCAGGAAGCTATTAAGGAACTTCATTCTTACAGAGGGAGTCAGCAGCAACAAAAATGAAGTAGTCTCTGTGTACTTTCTGGCTGCGTACCCTGCAATGGCAAAACTTCACTGACCCACTCCTCTCAAGAAAACAGTGAATCCCTAAATCCTACCCCTGAAAATTATTAGAGTGGTTAGCGCACGGGAGAGCCATTTTAGCCAAGGCACTATGATTTCTCTCACTACAGCTAAAGCCGATATATAAAAATCAGATCAGTCTCACCTGAAGCCAGTAAGAAGCTATTGGCTGCAGTTTAAGTAGTTCAGAGGAATAATTCTTGTAAGAGTTACATGAGCAGCACTTGGCCAACATCAAATGCCAGTCAGCTGCATCTAGTGTGGAGAGAGGTCCCTGAAAAACCACAGCGCTGACCTGCTAAGTGATACCAGAGTATGAGATATGTCTTCTGATAATATGAGTGAATCTTGTGGTGAAGAATGAAGCTCAAATGAATTCCCTCTCTCCCCTAAAATTTGAAGGGCTGTCACCTTATGTCAGAAAAGGAAAGGAAAGAAAAGTTTGCATTTTACCACAATGAAATCACAGTCCCTTCTTACTCCATGTGCCTAATAATACCATATGTGTCTGCTTCCTGGCTGGCTGAACAAAACTTAGAATCTAAATCAGGGGAAATACATCTGCCAATATAAGCCCCACAACAAACAGGTAAGTACCCTTAAACCTGCTAGCCAGCGTTCCCCGCTATTCTTCAGTATTGATTAAATTTTCCTGTTTCCATACACTATTTGGCCAGGAAATTAATTTAAAATAAGGAGGGTAAATTCATCTTCCTGTGTAAACTGTGTTTGTTAATTTGTGCTGGAATCCAGGCGTTTCTCTGTCTCTCACAGGTAAGCACTGAATCTCCCAGAAAGGGATCTATAAGTAGATCCCCTGTTGGACCAGGGAAGAGTCAATGCTCCCATTTATTCAACAAATGCCAGTCTCTCTGTCAGAGCATGGAAGTCCTACAGATCCAGTGGAATATACTTCCTTCAAATGGGTTCCTGAAAGTCTGTTTTTGTCATAAGTCTCTGGCAGTGCAACTTGGAAAATCCAAATCAAATTTCCTCTTACTTAATTCATTACAAAAGCAAAAATCAAAGCCATTGTAAAGTCCAATAGAAAGTCTTCTTAATTCTAGTCAAGTGACAGGCTTTCCCCTCACCTTATCAAGTGTGTGAAGTTTCTTTTTTACGAGATGCTTTTTCATCCTCACAGAAAAAAAAATGTCTTGAAGTTATTACTCATTTAATCACAGTACTTGATTTGCAATAAGGTCATATATAGTGTCTTTCTTACAATTCCTGGAGAACCACACGGCTCTGAAACAGAGACTGAAACAGTATTAGTGTCTGTTTTCACTTATCCCATTCTAAGGTTCCTTTTTACTTAAGCCGCGGCTGGCTTGCTTGGCATAAAACTTCTACTCACAGTGCTCATCAGTGTTTTCAGCCAAATACTGAAGGTGGGGTACAGTTAGCAGGCTTGGCATCTGAGTAAATATTCTAGGCTAAAGAGCAAAATTTAGCTACTAATTTGGGGTCCATCTTTTTTTTTCCTCTCATGTAAGACCAGACATTAGTCACTTTGTATGAAAAACTATTCACATACTTAAAGCTAAGCATGGTTTCACGGAACTTGCTGTTTGGCACATAATTTTTTTTGCAGTATGACTTTATAAGACACATTTACACCGTATCGCCTCTAGTTTTCCCTCGGCAACTCCTCCTCTCAGACCTCACAGAACAAAATGTATGTGGAAGTTACCCAGGCAACAAAAACAATGAATCCAAATTCATACGCTTTATATGTGAACCAAAGAACACGTACGTGTGGCTGGATACTGTGCTTGCATTGATCTCCACTGGAAATGTAGTGGATGCATGCCTCTAAAATCCTTATAGAAAAGGGGGTTCAGATAAAAAAACAGGGTACATGAGACTACAATCTAGATCATTATACCATTGTGTTAGTTGTAGTACTCATTACCATCTCGTATGAGTGTCTTCATGGAGACTACATAATTTTTTGTGTCAACACTGGGCAGGCTAAATTGAGTACCATAATGAATATTACTCTTGGTATCTGTTTATTTTTAGACTGTGAACTTAGGGCCACTGAACTGCTTCTCTGGAGTCTGCGAAAGGTGAAAAGGAAACTTACAGGCAGTGTAAACTACACCGCAATCTCGATACGAAAGGGTCAAAAAAGCAGAGTGTTGAAAGCAATTGCTTGAAATGAATAAATGCTCACGGATCACAAAAGCTAGACATCCACCCTTACCATGGTTTTGCAAGAAGGCTCTTCACACAAGGCAAAATTAACAGTTTACATTCCTATTGAGATATAAGCGTTCTAACATCTTATTTTTAAAATAAAACCATGCCTTTCTATCCTAAAATTGATATGCTTAGTTTCACTGTTTAAAAAGTACAAACCAGATTAGATGAAATGTAATTTGAGTTTAGTTTTGTGGACAATTAGATCTTACCAAAATTAACTAATTTCTAACATACCAAGCTGCTCTCTCCTGGAAATGCTGCTGTCACTTTCAATTTTTCTTGAAAGAGTTTTGGGAGAATATTAATTTTTGCAAGTATTAAACACAATTGCAAAAAAGAAATTTTTTATGGTTTGCAGGAAACACAAAACAAAGAAACGGAAAAAAAATAAAACAAGACCTGAAGCATCGTCAGCTTTGTTTGCAAGATTTTCTTTTTAAAAATAATTAAATTATATTTCCAAATATGTTGTCACTTTGAGTTAAAAGAATATCAAACTTTTTATTCCAAAATTTTGAAATTATTCTCTTATTCTACCATAGATGACAATATGATTAATCTGGATGGCCTTAATTAGCATTTTTGGCAATAATAATGTATTTTTTTAAAGTGATATCCTGAACATTTTTTTAATCCACCTTGAGTTGTGTGTGAAACTGCACGTGCATAAAGGCGTGTTCTGCACAGCTGGTGTAAAGAGAATTCCTCTGTATGAAAGCCATGCTGTTTATAGCACAGTTCCTCAGATCTAGATATACAGAAGACGACATTAGCAAGAGAGCAGTCGCCAGTGATTCTCACACTAGCATAGCCCTCTGTACCATTCGCAGGACACCTGGTGCAGCATCAGAATTCAAAAGCTCTGGATTGTGATTTATTTCTGCTTCACCCCAGCTTATATTGCTGAACCTTTTAGAGAAAGCGAGAGAACTAAACCGAGAGAAGGCTGAAATCATCCATACAATCTGACCAAACCAGGATCAGGGTGCTAATTTCTCTGGTCTGATGACGTGAGCTGTGTATCTGTGCAGCCACTTCTGTGCCAGCTGAACAAATTGTGTGCTTGGTACAGGACATCACCAAGAGCAGCAGGATGTGGCCTTCACTCTCTTAGCACTTCTCCCTGACCAGCGTGGATACCTGCAAATCAGTAAGTTTAGTGGACTTACTCCTCAGGCAGCCATTGCGGCTCTTAAGTAGTACGCTAAACTTGTGGGCAAAATCACAAAAGTTCTCTTATCTTCCACGGAGCAAAAGTCTTTCAGGAAGGAGGTATGTTTGTAAAGAACAAAGAACGTTTCTCATGCTCAGTGTTGCCTTACCTGTGTGGCCTCATGGTGCATCTAAACCTAGACAGCTAAGAGACTTCGCAGCAAAAGCATTTCCCATATTCTTTGGTGTAAGACAGGACTTTTCCAACACTGCAGTAAGTATTGCAAGCCGGTGCTCTTCAACAAGCTTCACACACAGTATGAAAGCTGTATATCCCCATTTGCAGTTCACACACAGCGCTAATATCCGATTTAACCACAGCAGATTGGAAAAGCCATTAAGCAATATAAAACAGTGACTACAATTTGAAATAGAGCTTCATAAGTCCCCCAAAAAGCATATATAATTATCAGGTTGTAAAAGAAGCTGAAATGCAATTGGTGTTGATATTTCTTCTGAGACGGCAGGTTTATAGAAGTGCTTAAATGTGTGTTTGCTGGAAGGATCCCAAAAGGAAACAGCGGTGGAAGAGAAGTCCCCTGTCCTTCCAATTTTTTTCTTATGCTCATCTACCCAATAGTGGTTGTTCCCTAGCTTGTAGATGAGATGCATACCATTTCATTGTAAATATTAATAATTTGGTAAGAAGAAAACACAAGTTCTTTACCATACACAAACTGATTTTCCATTATAAAACTGGCGAATATATTAGCCAAGCTTCTTGGCCAATAAATATAATGGGATGATATACAGAGAGGTCTTCGATGATCCACCGGTTTAATGAAAGGCATGAGGTCATTCAGAGATACTAGACTGTGACTTAATTTAGTTCATCTGATACATAAATCTCCACTGTATCCCTCTCTGTGAATGCTGAAAAGGGATATAAAAGGTGAATTAGGAGTTTCTGCTGTTAGCACATAGCTTTGTGGCCTTATACAGTATTTCTGTAAAGAGTGTAGTTTGTATCCCGTGCTCTGACCTCTCCTGTTGCAAGTGATAATATATATTGCTATTTCCAAGTAGTTTAATCTGGGAAGGATAATGCAGCACCAGTGCCTGTTCTGTCTTTTGATTATCTTCTCTTGAATCCTTGCCAGTGGACATACATAATGTGAAATCAATCAAACATATGGAAAGAAATAAGGGAAAACATCAGAAAAGCAGAGTGCTTAGGTTTCAGTTCTTGGTCTTGCCATCTGAACCCTCGTTGAAACCGTAAAGGATTCAAGCTATGATATTAGCCTCTGCACTCTAATTCACTGCATGTCTGAAGATGTTTGAAGCCAACAGCCCAGTGTGGATGAGGTGTTGTTTTTGTGGTGTTTTTTTTTAAGGGGATTGACTGTTAAAACAGCAGTTTCAGACCCACCTCAAACCAAAGCATGTTAACTTGTATCCACTTTTCTCAGGATTCCCAAACCAGAAATACAAAGGCTGCAGGAACAACAGTATTTTTATGTTTTCTACAAAATTAGATGTAAGGATAGAATAGCGTGTCCAAGCATTCAGAGAGGAGAATGGCAGAGCTGGACTTTGAATCTGTCAGTTTTCCTGGCTGCCAATATAATGCTCCTACACTATACAAGTACCTCTGTCTTTCTGCTTTCTCAAAGGCTGCCACTGTTATATTCAGCATCTTCAGGTCTCTTTCCATATGCCTCATGCTGGTACTTGTCCTGGTTTCGGCAGGACAAGTCAGTCAGTCTCTCTCTGTGCATATGTTGTCCTACACACCTATAGCCATGCCCATCATGATGGCGTTGGGTAGATTCAAGTATGTTGACGCCTGTACTTGCAGACAATTGCCCATTTTTATCAAGGTAAGAAGGCAATAGCAGTTAAGATATACAAACTGCATGCATACACTCTATCCGTGATTTCTCCTACAGGATCTGAAGTTAATTTAGTGGATTTTTTTGATGGTGACAGCAGTGCTGCGAAGACTAGACTTGTTCAGGTCTCCCTGTCCTTATCTATAGTGTCTTGACTACTATGTGGAGACCAGTGAAACTATAGTTTGTCCGTGTACCCAGCAGACATCTTCCTGATGTCTTTATGGATCGCAGGCAAGAAAAATTTAATGTGGCTTTGATAAGTTCCCGAGCTATATATCCTTTCTGGCAATTCTCATTTGCAAATGGAAAAAACCATATCCTAAATTATGGTTAAGCTCATTATTCCATTTTGTTCCTAGTTTAGATGTGAACTGTTCTCACATACCCATTTCCCTGACTGTGCCCCTTCCTCAGGATGATAACTACAGCATTGCTTTCCACTGAGCAGGGAGGATGGTAAGATGCCAACCTTCCAAATGCTTGCAACAGCTCTTGCACATGGTCCTGATGTGCAGCCCTCTTGGACAGAATTAATAAGAGACCAAGGAGACAATGTCACCTGACTTAACAGTCTACAAGGATTGAAACTTATTTTTCCTAAAACTAGGATATATGAACAAAAGTGCTTTTCCTGTCTCCAAGGCACGTATCTTCCTACACCCTCACTTCAGGTCTGGCTCCTTTGGGTCGACAGCTATGAACATCAATTGGCCATCCAAATTCGTTTTCATTTGTTTGGTGCATCTCTCCGGTACCAACACTTTGTGAAACAACACACTTAAAAACTCAAACCTAGACTTCATTACTGATTTTTTTTCTGATACAGTGGGACCTTTCACTGTCACTAGTCAATAGAAAGATCAGACATACCATGTCCCTCAAAAGCCTAGTCTTTCCTCTTATACAAGACCTTTTTCCCCAAATTATTTGAATCCACTTTCTATCTCTTTCCTCTGAAACTCCTCCTCTCTGGGCCACCCACTGCCCTTTAGACAGTGGCACTTATCCAATAACATGCTGAGAAAACTTTTCAAGCGCTGGCTTTTCCTCATGTATAGGCTCCCAGATCCTGCTCTTCCACCTACTAAAGGCATTGGCAAAACTCCATGTGACTTCAGTGGAAGCAGAATCAGGTTGCTGATGGATAACCGCACTTCTTCCACCAAATCCCAACAACAGATACGGAGTTGGTAACTATGCGGTCCAGTTATTTTTCTCTATTGTATTATAAGAATGCTGCAAAAATATCGTAACTGTATAATGCTGTATGTGTCTCTAACACTATTTTTTGAATCTTACATGAAGTACTTGGCTTCTTCCATTTTATTTCTTTCGATTTCAGGTTCACATGCCAACAACCTGCAGAAGAAAAAAGGACTGACTCTCCTGGCCAAACGAAAAAGTACATTCCTGATATGGCAGCCAGCTGAGAACTTGAATAGGAAGCAATATACTCAACAGGCATCCCGTGTCTTCCTCCAACCCATCAACAATTTTCTGTTCTCTCAACAGTCTCAGAGACTAAGCATCAGCAGTTCCTTTACAGGATGAGCTTACTCCAAGATATTTTATTACCTTAACCATTTGTTTGTACCGGTGGTTGCTGAATGCAACCCTACAAAGGCACGGATGAAGACAGAGGAAAAGGTTTGAATACAATAATCTGGCCTGAATGTCAGCCTAGAACATGTGCTGAACTGTTTTTTGAATTACAGATTTATGAAGTGTCTCTGCATCCTTCTCTCTTAGCGCATTGCTTGGTTGCTTTTGTTCACCTAGTTCTGTGTGGTTAATATCAGGTGCTGGTCTGCCCACCAGAACTTCCGTGCTGTTGGCCTCTCAAGTAACAGCCCTTTTCTGCAATTCCTCTCCCTTGTCCTGCTGCAACAGCAGACATTCCTGATGAGACCGAATGCAGCACTCCTAGCAGGAACGTGTGTCCATGATACACCTACAACCTCTAGGAAGACTTACAGGCCTTTCTGAATAGTCAGACATTTATTTTGCTAGGATTGGCAAACTTTGCTGAAAAGGGGAATAAAAACAGTCATATAGGCTCAATATTGGATATCATCAAAATGGCCATCAAAGTAAACTCTAGAAGTGAGCATAAGCCATGATAGTTAAGACCTGTGCTGTGAGCCTCCACCAGAACACAGGGACCCTGGATATGGGAGTTCTCCCCAATCTGTTACGGAGCCGGCCAGTTAAACAGAGGAAGTTTCACTGCTCCCATCAGAGATTTCGGTATGCCCTTAATCATCCTAAAGTGCATTAATTATGGAGACAAAAATCAAGTTTACTTGCCAAAATGTCATTATGGAAAATCTAAAATATGATAAAAGGTAGACTGACATTCCTGTAGGCTTGCTTAATCGCATAGAAGTGTTTTATTTACAACTGAATCCAATGAATGTGTTATGATGTCAAGAGCACATTTTAATGGGAACTAAGATTATCCAACCAATATTTGTGAATTTGCAATGTTGAGTAATTCTCACTGTTGGTTTTTATTAGTAACATCCTGTTGCAGAAGAGGCAACAGATCAGTCTGTGCTCTACCCATTTTCATCTTGGGCCAAAACTGTTTTCATTTATTCCATGTCCAAATGAAGTGAACTGTTTAGTCAGAGTCAGACAAGATATCATTACCACTCCCTGCACATCTGCCACATTTAAGTATAGTTACATAAAGATGAATGTGCATTTTTTTAATAAGTCAGAGAATTAAAAGTACTTGGGTTTTATTATTTTTATTATCATTTTATTTTATTATAGTTATTATCTTATATGGATTTTATCTTGCAGAATAATCACTATAAGCATAGCTTGGATTTTGGAAATAAGAGCTACAAACCCTATCTGGAGTTCTAATAAAGCCCAGAACTAAACAAACGCCAAATTAAAACAAACAAACAAACTAACTAACTAACAAACAAAAAAGGTCTTCAACATTTTAAGAAAATTCCAATTGTGACAGACTTTGTGTCTGGGGTCCATTTTAGTACAATACCCCATGGGAGCCCTAGCAGACCTACAGTTAGTGACCCTAGAGATTTCACACACAACAGCTCAGTAATGCCCCACAAAGAATTCAAGAAAACCCATGTCTTTCTGATTCAGGTCAGCTTCACAGACAGCCAACTTGGCATCTCTAATAACTATGCTTACCAAAAAGTCTGCAGGGATATAACAGATATGGCAGGTCACAGGCCACCAGAGATATGGCACTGCGTCACAAGAGTAGCAAAACGTTACATATGTCTTTGTCAGACCCACAATCTCTGTGAGATGCTGTGCAGGTATCAGACCCCAGTTTCCTTTCTTCAGAAGCCTTGATAATTCAAGCACAAACCTCCTCAGGTTGACCACATGCCTATTTTGGCATCCTCAACATTAACAGAGCAAGACATTTTTTAAAAAATCTCACCATAATTCTTTGCTTTTTCCATTACACTATCCCAGTCCCACAGGAGACCCAGAAAGAATCTTACCCTAAAGTCATAACAGGAACAAAAATAATTGCACTTTATCAGGACTTCTCCCCATGGGGAAAAATCCTCTTTCACGCATTCTTTGACATCTAAGCAAAACTTCTAGCTGCTTCAAGCAGCCCATGACCTCACTCTTGTTTTTGTAGAGAATACTGGTGCTACTGAGAGGCTACAAAGAAAGCCCAAACAACAAATACAAAAGAGAGAGTGAGAGAGAAAGAGCAGTTTGACCACTGAGAAAACGTGATACAGCATTTGAAGCCAGAACTATTTTCCCCTCATGATAGAAGGGCACCAGCCACACTGTGGCACTCAAGCAATGTCAATAGCAATGCCAAAGGATATGCGATAATGAGGAACAGGAATATATGCTTTTCTGTGCTTCACAATGGGGCAAGAGTTTCCAAAACAAATGTTTCGAAGGCAGAAATGCCCATGCAAACCACTGATGTATAACTCAGCATGCTGAGTGATAAATAACCATCTGGGAATTTGCTCTGCAGTGTTTACTTCTCTACAAGCAGTGCACTTTGTTGTTGTTTTTTTATACTATAATCAAAACCTAAATTCAGATGCTTAAATTTCCTTTAGAACTAGATAACTATCCTAATACAGCTGAATCCACAACACTGCACTGGGTTTGCCTCAGGAACTGTGTTGGCAACATCAGCCGAGCATCCTCACAGACTCCAAGTGAATCAGGACAGGAAAAGTCATTTTGACTTTAGTCTTTTGAGTCCTTCTGCATGCTGTCTTTCTCTCCTTAACCCCCAGAAAGCCAGAAAAAATGGCAGAGATTGCTATTCAAGCAGAAAGGCAAAGATCCTGAACAGTGCAGTAATTAGTGTAGTGAAATCCCACTGTAGTATTTGCATGTTTCTAAAGCATTTTACAGCAGGGCTGCTACCTGTGAACTACAACATCGTGATTTTACACAGCCATGGCTACGTAAAGAATTTTTTGCTTATACAAATGTCACTTCATTACATCACGAAGGGAAAATGAATGGGGTATGTGAATGGCTGGGTAAGGGAAACAAACAGCTGGACATCATATGGTGAGATGCAAAACGGCTGGACCACACTACTGAAGGCATAAAGCCGTTTCAGCAGGACTACGTCCTATCAACCTCTAAACCTCTGCCAGACACCACAAAGGAAATTAATAACATTATAAACCAAAAAAGTGAAAAACACAAACCACACTCCTTGCAGCGTTTTGATACTCAAGAAGTTAATGACAGACTATTTAATGTAAAATGGGGTCCCCATTAGTGATGTTAATGTGACTTAAACAACTCTTATACAGTATGATGATGGGCTGCAAGTAAAACTAAAAATAGACATTAGCGCTCAGGAAAACATGGGAGAAGTATAAATACTAGCTAGTTCTGGAATGCTAAGAAATTGGCTACTCGGTTTCAGTAGTTCACAAAGTAACTGCAACACCTCATTAGAGAGGTGTGTGAAAGAGGAAAATCAGAACTACACAAAGGACCTAAGTTTATAAACAGTGAGTAAGCAGCAATGGTTTCCAGCATGATTTTATCAGCCTGCACAGATGAGGCCAAACATTGGTCTTCATTCAGATATATTAACTATTCACAATGGACTATGAATTCAACTAAGTTAGCACTTTTTGTCTGTTCACAGGTTGTAGAGACCTTCAATGTCATGAAATAGGTTAGGCAAACTAATGTTGACCTGTAACCTGCTCACAGCGTATTTGAAATAACCATTGCTTTACATTTTCATTCCTCCTACTGTGATGGTTGCCAGAGTCACATGGTTTCACCTTACTGCTTGAACAGATAACCCTTCCAAACAAACATGTGTGAAAGTGGGATCTGAATACTTCTGGTGAGAATTTTAAAACACATATATGTTCACAATTCATGATGTTGTTCAGCAGTCTCCCTGTTATATTTCTTGGTTTGTACAAATAGTGGTGGAAAACTAATAGGGGGCATCATGACTTCAGTGTAAAATTTTGTATTTTGTTTAAACACATATTCAAAATATTTTTCCACACAATCTGCCTATTTCTACTTCTAATGAAATTTGGTTCCAATGGAATTAGTAGGAATCACCAAATTAGAATTCCACATACCAAACTATTTAAACACTCTCTAATTTGTCTTTTCCAAATTCTTCTGTGATATGCTTCCATCTTTCAGGAAATGATAAACCTACACAAACATGTCCCTGAAACAGATTTATGTGCAGAGTTGCTATGTGAAAGAAATTGTCCACCTTTTTACCTGCTTAACAGAATGACCCTACAGGAGTAAAATACGGTATTTTTCAATGTCATATGAAATAACTTCACTTTTTTTTAACATAGCCTGCTTAATTTCACTGTGACTACTTAAAGTATTTGGGAAGAAGAAGAAATATATTCTTATAAGAGATAGCACCATGTTCTATAATAATGGTATAAAACATTAATAGGAATGATGATGCATAATTATATAGCATAGTGTAACTTTTTTTTTTCCAGAGAAAAAAAGAAATAATAAGTTAATAGGACATGGGGCATTTTATAAGAATGATGGGCTTCTTCAAATCAACCCAAAGTCAAGTATTAGCTCTCTGTACATAGTTGGGAAATTACTACTGACTGCTGTTGCTTGGTGGATCTTCTTACTTCCACTCAAATGATAAAAAGCTAGTCAGTAGGAATGAGCAAATAATTGCTTTTCATTTGACAGGAAATTTTTTAAATATTAGGCTGAACCAATTTTTTGTTTTGTTTACTTTCTTTACTTTAGAGGAAAAACTGGGGAGAATAAGTATTTTCCTGCACACAGAACATTTCATTTGAGTATTAACAGAACGCTGCATTCTGCGACAGTTGTACGAAAAGCAAAGAAAAAGCCAAAGGGAGAATACTCCTTTTTTAACTCAGAGCTCCAAAGCCTCCTCACTGGTTTTGTCCACATTCCTCAAGTCTAGTCATTCATCTCTACTTATCTGTTATTTTTAAATGCCAAAATGTTAATTTGACCTACAAAAAACCTGCCATTTATTCACATTGGACAGGAATAGAAAATTCAATTTAGATCTGACTTTTTAATTCTTCAGCTATTGAACCAAAAATCTGTTGTTAGCATAATCCTCAGTGGAGGAAATCTGGGCTGAAGTTAGTATTTTTATTTGACTAAAGACCTAACTGTGAAGGTTTACATTGGGAATATATACACACTACAAACGCATACACACTATATTTGGAGAAGAGTGGAAAGACCATCTATCTACAAAGAATAACAAAATATTTCCATTTTCAACTATGAAGTTATACACTTGAATCTTAATCTAAGAGAAATGTTTCCCATTTAGACAAGAAAATGTTTTTGGAATGATAAGGACAAAAGTTAGTTTCCTGAGTGACCAAAGCTGAACTCACAGCTGGACTGTTCAAAGTTTGTATTTTCTTTAATTGTAATTTATAATGTCACAGTTATAAATCATCATTAATTTGACAGTCGGGCTTTATGTAGGCTTATTTTAATATGCTGGCATGCTGTATTTGACTCAGGAGTTAAAATAAATTATAACAAAGCTCCAAATTCAAACAAGTTTCCTTCATGTTATCAAATCTTAGCATGTTTTTAAAAATCTGCTTACCAGATTTAAAAGGTCAGCTGACTTGACTTCCCTTATTACGACCTCCTCTGGAGTTCACACTTTGTTCACACTCCTGGCATGAGTATTACCAGGATATGATTCAAAGGTTTCACTCTTACCAACTTACAAAGTCTTTGGAAAGGGCAAATAACTCTCATACCTTAAGACTGGAGACTAGCTTGATGAGAGAAAATGAAATGCTGAAATACGCTATCGCAATGGATGTAGAGCTAAACCTGAACTTTGCAGCTTGGTGTTTGACACCCGTGTTGCACCAATGTATTCTGCACCCTGTAATGCCACTTTTTATCAAAGTTCTGTTATCAAAGCTCCCTTCAGTTTTTTGTCAGCATAGGAGTATTTTCTAGGATCTGGATACTATTCTCCGTGTCCCCCAAATGAACTTCAAATTTCTGCCACCATCCAGATAGCTGCAGTAACCTACTCTATGTAAACAACAACCCATGTCCCATTCTTCTCTCAATCCAGAAGTGAGAAGATGCCTGACCCTATTCTCCTCTAAGCTATTTGCCTTTCTGTCTAGAACTCCTTTTCTCCAGAGAAGACTTTCTTCTGGCACGGCTTCCCTTTCTCCAGCTTCAAGCCAATACTGAGCTGAATACTGAGTTAACTCCCTGTCACCACTATCAGACAAGTCCAGGAGAGAGCTCCTGCCCATGCTCAGCCTATTTCCTCCCCTGACAATACCCTTCTGCTTTGGGGCACTTGTCTCCCAAGCACAGGCGGTCTTATGACTCCAGGCAGTCTTATCTTGTAGTCAGCCAGTACTTCTTAGGGCTTTTTCACTGCAGTGGCCCTCTCACTGTCCAACATTGGATATGATAACCAACTGAGGGAATAAAAAAGAAAGAGGAGGATCTTATCAAAGGAAAGGGGGAATCTTATCAATATGTATAAATACCTGAGGGGAGGGAGTAAAAAAGATGGAGCCACGCTCTTCTCAGAGGTATGCACTGACAGAATAAGAGGCAATGGGCACAAACTGAAATACAGACAGATCCATTTTAATGTAAGAAAAATCTTATTTTACTCCGAGAGTAGTCAGACATTGGAACAGGTGCCCAGAGAGGTTGCGGAGTCTCCGTCCTTGGGTATATTCAAAACTCAACTGGACACAACCCTAAGCAGCCTCTTCTGGCTGACCCTGCTTTGAACACGCAGACTGGAATAGAGACCTCCAGAGAGGTTCAACCTCAGCTACTCAGTGCAACTCTGTGATTCAGTGACAAAGATGGGTAGGAGTGGTTGCAAGGAAGGAGAGATGAGATCCAGAATGAGAATGAATGAAAATACGGATTTAAATGAAGGATAAAAATACACTTCAGGAAGCTGCAGAGAGAAAAAGAGAGGCAATATGGAGGAAAAAAGTGGAGAGAAGCATGGTAGGAGATCCTACCAGGCCAATCCAGAACCTCAAGGTACTTATTTAAACATCTAAGCTAGCATTCTTGCTGAACTGGCATCTCAACCTGGTGGGACTGTAAAGTTTTGTTTGGGCATTTCTCAAGCTACCAATCAGTGGGTGACAACCCAAACATCAGCTAGGTAGATGCTAAGGAACACACTGAACTAATTTATTAGTGTGAAATGTCTAGAAACATGGAAGAAATGCTAAATTCCAGAAAGTAGGGAGGATCTGCGTGAGGTCTGAAGAAGACTGCACATATTCTGGCTCTTGCTTCCACCTGCTCTAACCCGTATTTCCCCATCCCTTACTCCTCTCCCCGCCAACTCTGACAAGTAGGTAACACTGCCACCTTGGTGCTGTCCTGTAGGGACAACAGTCCATCCAGAGGGACAGGAATCCTCTGATCCTACACAGCTGCTCTCTGCCCGGTACAGAGATGCTGACCCTTCCCTCCCAAGCTCCTTCCCTGAGTATGCATTAATTACCTTGTTGCGTTACTGAAGATTCATCTAAGTTTTGAAGCTCTAACACAGAGTTCCCCTTAACCATCACCAACTTCTCTTCCCTCCCTAGCAGTTTCTGAAATGCCCAGTTTGTGAAAGCTCAGCCCAATCCAGGAAAAAGGTGGCATGTAAACAGATGAGGAACATGCGTTTCCAAATGGGAAAGGGGGTAATGCAGACAGTGAAATTAGTACAGCTAGGCCTGAGCTGGCAGCTGTGTGACAGAGGAGTGGGAGGGTTGCCAAGGCATTAGAGGGAACTGACAAGGGAGCAGGAGCTAAAAACTCAGATACTAGACGACTGCTTTATTTCCCCGACCCAGGCAGGCCTGGATTTTGATTTTATTTCTCTTTGATGCAGCTAATGTGGATTTTTCTGTCTTCTAGTGGGTATTTAACTCAAAAAGCAGTCGTATGGGAACGATTTCCACTCTCTTCACAACCAGCAGGACCAGAACAGCAAGTGGTTGCAGGGATGGACCGAGAAGCATGGGAGGAATGGCAGCACCTGCCTGGGTGAAATATCGTTTCTACTTTTTCATTTCCATCCATATTGAAACTATTTTTTAAGGGCATGCTCATGGTACACATGCTTTAGTGATTCAAAAAATCAGCCTAAAGCGTAATTAATATGTTTCTGAGGGGCTAATATCAGCACATCCCTCTAAACCTCCCTTAGAAACAACCATATTATTTTCCTCTCTGAGCACGTGCACTGTGAGAGAAGCATGGAATATACTATTTTCAGATACATATACCCTTTCAGCAATATAGCTGGCCCTAAAGGAGTGCTTACTCAGTGGCTGCTTAACATCTGACTTTAGCATACAACCTTACAGACTGTGGTTTCTACTTAGACAACGGCCAGAAAAAGTATATACCATGTAGGAGAGCAAGACCTAGCACTTGCTTCATAGCATTTTTCCTCTCTCGATATCAGGGAGTTCTTGGAGGGAGAGTAATGTCACAACCCCACTTTACAGCCAGGAAAAATGAGGCAGAGATAAGCTGAGCTATTGACGCACCTAAAATCAAGAGCAAGCCAGGGGTAGAGTAAGCAGTAGGACCCAGACCTCGAGTCCCAGGCTGCACCCTCCCACACTTCCTTTGGCAGCTTAAATCTGCTAACTTCCCTACCTATGTTGCCGAGCACCACTCAGGGTTTGTAAGCTTTTGATGAGTTAATTAGCACCAAAGCATTTTTTCTTCTGTGGTCTAGACATAGAAATATCCAGATTTTGTTTCCCTTGAAAGGCAGCCCATCCTGGAAACTGTACTCGATCACCCATTTCCATGTTTTTCTAGGGCCAGATGGGGCTAAACATGATTTGAAGATATTTTTCCTTTCCTTTCTTTAATGTTTCTTTTCCTTTCTTTCACTGACTAGCAGCTTGTTTGTTTTCTTTTGAGGATGATGCCAACTATAAAATAAAAAATGCAATTTCCAAGGTGGGGAAATTAGAGAATGATGGATTTGCTGTTGCCAAGAAGAAATAATAATTCCTGGACCTAACAAATAAGTCTGAAAATAAAGAAGGGATTATTAAATGTTATATAATTTCAATAGTATAAAAGCAGAGAGAACTTTCAAGAGACTGCCCTCATTTTTTTTTTTAACACTCTGGAGACCATGGACCATATTGTTCACTTAGACATGCAGCTGTAAATATGTGGTTCTTCCTACTCCACTTGAATTACCCCAGATTCTCTCTGGTGTAACAAAACAGGATCTCCCTTTCACCGTTCTCTCGTATGTGTACATGCTTGCAGGCAACTACTGTACTATAGGCCTGGGCCTCAGCCAGACACTATGGAATTAATTTGAATTTTCCCAGAGGGTAGGGGCTTCATGTTTGGTGTTTTTTGCCTCTAAATTGAGTGGTCCAAATCCACATACTTCAAAATCTGGTTAAGTACCAACTCCAATCTAATTCTGAATTTTAATGTCACTGCTTTTCTATTTATTTCTTAATATTTTTATTTTAAATTGCAAATACAATTTTTAAACACATTCCTGAAGTAGTTTTGCAAGTATACATACAATAAATACATAACAGTAAGTTTGAAAAAAGGTGTCACTGGCACTCATTTGGGATTAGCTGTGCAATTTTTTCCTGGTGTTCCCATTAGATAAAATATTCTACATCTGTACTTATAAACTGTGTATGCCACACCACACAACTTCATATTCTCTTCTTCCTATATTACAAGTCACCACCTGCTATAAACTGCTGTACTCCACTAATTTAATTTCTTTTAATTACAGACACACTGTCAAATACATCCTACCCGCCTAAGCAGTCATTTTGCCAGTGCTCGGAAAAGCACTGGCCATCTGAATGTCAAAGCTGGTTCATCAAGACAATAATGTATAGCAGAGGTGTGTTTTTTTTTTAAATTAGCTATACACTTGTTGACACAAACTGTGCTCTGGATTTATTAATAAGATTTTATCTTTTTATGTCAAACCTGGGTTACTGCATAAAATAATCACCTAATGTACTGCCAGAAACAAATTACTTTCATGCACTACAATATGAATGTACAATATTAGGATTCACTCCAGACACTAATGCCTTGGGCACTCCACTCATATTTACTGGAGATAATCACTGTATTGTGTTTCTATCGAAATCAAGTTTATGAATGCTGACATACAGTAGTGACATTTACATTCTTGATCAGGACTTGAAAAACCTGCTTCAATGGTAAAGCAAGTGTCAACGTGATAAATTTTTATGAAAACACACTATTTTACCCCTAAAATAATAGGATAAATGTTCAGAAATGTGGTTAATTTTAGTCACATTCAGAACACTCCTTCCTGCCAAGGCTTAATTCAAGTTCTTTGCTAGTGTTACTGCCACGACTACAGTGGTGTAAAACTATAGTAATGAAGTTTCAAATCAAGCCAAAGGGGTTACCCAGCAATCAAAAGCATGTAATTTTATGGTTCTGCATCCGGATCTCATTTGTAAAGACACCCCCCAACCCCTTCCCTTCCGATTTCTCTCAAGACAGACTCCCAGTCTGTCCTATCAAAAAATAACTAACTAACAACGTAAAGGTCAAAGACCACCTGGAAACGGTGGATGTTTCAGACGATGACATTTTTCATGTCTTTGACTGTTGTCAGTGTGATCCATATGTGAGCCAGAAAACCTGGATTATAATTTGTTTTTTCAGCTGGCTTGATGTTGATGATTTCACATGTCTTTGCACCTCTCAGTCATCTTTTTCCCTCCCATCTTTTGTTTTATTTACTGAGATTTTATTTCTGTAGGAAAGAACACACAGCACTTAGCATAGTGGGCTCCAATCTCATGTGTGAGCTTTAGCTGCTGGATTGGTACAAACTATATTAAGGCTTTACAGGTTCACTTTTCTACCCTATTTAAGATGGTGTGGTTTTTATATTTCTAGTTCAGAGGTGTTGTTCTATAGATATCTGAACAGCATCTTTCCTACTGTGGATAATTAACATGCAACAATAAAATAATAACTTACATTAGTATACATCTGTAGAGTGTTATAAACACTAATTCTCCACAGGAAAAGAAGTATTTGCATTTCTGCTAGGATTTCCATTTCATGGCAAAAAAAAAAAAAAATCAGGAAAGTTAGTGTATTTCACAGGTAGTTGCTGACAGCAGAGGAATGTTGAGACTCCAGTATTAGTACCACCTCAGGCTCCCAAAGAGCCTATGTCTAGGCAGAGCCTCTGCCTATCTTCTCCAAATGTGTTTACGTAAGTCCTATTTTCTCTAACATCCTCCGTGAAGTCCAGAGCCATCTGAAGATTTCTCAAAGCTGTCAGGGAGTAACAAGAATGGTGCTGCTTCATAAAGGAAGGGGAGCGAGGAGCTGGAGTGATAGAAAGGCAAGCAGGCATAGTGCCCTCACCAAGAAAGAGTGCAGTCCTAGAGCATCCAAACAGGAGCAGAACAGGTCTGGTGATGGTAGCCAGGTTCTGTCAAGAGCCTAGACTGCCGGACAAGTCCATAATGATGAGGCAGGTCTGAGGTCAAGCCAGGATGTCAAGTCTGCAGGTGTGGATGAGCAAGAGACATGGTCAAGCATGGGCATAGCTGCAATGCTGAGCTGCATTGCAGCTCAAGACAAGAACCAAAGGCAAACCCCTCAGCTTAAAAGCAGTTCCTGAGGAAAGCGGGCAACACCTCATCAAGGCTTCTCTTTGATTCAAGGCCAGCTGTGGACACTGCAATAACAAAGTGCAATGTCCACAGATCCTGAGCCCAGGCAGCCAAACCCACAGAAAAGAGGAAAACATGCTTAGGGCCCTGACAAAATCTGCCTGTTGCCACCCTGGGGATAATGCTGATGCTTGTTCAGGGCTGGCCTGGGAAGAAAAGATGTGACCCATGTCAAATTGCCAAAGTAAGTGCTGAAGAGTGGGACATCCTGCTCCTGCAGAAACTGGGAGATTAGAGATTTAGCAGAAGCACATGCTGCCTTGCATATCCCATCTCCTCCTTCATCATCCTCAGAAGCCTGTCAACCTTTCAGGCCTTTGGCATAGGCAAAATAAGCAGCAAGTAAATGGACTTTGCTCTCCTCTGAGTATTTTGCCTATGTCTAGGGCCAGGTCTGCAGACTTTCTCTTCCTTCACTAGTCCATTCCCTGAAGCCATTCCTCAGGACTCTAAACCTAGCACCCATCTTCTGGTTCAGGAAGTCATAGTTTCATTCCTTTAGATCTTCTTTCCTTATTCCTGTCTCCTTGACTAGCCACAGATAATTCCTTCATCCCAGCTCTATATCTGAATATCATTCACATTTGTCTCCTTGTTCAGCTCCCTATCTACTCCCATCTCCTGTCATGGGCCTCACTTTTAGTGTCTTTTCCCCCCTTCATCTCCATTAGCCTCATTCAGTCTCTTTTTCCCAGCAATCCCAGTTCATATCTCAAAGAACATCTTATCACCAGATCTGCCTCCTCGTTCCCAGCAGTTCTCTGTTCCAGTCTCCTTCTCCACCAGTGCTAATTTCTCCCTTCATATTTCACGTAACTTAGATATTGGGTCTCTGTCCACTGTTTCTGCCCCTGTCTGAGCCACAAGCTCAACCAGTTCTGTTCTCTCTGCCCTACTTTTCCTCCCCTCTTTGCTCTGAATCTTTTCCTCTTGTCCCCACACAGGTTCAACTCTTTGTTTTCCTTGCCCTTACCTAGATCAGACATAGCACACATCTGTAGTTGCAAAGAAAGTCTTGCCAAACCCCAAGGTGCAAAATGGCTTGTACAAACATAGATTTTGGGAATATCAAACTGTTATATTCAAGTAGGTCTTTTCAGAGCCCATCCAAAATGTGCTTAGAGGTTTATAACTTGACCATATGTGCTCAGCATTGAGTGGAACAACGGAAGTTATATTACTGACATGAAGCTTTTCCTCTCTGCTTTCAGCCTCATCACCCCAGAAAATGCTACATTTATGCCTTAAGGCATTGGAGTTCTAGAGCTTTTCAAGGAAAAGTTTGCCACGGTGTTTTAGACATGGTCAGAACCAACATATTTTCCTCTAGTCTTATTTTTGGAAATGGCTGAACTGAGTTTTCCAAAATAATCAGCCTTGGGCAGACACCTGACATGGAAATTTTCAGCCCAAACTGTGTAAGTTTGACAAAGTTATAAAGCAAGGAAAAGCAAGGTCTTATTATGGGAAGAGTGGGGGCAGACAAATAGTGCTACCAACCACACCTATGATACTGACATGTTATAGTTGACATCATTAATATCTATCTTAGCATAGGTTATCAAGTAATTTCCACGATAATCCCTTAACTTCATAAAATATTAGTCTTTTTGGCCAAAGTCTTCCATGCTTGGTATTTGACCAAAGGCAATTTTGAACATTTGGAAAAAAAAACAAAACAAAAAATCTACTGAGACACTTCTGAGTTATGTGTGTGAGAAAGAAACGTACTGAACATTTTGCCCATTGTAAGAAAGTTTTTCCAGGACAACTATTCAAGGATGGCTAAACAACAAAACATGAAACTTGGCATTTGAAAAACCTGTAATGAGCAGTACTTGTCTGGATAAACTGGGAAGGAGGGGGAGGAGGGGGGGGAAGATCACCACATATGGGTTGTCCCCCCAAAACCTGAAGACTAAGGTGAGGGAATTTTCTACAGTTTCAGAACTTCTCACTGTGTGTGAATCCACATTTGCCTCCCCTCTGCCACTAAGTGAGAATGAACTTACACCGTGGGTTGCTCTTCTGAGCTCCAACTGAATCTCCACTGTTTAGCAAACTCCTGGATCCTGTATTTATAAATGGGGGATAATTATAAATGAGTTACTGCAGGTTGCTGTCCCTGAGGTGATGATTATATCTGGAGGACAGACTCACCAGATACCCCCTCAATCATCAACTGAGAAGAGTATTATCTATACACAAACCAACCAGTGCCTCACTCTCTGCTTGGCATGCTATGAGCACTGTGGGACCTTAGCCATTCCTTCAAACTGCTGTCTTTGCCCTACTTTCTAACTACTTGTGGGTTTCTTGGGCCAATGTTACTGTTTTTCATCTTTAAATCTTGTCCCTGAGCCTTCTTTGGAAGTGCCCATTTTACATAAACTAAACCTGAGTCTTATCAAACCTCTACTGTTTCACCCCCTTTGGGCTGGCACCTCTTGCTGCCCCGACATTATTTCAAACATGATCTGATGCCATTTTGAAGCATGAAATTGGGATTGCTAAGCCTGTCATGTTGTTTCATCTCTAGAGAAAACAAAAATACTGGGTAACTCAGTGCCATTTCTCTCAGTTCCGTGAAAAAAAACGTGCTGCCTGCATCTTCAGTGTTTTTCCTCCGTTCTTTTAGCTAGCAGGTATTGTCTAATAAGTTGCTTTTTGTTCAACCTAGAAGAAATTTTGAGGGAGGGTACAAAATACAGTGGAAGAGGAATCTAGAGGACCAAGCTATATTCACATGTCTAGGACTAGCTATAGCACATCTTGGACATACTCTTAGTGAGGATATACACAGTTTTGGTTTATCACCGAATATACAATGCAAGAAGTAGTGGGGTAAAAATGCTGGAGCCTGTGGCGTGGGGAGACCTAAATGGTCCATTTCCCCTTTCTGCACCTGTTCTTCCTTTCCTTTTGCTTTCCTTCACAGTGTACAACATATGCCTTTACTTGTATTCAGCCCTATGCAAAATCCTTGGCTTGCAGCATAAATGCAGACCAAACAAATCTGCGAGGAAAATTGCCTAGAGAGAGACCTGTAGTGTTTTTTTAGGTAGCTATTACTCTGCCTGCCAGATACAGCCTGTTCTACTTAGCATTTGCCACCACCTAAGCTCTTAAGGGCCACATTCTACCATATCTCATTTGAGTGGAATTGAGCACTTTTTTTCTAGTTCTAGGAAAGCCAGAGATGCAAGAAATTCAGATTGTGACATTTTATAGATGTAAGGTTAATTTTTAATCAGTTTGGTTTGGTTTTATTTCAGAAGGAAGTTCTTTACCTCAGAATCCTGTGCAACTGACTTTGTATCTGCAAAAGCAGCCAGCATTTCAGCAGACTACCCAAAACAGCCTGTGGAAAACTGTGACATTTCGAGAACATGTTTTCTGAAATAGATGCAGTGTGATCAAACAGTAATTTAGCATGAGTTTGGGGCATGACTGGTAATGTCTGAGCATACACACAAATTTTCTACATCACACAGCAGATGAAACAACTCTCACTGATGTGTAAGGGTGTATATGCGGTTAAAGAGTTATCCTCTGCTTTGGGAGGCAAGGTTCTAGGCTGCAGAAATGGGACAAATTTGGGATAAGCCACAGTTGACAGGAAGTTGTCTGTGCACTGTATATAACAATAAATCCTCTATGCCACACCATGTCACACCACTTTGCATTCTCTGTGCTCTCCAAGTTTTCTGTGATGCATATGTACATATACTTACAGAATCACGTGGATTTATCATAGATAATTGTAGTCACTTAAGTCACTTAGGCATCTAGACTTGGCCGATTGTATAGGCTTCATCTGTAGTCAATGAAGGGAGACAGACACCTCACAGAAATTCACCAGATCCCAGCACAGATGTCAAAGGTAACTAGAATAATTGCCTTCTGGAACTGTTGATCTGCTGCTGACCACAAGAAAAGCCTATATAAGGAGCTAGACTAATTGTCTATATTGTAAGACAGCTCATATTACCTGAAATAAATACTCCCCAGCATGTTGGCATCTACATACACACACTATAGAAACCTTCTTGATCTATTTTCACTTAAATCCTGTATCCCTGATGGTCAGAATACCTCCAGCTTTCTAATACATTCTGAAAGATGACCATCAGCCTATGATTTCTTTTTCCAGGAACATCTTTACTGTAGCTTATAGTGGAATTGGACTAACACTGAGCAGTAAGTGGCAGAAATATTTATTTTGGCTCCTAAATATGAAATTTAGCTCATTCAGCATTCAGAGATGTTGGCAGAAGAAATGGCATAGGGAAAGCTTTGATTTTTAAAGAGTGTCTGCCCCACCTGACACAATGGAAAATATTAAGGATTTTCCTTGTACCTATGAGCTTAGAGCAAGAACACTGCAAAGTTCAGAAATGATTTAACAGAATCTGAGCTGTGAATGTACATAGTACCTTTAAAATGACTGGGGTTGATAAAGGACACTACAGAGTAAGTACAATCAATTGCCTTTGCATGAAAAAATATATTGTCAATGACAGCATAGTACCTATGTGTCTGCCAGCGTAGTTCTCAAATTCACTGAGGCTTTTGCTGAAGATATGGTTTCACTAAGTATTTCTTTCTTACATCTTACCTAGCAGATACCAAAATAATATGAATACTCCCTACGAGACAAGCTCCCAGATTATAGTTGAATAATTCAGACACGAGGAGAAGATTCTGCCATGGTCACACAGCCAGCAGTAAAGGTCAGGTGTTCTCAATTTCATGGCTGTGCATCTTGCACAGAGCCCTCTCCCCTTCTCTGCAGTGTTCCTATCAATGCCATTCATACGCTTGGTTCAAAATCTCATGGCATTTTTTTTCTCTGCTACCATCATCCCTCACTACCCACTCTACATGTCCCCTTCTAGCCTCAGCACCTTCACTTTGTCTTTTGGACCTTTCCCTGAGCTTCACTGCAACTTTGTTCTCCCTTCCTAACACAGAGACTGCTTGCGGCAGCTTTGTCCCTTCACTGGGCTGAGCAGGTGGAGTGCTCCCTTCCTGAGATTGCTTCCAGATTGCTGTGGAGATCTGAAGGTTTATTACTGTGCTCAGCCTCACTTAAAGAAGGCCTGCAGTTCTTTGGCATCCTCAATACCGCCAGTCACGAACCTCTGCCCTCTCAAACTGTGAAGACCTTGGAGATTTCTTACACTGTCCTGGTTTCGGCTAGGACAGAGTTAATTTTCTTCCTAGTAGCTGGCATAGTGCTGTGTTTTGGATTTAGTATGAGAATAACATTGATAACACACTGATGTTTAGTTGTTGCTAAGCAGTGTTTATACTAAGTCAAGGACTTTTCAGCTTCCCATACTCTGCAAGTGAGGAGGTGCACAAGAAGCTGGGAGGGGGCACAGCCAGGACAGCTGACCCAAACTGGCCAAAGGGACATTCCATACCATGTGACGTCATGCTCAGTACACAAACTGGGGAAAGCTGGCCGGGGGGGCTGCTGCTCGGGGACTGGCTGGGCATCGGTCAGCAGGTGGTGAGCAACTGCATCGTGCATCACTTGCTTTGTATATTCTTCTATCATTATTATTATTATTATTATTACTACTACTACTATTATTTTACTTTATTTTATTTCAATTATTAAACTGTTCTTATCCCAACCCACGAACTTTGTCACTTTTACTCTTCCGATTCTCTCCCCTATCCCACCAGGGCTGGGGGAGTGAGCGAGCGGCTGCGTGATGCTCAGTTACTGGCTGAGGTTAAACCACGACATTTGCCTTTGATGAGTTTCTTCCTATCTTTTAAGACATATAAACCACCTTGCTTACAATGACATAAAGATATTTTTTCAAATGTTTGCCTTTGAAAAGCATCAAGTTTCTGCTGGGTAGCAGACCACATTTTCAAAAGCAGGATACTGCTCTCAGCTCTATTTTGCACAACAGCATCCATGGTACACACTGTAATATTTTATCATACTGTTTCAGGAATAGAGACTGCACCATTTTTGGAAGATCACAATATAATAGGTAATTGCTTAGTGGAAGAACAAAAAACATTTTCCAATTCCTTACCTACTCCTGCCTCCTAAGGTTGATCACACAAAACTGGATCAGGCTCCAGAAACAGAAGGTATTATTACTGAAGCAGCAGAGGATCAAACAAGCTGGACTCTGGGATAGCTGAACGGCTTAAAGAGCATCTTTAAAGTCCTAAGTTGATAACAGACAATTTATTTTTTTGTCAGATGTTTTCATTAAATAGGAGCGCTGGGCAGTGGGGAGGCAGGAAGCATAGCTTGTGTAACAAGGAGCGGGAGCAGCATGTTTCTGTTGTCTGTCTGGACCTCTGTAAGGCCTTTGACACGGTCCCCCACAACATCCTTCTCTCTAAACTGGAGGGGTATGGATTTGATGGGTGGACTGTCCGGTGGGTGAGGAATTGGTTAGATGGTCGCATCCAGAGGGTAGTGGTCAATGGCTCAATGTCCAGACGGAGATCGGTGACGAGTGGCATCCCTCAGGGGTCCATATTGGGACCAGTACTGTTTAATGTCTTCATCAATGACATAGACAGTGGGATCAAGTACACCCTCAGCAAGTTTGCAGATGACACCAAGCTGAGGGGTGTGGTCGACGTGCCAGAGGGATGGGATGCCATCCAGAGGGACCTGGACAAGCTCAAGAAGTGGGCCTGTGTGAACCTCATGAGGTTTAACAAGGCCAAGTGCAAGGTCCTGCACCTGGGTCAGGGCAACCCCCGATATCAACACAGGCTGGGGGATGAAGGGATTGAGAGCAGCCCTGCCGAGAAGGACTTGGGGGTACTGGTGGATGAAAAGCTGGACATGAACCGACAACGTGCACTCGCAGCCCAGAAGGCCAGCCGTACCCTGGGCTGCATCAAAAGCAGCGTGGCCAGCAGGTCAAGGGAGGTGATTCTGCCCCTCTACTCTGCTCTGGTGAGACCCCACCTGGAGTACTGCGTCCAGCCCTGGAGCCCTCAGCATAAGAAAGACACGGACCTGTTGGAGCAGGTCTGGAGGAGGGCCACAAAAACAATCAGGGGAATGGAACACCTCTCCTATGAAGAAAGGCTGAGAGAGTTGGGGTTGTTCAGCCTAGAGAAAAGAAGGCTTCGCGGAGACCTTATTGCAGCCTGTCAGTACTTAAAGGGGGCTTATAAAAAAAGATGGCGTCAAACTTTTTAGCAGGGCCTGTTGCGACAGGGCAAGGGGGAATGGCTTTAAACTAAAGGGGGGTAGATTTAGACTAGATATAAGGAAGAAATTTTTTACGCTGAGCGTGGTGAAACACTGGCCCAGGTTGCCCAGAGAGGTGGTGGATGCCCCATCCCTGGAAACATTCCAGGTCAGGCTGGACGGGGCTCTGAGCAAGCTGATCTAGTTGAAGATGTCCCTGCCCACGGCAGGGGGGCTGGACTAGATGACCTTTAGAGGTCCCTTCCAACCCAAACTATTCTATGATTCTATGATTCTATGTTTTGTATTCAGCCCTTTGCCTGACTCAACAGCAGTGTTGAATGGCCCTGCTGGGAGCCACATCCAGAGCTTTTTGGCCAGGAACAGTATTTAGCAGAGTGCCAAGGTCTGCAAAGGTAAAGTAAGAGCGAACAGAGGGGGCTCTTGGAGACCTGAGAGTTTGCAGAGAAATATCCTGTGAAGCGAGAGGGTGAATTACCCCCTTCCAAAGAACTGTAGGAAGTGTTCAGGCTGAGGAAGGCTTGGAGAAGTAATGTAAACAGAACAGTGGAACTCTTTTGCAGATGGAAAATTAAGCTAATATCTCTCACTTTGGATCAAACCACATCCTATTTTCAGGATCGTTGAGCCTAGCCACATTAGACATGCATCTGGCCTACTGTGCTTTTCTGAGCCCAGCAGTACCACAGCAGACATACAGTTTAGCTCACAGAAGCTGTTACATTCCAGTTTTCTAGCATTAGAAACTGAAAAAATTACCATGACAGGATAGCCCAAAGTGTCCAGAGAGGACTTAAATGCACAAAATCCCTTTAAGTCTCAAACAGGCTTGATCTTTAATTACCTAGATACTTTAAATCCCATGCTCAGTCTGAAAGGTATCAGGGAGGCAGATCACAGACTAAGCAATTGCAAACTGTTTCTACGTAAGTATTTACGCCTTCGCCACTTTATTTTTGAGAGTGAATACCAATAATATCTCATTTTGCTTTCTTCATTTACTTTTTTTGTCTCAAAGCAAAGAACAAGCCTCTCCTCTGTAATAGATTTGGAGCTGCCCATGATAATTCCCGTATCCAATGTCCTGACTTATGTGTTGTTTACTGTATATAGATACTGAACTAATACAATAGCAGGACAGTCAGGCTGGAAAATGAAGGTGGGGCTAGATTAATACTCTTCACCATACACCTGAGACATAAGGCAAGAGCCTTTTTTCTTTTTTGCTTTTTTTTAACAGAACCTGTAATAGACAAACTGGACGTTTTTTTGGAAGAGATAAGCAGTCCTTGCAGGGAGAGCAGGAATCCAGGGATTCAAGAATTTTTCAAGAAGTACACTTGAGAGAAAGTGAGAGAGATTATGTCTTGAGCCTGAGAAATCAGACTCTTCTATATGAGAAATTAGGAAAAGGTTGATCTATCAGTAACCCTGGGAAGAGGATGGTCAGGCCCTTGGAAAGGTAAACTATGTACAAACCTAGTGTAATTTTAATATCCTGTTTCTCTAATGTTATGCTTTGCCCCTGTTGTTAGAATTAAACAGCAGTTTAGCTTAAACAGACTGGCCTCTTTATTCACACTCAGTCACAAATTTGCTAGTCCAAGAGAAGAACAACAGTTTCCAGAAACACATGAGAGCCTGCTGGATAAGCCCAACTGATTGACAGGTTGCTGTTCTGTGAGAAAACTCAAAAAAAGATGAAGGCATGAGGCCTTGTACATGCCTAGGGGGGTACTTGCAGAGATACAGAAGGGAACAGCAACATCTCATCTCCTTGAACTTACCAAGCTTTTCATCCTCTGCAAGAGCAGAGTAAACTGATGGCAAACTAGGTAGGAAGCACAGGAAAGCTGATCCTTCATCAACAAGCCTTTTGTTACATGGTCAAACTACTATGTCCAAAAAGTAAGAAGAACTAATGGTGAAATGTATATTTAAACACTCAGATACTTAAATCCCTCCTCCCTGTTACCCTACAAACTGTCTTCAGAGGTCACTGTTGCTTGCGTGAGCGAATCATGTTTGCGCTACTGAACTACCAACTTTTCCTGTCTTACATCAGACAAGGCCCTCCACAATCTAGGACTGCAGCTTTTTGTCTGATTGTTATTGTCCTCATATAAATCCCCATGTGTGCAAACGTACAATTACACATATGTGCATCTGCAAACAGCAGTCACTGCAGTTAGTTTTGCAAAATGGACCCTAATGTCTCCATGAAGCTCCCTGCTTAGTGCATTCAGTAACTCACAATTAAACATTATCATTCACAGAGTGGGCAAACACAGCCCATGCTATGCAAATTATGTGAAGTATTTACTTTCTCATATCTTGCTGACAGTACCAGAGAAGCTAGGCACACAAACCAATATTCCCAGCGTGACTCAGTGACACTTGCTAAGTCTCTAGCAATGGGTTTGCTCCTGTATTGTAGATGCTAATAATTTAGTCAACAGCTTGGATGCTGCATGTGACACAACATAACTTGAGTCCTTCTTTCAGAGCAGCGTTAGCTCTAAATGATAACAGAAGTGAAAGGCAGTAAAAGGTTATTTTTTTTCCACTATGCCTTTGATAAACACAAGCTAAAGCTCTGTTGAATAAAAAGGAGCTAATGTTTTTGTGTTTCAAAGCGGAATCACAATTGAAAAGGTTTCTACGGAAATGAAGGAAAGAGGCCAGAAGAAAATTGTGTTTTCTTTTTTCCTTCAAATGGACAAGTTTGAAGTAGTTATATAATATTTAAGTTACTGAATACTGAATGTTGGTCTGTTCAAGAATAAATGATTCACATATGCAGAATGATTCAGCCAAATTTACATTCTGGGAATAAATGTTTATTTATGAAATTACACATGCAGCACAACCAAAATGAAGCAGGGACAGACTATGACAGCTCTCCTAGGATACGTATGATACCAAATCTTTCATGGAGCTACTAAACTGGCATATACATATTCAATACGTAGCTAAATTCACGAGCAGCAGACTGACAGACAGGAAACAAGTTTCTCACTACAGTGTTCGTGCTTCATCTTTTGCAGGCCATGGACAAACTAGGTGGACCTGCAGAGACGGTATACTAAAAAAGATTTTTTGAGACACTGGAGAGACAGCAGAAGGAAAACAAAGAAATAGGATAAATGTTCAAGAGTCACCTTCTAGCTCAGCAGTAAGTAATCTGCAGGGTCTGAGAGGGCAGCGTTCTAATTCAGACCAGAAGGAAAAGCAATGATTAACAACTTCAATAATGTCAATACAAGTGGAACCTACATAAAAACTTTCAAAAGCATGGCTTTCTAAGCTGCTGGAAAGGTTGAATAAGTTTCGCAGTGTGAAAGCTCCAAAAAAACATTTCTTCAAATTTGGCTTGCATGTGTATTTCTTTGAAACTTGAGGACAGAGCCACATATGAAAAATACATGGACTGTACTGAAACTTACTGCACTTGAACTTCGTGTTATATAATGCGTTAACTTACAATTTACCACGGTGTCTTCCTTAGGCATTTTCATATAGTCAACAAAGAAAAGCACTAATAAGCAAAGGAAGAGTTTTATATTAAACAACTGATTGTGATTATCTTTCAATCATTTCTTTTTTTTCTTTCCATTTTCAGGTAAGAAAGCAGAGACTGATGAAGTAATTTGCCTGGAGGCAAAAAACCAGCTGACGTATGGGGGTTAAAACTTTGCTTATGGTGGAGCTGCATCCTGTTTCAGATGCTGATTCCTTCCTCACCCATATCCCTGTGAACCCATATCCTTTCCTGAACTTCAGTTCTCCCACCTGTGAAACAGTCGTAAAAAACAGCCCAAAGGGATGCCTATTTATTTGTGTTACAGAAATATATATTTGTATTTTATATTTACAGAAATACCTATATTATATTTATATATTTGTGTTACAGCCAAGTGGGAAACAGAACTTGGGAGCCTTCATCCTAACACTTGTTCTTGTTCCTCTAATTGAGTACAACAGCAGCAGCACCAAAACTCACAGCTTTCCTAAAGTGTTTGTGAAAACACGTCAGAGTTGTAAAGAACCTGTAACCTGTAAATTGCACAAAAGCACTTCTCTGCACTCTGAAAATCAGAGCTAAATATTAAGAAGGAAGACCAACATCAAAACACATGAGAGATGGGGAATATATTTTAAAAGAGCTGTATTTGTTCCTTCCCTTTTGCAATTTGCCAACCATGCCCAGGTAAAATAAGTACAGAGACGGTGCTAAAGCATAGTATTTCCTGTGTCCTTGACACTACTTGCAAATAATAAGGTAGTGAAAAATCTAGGCAAGTGGTCCTAACTTTAAAACCTATTCTTTAAAGTTCTGGGACTCAGTGAGAGCCACAAAAAAAAGCAAGTTATAGCATATGCAGCTAAATTACTGTTAAGATAGGCACGTGCGCATTTATGTTTTGGTAGGAGCAGTAGAAGCATTCTTCATCGCGGCTGCGGTTTCTAATACTTGGCACCCGTGTGACTTAAAAAGGGTGGATATGTTCTGTTGAAAGTTTCCTGATAAATTTTTTGCTTGTCTATATGCAAGAATGTAGTAATTCTGCCTGAAAGCTGTGAAAGTTACGAGTATCTGAAAGCAGCAGCTTGGTAAGTTACAAAAATAATTGTATTTTTAACTGAAAACCACAATCACCACCCTTGTTCTCATTATAAAAATCCTGTGGAAACAACAAGACTCTATTTAATCTACCACTATAGAAATTATTGTTAGCCAAATAATTTGATCATGATCACATATGTTCTTACATGGTATTTCAATTAGAGGATGTTCACAGTGTATAAGCTGAACGCTTCAATGGTAAAAATTAGTGTGTATAGATAAAGTTAATCTTTCTTTTTGGAGTAGCGAGAAGGAAAACATTTTTATAGATATGATACAGTAATAATTTAATGCACAATAAACATTTTTATGCAGGGATACAAAAATTTCAGTGTTGCCAGTGGAAGGAAAATAAGAATTTTCCAAAGTGCTCTTGGAATCTTGCACATATTTAGCGAGCTTGGCCCATCTGACACTTTACAAGCTTGGACAGCCTTTGTGTAGATTTCTGTACATGTGAAATACTTCAGTTCTATTCCAAAAGACTTCAGAGAAACAGGATCAGTCACCACAAAAGGGTGGGGTTTTCATTCTGTTTCTCTAGACAGCATAAGGCCAATTCAGCTATTCCTAAAGGTTTGAATTTACAGTCACATTTTTCACCTACATCTCGACCTCTCTAATAGATAAATATCATTATTCCCATCTTACAGCTGAGCCCACTATAAGGCACAGAGAAGCAACTTCCTCACAGTCCTGTGGGGAGTCATTCTGATGGGTCCCCCGGAATTTGTTCAAGTCTCTAGTCTTGGAAGAAATGAACATGTATTAATAGTGCAAAGTACTAACAAGCCTCCTGCCTATGAGTGGTTACAGGAAAGATAACCCCAGCAATGAAGAGCGTTTTGCAAAAACATACCAGAGGAATCAACTGAAGAGAGCCCATATTAGACATCGCATTACACGTTTGCATCTGTGTTTGTCATCAAGTTCAAAATCATCAAAAGTCTGCAAAACCAAGTTGTTGTGCCACTGTAATACCTCAGACATTTCTGGGAAGTTCAGGTTTTTCTAAGAAATACAATAGAGTGCTTATCAGTCACTGTAAAATTAGTGCAAACTGAGACAAGAGCCTGCGACATTCGGCAATACTTGTTATCTCTCAGGGCCTTAGACACAAATAGTAAAGTGAAAGTTACTTCTTTTACACATATAGTATTTGTTAAAAATCATGAAAAGCGTATCCCATCTGCATGTAAGCAACTATCAAGCAATCAAGCTTTATTTACTTCCGCTTTTATGATAACTAGCAAATAATAGAACAGATACAGAACGTACATAAATATAGCAGCCCGATAAGAAACCGGAGCCCTCTCACCATGATTAGGAAAAAATGCAATCAATCGCCATGAGAGCCGACAGAAGGACGATTCCATTTCATGGCAATCCTCTAGATTACCAAAATAAAATTTGGTAACAATTTATCAAAATGTCTTATTGAAACTTTGATACAGTTTGAAGTTTTATTGTATTTTTTTAAAATTTGGCATTTCAGTTTTGTGCTTCTGCTCTGATTCTGAGCAGAGACTTAATTCAGACAGAACAAGGATCTGAACCTGGTCCCCCATCCTCAGGTCCTTATATAAAGTCACTCTACCCCCATCTTCAAAGCTTTCCCAGGAAAAAGCTTTGTTGAAATATTCTTGTTTCTGCGGTGCATCTCTTCCTGAACAAGAGGTCCGCATTTTGTTTAGCTGAAAATTTTCTTTCTCCAGCTCTAGTCACCAGCTCCTAGGACACAGCTGGAAAGACATGCAGCCCCATCCTTCTGTGGCTCTGCAACCTCCTCCGGCTGTCCCACAAGACGTTAAATCAGTAAGGGCGCTAGGAGATTAGACGTAATCATGGTGAATAGCTACTTTAGTAATTTTCTCCATCTCCCCCCCCATATTGCGAACTTGTCTAGACGTGGGACAATCTTCCCCCGGGCAGATAACCCTCCTCGGCCCTTTCTCCCCCAGGGCCCGACTCACCGGCCGGGGGAAGGCGAGGCGGGAGGCAGGGCACGCGGCTCCCCCGCCACCCGCCTCTACCCCAGGGCACGCCCCCGGCACGTCGCGGCCGCTCTTGGAAAGGCTTGTACCGGCGCCCCGGCACACGAACCCGCGCCGAGCCCGAACTGCCGCGGCTCCGGCCGGGGGAAGGAAGCGGCCGGCGGCGGCAGCCGAGACCCCTCCGCCGCCGCCCGACTCTCCCCCGCCGCGCCGCGCCGCGCCACCGGCGGGAGACGGAGGGCGCCACCTGGCGGGTCGGCGCTGCCGCCTGGCGCGCGAGCGCGGGGCGCCGCGGGAGGCCGCACGTGCGACACGGCGCCCGCACGTGCGCGAGGCGGCCGCGGGGGCCGCACCTGGCGCGGCGCGCGGCGCCCGGGGCCGGCGGCATCACGCGCCGCGGCGGGGCCGGGCGGCCAGCGCCGCCTCCGGCACGTCCCCGTCCGTCCCCTCCCGTCCCGTCCCGTCCCCCCCCGCGGCCGGTGGAGCTTCCAGGATGTCACCCCGCATTCTTTGGCCCCGTTTCACCGCCTTTTGCATGAGAAGGTACTTCCACCCTTCGCCTTTCTGCAGGTAGTTTCGGACCGGCCTGTTTCCGTAGCAGGCGGGGCTGTTTACGTAAATGCCTCCCACGTGTACGAAAGGCAGCTTTTCCCGTGTGACCAAATATTTGTATAAGACTAGGGGAAGGAACAAATTAAACCTGCCTCATCTACATAGCCCCACATACCACCACCCCCCCCCCGTCAGCGCAGTTCTTAATGGACAGGCGTGAACTGCCGGCGTGAAAGTCTCCTTGAACCCCACTGGTGACCCAGCCTGTGCTGGGTGGCACCGGAGGTTTGTGAGCCGCTGGCCTGACAACGATTTCTAGGCCAGCCAGGCCGGCCTTCCTCTGCCGCTCCTCTGCTCCCAGCTGTTACTCTGGTGCAGCGTTAAGGGATGTACTACTGCACCTACTTAAACGAAAGGTTTCTATTCAAAGGCGGTCGTTAACTCTGCAGCACTGTGCATCGTACGCCGCAGAGCGCAGCCTCCTTTCTACAGCCCTTGGCGGCCAACTGCAGTTGATGAGCTGGCGAGCCTGTCTGCAGGTGATGTTCAGTGACAATTAAGTCAGTGTGCTTTGATTCCCCTAAAAGCAGTTGCAAACTGTTCATGATGAGCTGCTATGCTCCACTAAAACCCGAACTTTTTGAGGCTATTAAAGCATCAGAGGGGATGTTTACGCACTCAGGTGCGGACAAGTGTGAATTTGCTCCGCCCATGTTTCCAGATCCCTGGATGTGCGCTGCTCTAGCAGCTGCCTAGACACGCTAGCATAGGATGGGTGCCCGAGCTACCAGACCACAGCCACGCGTCAAAATGGCTGCCGGTCTGAGCTGTCAGCAGCCCCTGTGGCTTGGGAGTCTGGGTGGAGCTACCATCACTATGCAGATACACCCCAAAAACATTGTAACTCAGTTGTGGTTTTTAAAACATTAGGCAAAAAATGCACATTTGGGTTAAAAACCAGTACATTTTTCTTTTGGTCACTGAAACAGCTACTAACACTTGGGTGGAGGGGGGAATGAGGAACAACGCTTGACCAAGTAACTACACTTGTTTACACCACAAGAGCTCTACAGACTTCACTGGATCTATTCAGTTTGCACTTGTAACAAGACGATCCGTCCCCCAAGTTCTAACTTTACAGAAACCTGCAGGTATGTTTGCATGGATTACTGCTTTGTTTATCTCCTCTCTTTTTCCCCATGTTCAACTTTGACTGGAATGAGTAATGTTTTAATCTTTTTAACATTACTTTTGTCTGTATGAAGCAAAAATTGTTGCTTACCATGCAACATAGTCATATTAAGAATACCTAAACTGTCAGGAGAGGTAACCTTCTTTAATGAATTCATTTATCAGGATCAATTAAGGAAAGCCTTTCAGCTTACTTCATTGGGTCTGAGAATCAGGCCCTAAACCATTAATCCGGCCAGAAATGAGTAAATTTTAAGGCTAATTCTCGCCCTGGTCAGGCCTTTGAGGGGTGGGTAAGGAAAGGTTAGACATGGACAATACAAATTAGACCCCCTCAACACCTCCCTTAAGTTTTGGCTTGTTTTTTCCCCCCTTTTGAAAAGCTCTCAGAGAGCACAGTTCTAAGGGAGAGGAAAAGGAAGACTAGAAAAAGATGCACTTTGCTTATGCAATCCTGATCATGGCATAAGTCCATGTGTGAAGAATGAGGGTAGAGGTTTTCTAATTCTCATGGTTCAGGCTTTGCTGCTCTTTCTAAGGACAATGCATCCTCTTCTTTTAGACAACAGCTTATACATTTGCAGGCTGAAGGAGCTGTATGTGCCAGAAGACAGCATTCTTTGGGAAACATGGTTCACAGGACAGCATGGGAACCAGGCTTTGCTTTCTCCGAGGATTCAGGACAGCTCTAGCTTTGTTGCTGATGGAAGAATGACATAATTTCTCTCTTTTTAATGCTTGCTTCATCCCAAGTGGCATCTGTAAACTGTAATTAGACAATAATCTGTTTTATTGTCTAAGTGGGACCATCACTTTAAAATAAAAACAATTGAAGTAGTTTTAAAATGTACAGTAGCCCTTAGGTCTACAAAACATAAGGCCATCTGGACCATAAGATTTCAAAGAATACAGTTCAGAAAGCATATCTTAAAAAGCATAGGGTATAAGAATTAAGGGGAAGAGAAATCAATTAAGAAGAGCAGGATATTCAGTATTTGTTTGCAAATGTACGTTTACTTCAAAGTTATGGCTTCAGTCAATTCACTACCTAATAAGTATCAAATTTTCCCACTGTAGTGTCAGCTTTGGAGAGAGGAGCTTTCTGCCTACCTGCCTTGACATCCCCAGTGGCACAGCAGCTTGTAACATTCCAGGAACTTCTCACTTGCTCTCTATGCTTTTATTTTTTTTGTCTCCCCAGTCTGACTGTGCTCACCAGATGCAATGATAGTTAAACAAACACACCACCAAAAAAAAAAAAGACCAAAGAAAGGTCTAGCCAGACGCAGTATTTCCCAGTGGCTTATTTTCTAGTGGGTTATCCTTGCTGAAATGAGTATGTCACAAACTCTGCTAACCAGTGGAAATTCCAGAGATAAATTCATACCAGAGATACTCAGCTCCATCTAGTTCTGGGCAACTATTGTGCAACAGTCAATCTAAACATTCACTTGAATAAGGAACTACTAAATTTACTTAGTGGCTTTTCTTTGTGTGTCTCATTTTGCTTGTAATTCATGAAAGTTCGTAAGAACCAATGTGTGTGCAAGAGAACGTTTGTGATGACAAGGTTTTGTAGGTGTTTGTGAGAAGATCTATCTGCAATGGAAACATTCGCATACCCATGCTGAAAATTAATTTTAAGCTTGAGAGTTATCCAGTCAAGACCAAGAACCCATATTGTCTGGCAATGAACCTTATAGCAGACAAGAAACAAACTTTCACAGCTCTCTGAGGAAATTATTTGGAAGCAACTCATAGGCTGGAAGGTATGTACCCATCTGAACCATTCACCGAACCCTTCAGAATAACCAATTCATCCTAAACTGTATTTCTGTATTGCTAAGTTTGAGCAACGCTGGGGTTGAGTTGTGTGCTAGAAGCTGCCTTCTAGCAGCAGATAATGTATGTGAAGGGAGGGTGCAGCTGAAGGATGCCCCCAGTCTCCCCATTCATTGATAAATCTTAGTAGGGGCAGTGTCACCAAGCATGCCCCCTTAAAGGAAACCCCTGAAGGTGTGGTCGGATCAGTTACATGACTGGAGAAACAGACTGGAGACCACAACAGAAACAAAAGCTGGACTACAAAAGTGGAACAGGTAGGAACTGTCATGTAACTACTTTTCTGTGAGGTCTGTCACTCATCCAAGGCTCAGAAGCATCTCTGTCGCACTCCCATGTGATGTATTTAACACCAGCTCTGCAGAATTGCCAAATCATATGATGAAACGACGGAAAACACGACCTAAGGGAATAAATCTCACATCACTCCAAGCTGCATTTCAGGCTGTTTCCCTGCTCCCCTCCACTTCTAGCACGGTTCTTTTTGAACAGTTGTTTCACACTCTAAACCCCTAGGGCCTTGATATGCTGGGCAGGAACTGATATGTTGTGCATCTGTTAAGACACATGCCTTGTAGCTCCTTATTCAAAGGGTGGTGTTTCATTAGCAATGGCTTAAAAATTGATTTAAACATTATGTTCATTGCACACAAACACTTCTCACAAAGCCTTCTGTTCCCGTTGAGGCTAAAAAATTCCATTGTATGCGTAATCTTTTATGAGTGCATTCTTTGAATACTTTATTTCTTAGAACTGTAACAGTTCTGTTTATAAAAAGGAATGATACTGATAGCAATGTTAGGAACTTTCAGAAGGGACCACTTAGATCTTTAAATTTCCATATTAGTCCTGTTTCAAGAAAAATACAAAACAAAACAAAGAGCCTCAATTACATAGTTTAAATTCTTTAAGAAACAGCTTCACATGCCAAGCTAAGAGGATAGAAAAACCAATCTTTACCCCCTTGATCAGATCTTGCAGCCCTTTGAGGACAGCTTCACATTGGAGCTTTTAATTGAGCACAGTTGCAATCTGGTTTATAACTACCAAATCAGATGTCCCAGGTTATCATGTTGTACTGGGATATTTAGAGAAGATGACAAGCTGAGGGGTGAGAGGCCTGAGGAAGCACAGGGCTGACTGCTTTTTGAGTTGCACAGGGAGTGGGGAAAAAACCCCCCAGGGATCCTCTGTATGTCAGCCAGGATCCGTGTCCAAGGAGACACAGATGAATGGTGTGCCCACTGTCCTCTTCTTAACACTGTCCTTCTTTTAACATGGGTTGCTGCTACTGAAACAACTGCAGTGCAGTACTGCAGGACAGGACCTTGGAGACTATTCTGACCACCTGAGTGCTGTTCAAAAGCTCTTCCCACTGAATCCCCTCACTTCCAGCACAGCAGCTGTTGGAGTCTAGCAGGCAAGCAGTTGGTCTGATTTACAATTTCTTTTAATTTAGAAGAAATATTCTTCCTTTCAAGGAACATCCTGCCTCTCAGTTTAATGAGGAACAATGTTAAGTGCACATTGGTTTAACAGTTACAGTTACCAGCTAATCAATCTCAAGTAAATATTCCCTCAGGGAATTCTTCACACTGCCACAATGCCACGTGTTGGAAACAGGGCAGTCGGCAGTGCCGTGGGTGACCCACTTTTGTGGGCTTCACTGTACTCCTGCTAATGGCTTTAGTCTTCTACAAATCCGCTGAGAAATGAGGACACACAGGAGCCCAGGGATAATGTTCTGTTCTCCTCTTTCTGCAGAGGTAATTATCCAGTGACTGAAAAGTATCATATCACTGGACACGTAGACAACTAATTTCAGAATTCAGTAACTCAATAACCAGGGCAAAGAAACAGATCTGTCTGACATGCTTCTTTACAAAAATCTCTTCAATGCCTCAGTACAACTTGTCAGAATTAAGTACAGATTTAAGAGTTCACTTCCCACAGAGGCATTGCACTAGATTAGAAGTAAGGGCATTAAAAGTTTTCAGTGCTCAAAGCCTCAGTTGTTAACAGATCAGCACTTCATGGCCATATTAAGAGATTTCTCTGCTCTACCTGAGCTCCTTCTATAGCTTTTATTTTTTAATACTTTCTTCATATTTTCTGAGATGCTGTTTTGAAGGAAAGCAGCTGCCACAATAAACCCTTGGAAAGAGTGTGCTGGACAAAAGTACCCACGGTGACCCTATAGCATAACATTTGAAGAGCTTTGCTAAAGTTGTAGCATGGATAATACAGGGGCCCCTTTTCAGCTAAAATGCAAATGTGTAAGTTATGGCAAAGTGAATACACCTTCCGTAACAGAAAAGAAAAATAAGTCCTTTTGACCACTTGGTTCCCTTGATGTTCTTCAGCTCCCTCTTTAATCCTCACTCTACTCTCTGATTCTTTCCACATCAAGCCAGCCAAAACAAGTTTATTAATCATTGCACAGTTAAACGGTGATACTTTAGAGAGATTGCTTCCAGTTAACCTGATCTGAATACAAGGAGTCACGGTACAGTCAGTCTCTAGATGCAGATGGGGACTGCATGCCTCTATTACCTTCTAATCCAAGTTAGAAACACCCTGTCTGAATTAACAGTTGTATGATGCATACGGGTCTCATGTTAGAGGAAACAACTGAATTGTAGATCTAACAGCAAGGCACAACCTTTTTAATGTAAAGCTGCTTGATCTTTCTGTTGCCTTTAGCTGAGAGAATCTCACTTTTTCTTTGCAGCTCTTTCTCTTGTCATTTTCCTGGTTCTCCTCTCACTTTACTTCTGTGGGAGGAAATCACTCCTTATTCCCTGTTGAGCTCAGTAGCAACCCAGGTCTAGCCCATTTCCCCCCTTTCACTTTGAGTCTTAGTTTGAATTTGAATTAATAAGTTTGGTTTATTTGCAACAGCACTCACTTCTCTTTCCTCACATTAAAACTAGTGCAAATAAAAACCATACCAGAATATATTAAGTATTTAGAATACATGAAGTAGCCCTTCAGCCTCTAGGTGAGGTACAGGAAAAGCCTCAAGTGCAGTGCATGAATGAGATACGAACTTGCTGGAAACAGTCTGAAAGAGAGCAACAAGAACAAGTGGAGATCTACACAGTAAGACCTATGAGGAAAAACCGAGTAAGCTGAAACTGTTTTCTCCAGTGAAGAGAAAACCAAAGGGAGAAGGAACAGCAATATTTCAATATGTAAAGAACCGTTGCAGAGTGGAGAAGATTCCACTGAATTTTCTGTTCATTGGAAATGGCACAGGTAGAGGGACAGGCTATTTGTTGAGGGAAGGGAAAGGAACCATCTGGTTTAGCTGGTTTTCTGTAATTCCACGAGAACTTCATTCAACGTTGAAAACGTCCTTTTCACTACAGACTCTCTCTCACTAGATTTAGTGCAGGTTCTTTTATTCTATACTAGCAGTCATCACTATTTTGAAACATCCATGTTGCTATACTCAGAACAGTGAGCCAGCTGACCTCATTTTACTGGGTTAACTTTGACTTTAACTGTAGTTAAACTTTTCCTTCACTTTCAGACCTCTTCTCTGCTCACTCCTTCCTTCCCAATACACTGGCTAGGAGTACTTTTCTGCAAGTTGGAAACCCAATTAAAAGGTTCAGTGAGGGTGACTATTTTAAATCCCTTGCAATCCTCACCCAGGAACCTTCGTATTTAATGTCTATACTGTATATTCTGGCTGCCTGCACGCCTGCTATGCCAGCACTCCTAGAGGTAGCCAGGTTACTGTGCACCATGAGTGACTATGTTAGGACAGTGCAACATCTTGGAAAATGAGGCATATTAACTCGTATTCATCTCTATGGCAATGCAACCACCTAACTTTAAACTGTCTTGAAGAACTGGAAGAGTAAGCTCGTTACTGCCCACAACGTATCACAGAGAGGTTATCAGAGTTTCAGGACCTTTGCTCCCATTCTTAAGCCACTTCCCTGAATGATTGCTTTAAGCACTCGCAAGTTTAGCAATAAAAAGTAATGTTTAGCACTTGCAGTGGCATGGCACCTGTTACCTGATGGTTTCATCTGTAAGACGTGCCTTATAGCATGTCTATGTGCATAGAGAGCAAATGGTGACACGTAAGAGATTCCACTAAGGCCACATACTGATTCTTTAGCAGAGCTACAGCTAAAACATACAACTCCCACCTTTACAGAGCAGCTTGCACAAAACTGCACAAAACCTCAATTCCTTAGGATTTCTGAAAAGTCACAAAACATATTTTGTAACTGCAGGGTTTATGGGAGAAGTTACGATTTTACTTTTATTTAGCATCTCTGAGTTTTTTTCCAGCCATTTGAAATTCAGGCAGCTATCAGCAATGTCTGAAATACATTTTAGAAAACAGAATTTGGTATCAGCAAACAGCTCTTTGCCCTTACAGGAAAAAAAAAAAAACCACAAACCCAAAACACACATCCTGCTGCCCTTTTAGTGGTAAAGGCTGACCATATGGTGACCGGGGTAAATAGATCTTTCAAGAAGGTATTCTTTAACTCAAAGGTAATGAGAGGCGTGAAGGGTCAGTGAACTGACAAATACCAGCAGGTCAGGTAACACAGTGAGGAAAAAAAAAAAGCTTATTTTTCACCCAAGAATTATATGTTCAAAAGTAAATTTGATTTAGAAAGTGAAAACAAATGGGGGGGGAGGGAGGGAGAAGACAAAGCTGTATTTTATATTAAATTTATTGAGTTATTTGGAGAACACTATCAAAGCAAAATTGCTGCAGTTTCCCAGACCACTGTGGAAACTACAAATCTTTGTATAGGAGAAACAGCTAACTTGCAACCCAGTTTGTCGATGAGAGCAGAGTTGACTGTAACTCTGCATTTTTATGCTTGTAAATCTTGTGCCACCCTTGCACAAGGCATCCTACCCAGTGAATTTAATCAGCTTCGCTGTAACTATTCCGTTATAGCTATTTCTGCATAACTCCCTCCTGTGGACACTCTATTCTGGAACAATTAGTAAGAGTAATTATTTCAAAATGAACTCAGTTTTATTCCAGAGCACAACGTCCACATGGGGGAGTTACACTGAAGTAAAGCTATTCTGCTGTAGCAATGCTGGTCAATTTCCCCATGTAAACAAGCCCTATGACTCTGATACTAAATTACTTTAATACAGACGTCTTTTGACATTAAAGTTCTGGAGTCCAAGAGAATCACTCTTCCAAACATAAATGTATGACTTCAAAAAACTGACCCTAGAAGGACCCAGAAACATACTAGTTCACTCATTTATGCATCATAACTCAAATTCTAAGTTGTGTGAAATGCAGTAGAAATAACTCTGGTATTAAGCAGCCACCACCACCCCCACACACTTTGGAGTGTCTTTGCTATCCCAAGTTACTAGAAAGCTCAGAGGAGCATCACCATATATGTTCCTCTGGGATATTTAATGTCACTCTCAATGGGTGACAGGAGGGAAGGCCAACAGAGGATAGATAAATGCTACATGAAGATGTATTCAAGGTTCAATAGCTGGTACACTGTGCTATAGAGGTGCAGAGGCAAAAATTTAATGCCATAACATGTTGTAGTCATTCATGATTGTCATTAAATCCTAAGAAGAATCTCGGAAGGAAGTATTAATCCTTGCTTCTATATTCCTACTTATTCTGTAGGATGAGGATGGGGGGGAAGTAAGAAGAACTGTCTCCCCTAGGGCTCGGCCAAAGGGTAAAAAGCATTTTTCTCTCCAAACTCAGGAAAGTACAACAGCAGTTTCCTAAGTCTTTTTCATGGAAGCTTGCCCTACCATAAAAAGGGCAGAGAGCAGGCTCTTGTACTGTGTGTAAGTCCCATGTGCAACAATGGAGTGAAGGAGAGTTTCTGTGGAGCTTCTCTTCATGTGTTAGACTCCTCCTGAAGGCATCATGAGTCCAGAAAGAGAACAGCCTCTGTTTTTCCCTCAAAGGCAGGTTAGCTTTGCACTGTTCACAGACCTGAATCATGCCAAAGTGACAGCGTTTAGCTTATGAGGAAAACCACCTATTCAGAATATTCTTTAAGCCACCACCCCACCCCCCAAAAAAAAGTTAAATAATTCAGAGCTCTTTTTCTAAGCACATTCAAACGCACAAAGCCCTTTCTGGCAACTCTCCCACCAGACTTCAACATTCTACCCACACCCACCTCAGCAGTACAGCTGTTCAAAAATAAATAATTTTAAATCCCCCACCCTTTATTTTGTATTGTTCATAAGGTGGTTCACAAAATCAAAGTTTATGTTAATTGGCGAATAAATTCAGCCTCAGCTCAAGAGAAACAGTAGCAAAGATGTTCAGGAACTATTAATATGTTTGCAAGCAGCTTGAATAACTCACAGATTAAATGAATAGGCTTTTTCCCAAAAAGGAAATAATACAGGAAGAGAACACCCCTGATTGCCTCCCTTTACCTTCAACTCGAGACTCAAGATAGTTCTACATGGATATTCAGACTCTTTTAACCTCTATAATGTTAAGCCCCTGTGTAAGAATGTAGGGATGCTGAGGTAAAGTTGACTTCTTGCTTACTGAGGACTTTGTAATCAAAGTTACTATCCTCCTCAAAGTGTTTTAAATAGGTTGAACATCCTACAAGCAATGCAATGAAAATCCAGATGACAGAGAAAGCAAAAGGAGCAGAGTAGCAATTTCATCCCTTAGGGACGTCAATGTAAGACTGCTTAGGATGCCAACCCAAGAGATGAAAGCGCAGCTAATGATTTTAACTGCTCATTTCAGATTGTCCAAATCAAAATATGTCAGAATCACCCAATTCCATCAAATAATAAAGATTTGTGACCTCTGAGAGAAGTAGACTCTAAGGCCAAAAGAAGTAAACTCAAAGTGCCTTCCAAGACAACAGATTCGATTTCTTTGACAAATGGTTATGCTTTATGTGTTTCTATTATGGCTTTGCATGCATTTCCTTATATAGGCAGATTTTAATTCCTCCAAACCTTTGTTTCAATGAATATATCCTGCAAGTCAAAAGGAAGAGAAAAAGAGCCAGCAAATTTTGGAATCTAGGACTCCCACAGACACAAAACACTTGCTATCTTAAATGTGAAGAAACAAAGCAGAAAATTGTTCAGTGAAATTCAAAATTACTTGCACTGGCAAAGGGACCAAGGCAGAACTAGTATGTATCTATAAAGACAAAATGAAAGAAAATCAAATTGCCCAAAATAGCCACTGAAATATCCTCCAGACCGAATGACAGTATTTAATGCATATACTGTATTTTCCATTTCCCTATGCTGTTAAAAAAGATTAACTACTTAAATCTCCTGACAGTCCCCTGAAGATAAAGAAACAGCAGTACAGATTATAGAGTGTTTTTAAATGGCAAGTAAGAGCATGAACAACATAAAGCAAGGAGGCTGTCCTGACACCTCTCACAGGTGGACAGTCTTGCCTTTACCCATGTTCTCTGCATGAACAAAGGTGATCTGATATTTATGAGTTCAGTTCTTCTACTTGCTAGAAAATGAAGACAGTTTGCATTTCTAAAACATTTAAACACCTAAATTTAAGTCACTTGCAATTGCTGCTGCTTGTAATGTACTGAGAAATTGCAGGTTGTCACCTGTACAAACAATATCGAGAAAAAGGTCAAATAGAAGAGCAGCATGTCAGGTGCCACATGATAATGAAAGACACTTCAGCTTCCACTTTACAGCTTTACAGGATTTCCAGGCTGACTCACTTTGGATAAATTTCTCACTTTCTTTTCCATTCACAGGCTACAAGGTTCTGAGTAGAGAGGCATTTGCAGAGGTTTGCAAACCTATAGCCAAAGAAACCTCTTGGAACTGCAGCTTTTTTCTTGCAAGCTTGTTCTTGGTCTGTGCTCGTCACAGGTTAGTGGTTGTGCCTTAGACCCCCAGAGACAAGAGACCCAGCTACCTTCTGCAGTGCAGAGTGGAATAGTGGTATTACGGATTTTTCATTGGTTTAATAGGATTGAATTTAAGAACCTTTTAACAATGGCACAAACCATGTCAAAGGCAGAGGTTTGCTTCAATAATGTATTTTTAAAAATGTAATAAAATTCTAAGATTATTGATTACAGTGTCCAGAATATGAAGAAATATACTACTTTCAGTACAAAGTCAAAGATAAAACACTGCCACAGGAAAATGCCAGAACCCAATCCTTTCCTCTCAGGATGGAGAGAGAAGAAAATTTCAGTCATCTTTATTTGGCATTTGATGCTGGCTTGTATTCCTTTCAGGCCCTGGTACTGTACTTCCTTCTTGGCAGAGGGTGCCTAGCAGTCGAACCTGGTATGGCTGCTGGTATGAGCAAATGGTCCTGGGATTGCTTCAGAACTTTTGGGGGTCATGGCTTTCATAAAGCAAGCCAGTAAATAGTTAAGAATTGCTGGGGTTATTGTCATTGGTGAACTTCCCTGAGAAAACAGCACGTTAAGAGAATCACTGAACAACAGAAAGCAATAACTCAAGTTGTCAGGCTTTGTTACCAGCTATCCCAAATTAGTGGGAATCATTCCATTCCCATCTGTCATCATAGCAAGTAAGAACTTCCAACACAATCTTTAATTTCTAGGAAAGATCTTTATCATAATAATTTACAAATAGGACTTTCTATCAGAGACTCCAGACATCCCTTGCAAATCTGCTCAGTCCTCAGCATGCTGCACTAAGTTTTAGGTGAAGCAACAGAGGCAGATACGGCCAGATTATCCTGTGCAAAGGAAAGACTTTAGCGAGTATTTTGAATTGATCACAAGTGGTAAGATAAGGATCCAGTCTCAAAAATTACTGCATTATGGAGCCCCAATAAAGGGCATGAAAAAATCTGTGTGATTTTCTATGATGCTACCAGATCAAGAACTTATTTCCACAGGATCCCGCTACAGTTTTTTTCCCCACAGATATTGGAAGCTTAGGCTACCTTAACATTTACCCACTGATCCTATGAGTATGTGTTTAAAGTTTCATGGCACAAGACCTGACCCGTGGCGATGAAAGGTATAGTGTTGGTTCAAGGGACAGGAAAACCACTGAATGCTCCACTTGCACTGATTTCAGTGACAAGGGCACTCAGGCCTTGGCAACAGGTATTCTGCATGTAAAAGTATTTCCAGCCATATGGATTTTAATTATAAATGTATCATTTATTAGCATTTAATTCATTCTTCAAGAAGAAAACTTATCTTCACAAGGAAAATGAAACAATGAAGAGAAGGGAGTTTCGGGAATTGAAACAGAAGCTGCATGCAAAACCAAGAAGGAAAACAGAAGCCAGATACAGAATTTTCTTCAGGGATCATGAACCCTCCCTGGAATTTGATCCAAGAATCCATATCACCTACATGTCAGTGAGGATCTGCAGATTTGCAGGGATGTCAGTGGGAAGTTACATAAATAAAAGGATCCTCTTGCAGGAACAGGCTGGAGGCTAGAAGAGCTCCCATGATACTCATAGATCTAATTAAGAACAGCAGATTGGAAGGGACTCTTGGGTCATTGAGTTCAGTCCCTTGTTTTTGCAGGCAACCGTGACATATAATCTTTTTCATATGCTGCTCAGGCTCTGCTTATAATCAATTAGTGTTTTTTGGTTTGGGGGTTGGGGTTTTTTGGTGGTTTTTTTGCTCCTGGTACTCCTAGTGGAAAGTTGTCATAGATTCTCATTTCTTTTAGAATTAGAAATGTTCTAAAATCTGGAATAACTGTACACAGTTAGATTATACCCATCCATTCTTGTGTCAGTATTTCCCTTAGAAAAAGAAGTGCTATTTAAGCTAATATATTTATAGACTACAATCATATCCCTCTTTTTGTTTTGCCTAACCATGCTGGCTAAGCTTTCTTATTCCCCCTTATAGGATACTTCCAACCCCCGACAATCTGAACGCTTTTTTTACACCTGTTTCTTTTTGAATTAAGCTTTCTTAAGTAACAGGTAATCTGGCTGTACCCAGTATTCCTGATGAAAACCATCAGCAACAATATTTCGCCAACAATGTTTTTGGAAATATCTTGACTGAAGCAGCATGATGCATTTAAGCCCATTTCTGCCAGACACACTAAATGGAAATTTCGGGAAGAGTCCCACTGACTTCAGAAAGCAGACAGGGCTCACCCACTGTTTTCCAAAATCCAGATGTCATTTTCCAGTAAAAATATAATTTTCCCAACTATTAAAAATTTGGATAATAACAAAAGCTAGCAATATGTATTTGCAAATAATTACGAAATGAAAAGCAGTAGTACTTGTAACCAGTATTGGTAAGAGAGTTTTCTAAGAATGCATGTTAAGTTGGTTGAATTAAAAAGCAACAATAGTATTTTCAAATTATTTGAGGAATAAATTATTTGACCAGCTTTGATAACAATATATACAGAAGATTTATCACAAATAAGAATAAAAAACCCCACTGTAGCTCACAGGAAAGAATTCAGATTTATCTCACTGCTGGATGCTATATTTGGCATGAATTCCAAATTTGCAACAGGGTGGAGGATTTGATCAAAAGATCAAGAAAATTTATGTGGGTAGCCAAAGCCAATCTGTTTGGCAAAACATACAGATGATGTTTCTCTCACATCGCTTTGGTATTTTGGAAAACTTGCAATATCAAAGAAAAAGTTTGTATTCAGTACACTGGAAGCAGCAAGTCATAAAAAGGTATTTCCTGTAGGAGTAAGTAAGCATAGAAGATGTAAGATTTGAGGCTGCAAAGAATCTGTTTTAGTACCCTCATAGTACAAATTCTGGAATTTAAAAATGGTGCCTCCATCTGCCCACTCTTTCAGAAGTGACAGCTGATACTTTGTACCAACCTGATACACCCCAAAGTGATATGGTACCTTCCTACTTCTTCTGAAAACTATGCTCTTTGGAGTATGTCCTAAACTGAGGCATCTCAAAGCACTAACACCACCTGAAAAAGATGGTAAGCATGCTTAATACCTTCATATAGAAGCAAATACCTTCACATATTAATCAAACGTAATTTCCCAGTCAAGAACAATGAAAGACTAATCCAGCTACAGAATGTTGGTAATGATGAATTCTCATTTATGAGAATTTTTCTTTTTTAACCAGCAGCAACCTACAGGGTTGGAACATGGACTTAATTGATTTGTAACATTTTTATGGCCAACTCATGCTTCCAGAGTAACGCCACTAATCATACTGTAAATCAGAACTGGTCCTGCATTTACTACATAAGCTTGCAAGCTTTGAACGCTTTTTAAAGACAGATTCTTAAGCTGGAAGTCTCCACACATTTCCTTCTCGGACAGTCACCCTATCTAATCAATAGGCAGGATTAAAAGCTTCACACTTTCTTCTAAAATCACGCTGGTGTTTGGTATTGGTGCAATTGCCATGCTAACTAACATTTCTGTCAGCTGGGGGGAGTCTCCATTTAACTGGAGTGGCACTCTCTTGATCCTCGAAAAGTGCTGAGGTAAACTAGCTGTCAAGATAATGCTTTCAACAAAGATGGGTTGACAGTTTCTCATAATATGCTTTCACTGCAATTACCAATATTGTAAGACATCAATTTTGTATTTTGTTTTCCAACATGAAAAAGGAAGGATATGTAGACATATGGCCACTGTCAAATATCAGACAATAATACAAAGAAACCCATCTTAATGTAATTACTGAAGGTCATACGGAATTCCAATATCATCTACAACTAAGTCTATTCCTTCTCTAAAGACCTCCTCTGAAGTATGGCTGAACTGGGAGGATTGGGAAAGAGGTAGCCTACTGCCTTCGTCCTGGCTGTCGGTGTGTCTCAGCACAGCTTTGATTTAAAGCGAATGAGCTCTAACCCCAGCTTTCAGGCACCGGGCAGTAAAAGCAGAACAAACAGTTTCAGCTACGGCTTATCCAGGAACTCAAGAGGAATGAGTTATGCTGTCAGTGAAAACTGTTTGAGCCAAACAAATTTAATTTTTCATCTGTATTTGAATGCAGACTTGGCACACACAAGGCGCAGGAAGTGTATGTTATTTCATTAATTTATCGTCAGCATTAGCAGCAAGATACCCCTAAATGTAATTTGTGGGTACACTGAATACACTTCAGCGCTTGAGCAGAACTGAACTGAAAAGTAGGATGATATAAAAGCAATCAGTAGAAGCCTAAGCCTTCTCCCCCTCCTTGAAGTCAGATTTCAGCAGGATCAGAGTTAAGCCAGTGCATGGCATAGTTGAAATCTGTCCTAAGATTCAGATCTGTCTGGCCTACTGCTGCATTAGTCATGGATCTCTCTGGCTCCCTTCTTTCCTCCTCTTCCATGTCCACCCTATCAGAGCTTGTGTTACTGTTCCAAAGGTGCTCCTGCTTTTAAAAATGTCCTCTGAGGTCTGCTTGCTTTTCCACAGACATGGCTCTTACTGTAATCAAATCCTCCAAATCCAGTAGAACAGAATTGGATTTCTGGGAAGCCAAAGAATACTCCTGAATTTCCATGGTACCCTGAAGCAAGCACCAGAGCCCAGCAAAGAAACAATTCTCTTCCCAAAAGAACTGGCCAAGGAAGGCCAGTACCACAAGTACCACAACATGTGAGAAGAATCAAGAGTCTGTAGTAATTATACTGTGGGAAGGAAGAGAGGAAAGAGGGAAAGAGGAACAAACTACTTCCTAGCATGACAATGACTAGAAGTATGCACGAGGGAGAAGAGAGGGTTTGATGCTTAGATAAGTGAATAAGCTCTGATTAAAAAACTTGGATGTACAGTCAAATTAAGTCTCTGAGTGGGTCTATCCATTTGTATATACAGCTCTGCATTAAAGTAGCATCAGTTTAGCATAGCTATCCAGTGGAAACTACGCTGCGCTGCAATAATAACCAAGCAAAGCCACTTAAGCTTTATAGTCACTTGGGCCAACTGTGCCAGTTCCTACTCTGAAATAAATAGGCTGATTTTGCGGGGGGGGGGGGGGGGGGGGGGGGGGGCATGAATTTTGCATATTAACAGGTCATATCTCACACTTCATATGGTTGTAAAATAATGTTATTAATTTCTTCCCTTTAGGGTGCTATGTTATTTGATTAAAGAAAAAAAAATCATTTTCATTCTATTTATATAATTTTTGTTTGCTGGTAGACTGAGCAGCATTAAACAAAGAACCAAATTATTCTCAGACCAAAAATAATGAACTAGGGCTTCCTTTTTGATGAAAATGATCTCTTGTTGCCAAATGCTTCACCTCTGAAATAATGGCTTAAACCTTGGCCACACTTACTAGATAAGTCTTTTCTCATAACCTCTTCACAAAGTATTTTCAATCAATCCATTTACCCTATTAAAACTTCAAATGTAACTGTGAGCCCAGATATTTGATGTTGGGTTATGACAAACTGGAGCATAACTAGAGCCACAAAATTCAAGGTCTGGTTCTGGACTCTCTTAAAACTTATTGTGTGGGTGCATTTGAATTCAAGGTTTTGGTTTGGCACCCCCTTCTTTTTTTTTTTTTAATCAGTTGTCTTGCCTGTTTATTTTAAAGTCACTTTGCTCCTTTTATTTTTGTAGGCACAGGGTAAAGCAAAAAGGAAATTAAATACTGTCAGAAATAATGAAGGATGCAATCAAACACTGTCATGAGAAAAAAATGAAGAAACTATGTTTCCACATGAGAAAGCCAGGCTCTCTCTTTCCTTTCATATTCAGACTGAAAATATTTGTTGGTTGGATAATTTTGTCAATGTCAGTTACCAGAAACAGCTGAGTACTGCATGCAATAAAATAATTAATGTAGGGTAAAGCTGACTTCCATGCAAAACAACCAGCAAAACCCATATTCCACTTAAGCTCTTCAAACAGGACTTATGTAAAATTCAAAGGGTACATAGCTATTGAAAGATTCCGACAAAGCCGTCTACTTCATTTAAAAAAACAGGAAAAAAATCAAAATCCTATCTTATTTCCTTTCCCATTTATAATCTAACCACCATACTAGCTTCAACTTCAGAGAGACAGATGAACAGCTCTAGCTTTAAAGTCAGCAACTGTAGGTAGCATCATTGCAGTAATAAAAACATAGTCTACCATTGAGGTATTAACTTGAAAGAGAGATTGTTGTATCAGTGAGCTCTCATACTGATCTAAGAACTGCTGATCAAGGCTGTACAGATACCTTTTGCAACTGCTGACAATTGCAAAAGTTACAGCATGACAATCTAAAACAATGTATGTCTTCAGTTTTTAGCAAATCAAGAGGGATGATCTATTTAATTTTATTTTTGTTTTGGTCTAATGAAAGGGGCTTTTTGAATGACAATGGTGAACATACTTCCAAATATTTAGTTGGGTTTTTTCTATCTGAAATGCTTTGTTTCAAAGTGTTTCATTTACAAAACTTCAGAAATAAGAGGCTACTATTTTTATGTCACTTTTCCTTAGGGATTTATTTTGACCAGAAAACTTTACCTATACTAGCATATATCTATGAAATGTTTTCTTTCACAGTTTTTATGAGCAAAGTTCTGACCAAGATATTTGTCCAGTTCTGTTTCAATTTTACTTACTTCTTTCAGTAGACACGCAGTATCAAAGCGTCAACATTTAGATCCAATAGCCATTCAAGAGTGCTGAGATGAAAGGATTCCACTCTGTAACTTGGCAAGTCACCTGCCTCTCCTAACTTCTGTTTAATGGGGCAAATATTTGCTCTCTTGCATCACACCCAGGGTTCGAATAGGCACTTTGGGTCTGCAGCACCAGACTGAGAAGTAGAAAACTGTCAGAGAAGTTAGATGCCTTTGGCAGATTTTAAAGTCTCTGCTACCAGAGAAAGCATACATGGTGGTGGCATACACTGAAGGAGAAATTTTGAAAGACAGCAAGAATTAGGTTCCTATGTGTCATTTATGCATTTAAAGAAACTACTTCATTCACACCATGCCCTGCTGCATTTCTAATACTGGGATTAAACAGTTAATTGCATGGTATTTTGTAACTGTAGCCATCTCACAGCAAAAGTGAAATGTAGTTATGCTCATTGTTACCACATGACTTTTACTTTCTTGGACAAAACTGTTTTGTCTAACAAAAAGAGACTCGTGTATTACTTTTTTTTGTTTCAATTAGCTGCTGCTTCTCTCCATGGCTACCAGCATTTAGCTGAATACACACCACTGCTTTATCTTCGGCTTCATTCATTCAACAGACACTGAAGTGAAAAATACCAATTACTTTTGCTGTAACTGACATGACCCCTACTTCAAGCTAGATCTCTAAAAACGTTTTGTCCTCCCCCTGCACCGAAGAGACAATTTATGTGCAGGCTCTGTAAATGTTACCCAGTAAAACTGAGGTGATAATTTGTTTTCATTAGGTAGGATTTTAAAAAGAAATTAACCAGTTCTGGAGCACAAACCCCATTGACTCTCACTGGGATTTAGAAAAAAGGCATTTTGGGAGAATTCCACCTAGAATGATTTTTCTGCCATGCTATAGAGTAATTATGAAACTTTGGGAGGAGAAATGCAGGCATTCAAGAAAACAAACAAATGAACAAAAGTCCCAGGAGATTTTTAAAGAAAGCAAGCTGCTTTTGGAATAGCTATTCTGAACCGTTATTTATTTGAAAGTTTTTAAATAACATGTTCAAAATATATCATTTAAATGTGTCTCCTTCCAGTTCTAAGCGAACAAACGCCTGCCTCACAACACCCACCAAAATTAGCCCACCAGAGATGGCAGGGATTGCATGGGCTGCAGACATTTTCCCTTGCTGGAAAGGCTGTTGCACAATTAGGGGAATACGTACAGAGAGCATTTCTTCCAGTGTCTGCCTCTTTGCTGGCAGAAAACCCCCAATGCCCTACTGCTGCTTTCAGCTGAGGCTGGTTCTCCTGTAGCATAATGCCATAGTAATGCCTTACAACTGCTGAAAGCTCCCCAGGGAAGATGCTCAGATCTGTGAAATAAGTCATCATGTCTGCTTCAGTTTGTAATCAGTTTTCAGGTAAGTTACAGGCCCTGACCTACTTCATTACCTCTTAAAAAAAAAACCCCTGAAAACAACAACAACAAACCTGGAAATTAATCCCACTAGCATCACTTGCCATCCATGTTTTGTGAGGTTTTGATGCATCTTGCAAGTTACCAACATCATATGGCTGGCCTAGACAGAGCAAAAAAACCCCCACCTCTGGCTTGTTTAATATTTTAATTTCTTTGTTAAAAAAAGTGAAAAGATATTTATCCCCAAATTAGGGCATTGCTGAATCTAAAGATAACTTCTGTGGGAAATTTAAGTAGAAAGTAGCATGTGTCTATCAGAAAATGAGTGATTTCTAATAAACTTTGTTGGCAGGAGCTCAGACACACACGTGTTATACATTTTAATAGAACACTTATTTAAACATGGAATAAATTACTCTAAGCCACCATGTATGTACACCCCTTCATAGATAATGGGATCTCCTTTGTAATCAGCAGGTTTAAGTCCTCTCTACCCCATTCACACTATCATTTTCATTAATCGAGTCTACTGATTGCTTACATATGCGAGAAAACTATTGTATGTATGAGGGCCACATTACTCATTTCCATGTTTTACACTTTACACATGCAACAGTCTGACACTGACACGTTGCTGCTGAATATTTACTTGTGCAGTTTCTCAAAATAGCATGCTCTGACAGACAGCAAGGCTTGTCTATCTTTCCCTCCACAAGTGGGAAAGGGCTACAGATGCCATTCCTGCAAAGCTACAGGTCATAGGAAATCTAACCCTAAAAGGCAAAGAGAATCCAAGCAAAGAGACTTTGCGTCCACTGCTCACCCTTGGATCTTTCATAAACAAAGCTTCCATGTGAGATTCAGCAACTGACCCAAAGGATAGTTTTCTTCCCATTTTTAAGGTTAACATGGCTGATATGCAGGGACTACACATAATCCAATGACATGCACCTTCACCACCATCCAGTATTTTGTTACGAGAAATCTCTGAATGCTCTGAATGGCTCTCTTCTTATTTCAATCAGTAACTAGCAATAAGTTCCTTTTTCTGTCTGCCTAACAAGATCCTTCCCCTCACCCTTCCCCAATTGCAAGAAGATAGTGGCTGGGAGGTGGGTGTTTCATTTCATTCTGTAGCAAATCTCTAAAGGAGAAGAGCGCAATTGCTGTGCTCTTAGATATTTAGATTACTAAATCTGTCAAGATTTTAAACTTCCTAGGAAGTGGCTTGTTTCATATTACTTTTTTTGTACAAGGCAAAGAACGAAGAGGACTTGATCTAGCTTAAGGAATCTAGGCATTATTGTAAAATAAAACCCCAAAACATAAATCTCACCTTTGCCACTGACATATATCCATTCTGAGGATGCAGCTATTGTAGAAGCTTCTGGAATAAGCAACTGCTGCAACCTATGCCCACTGAGGGCTTTGAATTTGACGATTTTGACAGACAGCTAAAGTAGTGATCAAAACACTGGAATGAAAGGGTTACACCACCCTATGCTGTTTACTGGACCAGCTGCTGTTCCCACATGAGTAACAGCAATGAGGCCAGCAAGCCCTGAACGGTACCACTTCCTTCCACCAGAGACCTTGGGAAGGAGTCCTGCAAATCGTGAGGGACGGAGCACTGCCAGAATTTGATTGAGAAGAAGTCTGACATATCAGACCGTATCTGATCATATGAGACTGTATCTGATGTTCCCTACGTACTGTATGTATATGGACAACTAGACAGAAGAAAATCTACAGCAGCCATACAAAAATCAGAATTTGGTTTTAACACATAATTATTAGCCCTAAGTGCTAAATAAACATTATTATATATCATTCCATTTTTATCATGATAAGCCTGAAAAGCTTTTCCCTCTCTCAACAGATACCCTTTCAGTCTTTTTTTTAAAGAAACATTTTTTGCCTGAAGTTCTCGTGTTTGGTCTATAGCCAGAGGAAACTATTTTGGGAAAGTGTGAGGCCACTTGGACAAGACATCCCTGGGAAACTGGACTGAAAAAAAAAAAAAGAGGTGTTGTCACTTGTCACTTCAGAAAAAAGACTGCTTTCCCTCCCCCTTTTCTTGCACACAGGCATATCATGAAAATCTGGGCTGGAAGACAAATTCTAATAATTACCTTTTTATTATATAAGAATGCACAGGATTTTCTCTCATAAGACAAATCACAACTTTTGGAGATAATCACCAAACAATCCAGACTACAACTTACCCATCACGGAGAGCTTAGCACTTACCATGTCACTCCTGTATATATAATTTGGTATTAACATCAAAGATGTTTTCACTCACAGAGGATTTCTATGCATGGGAACAGCCTGCATTAATATCCAGCTATCAAGACGACAGAAACTGCCCAGAGAAAGACCTCTTCCACATCCATCACTATATTGCAATTCTATCACACAAGAGAAGGAAGTTCCACAATCTGTTCAACCCATTTAAAAAAAGGGGGGGCAAGAGGAATCACATGTCCCTGAAAAGTATTTGTAATTCCCCAGACTGAACACACAGGCCTTCTATCACATCTTTGCCCCTAGCACGAGTTTCAGCTACAGTCACATACAGTGTAATTCAAATTTACTTTGACTGTGCAAGATATCAGCTTTCAAGAACCATCTAAAGATTTAAGTGCCACTCAATCCTCTCCAGGGTTTTATAAACACTGTGCCTGGAAAAATCTTCCTTTGTAGGCTATTTTAGACCAACAAGAAAAAAAAGTGCAGAATATTTCTATTTCTCCACTAAAAGACACAGAGTGGCTAGTAAGTCTTTCTGCAAGAAGAATCATCTTGACACCTTCTGTTGGTAGCACCTCTGATGTTCAGACACAAGGAAAAGGTCATCTTTTCTCTCTAGCCATTTACAGCAATTTGTTGTACTGGGGCTAGGAAATTGCAGCTCAGCATAGATGAGGGAATCAGGCTTGCAGAGATTTAAATATACAGGAAGAGCATATCCAACATCATAATCTCTGACATGAAAGCGTTTTACAGTGTAAGCAAGGAAAGCTGAAGGTACAAGACAGACACAGGCGTATCAGCATCTTGCTCTTTCTACCCTTTTTCCTACACATGCCAAAAGGGTAACACATACACATGGCAAAAGGATAAAACAAAGACCATGTCCAAGTCTCTCCACCCCTGAGGTGGTTCCCTAGTTACAGGCCTACATCGTCCCACAGTGAAAGGGCTCACAGATGCCAAACTGAATGAGCCAATACAGCTGGGAAACGAGCAGGGAAAGACTGCCCCATTATCCCCAGTCCCCCAGCAACTGGGACACATGGTTCTGTCCAGAGCAAGGCTCTGTGAGAAGCCAGAGTACGCTCAGAGAAGTGTAAAGCACTGTTTATTTTGTAACTGTGCCACAATATTACATCATCTCCCTTACTAATAATATTATTTTGCCCCTAAATATCATTCCCTTACATGCTCAATTTTGTGGTTCAGACTCAACAGTAAGCATCCATATCTAGGTGTAACTGCACTACAGCTGTGATAGAAGCTCTGCAAATGCCCAAAATGGACAGAAGCCCATGTGATTTTTCTCTCTCATAAATACTCATTGGTTTAACTATATTTTCAGTGACATTTTCATTACTGTAATGATTCCATAAACACATTTTTAAGATTCTTGCCAGGGCTTTTCTTACACTAAGTGCTTGCATGTGTGTATCTTTGTGTGTGTTTGTTTTTACAATAAACTTTCCAGCGTACTGTTCTTTCTGACTGCCTGATGGTCAGGAATGAGTGTCCTGCACAGAGTTTTTTCCTCTACAAGCCTTTTCAGTAACACACAAAATAATATCCAGATGAATTAATTGACTCGGTGCTTGTTTTGTCAGCCAGTAGCCTATGTTAAGTCAGGCCTCTATACACATCACTGTGTGCAAACACAAACTTCAGTTTGAAGTCAGAATACATGGCACAGGCCATTTCACAAGCCTGCAATTATGGATGGATCAGGTACTTTGCACTTCGGTTCACAGACCAGGATATTTCACCAAGACAGCAGTGGGTATTGGGTGAGGCCCACAGATTTTGTCTAGAAAAGAGACAGCTGAGAGAGGGTATAGTAGCAGTCCATCAAATCATGACTGCTACAGGGAAATTATGACTGCTCTTCATTGTCTCTTCCACACAAGAGCTATGGGGCATAGTTGTTGTTCAAATTCTTTGGGTGGCTCTGGCAGTAATCAAGAAAAGTTAAAAGCATTTGGGAAAACCAAAATCTGTTTCAGAAATACATGCGCGACGTGCTAGAAGCCCTCTGGAGAAAACTTATAAAGTCCTGCCAGTCATCACAGTAGAAATGCTTTCTTACAGCTTTTTTTTTTTTTTTTTTTTTTACTTAGGGTGATAAGTGGGACTCCAAGCAACAGGTGGCATTACAGAAATTAGACTCGAGTCTCTAACAGGTGTGAACAGAACTTGACTTTCGAGAAAGTTTAAAAATGGCTAATCGGGTAAGAAGACTGTGCACGGCATGGAAAAATGTATAAGAAAGTTATGAGAGCAAGCTGCAGGAAGATAGCCATATTTGGGATCAGTTAAAAATGAGAATGGCAAAAAACATCTTATTGTCTCATTTACATCTGGAAAATAGTTGGACAAAAATCATCAGCTTCTGATGAGCAAGCATTGAGTCCACAAAAAAAGCCAGCAAGCCCCCTGATCCCAGATGTTCTGCTCATTGACAGACTGAGCAGGTAGTCCAGTAAGATATTTGGGATGTCTCCTCAGCAATTAAAGCCCCCTTGTACACCTGGCATATACGAGCAGATCTGGCCCACATCTCCACAGTGCTTTTGAAAAAGACTTCCCCCCCCACACACACTTTTTCCCCCATTTAACCACTATTTCAGACATTTTAGGAAGTTAGTTCAGATTGTACTCCACTGTTGTCCAAAAATAATTCAAACACAATGCAAATCACCAACAAAAACTTTTGAACATTCACTGCAGTCACTGGCAAGGGGCCATTCTTAAAATACTTGAAAGTAGGTTGCACTGTAATGGCAAACGCAACATTTTGTTTGTGTTCTCAGGTAGCACAAGGTAGCTTTGTGATGCGTGCAAGAGAGGAAGTGACAGCAACGACAATGGGGAGGGGAAGAGAGAAGAGAAGTGAGGAAGAGAAAGAACAAGGAAAAAATCAAATAGATGGACAGACCATTGGAATTACCAGCCTTTTTCCATAGCATTTATTTGGTTCTCTCTTGACTACAGATTCTAGACTTAGCATTGCTTCCATTTCTATATGTTTGCTTATTCCCCATCTTCCTCTCACTGTATTTTGTATGAAAAATTCTACCACTCTAGGAAGAGCTGTTAAAGAAATTAACTGCCCTTCTAGCCTTTTCAACTATCTAGAACTGTGACTTTCAGTTATGGTCTCCATCACATGATCAGTAATAAGCTAGATTTGTACTTAGCCTATTGTTGGTCCTGAAAAGGCTACAGCATGCAATGTTCTCCCCTTTGCCTCCCTTTATTCCCTTTTGCAGAGGCACCATCTGGGTGCTGTAGAACAAGGTTAATCTCACAGAACCTGACATGCAGCCCCCTCTGTATGGCTCGCATGCCTCCCTTAGCCCACGGTGATTCTTCTGAGCCCCTGCAGCATAGAAGAACACTCCTCCACCATGATGGAGAGGAAACAGAAAACATGTGCGGCCCAAATATCTTTTCTCAACAATTCTTCATGGCTTATTTAACTGTATTTACACTAATTTCATTTGCTAACCATTTTCTTGTGAGTAGGTACCACCTCTCCCTGATAAAATGGCAAAGAATCAGTTATAAATCAATAGAAAATTGAATTGCAGATACAACTGAAACTTCAAATATACTTCCAAATACCCCAAGTTTGAACACGGATTGAGATGCATATTCCAGAGTCATCTCTAAATTTATGACAAAGGTACAACAAGTTTTACTTCTTTAAAAAAATTTTTCCCTTGCTAATGTTTTATTACCTTGCTACTGAGCAAGCATAATAAACAAACCATTGGATAGTCCATTTAAACAAAAAAAATTGGCTAACTTACATTGTTCTGCTAAAAGATCTCTACAAGCAGTCACACACGCACACAATAACTCTGAGCTGCGGCAGTTTATCATTTACTTTATTCTACAAAATGAGAGAGTATCAGATAACGTTTCAGAAACAAATGTAGTGATTTTTTTTTTTTAATTGTTTACTACCTTCTGATACTGATCCTGAATTCTCATTTTACACCTGGATTCCTCACAATTTGGGTATTAGTGTCATACATGAAAATCCTAGCTTTGCAGCATCCCACTCATCTACCGGAAGTCTTCACATTAGTTAAGAAGACACAGGACTCATACACCAAGCCTGCTTTCTTCTCATATTAAGACCAGCAATGTGCCATCATTAGACTCTAACTTATTATCTAGAAGTCTAGTCATTTTCTCCCATCTACTCTATTAATTTACTAGGGATATTAATCAGATTTTAGGGTGGGGTTGAAACTGTTTCAGGAAGAGGAAGGAAACTGAAAGGTAGGGTAGAGAGTCATTTAGAAATTGCAACAGCATTTTATTTGCTTCCCAGTTTTCTGGGATTTGGTTGATCTCTGTGACGCAAAGATAATTTTAAGTGGGCCAATGTTTCTGAAATACCTTAAGATAGAATTTGGAAAAGATCTTTAGCATATATATTCTTTTTCCAAGCAACATGTAACTCTTTATTAACAGCTCTACCAATAAGGAGTGAGAAATATATAGACATGGGAGACGAAACATCAGCAGAAAATAACCATATAATTTTAAACAAAATTAATGCAAGCTAGTACTAGTAGGGGAAATAATCTGAAACATAAGGATTGAATACAGGGGAAAACCTGGAAATAGTAATCCTGAATGATTCAGAAGTGAAAAGAAATACTGAGTGTGGCTGGACAGTTTGTAGGAATAACTTAGCCCCTTTTAGTTCAGAATCAATCACTGAACAGACTTTCAGCATTGAAAATTATTTAAGTAACTTTTTATATGAACATATTCCACTTTAAGGACTGCACACAAATTTTTCATACTCACAATGGCCTTAAGTACTTGCTATTCAAAGCATGCGATCAGTCACTTAAAAAGAGTTGATACAGATTCTCACACTCTCTGGATAACTCCCAATGCAACACAGAAGTCTTTAAAGTTGGCTGTACAAATGTTCCAATGTAAACAAACAGACTAGTTGCGATCCTTCTGCAAATAAAAAATTTACGTGACAGCAAACTCTGCTCTTTGTTGATCCAAATTTTTACTTTTTTGTTTGCCTCTTCCTCTTTGCAATGCCCTTTTACATACTTACGAAGGCTGTTAATGTTACCCCTAAATTTTCTCTTTCAACTAAACAACCCAAGCTCTCCTACGTTTCCTTGTAGGTGAGAAGTCACAGATCTCTGATCATTCTTCTTGCTGTATTCTGAATTCTCTGCTATTAGTGCCCATCTTTTTAGAAGCAGGGTGCCTGAAGTGGGCCCTTGTCAGCACTGTGGCAAATATGAATATTTGCATATGTAGGACGACACCTTTTTGCAGAAATTGTCATGCTCTAAAAGTACTATGTGTTACATGAACAAACAAATGTGAACAGAGAGAAGGTGGTACCCCAAATATTCTGATGGTGAAAGCCAGAATTGGTCATCTTAGTTTAAAGAAAAGAATTTTCTGTTCTCTGAATATCCATAATGTATGGGTTTGTTTTATTCAACCTGTATTTTTAAGAACAAACTGAGTGGCAATTAATAAATAATTGATCAAAAGGAATGCACTGAACCCATTTAACTACTGTGCACATATCAGTCAATGCCAGTTTCGTTAGAAGTTGTTGAGCAAAAATTCAAATGCTCCACCTAAAGATAGCAGGGTGTTTAATACTTGGGGAAGTAAATTATGAGCTATGAGCCACCTCTCCAGTGACTCACTATTAAGTCATTCTGCATCAACCTAGCATAGGACAGCTACGGATGTATATGCATACATAAAGATACACACACAGAGCCCACGATGCTAAATCAAATAATTATATGAAAACGATACTCAAAAACTCATATTCATTCTTATAAAAAAGTCACAGATTCTTTCCTCATACATGCTATAATTTATTCTCAATTGTCTTTAGGAATGTGGAAGATATTATGCCATGAAATGTCATTTGGGAGCACTGAGAAAGTTAAAAGTTTATGTTCAGTAGACACCCTTGATCCTCCTTCTGTAGCCAGTGTGCACAGTGCATATATTTTAAAGTGACAGGTTAAATATAACTGCATTCCCATTTTACTAACAATCTACAGATCATGACTTGTTCCCAACTTTCATTTTTAAGTAAATAAATCAATACATATGCTGGAAGTACCTCCACCAGTCAGTCACACTTGGGATACACTGTTTCCTTTCCTAAAGATCCAAAGTTCAGTCCAACAAGAAAAAAAACCTCTTGCGGACGCTCCTATTTCCTGCTTCTCACAAGTCCGGAAAAAAATACGCTGAAGTAACATGAGCTCAGATTTGCACATGAGGACTTCTGTTTTGACTGACAGGAAACATTATATAGATATATTGATGTTAGGATTTTTTTGCCAGAATTACTACAGAATCTAAATATTATACAGCAATTCTGACTGGATCAGTTTTACTTCAGAGAATATATTGGTACTGCACACTGCCTCGCCAAGATTTGCCCTTTTACTAGTTTGTTGGGATTTTTTTTAAACAAGAGAGGGCCATAAATTTTTTAGCAAAGTTTACAAAACATTTGGCAACTTCAGCAACCAGGCTAAGACCCATTGTAGGGACCTTATTTACAAAAAAAAAAAAGCACACAAGGTGCTCTCTAAAAAGAAAAAAAAAAAAATCAGCTGTCTCTGAAGTACAGCCATATTTGAATCCTTTGAAGTTGTCATCTTGGAAAGCTGTGAACTTTTTAAAAAGTTATGACAAAAATAATAGGATCAGCAAATTTCTGGAGTGCAATCTGACATTGTCTCTGTCTTGTCTCTCTCTGTAGATTATTCCATAGTCAGAAGCTTTGATCAAGTCCACCACTTCTCCAGTTCTCATGAACTTCACCCTGAAATTTGCTGTTCCAGAATCATAAAGTTGGCCTACAGAGCCATGATTGGAAAGGCCTGATGGAAACTGGTCCTCATCACGATGAGGCCTTGAACTGAACACCATGAAAAAACAAAATATAATCACTGTTTCCTAACTGTTACCACAGAGTGGTGATTGCAGTTACTGTACTCCTTCACCACCTGCAGTATAGAGGGATGAAAAATTACAACATTTTTGCTGGGCAGAGGAAATGAGTTTGAGGGCAAGAACTGGAATAGAAAGTGTAAGACAAAAAAACTGTAACAAATTTTAACACAACCTTAAGCAAATTGTGCATTACCTTGCCTTCAAGTTGCAGGCAACTTCGTCCCAGTTTCATTTCTTTTGTTTACCATAATTACAGAAACACTAAAAAATTCCATTTGCCTCAAACAATCTGACTGTAATTTAAAAATATATCCTAATTCTCCAGCGTGGAAACAGTATGACAATGTCTGTATAGTCTTCCAGCAGTGCACCTTATCTTCTGAGATGCAAATATCAGAACAGCTCAGCAAATGACTACTCTGTCATGATTTTCTTGCTTCCATAAGCATAAGCAAACAAGTTAATATGAAAATGTTCTTAAAAAAATTACGGAGAAAACCAGCCGATGGTTCTAAATCATTGACAAAGTACATGTGACAATGTCCTCCTCATCCAAAACCACACATCATAAAAGCCTGAGAAAGGCTGCAGTCATGGTATTTCCTCCACCACCAGAAAAGTTCAGAGAATCCTGTGAGAAAGCTATTCCCATTGTTCCTGAATCAGATGGTACAAATAAGTATCTCTGACTTCAGCTGACTGTCCAAACCAAAAACCGAACAAGGACTTACCCCAGAATTTCTCTGGAATGGTTAGATAAGGTTTATCAGGCAAAATTGTGATAAACAATGGCACAAACACACGAATGCAGGATAACAAGTCTGTCAGCATTTTACACCAAATTCCTCTTCCCTGAATGGTTTTCTGTTCAGAGCTACCTCACCTTTGCTGCATGGTAAGAATATGCAAATAGGAGTTGCCAAACAGCAGCTGACTTGCCGAACAGTCTGCTTCCTTCCATAGTCAACTGTGTACATCTTATAGTTGATTTCTAAAGATCTCGGGGAAGAATTGCTCTAGAATTGTTGCTGAGAAGCCTAATGGAGCTACAGAGAGCTGATTCCATTCATTTAGAAAAACAAACCAAAACACAACACACAAAAAACCAACCAAACCCGAACAAATAGAAAGCTTCTTTAAGTCACTTCATCTGAGGTCTGTGGGACAAAATTATTTTGGCTTAGCGCTCATCCAAATGTTAACAGTAACATACAAACATTGAACTGTTTGAGAAAAAGTAACACTTGGACACTCCATCCAGTCCAACATAAATAGAAATAAATGCTTTAAGATATGAAGTGCCTTTGGATGGATGCTCCATTTGGATGGAGCAGAAAGGCTTTCACATAACATGCTATGCTGTGAGTTGAAGCTTCAGTAGTTCAGCCTGCCTTTTCTTGGTGCAACTGTGTGAATGACAGATCCTAGCTAGAAGAGTTCTTGTTCTTTTGTAAAATAAACAACCCTGAACTGAACGCTCACAGAAATAAAACAGTGTCAAGTTCTTTATAATTTTAGACATTTATAACACTGAGTTCTGACATGGAAATAAAGACTATAAGCAGTTTGATAAACAGTCTAAAAGTATTCTCGTGCAAGAAAGCCACGTTGTTAGATTAGTGACTTACAGCGTAAGTCTACACATCTCCCATAGGAGAATGTAGGGGCTGTACTAGATGCACTACTCTCCTCCTTCTCCAGCAGTGGAAGCGCACTGCTGTAACAAAGATAAGACAGTTCTGGATGCTTCATCCCCCAACACTAATATAATTGGCCTGCACTAGGAGAAGAATTCTCTGATTAATCACATGCAGTATTCTTTCCTTTTACAAAAGCTCCTCTTAATATGTAGGCCAAAGGGGGATCAGAGATGAGGAAAACAGGAAAATCCTTTCTGCAGGTTGGTTGGTAGGTTGCCACTGTAGTCTTTCCAAGAGACAAACACAAGTGAAAAAACAACCTTACCATTACCATCTTAAATGCAAAAGGTATTGGTTAAGTGGTGAACTTACTCTTTTGTCACTGGTTTGTCTAGCATTACTGAATGCGTTACAGTGCATTAATGAAGGCTACCTAAAGCTTTGGATAGAATTAAAAAAAAAACACCAGTCAACATTGATCTAACTCCTCCAGTTTTAATATGAGCAGGGGGACACCCTGAGAATGTATCCATTATGCAAAATGAGACAAGTTAATAAAACCAAAGAAATTATTATAAACTTCAAAGAGTTGTCTTAACTGAATTTCTACAGTTAGGAAAAGGCTAGGAGAAGTCCAGAATATAATACACAGAAATGATCATTTTCTACTCATTCTTTCAAGGTAATGTTTTGAACGTTCACAAGAAAAGAGCTTTTTCCAGATGAAACGCCATGGAAAAAAAAGATCAAAGTATCAATTTGGGGATGCATGCAGAAATGCTGATGTGTCATGAAGCACTCATTTTGTATTCCTTTTCTCCTCCTGGTGAACATGGTGGCAAGCAAATTTCTTACTCGATAATAAACCAATACTTTGAAAAAGCTTAACACTGCTGAAATTTACTTGAGTGTTACATCTGTTCACCAGCAATGTCAGAAAAACCTCATCCATACCAGAACTTCTTTTGATCCAGCTGCTGCTCAGTAGTAATGATTTCAGTGGTTTTCTATGAAAGATCAGAGACACAAGCTGGACAGAGCACTCAAATGTCTTCTTAATCATCATGCTAATGCAAAATCAGAGGACTTGTTTCCAGAGTTGACTGCTACACTAGAAGAGAGTAATGGAAACATTGAACTGTAAACCAAAATCAAAGAAAGACTGATTACAACTTAATATATAATAAAAATAGTGGAATCAATGAAACACTTACAAATGGCATTGAGCTGACAGGCTATCTTTGCTAAACACTCCATAGGCCATGCTCTGATCTACTATAGCAAAGTAAGACGCCTGAAAAAAATGGAAGGATTGAAATGCAACTCCAATGAAATCTGCGTGAGCATTGCCAATCACGTCTGTGCTCACACTCCTATTTTGTCATGGTACAACTGAGTGCAGAAGCTGGCCCGCTTCCTTTACACCATATTCTCAGGAGTTAGGATAAATAATATTGAGTCTCCCCGACACTAAAATTTGATGCAATTCGAATAAAGTGTGGGTTGTTACTACAAGATGTGTTTTAGGTGTTCTCTGCAAAGTTTCCACATGTCCATTTCCAGAAGAATTTATGCCCATTTTGAGTTTCAAAAAAAATCTCAGTCATTAAACTTTAAAAATAATTTTGCCAATGACCAAATATGCAATAAAACTACTTTTTCCCCAGTCCTAAAGAAAAAATTGTAATGATGTTTGGGATCAAATTCCTATGGTTTAGTGATTTTCTCGTAATACTAGGCAGTTTGAACATTAATGAAGATAAACAATTGAATTCTGTCTCTATACGGCTTTTTTGTACAGAAGGGGAAAGAACTTATTAATGATGTAACTAAGGTAGCAAAAAATAGGTATTATTTCAAAACTGATTAATTGTGTAGTCACAAAGTGAGCAATATTTGTGAAATAAGGCATAAGACCTGTATGGTAGAGATGGAGTAGAAAACATGAGCATTTTTATTCAAATTCTGTTTCACTCCCTTATGAACTTCAGTGTCAGTGGGCCAAATATTTCCTTTGATCAGAAATATATTTTCCCAAGGATGCTATATTTCATTTGAAACAGAGCACAAATTATCTTTCTAAAACAAAAAACACAATATAATCTTTTGGCAGAGAGATTTAAAAGAATATATATTACAGCCAAAATGTGTGCCACTTGGCTTCATTAAATAAACTTTCAGGAAACTTATTTAAAAGAAAAATACTCAAAACGCACACACAGAATGCCTAATACTGCCACCAAGCACATTCCAGTGGAACTGAAGACAAGTACTATTTAATCCTCAATCATACGTTAAAAGTTAAGACTTCCATGTGTTATCTTGGTTATTTTTCAGAAATGCACAAACACTAGATTTGAATACAGGGACACTTTATCAACTTTGATCATCCCCTGAGCCAATGCCCCAATCTTTTAAATGCAGATGAACTGAAACCCAGCTAATCTGAACTCTTGTATAACATCACCTGAGTGAAAACTTACTCAATATTTTTGTACAATAACATAGGACCACAGGATAGTAAGATCTCAGAAGATCTCTGATCGAATCAGTTCCCTGCTTGAAGGAGGGTCAGCCATAAGGTCAGACCAGGCTGCTCAGGGCTTTATCCATTTGGTTCTTGAAAGCCTCCGAGGATGGAACTTGCACAGCCTCAGCAGACAACCAGCTCCACTGCCTGATTGTTCTTGCAGGGAAAAAGTTTTTCCTTATATCCAGACACAACCTCCCTTCTTTCAACTTAGGCCTGTTGTCTGTTGTCCTCCCACCACTGTGAAGAGCCCGGCTCCACCTTCTTAATAACCTCCCCACAGGTACTGGAGGCTGCCGTTTGCTAGGTCCCCCCAAAACCAACTGTTGTCCAGGCTGAACAAGCCAGGTTCCTGCAGCCTCCCCTCAAAGCACAAGTGCTGCAGCCCCGAAGGCGATCTTGGTGGCCCTCCACTGAACTTGCTCCAGTTCATTGATATCTTTCTTGCACTGGGAGGCTCAACATTGGATATAGTCTTCTAAATATGGCCTAGTGAACGTTGAGTAGAGGGGGATAATCACTTTCCTTGAGCTACTGACCGTGCTGCTATTATTACAGTCCAAGATACTGTTGTCCTTCTTTGCTGTCAAAGCCTACTACTGGCTCAGGTTCAGTTTGCTGTCTATCAAGACGCTCCCACTGTTTTTAGCAGAACTGCTTCCCCAGCCAGTGAGTTCCCAGCCTTTTTATGTTCAATTTGGATTACACTGTATCATACACCTTCTAGAAAAACAGCCAGTCTTTAAGTTAACACTGCCAAGAGTCGCTCTGTTAAAAAAAAAAAGTATGTATCTATTTTCTGTTTTGATATGGTAAGCATCAACATCAGCTAGTGAATCCCAGTGGAAGTTCCAGAGCTGCCACACAGATATAGGAGTTCAGTAAATATAGGAGATGAATGATGCAATCGTAGGTTGGATTGATTGATCTAATACTAGCAGCTTTGGACTGCATTCCCTTTTCATTGGTGGACACAACACTAAACAGAATCAGCACAGCCAAGACACACACAAAATGGCATTAGTTATGGCTACAGTATGTTCTGTATCAATTCTTTTCAGTTTTGTTTTGGTTTTTTTGTTGTGTTTTTTTGGGTTGGGGTTTTTTTTTTTCAATTCTGCCTCTATCAGGTTACGTGCTAAAGAATGAACCTTGCCATACAGGAGGAAACATTCTTTGAGGTAGGCATTTATCTTTTAAATGTGCTCCCTCCACAAGCACATTCAGGCCTTGGTGTATGCTTACCTAGACTGCAAGATCGGCACTTTCAAAATGTATCCTGATTTTGTATCCTACATTGGATTGGCATACAGTGGTTTTGTAGCCAGACCATCTGACTGGCCCTAATCTATGGATGCAAATTTGAAAGGCAGTATCAGACAGATTCTCTGTATCATGCAGAGGAAACAAATTTAATTGAGCTGGCACTTTGAAAACTGTTCACTTTCTCCCCTTACTCTGCCCTCTAGGTTTGTGAATCTTTACTGTAAAAAAAAAAAACCCACAATGCTCTATAAAAACTGCAACACTATCACATCTAATTCTTTAAAAGGCAAATTTGCTGGAAAGACTTTGAACAAAACTTACAATGGTGGGAAGCACAACAGAAGACAGAATGTTGCCTGAAACCATAGGTTAATAAAATATACTACTGGTCAAATGGAGAAATTGTTCGTGTCTTTGGTCCTACAGTCAAATAAGATGAAAAGAATAATATATTTACATGAGGGTTGTGTAGGTTAACAGAAATTTACCTGTAGGCTGTCCAGAATATTTTTCTATCAACAAACATCACAACAAAACTCTGAAAGGTCTTCCTTTTTCTTTAATTATGGCATTTTTTAAATTATAGCTGAAATTTGGAAGAGTTAACTTTTACCTCATGAGGTTACTATTACCTGTATTACTCCGCTTTACATTAGGAGGTCTCCCTCTAATTCTGTCTGGTTTGCGTGTAAAAAAATATATTGACAACTTGATCTTGATAGCTAATCTTCTGTCATCACCATGCTATCTAACTGTTTAGGGGCCCTCCTCCTTTGATAATACCGCTGAAGAGCAAGTAGCCACCTACCTGAGCTGTTGCTGTGATGCTACATAAATCGTCATTTATTTGCAAAGGTTCAAATCTATTCAGATTTGAAGAATTGATTTGAATCTATTTAGATTCAAAGGTTCCAAATCTATTCAGGGTGATTCTTTCTGCATCTGCTACCAACACATTCAGCCACATTATTTTAGCTCAGTTACATTCAGGGCAAACTGGGAGTAATCACTTAATTCCTTTATGGAACAAATGCAGGAATTTTGGCTTATCTCCTTTTAAAAGACTTAAGAGTGAAATGCCTGTCATTTGTACAGCTATAGTTTTAACCTGTGTTTTAAGGATGATGCCACCTCTGTTAACAATTGTTCTTTGCCATACACTTTGTATGCTGGAACAAATTTAATTTAATAGAAGACTCACTGAAGAGCAAACGTGCATGGTTCCCAAAAGTGTAGTAAAATGGTCTATCCAAGTCTAAGGTACTTTCATGAAGTTGATTCCCTTACTAACAGTTCTATTCTGCACAACAGGTGTAGCCCTACCATCAAGTAAAGCAAATACCTGATACGGATTTTGGAAAGCACAGGCTGAAAGCACAGGCTGCCTCAAACAATTCTTGAAAGCTCATGGCAAACCAATCTGGACATTTTGGGGCAAGAATGGAAAAAGAGGGCTAGAGCACTGAAGCATCTCCTGAAAGAATAACTTTATTTTTAAAAGGCAGATGGAAACTGAAAGGTTGGATATCGCTCCTGGTCATAGGAACATGACAACCCTTCCTGCCAAGCGTCCACATTGAATTTACTGTCCAGCCTGGCAGTGTGCCCTGAAATCCAGTCAATCATGTGATGACCTAAATCAAATTTCCCACGGATATTTTGGTAAAGTTTTAATCTATGAAAAATCTCATCAGGGAAGATAAGCAATGCAGTAACTAGAAAAATCACAGGTCTGTGCCTAACATTCTAGTCTCATCAGGTAATCTTCCATACAATTGCATCATGGTGGTGCTTTAATAATTAATATAGGTCTAATACTTTTTATCGATTTTACGTGTTGGTAGGTTTATTTAACACCTTGTAAAGTGATTTAAGATTCCCTGATGGAAAGAACTAAAAGAATAAAAAGGTAAGGCTACCCTTGAGTCTGCAGTACAGTAGGACACATGATCAGTGCACACGACCAACGGAGTATGGAGGAGTTACACTGAGCTGGTTTGAGTATTGACTCACTTCTGAGAAGTCAAAGCGACACTTAGCACCTGAAGTTTAGGGTCAAGAGCTTTGGGGGGGGGTTTTAAAAAAAAAAATCAACATACAGCTAGTCCTCTACATTTAAACTTTTTTTCCCAAGAAAAAAAGTGCTTGATTTTTAGAAGGTACTCAGTTTATAGAAGTATCCACTGATTTTAAAAGGGACTACAGAAAGCTCAGCAATTTTGAAACAGTAGGAACAGTTTAATCATCAGATAAGGACATGGGTACCTATTTACTCTGTAATTTCTGAAAATCTTGACCTAGATTTCTCTAAGTACAAAACCATCTGATTGTTTAGATGTTAGCTGAGTAGAATTCCAGTTTATGTACATCATTTAATCAATTGAACCATTACAAGGTGCCATACCTGAACTAATTACATAAACTTATTGCAGTAACTTGTACCCTTGCTTTCCCTATTCCCATGTTACCATTACTTCGTGTAGCCTTCCTAAAAGCACACTGTAATCCCTTCAGAGCAGAAACTCATTTCTTAATGAGAACTGTAAAAATACATTGAGTGCTGCAGAAATAACAAAATAACATGACTTTTTTCCCCAATTACTTGCAATAATGTAGAAATTGCCCTATCCAATAGCAACCTGATACCTGTAAGAAATATTAGCAATTTAACCAGTCCTTTTCAGCTTGACGGTTCTAAATCTCACAGAGGCTACATCACCAAGGTTATGCAGCTACTTCTGCCACATAACAGTGACATCCAAGTTGATGGGTATTTGATTTGTAAGCCCTTTTCTAAAAACACAAGAACAAAGTTGCATGCAACTAAATATGTTCTGATCAACTTACTCAGTACTACTTTTTTTTTTTAAACACTCATTATAATCAAGAGAAAAGGAGAAGAGAGATAAGGAATGAATGTTATTCTGAGTCCATCTTAAGACTTAATATGCATTCCCAACATAAATATCTTAGGACATGAGACCTATTTACACTGATCATAGCATATATGTTCAGATCTCAAATTACAGACACAAGAGTCTAACGCTGAGAGCAAATTCAGGATATTGACAGAAGTTCCCAGGTTCTATAAGCATCTTACACCGCCTTATCCAGTGACCAGTTTAGCCCCTTAGTACAAGAAGCAGTATATATTATATCTCATCTCCATCACTTTCGCTACAAACTTGCTCATCTCAGCTCTGTAAACTCAGGTTCTCATTCATTTTTCTGCCTGGTCCTCCCCAGATTTTAAATCAGGATGCATCTCTAGCCTTTCCCTTGATTTCACACTGCTGTCCTCCCCTTCCTGTTCTATCTTTCCAGCTTTCTCCACTCACTAATATTCAATATGACACAGGTTTGACTTGTGTATTATGGTAAATAATACAGGCTCAGATGCCTCATGCAGGGACATGTGCAAATGCAGAATTAGTGTATTCCAGATGGATACTACTGTCTGTTTCACCTGCAGGAACCAGTGTCTGGACACTGTGCTATCCAGTCTTCTGTGCCCCAAAAGCAATGAATGAGTTAAAATGAACAATGAATAATTTTACACAGAAACCACCAGGAATGCGTATTCCTACTGGTTTGTCCTTTTGGCTACATTTGCCTTTTGAGACTAACAGTTGGGAAAATTGTTTAGAACTCAGACACAGGGAACAATAAAACTGCTCTAAACTAAACTGCTAGGAAGTCAGTGTGTAGATGGAACATGTTACAGCTGCATCAAGGAAAAGCTGGGTCGCTCAGCACAACAGAAACTTAAGAGGATTCTGGAGCTGAGATCTAGTAGACATCTGGAACGTAAAGGAAGTTCAATCCCTGAGTATACAGACAACTTCAAGGATCAAGGGTCTGCTTCTTCATAGCTATTCCTTCTTAGAAAGGGAAACACCAGCCTTTTTGATAACTACTTTCCATTATCATCTCACTGCTGTAAAAATCCTTCCAAAAGACAAAGTGAGACCTAGTAGCATTATAACTATAACTGGAATAATTCAGAGATTCAGATTCAGAGAAACAAATACAGTAGAAAATCTTTAGTTAATATTTAAAGAAAAAAAAACAACAAACAAATCCAACACTATTTCTCCTGTAAATGCCATCCAGCTTGCTTTTTCTCCCTCCCTCTGTCCCCAAAGAGCAAAAACCTACTCTACAATGCCTTCTGAAGGCTGTCTGCCTGCTATCCTCACTGCCCACCTACCGTAGGGAGCAGCTCCTCCCACCTGCACATAAAAGCCAAGTGCATGCTACCAGCAGCAGATCAGAGCACTTTCTCAGTCCTCCACTCTTTTGAGCCAGTGATCTTCTCTCCTTGGATCTTGTATACTCAAGGTAAGATTACTGCTACTTCAGGTTTCTGTTCTAACCAGCTATTGTGAGGAAGTCTTAATGTGAACTCCAGCACTGCCTTGCTGGGTGGTGCTGGCTTCCCCCCCCTTCTTTTTTTTCAGATGTAGTGTCATCTGACATTTCAGTTAGTAACAGTCTGTTGTTTTAGCAATGAAATAAAAACAGATCTTGCTGGGAAACACTGTGTGGCTGGGAAAAGGTCTTCTCTCCCTTTGTGACTGATTTTGAAGAGATTAGTACACCCAGACCAATTCTAACAATTTATTTATCCCTCTTAGTAGTCTCCCTCTCAGTCCAGTCAAAGTTATAAAAAAAAAAAGGACACTCTAAAGCTTCCTTAAATTCTGTTTGAGAAAAAAAAAATGCTTAGTGCTAATTTAAGGAAGGAATTGTTTTTTATTACTGTTATTATTTACCAGCCAGATTGAGCCAATCTTGGGACTGAAGTGCATCTTCACAGGTTTCACTGCCTTTAAAAAAAGTGTGATGGAACTTAAGCCCTCACAGAAGCACAGTAATAAGGCTGATGGAATTCACTATCTGGTACCAAATATGCTTAAAGTACACATTTCACAAGCAAAGTTCTGTTTCTTGGAACAACAGACCTTGTGTCTCCATGAAATTTCTAGAGCAGCTTGAATTATATTTTATCTACTGTTTGGCTACACAGACATTTCTAATGCTAGAGGAAGGAATAGCTAAGTGCCTCAGAGACAGCTACTGAACAGTTGAAACATTAAAAAGTGGTTTCAAAACTATATTTGCAGTCCCCTCTATTCATCTATCCATCCTCACAGAGATGAATCTATTAGTGACTAGTACCAGTTTCTCATGTTGTGTGAGTCAGTGCACTTTTAACACAGTCACCTGTTTAAAGAAATTCCATCATAGAAATCCTAATCCTAGAATGCCTCTCTCCAGTGCTCAGAGAGGAGGGAAAGCATGAACTACCAAAAGCAAGCAGTGAATGCTGGCTGTAAATTGTTTGTACTCTGTGTAATACATTCTGCAGTTAAAGAGTGATATTTTCTTCTTGATAGCCAAATAATTCTCTTTCTAAATTGACTCTTCTTTGTTCTTTCCCCAAATAAAAAGTCTTTTCTAAAAAAGAATTATGTCCACATATAGCTGTACTCACATTAACTACAACATTTTAAGCTATAGCACTGTATAATAGCAGCAGAACTCTGCTCAAAGTGCCCTTTTCTGCATACTGTATCTAAGATTTTTTTCTGTATTTTACATGTTATCTATTGTTACTAATGGGGAAAAGAAAACACCACCTTCAGCTATTTGCCTGGAAGATTACATAAGTATCTTTAAAAAAAGCAAAAACCAAACAAAAACCCAAAACCCAAACAAATGGAACTATTCAAAAACAAAGTACAGTGCTTTCTATAGCAGGCTTACAGTAAAACTATTTTTGCATCCAGGTAATCCATATAAATTGCCCATAGAAGACAGGAATAGAGCCCAATGGTTTTGCTCATAACTGGAATTCTATCTCTGAGCTACAAAATTTTATTCCTTAGATAATATCTGATTTTTATAGCAAACCTCCCTTTCCTCTCCAAAAACACCCCTCTTGTAAAACAGATATGCGATTTTAAGTGTAATGCATACAGAATTTAGGTCTGCAATCGGGCAGTAAAGCCTCATTGTTCACACAGAATTTTACTCTATCAGATAAATCAAAGCTTCTAACAGCAATTTTCAAGGAAAAAAAAAAAGATGTAAAAAAATGCATTTGCCACAGGAAATGTGTATATAGCAAAATACCTCTTCCTAAAGCCTGCTGTGAAATGTAATGTTTTGGCATTTGAAAAATGGATTGCAAGACATATTAAGAAAACTATTCAAAGGAATATGTCTAATTCAGATCAGACTCTCCTCTGAGCAATTTCTCTCTTAGGCTGAGTAGATAATTCAGCTTAGCATCACTTTGCAGCAGAAGATGAAGGGAAACTGCATCCAGCAGGTCTCCAAGAGAACTTAGATGTCTAGGAATGCATTTATTGACTTCTGTGCTGATCTGAAAGTCCTTTTTATAAGATCAAAGCATACTGATATTAAGATAAAAAATACCATCATTTTAAAATAGTGCTACAACCACAATAAAAAAGTGAATCAGTGAGAGAACAAGGAATTCAGATTTTTTTGAGTAATGACCATAACATTTTAAAATAACAAAATAAAGGTAAAGAGACTATATTAATTTTTCAGCCACAGACCAGTTAAGCAGGCATGCTCAGCCATTTCTCCTGGCAGTTGCGCTTAGTTTTTTTAGGTGTTCATTTAGGGCACTAATGCCCACTTAAGCCACTAGTATAACTCCCACTGCTGTCAAAAGTGTTAGACTAGATACCTAGAACACAGGATAAACATGTCACTGTCTGCTTATCTATGCATAGGCCTGCCACTACCACTGCTTTGAGACATTCTGATCTTCATGAATTTATTTTCACCCACCTCTCTGTGAGGCAGAGATACGTTTTCCTCTGGCTATGCTGATAAGTATATGGACTGTTTTGCTTATGGTCACAGTGAAAATTCATGGTAGAGAATCAGATTTAGCTCTTCTGGGTTCCAGTCCAGCACTTTAATCCAACACTTCATTTTTTTTATTCAGCCTTATGAAGTCCACCCTTTTGCAGCTGATCTATCTTTGCATGACTCTTTAGGGCTGAACAGCAGGGAGAATTCCAGTGACAAATCTTGAGAGAGGTAATTTACTCCTAACACTTTCAAACTTCCTGTGAAACCCTTTACAAACCCCTTAACAGAATTTGCAAATCATTCTTGCAGGGGATAAATAAATAAATAAATAAATAACCAAATGACCACCTCTTTCTTACCCTCTGTGGTTAAAGGAGACCAACCCACTCTAGGCAGGATGAGCAAGCAGAAATCCACTGCCATGGACCAGAAATGATGGGCAACATCTGACTGTAAGAATTACAGTCTTGGTAACTCAGGAGCAGTAAAGAGCTCAAAGAGAAGCACATGGTGCTTAAGCAAAATTATTCACGTGAATCTTGTATGGCACATAGAATATATTCTTCCTTTCTTTTCTAGATTTGCTATCAAAGCGCCACCTCTATAAATGTATAGGATATAATTTCATACCCATTAAAACAAACAAACAAAAACACACACCAAAAAAACACCAGCTTTGCCCTATCCCTTTAGTTTATAACCCTGGAGCTAATTTATGAGGGTACAGACTCCCAATTGCTCCTGTGGCCATGCAAATACTGCATTTTCAAAAAAAAAAAATTAACACATTCTGATGCTCAATTTTGCCCTAGCAAAGGAGGTCTTGTCTCTTATTCTTTTAAATTGAAAACTACCACCACTAAGCATGCATTGCTCACTGATAAAATAGTGAATGTGAGAGGTAACTGGTGGACTAGCAGGAGTGATGAGGACTAGAAAAAGAACCATTAATGGTTGTGTCACTACCTGCCGTAGAAGGTAGGACAATTTTCATATGCCCATGAGCACATCTACAAGGCAGAATTTTCTGCCCACTTATTCTACGTCTTGCTATATATCTCAGAGGGAGGAAAGATTAAGTTTTATCCCTGAAGCTTAAATATATCCCTTTATTTTCCCTTACTTTTTTGGCCTTCCAATTATTCTAAGCTGTAGGTTCTTTCCTTCTACAGGGAGATAATTTTTAATTTTCACTAGTGTCATATTTCTAAAAGCGCAATGGTTCAATGAAGTTATTGTAGTGAGGAACAAGAAAAGACAAACATTAGAGGTGGCTTGGTTCTGTCTGATTAAAAATAACAAATATCTGTATTTAACTGTACAAAATTGTCTTACTTTTGCCACTTACACTTTCTAGAGTTTTGGGTAAGTGATGTTGCCTTTTTGTGGCTTTCGCTCCAGAAAGTGAAATCTATTCTTTGTGCTAACAGAATTCTCCTTCAGCAAAAGTGTTGGAGCTCTGTGTGTTTAAAAAGATAATGATGAGTCCTGGTTCTGAAGCCTTTTGTAGGTCTTGTGCAATAACTATACCTATTCTCTGTACACATCAGTAAACAATTTTGCTTGGTCTCCCTGTACTCCTGAAATGTTGGATGTGTTTCTGTAATTGTCTTGATGTGTAATGAATTTAATGTCTCGTAATTGCACTATAAGGGATTAATACCACTATGCAGTCTGGGGACATCGTTTGACGATTAAAACTTCTTCATGCAAGTCCATATTTTATAGCAAAAGCAAGATGAATGTAAGTCTGTTGCTTCTTGAATGGCAGGTGAAACTGTTGAGGGGTGACATGTAATGGACCCTTTTCAAGGGGGAGTGAGAATCAGTGCCCTCTCTTGGTTAGAAAAAATATATATAAGGCAGCCCTATGAGAGTGTTTATCAGTTCCCTCTGCTGGCTACAAAGCCCACAGCCAGATGAGCAGCTGTGTTTGCGGAGGCGAAGGTCTTAAGTTCTATTCCCAGTGCTGTGTGCATGTGGTAAACTGATGACTGTGGTGTCTGTGCACGTATGTGGACATCATTCTTTATAGGGTCTCATCAACAACTACAGTGAGTTCAATATGAGGGCACCCAAAAATAATATGGAGTTCCTGGGAGGTAAGAAACTTTCCACATAGGATTTGAGAAGCATGCTAGCAGCTATGCCTTTCACAATACTACACAGCTAGAGCATCCTCCTGTTATGCATCATATGCACACCTTGCTTTTTCCACCTCTTCAAGAAAAGTGTGTGTTCATTACACTCAGTTTAGAGACATCTGGCCAGTTATCACAAATATTCCTGGCAATCCCAAATTGTAACACTTCAGAATGTCAGCTTCTGAGAACTCCACATTTGCAAAAAAGAAATAAGTGGTACCAACAAGAACACTCCAACCTGGAAAAAAAAAACAAACCCACAAACCAAACCAAAACAGAAAAAACCTAACTAGTTCTTTTCCATTCTTGTAGGGAAAGGCCTATATAATCTGGTTATGCAACTGGAGAAGCAGGTCATACAATTTATGCAGTCACTCTGAAATAAAGTTGAGATGAAAAAAAAATATACTGCAAACTTAAGAAAGAGTTTCTATTTTAAATAAATATCCGTAGCACTAAAAATCACAAACTCCTGGGTCAGGAATGCTAGTTCACTTCAGCTCCTAGGAATCTATCACAGAAACTTACAGGATACACATAACCTTATCCTATTAAAGGGAGAATGGGTCAAAACTAACAGCTTGACATACTAGATATCAAAGGTATATTAAAAATCAGATTTTTGAAACATCTGCAGCATATGTTTCCTGCTAACTAAAAAAGCAACCACTCTTTCCAGACCAACATACTGCTGCATTCTTCTCTCTGAAATAAAAGTAAGAAGTGGACAGTAACACACTGTAGATTTGCATCGGGAAATTCAAGCAAAGCATTTGACCATTTCTGCAATTGAAAATTCCAGAGATAAAAACAAGTTTCTAACAAAACCCAGTGTTACGAGGTGAAGCAACAACACACATGTATAATACGCTACAGTCCCCGAAATGGAGATGCTTGCATTGCCTCTCATTTACTCAACATAATTTTCAAAGGGACAGAATGGAAGATGGCACAGTCCCAGGGACACTCAAACCAAATACAATCAACTTACCACTGAAGAAATCTAGCAGTGAAGTCTGCTTATGCCAGTACATGACTTACCTCTGTTCTGCCCTTCTATTCTTCCCACCACGTATGGAGCTCCAGTGAATGCAGAGTATCAGAACAAGGGTCTTTTATGTAGCTCAGAGACCAGAATTTCTCTTTCAGCTTGCCTTTAAAAAAAAAAAAAGGAAAAGAAAGTGTTCAGATATTTCCCAGTATTTCTTTGTAATGAATTACATGATCTTAGTCCAACTCTCAGTTGATGGACATCAATATAAAACGCACAACTGGGACCCTTGTTGGCAAATCTCAGCAAAAAGTCAAGAGGTAGTTACTTTAGGTCAAAGTTGAGCAATGAAAGCAGGCTTGTGAGGAAAGTTTATGTTACCAGCATTGATATATCTGTCACCTACAGTATAGATAAAAAGCAAATAAGTAAAGAGTAGTTAAGCAAGTACATTCCACAAGCACTAGCATTCACACAAAAAGTATTTTAGAAAATGAAGGAAAAAGAGACAACACTCAGTACTTATTTCCTTTCAGTCAGTGGCTTGAATTGAATTTACCATAGTAGCACATCACATTGTTCGCTGCAGAAAAATGCAAAGCTTAGGCCTTTAGGAGTAAGTCTCTTGCGCTTTACTGGTTCCAAAAATGTCAGTGCTTGTCAAAGTGTTTTTGAAATAAAACCAAAACCATGTTAATAAAATGAACTTTCCAAGACAATGCTGGCCAAAACTGATTCTTAGATTTCTTTTCAGTAATAAACTGCCTCTGTGGTTGCTGAGCTGATAGGGAGGAGGATTTAAAGGTTCAAAGCCAAGTTCTGGTTAATTCAAAGAGGGTAAAAAAAAAGAGCTCTCAAACAGAGCACAAGCCCTCCAATGAATGGAAAGATTTTTGCTGATGGTGGGCAGAGCTTAGCAAAATCCAGCTGTGCTTTCAAAGACAGCTGTAATCATTATTAGGCTCTGCTTGAATGTATTCCGAGACTGGAATACTTGTTGTGGGTACATTTGTGATGTTCTGCTGTAGATTACTGGACAAGAGTCAGTACTTGCGTAATGCAAAATTCACAGGCTAAATGTCAGTTCACAAGAGCTACCCTGCCTATTTATTAAGTAGTAATTCCCTACATGAATTAACAAGGCAACAACTGGAAGGATTCCGTCCCATCCTATCCCAGCCTTCTGGATGAATAGCTCCAAAAATATGCTCCAGTGAAGGTTGAAGGTCTTCATGATGAACTCAGTTCCTATTGTGCACACAAGTTGTGTGCAAGTCTGGGCAGTGAGATCTCCGAACTGTTTTGCTGTATGTGCATATAGGTGCAGATGCAGCAGCAGTTTCTGTCTTCCACAGAAGAAAGTGGTGCAGTACTTGGATGTTCTGTGCCAGTTACAGGAATTCCCACTCTCCTCCAGTTCCAACCAGCATGGCTTAGTTTAGGAGGTCTATGCAGTACAGTCCAAGCTGCCATTGCAAGGGTGTTTTCTTAGTTCTTACGTGCAGGAACTCCTACAGACTATTATTATCTTTTGGAGATCTGGGCATAACTTACTATGTCAGGAAACATGTAAAACATTTTAGGATTGTTCCCTAAGCTGGCATTACTAGCCTCAGCTAAAAACATGGTTTGTACTATCCTGGAAATAAAAAAACCTGTATGCTTAATATCCAAGCCTGATACTTGATTAAAGATTCATTTGCAGCAGTAATTTTTTTATTTTTGTACTGCTATAATATTATCAAATGGCTTTTAAGTTGTAATTTAAAGGAAATCCACTTGTCTCAGCCATCTTTTGTAATGTCACCTTCATTGCATTTCTTCTTAGATTGCTCTTAAGCAACTAGCTGCAAATACTCAGTATCTAAAACCCAAGCTACTGATTAGTTTTGGCATATGATTCTTATCATGTATCTCTGTTCCACAGTCAGGGCAAGATAGCTCATAGATTCAAATTTCAAGCACAAAAATTGCCTTTCACTGAGTTCAGAATTCACTTGCAATAAATATTTTATATTATTCTTTTGAAACACCCTATTTTCAACATCACATCTGGCACTCATATGCTGAATGCTCTCAAGAACTCAATACAAAAGGTCTGTGAAACACAGGCAAAACAAAGTCAATTTGTGACTGCCCAGAGATATTTTCCCTGCTGCACGTGCTTTCAACTTTCTACTAACTGTTCATCTCATGAAAACAAGTATTTCAAAAATAAGTGAACAGAAACCTATTATATTTTCAATGCTCCATTCATCAAGCACATTTTGAGAGCTGGAATTTTAGCTTGATGGACACTCACAACATACAGCCGTATCCTTCAAAGTAACGACCACATCCATGAGACTGAAAGCTGCTCCCTCAACTCCCACCAAAGCTGAAGCTAACTGAAGAAGTAACTTGGCATTCCCCAGGGGCACTCAGCACCACAGACCTCAGCTCAGGGCGCAGCAACCCGTCCTTCCCGGCTTCTCCCCCTCTGCCACCAAAGATGACGAGGACAAGTATTTTGGCTTGCTCAACTTCTTAGACATCTTTGAAACTTCAGGAAAACTTGAAACGTACCCGACACCCAAAAGCTGTCAAGACAGCAGGGGTTTGTGTCAGCAGGTTCAATTTAGCGACGCTGAGTTGTAATGATGTTTTATTCCACTTTTTAAAAAAAAAAAAAAAAAACAAACAAAAAACCCCACCAAAAAACCACACAACAAAACCCAAACCAACAAAACCCTCACTTGTGTTTAAAACACTGGATACAGAAGTGGCCGTTAAGCACCTGCATCCAAAGCCTGCACCAAGTTAAATCTCTGAAGAGGCTGCACTGCACCCCCTCAGCCATGGGGCACCCTCAGGGCTCCGCCCCGCTCGGCAGCCGTTACCTGCCAGTAACAGCCCTGACCCCACCTGGGCGGCGCTGTTGCCACCACAGCCCTGAAGGAAGGTGCCATCGCCCCGGGGGGGGGCAGTGACAGCTCGCCCTCGCTGGGCAGGGCTGGGGCCAGCCCGGGCCACGGGGTAGCTGCAGTTAGGGGCCCCTCGTCAGTCAGGCCGGGCCCCTCATGTTGGTTTACCACCTCCCGCCTCGTGTTGTGGCTCTGTGGTTCCGGCCTGCCTTAACGTTAACGCTATTTCTGCACATAGGCAGTCAGAAAATTGATTTAAAGCCTGCGCCTCCCATTCTGAAAGGAGAGACAAGGGTTGAGGAGAGCAGAAACTTTCCCGCAGCCCAGTCAGCTGAGGAGCATTTATGGAAACACAATGCGTTTGTGGTTTCTTGGGTTTCGGAGATACAGCCTGGGGGCTTCACTTCTGCGTGCCAGCCCTCAGTGCCCCTTTGAGAAGGATCTGGGTAGCATTAGCTTGCACAGATGCGGACAGTGCTGGAAGGCCAAAAATGAGGGGGGCAGAGGGGGGGCTCTACTCTCAGCTGGAAAGAAAACGTCGCATCCTGTGAGGGGAGGCTGCTTGGAAAGAGAAGGAAGGCTGCTCCAGCACGCACCACAGGAGGCTCAGGACCTTTCAGATTTCCCCATCTGGAGGCAAAATTGAGGCCACTGTAAGCTAAAAAAACCAAACAAACAAAAAAAATGTCCATTTTAAGTTAAGGTTCTTTGGTCTTAAAACCAAAAAAAACCCCCAAAAAAGCCCACCTGCAAAAAATACTACTGTATATGGGTATCTAGTATAAGGAGAGTAGCCAGTCTTGTAAAGTTGAAATTCTAAAACCCCAAAACTCCCCCAAAAATACCAAACGCTTTGGTGGGATGTGAGGAAAGAAATATCATGTGAGGAAAGAAAATAATAAAACTACTGTACTCAACAGGCAGGGAGTTCAGAAGGCAAACATCTGAACGGAACAGCTTTATCATTTCTTTCCAATGTATTCTCCCCACCCCACTTTGTTTAGCGCAAAGGTTTTTCAGGGTGAGTCTTTTTGATCTATTTCTTACATCCTCTAGCATGGTGGAGCCCTGACTCACGATCAAGGATTTAAGACAAACAAAGAGCAGCATCTCCTGAACCTGAAAGCTTGTAAATCATACATAGAGCAAAGCTGACTCCTGCTCCAGTCCCTTTAACACACTCTTGTTTACACAGATCATTGGTATGTCTGGAAAGATATACTACCAATGCTTCACCTCCCTCTCCTGGCTGCAGAAGCATCCAAGAACATCACACAGAGTAGATTAATGAATTTATACTTATAAGCACCCTGGCAACATCACTCTCATTTTAGAGGAAATTGAGGCACAGAGAAAGTTGCTGGTGTAGCATTTCAAGTGGTTGCTCCTGGCCAGATTCTCAAGTGTCTTCCCATCACGATGGGGGCTAGTTGGAGAGCTTGGTTCCCATCCGGGCACCTCAATGAGAACCAGATTTTCATGAGTGCTCAGCACCCAGCAACTCTCACAATGACACTCGCAGCCAAATTTTCCGAAAAGTTCCTTTGATCATCTGGCCACTGCCTCAGTGGAAGCAGAGAGCTTTTGAAAAATCTGATCCTGTTTGTGGGTGCTGAGCACTTTTCAAAATTCTTGCTTAAGTGACCCGGCCAAGGATGCAGACTAAAATCTGAGCAGAACCCACTTTGCCTAATCCTTAGGCCAGTGATTTAACCACAGGCGTATCCTTCCATCTTCGGCAAAGAAAGAATAGACACTAGTTGGGGCAGGAATCAAAATGCCAAATAACTGCCAGTACCCACACCTGCCAAGAAAAATGCCCGGATACTTGTGGGCAAACCAGACAGCCACATTTTGGTACTTTCCTCAGAAAGGATTATTTCTATTAGCAGTGCCAGAGTCTGGCAACCTGGATTATGCTGTTTCCAGATGTACCTATTTCTTTCTGGGCTAAAACTCTTGTGAACATGCCCTCACACAGGCATACCCTCCCCACTCTTCAGAAAAAAACAGTGGCTATCCAAACACTATACTGTCTCCATTACCCTTAGAGAGCCAGGCAGCAAGACAGGACTATTCTGTGTAATGATTAAGAAGCAGTGGTCGCGTCAGTGAAGATTCTTGTTTTCATTGAATATTTCATTCATTTCTGAACATAAGCAACCACTTAGCTGCAGTTGTGCTAGATGCAGAGGAGGAAACACATGCTATTCTTGGCCAGACTTTACCACTGTGGGAAGCAGCAGCCTCCTTACAGCAGCCTCTGTAGGCTGAATGATTTAGCTACATTAGAGACTGTCCTGAACCTCAAGCAAGGACCTGCCTCCAGATTCTGAGTACCCCAAAGTGTGAATGAGTGCAAAACCCCCAAAACTCAGCCTGGATCCATTTGCAAAGGACAGTTTCCAAAGCCATGAGCTCAAGGCTTAGCTTAGAAATTCCTCTCCAAGCTGACCATATCCATTCAACTGCCACTCGAGATGCTGCTGTCTGTCACTCAGCATCAACTTGTTGGACAGTCTATCACAGGACTCCATCTCTGACTCCAGCTTTAAGTGCTCTGTCTCACCTCTGTCCCCAGCTTTCAGACCACCGCTCAAGTCAGTATCTGACCAGTCTAGTAATAGGAAGATAAGGCACCCAGTCACTAGTGTGTTTTAAGGGAGCACAGATATCACATGATAACTATTGAATGAAAATGTTTACAGAAAAATAGTTTTGTAAAACAGCTCAGACTAAGCTGTTGCTGAGGGTTGAGCTCAAGCTATATAAGCCAAAAAATGCAGCTGTATCTTTTCTAGCTGCAGCTAGAAACAGCTAAGTGTACTGGAAAAACCTTTGCTTGGAGGGAAAAAAAAGAAAACAAAACAAACCAACTGTCCTAACAGAGGATTACACCTAGAAGCAAGTGTGAACATTTGTTTTCTGCTCTGTTGGGTCTGTGCCTGTAATAACACAAGGATAGTGATGGCTGTGGTTTGTGCTTTAATTGTTGAATGACAGTGCTTTCACTCGATTCTGACATCTGCTGCAGTAATTATTGTAATAACAACTCCAGTCAGAAGCTGGACTTCAGAGCAATACCCCAGTCAAATATTACAGCCTCAATTTTACAAACAGAAAAACTGAGGCAGAAAGGGATGAACTCATGCAGCTTGTTTATGTAGACAGTTAATTGCACATGTTTTAACGTACCTTGTGACCTAAAAGGTTATAGGGAATATCACTGGAGAAACTTGGATTATGATTAGTAATTTTGTGGATCTTCATGGTTTTGTCAGCAAATTTGTAACTACAGCTTTTCACTTTTTCCATCTTGCAGATTTTTGTTTATTTTTAATTCTCTTGTCCTGTCCTTGGAAGAAGCCAAGGTAGTTCTGTGGAAAAGCTGGGGTCTATTGAATCCCAGGTCAAGAAGTCTGTCTTAGGTGTCATCTCCTCTGAACTCAAAAACTAGCAACAGTTCAAAAAAGGTCATAGTTTAGAGAGTAGCAAGGAGATCAGGACACAGACTGCTGGTAGAGGACCGGAAAATGTGACGCTGGAGCAGAGGTATCAGAAAGGGCCCGTGAAAAAGGCTGGCAGGCTTGACAGTCCACCCTGATGTGACTTTGAAGCAGAGCAAACAGGCATTCCAGCGCTGGCAGGAAAGGGTGCCGACATTAATAAAGGTTGATGTGCAGAAGATCGACCCTTCTGCACAACTGGCTTACTCTGGAGCCAAGGTGTTCTACTGTGGGGCTGTTGCATTTTCCTTCTAGGCCTAGACACCCTGGAACTAACTTTCCCACCCTGTCTTAAGTGTAGTTTGGGGCTTGTGTTTTTGGCATTAACAAGGTAGCAGAGAGACTTAAAGTTGGGATACTCAACTCCCAGGTAATCAATCTCATTATGAGATACTGTTACTCTGGGAAAGTTATGTTTCTCTCTAATTTTGTCTAGAAACGCACTCCAGGAAATGAGAGATGTTTCCTTTTACAACTAATGCATGTGTTTCCACCAAAGAGCTGTAGTTTTGAATTGACATATTCTGAAAAAAAGTTTTGATCAGAAATTCCTGCTTATTTCTTTGGGAAATAATTAGAATCACTTACTAAGTATAATCACTTGGAAGTGGAAAAAAATTCCACTTCCAGGAGAGGACAGTCAGCATTTTCCACATCATTCTTCCCTCTGTGCCTATGAAAATGGTCACTTGAAATCACTGCCTACTGTTTTATAAGAACTTGGGTCTCATTCTTAACCCAGATAATCATTAGAGAAAACTGTACTTCTGGAAACTACACAGTTCAGCGTCCCTAAACAGAGAAGTTTTCCAGCCTTTACAGATTCACCCATGACAAAGCAAAACACCCGCCAAGCCTGACCGAATTTACACAGCTAAATAAATCACTTTTTAAGTGTTTAAATGTCATTTGTGAGAGTCAACAGATGAAGTGTGCTGTACATCATCTCTACAAAACCAGAAGTAGTTATATTATAAATAAACAGAGTTTGCTTGGTATTAGGGACATAGGAAATTCCATTCAAGAACAGACAAATGGCACATCTTGTCTGGTATCCTGCATCTGGCACAGGCCTGTAACAGATGCTTAAAATACTTGTCTCTCTTGGTCCCACAGTTTCCCCTGGTCCACCTACCACCAATGTTATAAATCACACAGTTTTCCTAACCTCTGGTGAGAGTCTCTTTCCTGCTCACTTGTGTAACGTGGGAGGTGGAAGCACACACCAGGGGAATACGTATTTGCCCTGTGTGATACTTATTAGAGTGGCTGGTACCGAATTTGGCTGAACTGTGGTTCTGACTGTTTCGGAACATATATGGTATTACTACCTGTATTGCCTATGTAGCCAAACGAAGCAGCACATAGGTGAGGACTATGCTTGGCTCCAAAGAAAGGGGGAAGCAAACCCCTTCTCACCCTCATTTGCATATAGCCAGCAAGCGTACCTTTCACTAGCCTATTATTAATCAGCTGCCCTCTTTCTATCAAGGCACTGCCACCTAATTGCTCCCTACTATTCAACAACATATATATCCTGGTGTGGCTTTCTTAGTAACTTCTATAGTTTAATGCATGATGACTGAAAGTTAAATGAGTTTATTGTTTATCAAGCAGAGTTCACTTTTGTCCTTATTCCAGATGTTATCAAAACATGGTTCATCTACCCAGCAGGTCACATAATGCAGGTTCCCCTCTTCAGTTGCCTGGTGCTTCTAGCCATTGTCACTAGTGTGATATGCACCCAACAAAACTGACAGTGGCACTCTCCCTTACTAGAAATGTCCTTCCCACAGATCATGTCCCTTTATTTTCTACAACCTCATTCATAACCAACATCAAATTCAATGGCACAATCGGTTAAGGGCCTCTAAAACAGACAAATGAAAAATCCAAGCCTTTCCATTTGAAAAGTTAAAGTTTAAAAAACCCTTTATATTAATTACATTACACCCTCTTTGTGTTCCCCTGTAAAATGTAACAGGATTTTAAAAAGGCTAGAGAGAACTTATGACTATAGGTAACTACCACATAAGGTCCTTTTACATGTCATCTTACAGAAACAACAGAAAGAGAGGGGCAGCTACAGAAATTATGACACCTCATGTCTAAGCTATATTCTTAAAAAATTGAATTTGAAGGAAAAAAATTAAGCGTCCCTCAGTTTGAGCATATCATCTCTACAGTTGCTGAACACTGGTCTTCGGGAATGACCTAATAAATCTTTACATATTAAGAAGGGAAAACCCAATACTGACAGCGTGCCTAGGCTGTTGGATATAGTTTCAGATGTCAGCTTTCTCCATGCTCAAGGATTTTCTGATTTTGGTTCCATCCTACTGGATATAACATTCAGTGTCAGAGGTCAGAATCTAGAGCAGACCTTTGATCTAGCTACCCCAAATTTGTATCCACAAAGAACAAGACTTTGCAGTATCGATCTGCTTGAAAGAATGGACACATTAGAGCTACTACAGTACCTAGTAGAAGTTTGCATCCTTTAACATATTCCAAATCGGCCATACGTTCAGGGGTGGCCAGGCTCAATATTAGCAGGAGCTCTGCGACTTCCTTCGTTTCTCTCCTGTTGTACAAGAGGAATGACTTTCAGAATACCCATCTTATTTCAGTCAGGAACAGAAGTAGAGGTTTTCCAAGGCAGACAAATGAGTCAGCCACTTGTTCCAAATAAATGGAAATGGTGTTCCAAGTTTCCTAGACAGCTTTAAAAACTACATAGAGCAATTCAGCTGCTTAATATATTGTGTTCTATACCTCACATTTAAGAGGACACAAAAATCACATGCTTTTTATTCCTGATAAGTTGTTTTACCCACAGCAGTCCAAAGCCATCTCATTTTGTCTCTGTCCTCAACATACATGCTGCTCATCTTGCTTGCGCCATTCCCCAGAACAAAAGTAGCACTCTTCAGCGTAAAGAGCAGCAGCTGAGGTTCCCAGACTGCCACAGGTATCCTAAATACTGAACTAAGTGTCTTAATTCCATGATTGCATTTGCTCATTTGCATAATGAGGATGTTAATATTTTGCTTTGAGGAGGACCGTTGTAAACCTTAATATATCAGTGACAAAAAAGGCACGAGTTACAACTTTAACTGTACAGTAAAACAGAACATCTATGTGGATAAATAATTATAAGGGGATATATAAAACTATAAAAATATTTCTTTACTGCAAACCTTGCTTTAACAAGAAACATAACTCCTTCCTCCCTCAAGAAAGCTGAATACACTGACTCATGTCTTTGTTTAAGTGTCATGGTAAATTTGTTCTTTTATAATGTGTAGTAGTTTAGCTTTGAACTTTTGATTTTTGGAAAAGGCAGAGCGGAAAAATGTTTTCATGGGAGAGGACTGCACATTCCAGAGCTGTCGACTGTTACTTGTTTATAGGGGCGGGGGGGGAGGGGGGGAGGGGGCAGAACTACTTAGGTTTTAGGCTTTGGTTGATGCAATTTGTTGTTGTCTGGTATTTTGTGATAAACCAAAGAGTTTACACTGTACAGTGAAATATTTCCATTTTCTCTCTCATTTTTCCAGCTTTTGCTTGTTCAAAACTCTGAACAAGCTTGAAACTGACTGCCATTGAGGAGAGAAAAGTTAGCTTTGTACGAATAGAAACAGTGATCCTTTGTAATATACAAAGTAGTCCAAAGAGAAAATAACTCATAATTTACTGTGAATTATAGAGCTACACACAAGCACAATGTGGGAATGCAGACAATATTACTCATAAAAATAAAACAAAACAAAATGTGAGCCCTTCATGGTGTCTTTGTAACCTGAGCAACAGTTTTAAACAGAATTTTCCTGTGCTGTTTCATATTTAATGTATTAACATTTGATTGCGTCAAAAAAATATTAAAATAGGAAAATAAAACAAACTTTATGTACCTTATTTATTCAAGGAAAGTAAAAAAATATTTCTCTACTGTCCTGCATACTTTGAAGAATATTAACATATATGCTTTCTTCCCTTCTCTTTCTAGAAAGAGAAGAAAATGCAGATTGTCAGAATCCTTCAAATTTGATACTCAGCACTGTTAGATCTCTTCATTACTGGATGCTGAGTCTGGATATCAGAACTGGTACAGTGAAGTACTCTCCTATTAAGCTGAGGTAATTTTCTTCCTAACAATTTAATTGTTTAAAGTATTACAAAAGATTCCCTCCCACCCCCCTATTCCCTGCCAATAAAAACATTTCTGGGCAGAATATCACACTGTATAATATAGCATCAGTTGACGTGAAAGACATGAGAACTGATGCTTTTGGTAACAGGCAGGGTGATTCAGGCCCCATTTATTAATATAAATTTAGCAAGAACGCATTTTTTAAGATGACCACACTGAATAGGATTTGGAAAGCAATTGCAAGTGTCAGCTCCTTTCCCTTCACGGAGGGACTAGTGACATGATAGATGCAACATCCTGGATTCACGGCCTGTTAAAAGATGACTATACCACCATTATGGATATGTCAAGAGACTGCATTCTTTGCTGCATTGGCATTAAGAGCTAAAGTAATTGAGGACAGAGAGCACAATTAATGAAAAAGTCTAATGCCGAAACAATGCAATTAACAAGTCTTTCAAAGCTTCATTTCCTGGGGAAAGTTATTGCCATTGAAAAGGATCTATCTTGTCAAAAGTCTTAACAGACAAAGGCTAGACACTACATGAGAATACCAGCCCCAAGCCAGAGACGAGGAGGGAACTTCTCCATTCACAAAGCCAGAAAATGTCAGGGTATTATTCTGAGAGAGGCAGGCTTTGCTAAGGACATCAACTGCTTTTCAGACACACGTCAAGATAAGTTTCTACTTAGTGGAATGGGCATCCATACAGGAGGTTATTTCATAAATATTATTTGCTCAGCATGAAAAACTGCATTTATGAAAGCCTACCAGTCACTGGTTAATAGTGTCATGTTTTCCCTCGAGAACAGAACTGCATTCAGTGCAGGCCTGATGCAGTCACAGTATGTTATAGGAACATGCAACTTAGGATGCAGACGGGAAGGCAGTCAGTTGCAGAATTGTATTCCTAAAAAAGCAGGTCTCTCTGAGGCTGGCCACTGGCCCATAAGGATGCAGAGATGCAATTAGCTTCAGAACTAAGGTACATAGAAAACATTTGCAGAAAGTTTTGTACCCTCACATGGCTTTAATGTATCACTCTCCTTTCAAGGTATATCAATAATCAAGATACTGTCAGTTTTCTGTCCATTGCCCTAATAGAATTGCACACATTTCGCAGTATATTAACATGAATCTTAAAGAAACTGCAGTTTTACTTTGTAGCTTTCTTTTCTCCCCAATTATAAAAAGAGCTTCTAGAAATACACACCAGTACAGCTGAATCAGAAAAAACATGGTTAGTGTAAAGAATTAATTGCTTTAGGTAGGATTTATAAGTGGGTTATCATATAATCACCATTGCAGACAAGAGGAAAAGAAAAAAATACAGAGATAGGTGCACGGGAAGATCAGCTTGAGGATAGATAAATTCTTATTAGTATATCTAACAAAGCTGCCTCAGGCTCCACATTTGCTTTCAAAGTAATGGAATTCTGTTACAAGACAGTAACCAACGTGGCACATGATTCTTTGAGGTCATTTAAAGCCTGCCTGTTAAACAAACATTACTCTGATTTTTCCCCCCCCCCCAAGGATTCATAATATTTCCTGTATACTTTCAGCAGGTTTTGTCCTATCTGTCTCCTAAACTACCATTTTGAACCACTGAGAAATTGTTTGCCTAAAACCAGAACTCTGTTTTCAATACCTTTCTGTTATTAATATTCCTTAAGTTACATTTCAGCTTCCAATCAAGGTTTGCTGCAACAGTTTCTCTTTTGATGCAAGTTCACTGTACTGTACCTTGGATCTCAGCTAAAATGCACAGTATGTCATGTGAACAGTAAAAAACAATACAGCTCAACTTTCCCAAAGTAGGTTGAATTGGGAGTTTTAAGGATAATCAAAACCATATTTTTATTAGCAAGCAGAGCCAATAAGTCATTGAAGCTATATAAATATATTCATACCCACATTGCACTTCATTATAAAAAGAATCTCACACCCAGGAGCACAAAAGTTCTTGCTGTGGAATACTGGATAATTGTGGAACAAATAAATGGAAGCATACACTGATCTTTGCATGAGAAGTGCATCGTAAAAGGGATCCCAGTAAAACAAGCTGAATCTTCAGACTTTTATAAACTTTTTATGACTTTCTTTTCTTAGCAGACATTAGATAACTTGAAGGACTTTGTACAGAGCAGTATTATTTACAGGAGAAGTATTTATTGCTTATGTTCAAGTGAAACTTATGTCTGATTTCATATACAAATACATGCAAGTGCATATATATTTTTAACAAAGTCTGTCACTAAATATTTTGGACCAACTTATAGTCTTTGGTAATGCCAATAGATAGGTCCCAGTCAATTTGATATTTTATGTCAGCAAGTTATTCTACATGTGAGAATACATCTGTGTAAATGCAACAGTATATTTCTTATAGATGTTATTTATGTGCACGTCTTTACAGGACTTGTGTCTAGACCCAATCTGGATTTAGACTGCTGTCACTGACAGCAGAATATAAATCTTCTTATGTTTCCTCTCTTTGAACTATTTTTTCCCCCCCCCTTTTTTTTTTCTTAAATATTGGCTTTCTTTTCACAGCTAACTACAAAGGCCAGTTTACCAATATAAGTGGGAGTTATCTGAACAGCAGCCAACATAGAACAGAGTCAGTAGCAATGATTCATGGCATTTTTTACACTTTGTTGGGTTTTTTTAATGTTCAGAGCCCATATAGGCAAGAAACTATTTCCCATACTGTGAGTTGGAAATATTGCTCACCCCTTTGTAGAGTATAAAGCTGAGAAATAAAATTGAAGTGATTTAGTCAAAACTAAATGCTTTCCTCATCTCAGAAAGTTAGCACTGCACAGTTCAACCAAATTGCAGCTACCTGAAAAGGGAAGAATTTGATCACCTATGCCTGAAATCACACATTTTTAAGTTGTTCTAAGCACAGTGTAGGCACAGCTAAACTGAATGATTTCACCATGCTGTTATTTCCCCACGTTCCTTTGTTACTCCCGTAATGTCAAAAAATGCAGGAACTGGGAAGTCATATGATCTGTAGCAAAGAGAATATTGTGGTTTCTAAGAAAAATATTTATTACCAAGCAAGCTATTTTGATTTATTAAATGATAGCTTCCCATCATAGTGTTTTTTGATATGGTGCTTGAAACCACAATGGTTGTATGAAGCCAGGACCTTATTTGTTTAAAAGGCATCCACTAGTGTTTTTCTTAATAGAAATATCAGTTCATGACAATGCCAGGTTCATAGAAGCTCATCCAGGAATAAACTCTTGAAAAATTATTTTTTTCCTAGAGTGTCCATTAAGCCAGTGCAGGCACTGTGTCTCGCTGCTAGTCTTCTAATGTTAGATTTATAGGATGTTATAATTAACAACAGGTGATGGGCAGCACTACATGCACAGCAAGCAAAGTGAGAAGACTGGCAGCTCAAGAGCCACTTATGAATCATCAAAACTTTTCCCTGGATAAACTCAGTAGTAATCCTGGTAGGTTTTCTAGCAATTTTTTTTTTTTTTTTTTTTTTTTAAATTCCAGCACCACCCCCCCCTTTCTCCTTTTTCATGTCAAGGATTAGGGACCATCTGTCTGTTTTTACAGTTACGTAGCTCTTCCACTTCTATGTTTACCTATCTATAAAATGAGACAAATTATGCTTCCCTAATCACAGAGGACTTCTTGGAGGATTACAGACAAGTCCACGTACAAAATTTCAAAGTGATGCAGATTTTTAAGAGACACTTGTGTCTCTATTATTCCAGCTCTCTCAAACTCGCATTCTTTACAAATAACACAACAGAAAAGAAAAGGTTCAAAACATATATAGCCTCCACATCAATTTTAAGAAAAGCAGTTCTTCAGCTTAGGACTGAAAAGAAGAGAGGAAGACACTGAAAAGCATGAATCAGCAAAACAAAAATATGTCCTAAATGAGTTTTCATTTGCATAGTTAAACAAATACCATTCTTTTTAGTTTTTTTCTTCTGTTGTAAGAATATAAGTGAGGCAAGGTATGTTGGGAAAGACAATGGTTTTGTTTAACTAAGTGAAAAAAGACTTGTATCCCCAATCTACCATTAGATCTTTTATGAATCATTTCCAATGTACTAACCTGATGTGATCATGATATTCATGAGTTAATTACATGTTGTAACATCATGATTGTAATGAAGGAGTTTGTTATTTTAAAAAAAACTGTTTTGGATAATTGGATACATATCCTCATTGACAGTAGTAAATACTTTAAATGCATTAACTGGTAGGAAGATGTAAATAAGAAGGTTAAAAAAAAAGGAAAGGATTGGAGATTTTTTTTATGGATACATTCCACACTTTTGTCAATATAGTTCCCTGAGTTCCTCTACAAATAACTCTGACACATGAAATTAGTTTCTACTAAAGCCCTTTTAGGGTGTTTCTTCCCTCCTTTTATCCTCCCCACCCCAAAACACACTTGAATCAGTAACCTTAAAGTTCTTAGCATTACTATATTACAGAGCAATGACTGTTATTCTAGCTTTATGTTACCAGGCTGTCAACAGGAACACACGGTGCTAAAAGTTTGAGTTCTTTATAATGTAGCGAGCTAACATTCTCTGAGAACTCTTTTCACCTTGACTGTAGAAAAACACGTTCATTTTTTCCTGAGCTTATGGGATCACTGTAGGCATGGGCTGGATATTAGTACCTGAGAGAACCTAGGCTGTGACCACACTACATAGGTTTGCATATACTAACACATATATGTGCACTTCCGTAATGAAAGTGATCTGTTTTAATGCCTGTCCTTTGCCTGTGATTTTACAATTGGACTACTTGTCTCAAATCCACCAGTGAACGTTAAGTCATATGTTTACTCAGCACAACCCAAACCAGTACTAACTTTTTAGATAACACTGTGTTAACTTCATTGTGAATTGGAGTCTTGTCGTGGTTTTAACCTCAGTCGGCAACTGAGCACCACGCAGCCGCTCGCTCACTACCCCCACCTGGTGGGATGGGGGAGAGAATTGGAAGAGCACAAGTGAGAAAAAACTCGTGGGTTGAGATAAAAACAGTTTAATTATTGAAATAAAATGATAATAATACGCTAATAATAATAATACGCTAATAATAATAATACACAAAGCAAGTGATGCACAGTACAATTGCTCACCACCCGCCGACCGATGCCCAGCCAGTCCCTGAGCAGCGCCCCCCCCCTCCCCCCCCCGGCCAGCTTTCCCCAGTTTATGTACTGAGCATGACGTCACATGGTATGGAATGTCCCTTTGGCCAGTTTGGCTGTGCCCCCTCCCAGCTTCTTGTGCACCTCCAGCCTTCTCAGTCAGTAGAGCATGGAAAACTAAAAAGTCCTTGGCTAGTGTAAGCATTACCTAGCAACAACTAAAACATCGGTGCTTTATCAACTTTGTTCTCATCCTAAATCCAAAACACTGTACCAGCTACTAGGAAGGAAATTAACTCTATCCCTGCCGAAACCAGGACAAGTCTCAACTGATTTTGTTAAACTGCTTTACTGTGTAGTGGTGACTAAAAAGTGAGATGGTTGCAATGATGAATTTATCCTGCTTGTTGCAGGGTTTACACTTCATTAAAATTCACACAGCAGTACTTATCTATAGCCGAGACACAAAGTTGCCCAGGGGAACACTTGTTACTCTGGGTAATTAATCAGAGGTGATGGGAAATTTTTCTTAGTGTTCTTGATAATCTCTAGGGCATCATCCAACTGTGAAATTTTGGCCTCACTGAAGTGGAAAGCAAGTTTCATCAGTAACTAGAATAGGCCAAGACATTTCTCACAAAGCACTTAACGACCTGGTGTCATCTGGCAAAGTTTCTCTGTGCAGTCTTTTTTCAGAGCTGGAGAAATAGTTCATTTCTGTTAACTATTTCATACGCATACATAACAAGCCCCTTGTTTTGGTAATCATAGGCACATTTTAAGGAAGGTTCTACACATTCTTTAGGGTAAATACATTTTTAAAGGGCTTGAATCTATACTCAAAGTCTCGCAGCTCAGCGAACTTGAAATCACATCCTCAATATGAAATTCGTGGTTTTGCATGGGCAGGGAGAAAATACCTGACTGTCAAAATGCTTGGAGATTCAAGCACATAGCTTGAAACAGTCTGAAGACTTCCACTTCGTAGAGTGAGGCTAGCCTCAAAGATAACTTTAATTTTAAAAAACCCCAAACACTCCCTCCATCAGATGTCCAAATTTAGAGATGTGTTACTCAAAATAATAATCACTTTAAAACAAAAGCCCTTCATCCAATAACATTTTCTTTTCGTGATGTCTAGACATAGATTTTAAAATCTCTATATGTAGAGAACAACCGGAGGTGTCTTTTTCTTACTGAAGTGCTTCAGGATAGTTAAACTTTTGCTGCACAAAAGTAGTAGGAATTTTAAAAAGACTGAAAATATTTCCAATTCAAAAGAAGAATCCTCCCCAACCCAAAGAACTATTCAAATATCCAAGCACAAAATAGAGCCAGGTTTCTTAGAAAAAGTTCAGTGATTTAGAGAAATGTTAAACAGAGTTGAAACCGACTCAGCAATTTTTTTTCCTCTATTCAGCTTTCAGGTGTGACTTTATTAATACTGAGTCTAAAAGATGAATTAGAACTTATTTCACATTTTTATCAATTATTCATTAGTTTAGCCATCCTTTGCTAGAAACAATATTTTTCCCAGCTATATCTATTTAAAACAACATTATTTTAAGAGATATAAAATATACAAAATAATTGAATCGTGAAAAGTTACGGTATATGGGACAGAAGTTTACAGGCTAAATTAAAATTTGACTGATTTTTCATTTAAGTACTGCTACAACATCAAAATATTTTCAAAACAGTAACTGCTGAACACAGATACTGATGGACAGATTTACCCAAGCTCATGAAGAGAGCTGCAAGTTTCCTACTCCTTTTTTTGATTCACCCCTGGCTCACAGTAAATTTGTCTTGATTGAGAACATACTGTGTTATTGCTGAATGCTCATTTTAAGTGCATCATACTAGTTTCACTGTAGCAGGAGCTAACTGAATGATTATTTTCTCAAATTACTTAATAACATCATGAATTCTAGCATGGATATTTCAAAAGGTTTATTTCTCATTGTGACTACTAACTCAAGTTCTCCATAACAGATTCACAAAGGGATTAGCAATTCTATGAATTTAGCAAAAGTAACTGGCTCTCAGCATTAATTGAAGCCTTGAAAGTCTATCACAAACAAGTCATTGTAGTATCCTGGATCTGAAAGACAACCCTTCTTTACAGGTAGACAGATGTGGTTTCTTAATACTGTTTCTTCTAAATGAAAGTTAATGCTGGTATTTTGCTTTTAGACTGAGCTATCTTACTTATTGAGTAATTTATAAAATAAGACATTTCTGGCGTCAAGTTACCATGTGTGCCAAGAAGGTCTACATTTCAATGCAGGACTTGGATGCAGGATTTGTACCCATGTTATTCAGGCACATATTCAGCTTCCACTGAACAGGAGTCAGGCCACCCACTGCTTGTGTAAGTCCGAGTACAAATTTTGTGTGCCTGAATTCCTGTTTGTGACAACATGCTGATGATACACCCCTTAACATAGGAGTCAGGATGATAAACTGGTTGCTGTTTGTGAAGTAATGACATGCTAAAGACTGCTTAGCAATACTTATTGAACTCAAGGATAGAGCTATATGAATTCTGTCTTAAAGAACTTACAATCTTGCTACTTAACCGTAAGAGACATTCACATTGCTTACCTGATCTGTTTACATGTCCTGTGATGCTGATTCAAAGCAGCTACAGATACCTCAGTCAGTGGAGTGACTGTAGTTAAAGTGAATCTTATGTAATACGTTTCACACGGGGGACAGAATTAAGTATCTGCTGATATTTCATCTTTGATTTGTCAGACAGTCTTTTATTTATGCAAGTGTACACATGTGCATGTACACATGCTCATATATAAGAGAAAAAGTTTCTTTTTGGGGAAAAGTGCAATAAAACGTTTCAAGTAAAATCAAGTGTCATATAGAAACAACATAAACTATGCTGTGTTTGAGCTATAGGAATAAGGGATAGGAAAGATGAAGGCTCTTTGCACAAGTAAGTTATCTTAAACCTTGTAGGTGAACGGCACAACAAAAAAATCCGTAAAATTTACAATTCGGCAAAAACATCCTCTATGTTTCTGTTCCCTTATTAAATGAATGGATACTACCAAGTCTGCTAAAGACATATAGGTGGTGTATGCTTGCCTTTAACAAACTCCACTCACACTGACTCACATCCATAGAGATATTGGGACACTTGATGTCATTATATGAAGAAAAATCTGTGATAGCAAGGGAATGAAGGAATTTACAACATCAAGGCTTTTCAATTATTATCCAAACTTTACAGCGTTACTTGCAGAGAATTACTAATACCAGACCACCAGAAACTTAAGTATGACTGCCCCCAGAACTCTGCAGATATACACTGTAGAAGCCAGCTGTAACTATTCACATTTGCCTGAGCTTAGCTCTATACCTAGCATGACACAGTTCTGGAAAGTAGAATAGGTTACAGGAAAGGTCGGAATTTGTTGAGCCTCGGGACAGATGAATTAAAAGTAATAATTATTAATATTATTTCTTTTAAAAGGAATCATTCCCAACTCATAATATTTTGGAAATTATTAAGAAAAAAAGCAGCTAGAGAGATCTGGATTATTCATAGAATTAGACAAGTTAAAGATGGAAAATAATTAGATCATTCCTGCCAATGCAGTATTGTTCCCTGCAGTACATTTTCTAGTGCTTAGTTTTTGAAGTCCCTTGAGAAGGGAGATTCCAGCATTTCCTTTGGACATATCCCGGCACACTCTGTCAGGGAGGTCTTCCCTCCCTCTGGCAGCCAAGCATTTCCTGTATCTTCTTATTTCCTCTTCTACTCAAGAATTCTTCCTCCTCCTCAGTACCAGACCCCTTCAGGAATCCAGAGGGGACACTGTGTCGACAGGAACAGATATTCCCAGAACAGGATATTCCACAGTATGGAAATCTATAGCAGACAATTTTAGGAGAACATTCTAGTAGCCTCCTTTTGTTTACTGCTCTTTGCGTGCCAGATGGGAAGAATGCATCTGAGAGGTGCTTGGCCACCTTTGATCATTTTTAATATGATAGTTCTTCAGTATGAACTTCAGTGAGAGTATCTGTTAACACCAAAGCTTGGCTGCCTCAGATCAGGTTAGCTGGAAGAGCGTCCCACAATGAACAGTAAGTTCACCATATACCATGTCACTAGTGATTTGTCCCTTTAAATAAGTGGACATAAGAAAGAGACCTGAAGAAAGAGCAGAAAAATATGGAGATGTTCTTGACCCAGTGGTGACTGAATACAAAACTAACCATCTGTGCTGTATGAATGTACTCAGAACAGTATCACATATAGGTTCAATATTCACGTGCAACAATTACAGTCATGCTATAGACGTAGTAGCCCACACCACCTCATTCCAAGCAGTTCTGTTATTGACAGAGTGGTCATGGGAACAGATTTAGGACAATTCAGCAGGCTGTGTGCCAACTCAGCATTATGAAATCCTTATGTGTGTTTGTGAAGAGATCCCTCTGCAGTTCCCGCAAAGTTCATAAGGAACCACAGGCCAAATACGGCCTGAGTGTTTTTAGACATCTAAAGAGTCAGGTCAAGACAGGAATTTGAGTGTGGTTTGCTAAGTGGAAGTGTTAACCTTGTCAGATTGAGTTATATAGCCTTCTAACACAAGCAGTCCAAGTCTGCTACCTTGATGAAAACATTGTACTATAGGTCATGATAAATGTCATTCTCGAACTAGAAGTTTAGCTTTGCCTTTAAGGGGCGAGCCAGAGCACTTAGGAATATTTTCTTAGAAGAACAACAAAGGCTAAATATCTTTTTGTTCTTCAAATTTGAGCAGGTGGACTTCTTAGTCGCTGGTCTTGCAAAACAGTTTGCAGCAGGGAAGGATTAAGTTTCCATTACCTAATTCAAAAGACTGGCCAAATACAAAACAAAAATGATGAAAGAATTTGGTTGCAATTCTGACTGTCTCTTTGAAGGGATAGAAATATTCTTGAATGTGTCTTTTGTTTTGACACATTTACACTGATTACAAATCGAAGGGCAAAGCTGAAGTATTGTTTCCTCCAAACTGCCTCAGCCCCAATTTGTTCTAGTACTGTCTCTGACAGAATCCCTTTGACAGGAAAGGAACTTTCTCTTTTAATGTAATTGTTCTTGAAGATGTTTAAAACATCCAGAAGAGAAAAGGAAATAGTTCTACAACTAATTTGTGTAAATCTGGAAAGTATCTATAACTTGTAACTTATACAAGGCAATGTAATTTTAATAAATCTTTTGCTTCCCCTGTAGAAAAAAACGTGCAGCAAGAAGAGGTGCATCAGTACCTTATTTCAATTAAAATTCAGAGAGCTAAATCAGTGTCTTTCTTTTCCTTTGTATTTTACTGTAATTGTCTTGGGTGCTGCTTACTTCAGCACCATTAATTTGAGGAGTGAAAGCTAATAAGTGAGAGGGAAGACAAGCAAACCTGGAGTGAAAAACCATGCTAAAGATAGATTTTTATATACTTTAATTAAAGAACTTTAAGGACATTCGAAAAGGAGAAAAGCAGAACAAAAGTCCTGTGAAATGCAAGATGTTTGTCCTGAACTACAGAAAACTGGAAGATCATCAATTGACAGCCAATTTATATTTTTAAAGATATGCGAGTCTTAAAAAAAGGTCTTTTTTAATTGTGACATGAGTAGAAAAATATATGCTTGTTGCTTTTAAGAGAGGGAAAAATCATTCAGAGTATCTGGCAGTGCCGAACATAGGAGCATTCACAAACTAGCAACACAGTCATCATTGGTCACACCAGTATGCAATGCTTCCTGCTTTCAGTGATGCACTCCTTGGGAAGGGGCAGTAAAGGCCCATTGGGCACATCCGTACTGCTTCACTTGGCAGTAAATTTAGGCTTTCCATGAATTCTTTCCCACTAAACTGTGGAAAGGCAGTGCCTGGGAAGGCACTGGGAAACTTGTCCCATTTGAGCGGGGCAAGATTCATCCATGCCACAGAGTGTTTCTGACAGCAAGTGATAAGGTATCCTAAACTAAGTTTTAATCTATGCCCTGAGAGGCAGTCAGGTAAAGAACAACCATACACTTCCGTTGAAGGTTATGTTTATGGATAGGACTGCAGTTTGGGCAAGCCTCCTGTTAGAGCTTGAGGTAGCTTCAGGGTGAAGACAGCACAATAATACTGCAAGGTCTTTAAGATCTACCCAATATTCTCTATCAGCAATGCTTTGTCGTAAGTTTAAAAGGAAAAGTACTTTCTACTGAATCAACAGTCACAGCAACTGGGAAAAATAAAAAAAGAATACCCTCTTCCTTAGAACAATGCATGTAAGTTACCTTCTGTAATATTTCTATCTATTCAATCAAATGCACAGTCAATCAGAAAACTTACTTAGAGAAGCACAATTCCCCTGAAAAGTCAGAGAGGAGAGAAATCAGATTTGAGGGCTTTTTCTCCTCTATAAGCACCAAAACAGTCAGATATTCGCCTGAGCTTGTGCAAGGTGCATAAAACTGGAAAGAAGAAGAGGGGTTTTTTGGGCACTTACACCATGTCCACTCCCATCCACAAAAAGCAAAAGCTTCTTTTTTCCTAGTTCTAGTCCCTTCTGCTCACAGAAATCAAGTAACTCGTGTATCTGCTCATTTAGGAATGCATCATCAGAAAAAAAGAAAAAACAAAAGCCAAAACAACAGACACCACACACCCCCAAACACACCACGATCAGAGTTTGGGAGGTATAAAACAGAGATACAGGCGAGCAATATAAAACTGCTTAAAGCTAGCTGATTTGCACCCTAGCACATCCAAAATAGATGAAGCCTCTTTAACAAGCCAACCCATCACCTCTTAGAACACAGGAGGAACATTTTCTTGAGGTACGTTTCCTGTTTTCCTCTCATTATCCTTTACACTGGAGAGGGATGGCGCTTCCTCCTCTAGTTGGGACAGATAATTCCACAGCCTAAGCTACTACTTTGATAGGAAGCTTTTTTCCCCTCTGCTTTTAAGTCCAAATTCCCATAAATAGGCACATCAGGCATCTTAACATATACTTTGCAACAGCTTCCAAGCTCATTGATGGCATTGCCTTGAAACAGTCCAGTGAAGAGGATGAAATCAAGTAAATATAACAAACTAATTTGGGTTTAATTTTTTTTTCACATCTAAGATAACTTCTTTATAGCGCAATTATGTTGTTCCTGGAAAGACTCACTGCAGAGCCAGATTACTGGCTGGTTCATTCCCTTTCCAGCCAGCAAAAGAATCTCTATTCACCAGCCAGAACACTTGCAAGGCAAGCGCCCTCTAATTCAGTTGTGAGCAACTTCAGGAACTTCATGATTCTGTATTCACACGTGTGCAAACCACTTTCTTTAATAAGCCTTGAGGATTTTACATTGAACAGAGCAATTGAAAACCTGTGTGGCTCAGCAGTTGTTAGTATATGTCTGCCAACAGAAGCCGGCTTGATATAAACCATTTCCATTTAAGCTTCAGTTGACATTCCATGCCATTGATTTCTTAGCTGCTGCCTCATCCCAGCTCCTTTAGCTGCTCTACATCATAGAAACCAACTCACTAGAAGTGAAATTTGTGGCAAGCAGGAGAAGCTATGAAAGCCTTACTGTTGTTTGTGCTGTCCATTGCAGCACCAGCTCAGACCAAACTGCTTCCTGAGGTATTTTAGTAATGCTACTAAGACCACAGCTCTCCCAGCTCTATATACAGCAACACAAGCCAACCGTCACTCTTTGGGTGTAAAATGATGGATGATGGCACCTAACTGTGAGGAGCAGAGGGCAAGTTTTGATTGTGGAGGTCATAGCCAAGTGCTCTAACAAAAAATTCCAGTGACTTTTTAACTCCCACACAAAGCAAACAGTATTACTTGCTAGTAACACCTGGTCTCCCTTCTCTGTCAGATCTGACACTTAAGCTCTGCCAGCCATGTAACAGTTGCTAAAATAAATCTGCAGTACAACTAGTGAGTACTGTTTCTGCTTCTGCTCCACCCCCCAATTCATGCTGTCAAGACGGAGTTTCTCCAAAGAAAGAGGAAAAGAAACCCTGTAGCTCTTTTGACAGAGAAGGAAGACCTCAATTTTGTATCTGCTTTTGTTAATTTACTGAAGCTTATGCAGTATGTAGCAATATTGTCCAGTGGTTTTGACGAGTGATAGTATCTAGTTTAACACAATCAGTCTCTGCAGAATAAAGTAATTTCCCCAGATACCAGTGTGTTTGATTGCATGATGTTCCGACTCCCTTTTTTGTATCTGACACGAACACTCCACTTGAAATATGTCCTCCTGACAAACATTATCAGAGACACTGCTTTCTCTTCTTTAAGAATATTTTGAGATGTGAATTCTCTAAAGAGCATAAAGAAATAAACGCACACAGACCTGAACTCCAAACCTGTTCTCACACAACTAAGCTGTCATCTTTCTTTCCTTCCTTTTTAAACTATCTTGGATTTTTCCTATGATTTCATGTCAAAGTTTTATAGTTGTCATGTATTTTAGAGATAGGATATATGGTTTCTTAAAGCAGGTTCCCACCTCCATGGTAAGGTCTATTGAACATTTCAAATGAAGCGTTTCTCTTAAACTATGTGTAAATTCGTATGTGATAGTCCACATTTGTTTTATTGGTTCGGTAGGGGAACTCAGATTCTGCTTTTCTTATGAGAATCTAATGGAAAGATTCCAATGCAGAAACACAGCTAAAGCAGCAATGAGAAGGCTTTATTATTTTGTAATTTATTTCCTGCAGTTAATTCCTTAGCTGATTTATCTGATTTCTGACTGATTTCACAGGTCACTGGACTTGCCAACACATTTTTGCTTTGAGTCACTTCCTTGCCACACCAAAAAAAAAAAAGTCTTCAAAAAAGGAACAAGCTTGTCTTTCTACCTCCACTGCTGAATACAAGACAGGGCAGGAAATAATTGTAAGAGGAACATACGTACTTTTTGTGCATATGCACACATGTACTATATTCCATGAAGGAGATAATTTAATGAATGAAATTCTAGGAAATATGTCAAAAATCTTGGCTCTTCAGTCATGGATCAATACTTCTTTATGGCACTTTAAACGTATAACAAGAAAGCAGCCTCTGAGCTAAAGGACAACCTGATCTAGTTGAAGATATCCCTGCCCATGGCAGGGGGGTTGGACTAGATGACTTTTAGAGGTCCCTTCCAACCCAAACTATTCTATGTTTCTATGATATTCTAAACTAGATCCTCTAGTCCACCATCAGATGCCAGTGTGATTCACAAACCTGTCAGTGTAACAACCTACCCTTGAAAGTGAGGACAAGTCTTTTTGCATTTGAAACAAAATGCTGTTACCAGATACTCAGATAATTTCCTATTATAAATGTAGCCAAAAATAGGACAGAGCAGCTCCCACTTTGACAAGTGCTCCCTGAGAGAAGGCAAATGTTTTCTTCATAATGTGATAGGTACAGATTAGACAATGGTTTTCACATCATTTGTTGGGGCACCATTCACAGTTTTCTATGGATATGAACCTTTGAAAACGTTAGCATTTATTTATTTCTACCCAGACTTCATTTTGCTCTGCTCAGGAAACAGACTGGTTTATTGGCATCTGTAAGATCTTAAATTTATTAAAGGATAAATCTATGGTGAGTTTAAATGCTAACTCAATTAGGGTGTTTACATGGGGTCTTTGCACAGTGTTTATGAGATGAAGTTTGAAGTAAAACCCAGACACGTTCTGTTTTCTACCACAAAGACTGCAGTGCAGCTTGGAAACATACTTCAGTGAGTCACATCTTGGAAAACAAAAAGATAAATGGCTAAAAATGCAATAATAGTAGGATATCGGGGAAAAAAACACTAACTGAGCTAGGAGACTTGTTTGTAGTCCTGCTCGCAATTACTTCTAGTCCATGTTCAGGATGTTTCTTCAGCTACCCAACTAAAAACAAACCAACCAACAAACCACCAAAAAACCCCCAATCGCTTCTCTTGATGACATTACATCCATAACAAAGGCAAAAAGCAACAGAATTAATTTGTGTTGCTGTCCTGTGTTCAGCTGAGTAAAGCTATAGATGTTGAGACTCCAGAAAGACAGGAATTTGCCATTTCAGTCTTTAGCTGATCAATAGCCCTTAACATTTACTTTATTTCAGATCTCAGAGTTCCTTGCAAACATAATGAACACCTATCAGTGCTTTAGTCTTGCAAGATAGGTAGCATTATACCAGCTTCCCCTGGTATGACACTGGAATTGAAAGGGTCTAATTCCCTACAGCGTGCTCACGCCTATGTATTTACAGTAGCAGAAGTGGAGAGGATAAGCACCGACAATTCCACTGGTATCATTATACATCTACAGTGGTTTTATTTGCCCAGACGTAATCATTACACATTCATATAGAAAGGAAAAAGGAGAAAAGGTTGCAATAAGTCATGAAATGCAATTCATTTGTCAAAATTAAGGCCCTTGATGGGTTCAAAATCTTCCCCTTACGATTCTAACTTTTCACTTCATCCCTACTTTTTGGCCAGGGTAAGAATGGTGTAGGAAGTCACAGTCCAGTGCCTCTGTAAAGCACAGGAGTAGGCTAGGTCCTACCAGTAACTCACTGGCAGTGTTTGGCTCTGAATGTCTCTTGTTCCCCTAAATACATTCCCACAGTTGGAAGATTTTGCAGACCAGTTATCCTCAGGGTACTCGGCCCCCCGAGCTGGAAGACAGGGACAGCGAGCAGGATGAACCCCCCATAATCCAAGAGGAAGCAGTCAATGACCTGCTATGCCACCTGGACGCTCACAAGTCTATGGGGCCAGATGGGATCCACCCGAGAGTGCTGAGGGAGCTGGCGGAGGAGCTCGCCAAGCCGCTCTCCATCATTTATCAGCAGTCCTGGTTAACGGGGGAGGTCCCGGACGACTGGAGGCTTGCCAATGTGACGCCCATCTACAAGAAGGGCCGGAAGGAGGATCCGGGGAACTACAGGCCTGTCAGCCTGACCTCGGTGCCAGGGAAGATTATGGAGCGGTTCATCTTGAGGGCGCTCACAAGGCATGAGCGGGACAACCAGGGGATCAGGCCCAGCCAGCACGGATTCGTGAGAGGCAGGTTCTGCTTGACCAACCTGATCTCCTTCTATGACCAGGTGACCCGCCTAGTGGATGAGGGAAAGCTGTGGATGTGGTCTACCTAGACTTCAGCAAGGCCTTTGACACCGTCTCCCACAGCATTCTCCTAGAGAAGCTGGCGGCTCACGGCTTAGACAGGTGTACTCTGCGCTGGGTCAAAAACTGGCTGGACGGCCGGGCCCAGAGAGTTGTGGTGAATGGAGTTCAATCCAGTTGGCGGCCGGTCACGAGCGGTGTTCCCCAGGGCTCAGTACTGGGGCCGGTCTTGTTTAATATCTTTATTGATGATCTGGATGAGGGGATTGAGTGCACCCTCAGTAAGTTTGCAGATGACACCAAGCTGGGCGGGAGTGTTGATCTGCTCGAGGGTAGGAAGGCTCTGCAGAGGGACCTGGACAGGCTGGATCGATGGGACGAGGCCAACTGTATGAGGTTCAACAAGGACAAGTGCCGGGTCCTGCACTTCGGCCACAACAACCCCATGCAGCGCTACAGGCTTGGGGAAGAGTGGCTGGAAAGCTGCCCAGCAGAGAAGGACCTGGGGGTGCTGGTTGACAGCCGGCTGAACATGAGCCGGCAGTGTGCCCAGGCGGCCAAGAAGGCCAATGGCATCCTGGCCTGTATCAGAAACAGTGTGGCCAGCAGGAGTAGGGAAGTGATCGTGCCCCTGTACTCAGCCCTGGTGAGGCCGCGCCTCGAATACTGTGTTCAGTTTTGGGCCCCTCACTACAAGGAGGACGTCGAGGTGCTGGAGCGTGTCCAGAGAAGGGCAACGAGGCTGGTGAAGGGTCTGGAGAACAAGTCTTATGAGGAGCGGCTGAGGGAACTGGGACTGTTTAGCCTGGAGAAGAGGAGGCTGAGGGGAGACCTCATCGCTCTCTACAACTACCTGAAAGGAGGTTGTAGCGAGGTGGGTGTTGGTCTCTTCTCCCAAGTAACAAGCGATAGGACGAGAGGAAATGGCCTCAAGTTGCGCCAGGGGAGGTTTAGATTGGATGTAAGGAAAAATTTCTTTACTGAAAGAGTGGTGAAACATTGGAACAGGCTGCCCAGGGAAGTGGTGGAGTCCCCATCCCTGGAGGTATTTAAAAGACGTGTAGATGAGGCGCTTAGGGACATGGTTTAGTGGGCATGGTGGTGTTGGGTTGACGGTTGGACTCGATGATCTTAGAGGTCTTTTCCAACCTCAATGATTCTATGGTTTTGAGTTAGGACTTCCTTTTGTCACAAGAAACTCTGCCTTTACTCATCTCCTCTACCTCAAGGCAGGGGTTTTCTACCTTGTAGAGGTTAAATCAGAAACAGGACCAAAATAATCCTTACCTGAAGCAACCTTTTTAAGAATGTATTAACAGAACAGCTGTTTGCTCCATCCATTGCATTTACAAGCATATACTGTCACCTTTTTGAAGTCACTAGGAATTTATTTTGAAGCAGAAGCAAAGGGAAAGATATCCAACAAGTCATCCGATTTATTGCAGTAACCCTCTTATATATGCAGTGCTAAAGCGATCATATGTTTGGCTGCAGAAATGCTAAGTATTTCAATTCAGTGGAAGGGTTTAAAGGAACAAGTGATACACATATGTTTTTGTAATTACATCAATATGTTGAAAAAACCCAGTTTTTTAAAAAGTGCTAAATCACTGTATAGTATATGCATGTTGAACCAAGAGCTTACTCTAGAGAGAAAAGTGATAGATCCTCCAGGCTAGATAGCAAAAGTTTTGGCACCTCTGAAGATCTGGAATGCTTCTACATGTAGGTGTGATTCAAAACAGTATACACACATTTCCAACAGCAAGATCTGTAATTCCTCACCGTCCTACCAAAAATGCTAAAGGAGGTTGATAGTTCATATAGTACCTTGGTTGAGCCTGTGTGTTCACTGGTGCCAGATACCATTCCTGGTGTTTTCAGCCTTCTACATGGATTGCAAGACTTTGTATCCAAGAAGTCCCTAATGCTGTCATAGACAATGTTATTCTTGAGAAGTACCGCATGCAGGGCTTACATTTCTTTTTATTGTTTTTTTTATAGAAAGCAACGTTTATCTCAGTATCGTGTTTCCTCCTCTACCATCTCTTCCTCCCCCTCCCCCCAATAACTTGTGAGCTTGCTGGGCAATTTGAAACTCATCTTGAGAGGAGTCTAGAGTCTAAAAGAAAATTATATCCTTGCACAAGTTCCTGAAAAATCAGTGGGCGAGCAGTGGGTAGACAGACAACTTGGTGTTCTCACAGAGGGAAAGGCAGGCAAGATTCATCTGTTAGTCATTCAGTTTAGCCTCAGGAAAGTAAAGAATGCAAATCCAGAAGAAACCAAAATTCATTGGGTTTGCTGCTTACATAGCAACTTGGACAATCCAGTTGGGTGATACAGTAAAGGAACCATTTTGGATCCAATCCTGCTCCCTCATTATTGATTGAGGTAGGAAGAGAACCTCAGTGGAAATACAGTGAGACAATACAGTTTAGGAGCTTGCTCTTATATTCTTCTCTGACACCGCATCTACCAAACATGTTTGTTTGTTGCGGGGTTTTGTTTTTAAAGTGTCACTGGACAGTTACATGTTCCAGAATAATGGATTGTTCTTTAGGGAATATCTGCTCTATAAGGCTATCCCCCAAGAACCCAGTTTAGACTAATGATACTGAATAGCAATGGTAAACACATAATTCAGGTTTAGCAAGCATTCCACTCCAGGGTGATCTGCATGGCAAAAAAAAAAAAAAAAAAAAAGAATTAACTACATCACTTTTCATTGCCCTAACTTGTCATGTAAAATCATGCCAGGATTCTCTTGTTAGCTAACTCAGACTACAGCTGTCGGGGTGTCATCTAAAGGTAACTTCCATTAACAAAGCAGACATTTTTCTGGTTAGACTCTAGCCTAAGCAAAGGAGAGGTGGGAAAGGGAATTAGGGATAGGCTGGCCTTAAGGTAAAAAATCTCCAGGAATAGCCGAGTTTGAAAAAGGAGACAGGGACAGGAGTTCATAATCCGTTTTGAAACTACCTTTTGTTAATAACATTGGCTCATAAACTGGATTAAGTTTTTAGCCACATGGATGTCACATTGGTTTTAAGCATGATGGCAGAATTCACCAGCTTCAGTCCACTAATTAACCTAGTTTTGACTCAGGTTTCATCTTTCCTTGAGTAAAAGAATACAGTGACCTACAACAACTTGTGTCCTATGGGGAAAGGAGAAGTGTTCAAACCTGCTTAAGTGATCTGAAGGCTTATTTCCAAAGCTTTTTCTACAGGTCTATTATATTTTGTCTTAGTGTTTACACAGAATGTAAATCCTGATCATAAAAAATCCTAGCCAGAAAAAGGTGAAAGATAGTTTTTTCCCTTCATACATACTAGATTATTATCTCCTACTGTTAACGAAGTGTTTGTAATCAGAATTTTATTTAAGTAGGGTTCAGTCTTCAGCATGTTCACTGTTAGTTGTTTCTGATATTTGGCATTCAAAATATGAGCTGTCCTTATGGCATACATTTATTTCAAAGATATTTTCTTCTTGACTCAGTAAGGGAATGCTTAGCCTCTCATTTGAAGGGCCAGAAGCTGCCATTACAGGTTTAAAAGACTGCTTTCAGCTGGGATTCAGCTGGAACTGGCTGCTACAAAGAACACGTCCACCAAACACATTCATTGTTTAGAACTTAAGCAAAGAAGCCTAAAGATAGTTGAAGAATTCAGATGAACATTTCTGGAATGGGTTTTTGTTTTTTCCTAGTATTTGACTATTCTGTCAACTAGTCTAAGGCAGATATGAGGGGGAGAAAAAAAACAAACAAGCCTATTCAGAGAGGCAGACTTACCAGGGTAGCTGAATGAAAAAATAGGTTGCCATGTTAAGAATACCACTCAGTATGGTATATCCAACATATACACCACACTGTTGCTATTATGCTGAAATAGCCACGTTCCTGTCTAGCTTCCCTTCCTGTGCACTGCCTGCATCCAGCATCCTGCCTCAGTGGCACACATGCCCCACTGAACTGGTTAGGGGGAAATGGTAATTATTCAGATCCTCTTAATTATTTGTTCTTCTGCAGTGCACATACTAGCACCTGGTCCTTCCATTGCTCACTCATCTTCAGCAATGAGATTCAGCTAGTTTTCCACACGCAAAGTCCTTTGAACATTGTCCCCATCCTTACCATAGCAAATCAGGGACACATGTTGCCCGGGTAAAGTCCAATGTAAAGACAAACACAGAAGAAGAAAGACTTGCTGAAGAAAGACTTGCCAGAAAAGTGCTGTACAGGCAGTAGAAACCTGAAAGTTTATCATGCAATCTAATATATATTTACTACTATTAAAATACCAGATTCTATGATTTTATTTTTCTTTATTCAGTTCCAGTCATACATGTTAGGGATTAAGCAAAATGAGTTAGTAACAGAATGCCTTATAAAATAGTAAAACACTCTTTAAAATGTTAAAGTCCACAAATTTGGAAATAAACAAATAATCGCCAGAGAGTTTAGCCAGACTGCAGGAAAAAGATGAAGTGGTCTTCAGACTATCATAAGCAGTATTGCCTCTTACAGCAATATGTACCTTTTCTTTTAACACAAGGTCAGAGTCCCTTCTGTCTTACCATTGTGGCTTAGAATCTAAGCTACATCCACTGCAGGCATATTTCAGGCTTCATAATTTTCAAACATTTGTATTAAGTCCTTATGCTTTTACTAAAATATGAAAGCCATCCACATAGGGCCCAGTTTACCACTTCGCCTTCAGATAACACTCCTACTTAATTAAAAAAGGAGCTTTGCTTAAGATTAACAGAGTCAGGTACAGACACCTTCCACAGTATCCACAAGTGTTTTCCCACCTGCGGTTATTTTCAAGAACACGATCTCAGTCCATACAGCAATATTAACAGGATGAAAAATAGAAACAGGGTATTATGCTCTTTAAACTAACTCTTTAAAAATAGAGACGTTATAATTATGAATGTTTTATTCCTCCTCACAGTACATGTTGTTATTAAACCCAAATGAGAAAAGGAAGGGGGCAGGTAGCATCAAATCAGAGCATTTCAAGAGTCTTTGGTGCAACATGGCTCTTCATGTTTTGTAAATCCACCCCTACAGCCCAGAAGAACATAGGGAACACCAGGTAGATTACATTGCCCATAGGCTGGCAAAAGAGACCCCTTGGAGTAGGAACACAAGCTACTTTTCTTTCCAGCCCTGGGAAGAGACAGACATAGCAAGTAAGCACAATAGGTTTAGCTCCCTGTGCTCCATCTTCTACAGTCACCTGCTGAGGCGGCACTGGTAATGTTTGTGAAGTTGATATGCCATCAAAATTTATAAAGGTGTTGATCATTTTCAAAGCTATTGTTTTAACCGCTTAAAAAACTATTGCATTTGGGTTACATTTAGTTCATATTTTTCAGGGTTATTTCAAGCCTTCCTGAAATATGAGGGTTATAAGCAGATTTACTAAATAAGATGTAAAATTCTAATGTAATCCCCCAGTTCCAGGAGATGGGGAGCTGAGCAATATCTTTGTAACATCTCCACCTTTATTTTATTAATAGATACAGGGTGGGGAAAAAGTGCATGCATGCATGGTATAGAGAACAGGAGAATTGGCAAATGAATTAAAAAATGGTTAAATACTCTCCCCTGCCTCACCCCCCCCCAAAAAAAAAAATCCAGATCTTTTTAGGGGCGTAAGATACAGAAAAAGCAGGGGATTTTAGCTATCAACATTTTTAAAACAGAAAATAATTTCAGATAACTTTGAAGACATTTTTAAACTAAAGCAAATAAATTTGATTTTTCATTCCCTTTTATTCATACACATCTAAGTCCCCAGTAACTAAAGAAGTTCATTTCTTAGGCACAGAAATACAGTATATATCTCCAAATATTAAAAGAAAATCCTTCCTCAGTTAGTGGTTTTTTTCCAAACTGTGGTACAGCAGAAAATGTTATCAGCATAAATCTTTAAGACCTTTTTTTTTATATATATACACACACACACACTCATTATTACTTTCCCCCCAGAAGAATTACACTTAAACAACAAATACAAACCCACTTCAAATGCCTTAGCATTCCTTCTGGTTCAGAAACTCATATTTCCATTCTCACTGTCTCCTTGAGAGTGACAGAGAAAAACAAAAAGGTATAAAAAAAATATAGCAGGAACCAAGAGCACTTACCACTTAGAAGAAGGAGGTGTAGCAAGCTGCAGCCAGCTCCAAAATGGCCCCTCTAAGGCTGTAGCTGCTTGGCTTTATCAATAATGAAGAGAAAGCCACAAAAAAAGCAGAGTGGGGGGGGAGGAGGGGGGGAAGTTCTTGTTACAGTCTTGCCAATTTTCAGATATGGTATTTTTCATTAAGAGCTAGATGTCCTCAAGAGACTATATGATTTTTGCATTTAGAAACAGAAAAGAAACAAAAACAAACAAAAAGAACCCAATCTTTTAGGTTAAAACATATTTACATAGAAATGCAAGGACAAAGCATCAAACAATCCTACTGCATCAGGTTTCTGAACCACTTTAACGACAGAGAGATGGCAATAACCTAACATAGAAAATCAGCTGTGGGAAGGGTTAAGTGAGACCAGGTGTACCTCATTACAAAGGCTTAGGTTTCTACTGAAGGAGTTAGCAAGTGTTTTCTATCACCACAATGCTGTAAGTTTCTTCCTGCGTCTTTGTTTTTTAGGGGCTGTTTTTGTTATTACATTCAGTATCAAGAAGACTTTTTTAGTGTTTTTCAAATGCTGTACAAGTTCCAAGTCATTAAATACTTTTAAAGCTAGTTAATAACTAAACAAGCTTCTATAAACTCCTGGAAAATAGCTGAAAATTATCTCTTAAGACAAAACTGAGTGAAGTTAGGCCTAATTCCATGCAGGGGTCAGGGCACTTGCACATAGAGAAATGACTGGCAGGTCAGCTAGGAAATGAACTTCCAGTGCTTTGGCTAGTTTGTGGTATGTGCCCATACGCAATCACTGTAGTAAACGTAAGATGCTTTCTCTCTCATAAGGAGAGAGAAAATATATAATATTCCTTATAAAAATAAGGAATAATTACCTTCGATTTTCTTTTTGAAAGATAGGAGTATATAAATGTATTTGCATGGGCATTGTGAATAAGTCTCAAGTTATCTTACAAAAAGTTGTTCATTTGCCTGTCAGAGAATAAAATGAGGCTTAGCTGCAACGTGCACAATTTTCACTGAAATTGCAATCCTGAAAACCACCACTGAGCTGCTACCTAAGCATGGGAGGACCTAAACTTCATAGATGTCTTACTTCTAGAACTTTTTCCTGTGATGGGGCCACCTGACTGGTAGAACATGAAAGACAAACAAATTTATTAGGGGACTAGTGATGCTTGAAGTTTGAAGTTGAGTGAAAATAAGAACCTATGAAAATAAGAACCTATGTCTCAAGAAAGGCTGTTCCAAGGTACTTATTCCTACTTTGTGACTTTGAGAGGATGTTCCTTTTAGGTAATACAAGTAAGACAACTTTGCAGGAAAATGTCAAAAAATAAATCAAAACCTGTCCAAGAAGAGAGGCAAACTTTGAAATCTGAATGAAATAACATTTTGTAATGAACATTTTCCCATCCTTATACTCCTGTGCTAAGAATGTGCTTGAATCCTGGAAGTTAGTCACACTTATATGAATTCTACTTTACGTTTCTCACATTAAAAACTCCTGACCTCTGATGGCTTCAGACATGGAATCTGAAGTCAAGCCCTCCCTTCCACTTAGCATCACTTCTTCCATAATGACTCAACAGCAAAGTTTGTTGCTTAATGCTGTTCCATAAAACAGTTAATCCAGAAATGACCTTATGAAAACTGACCCCTATACATCCTACTTCTGGCACAGTTTGATTGGTGAAGAGCTGATCCCACGCACATGTGGGTATTAATGATTTGCTTTGGGTTTCCATGGAATCACTGCAGACAGGGATTTTTTTTTTTCATTAGCCAGTCAAGGGAGAGTAAGGTGAAAAAATCAAATAACTCTCATGCTGACCCCTGCACCAACCTCATTCACACAACAGCTGTGGTCCTAAAACAAGAACTCTTCCAAGTCAGCAGGCCTAGGGCAGGGGCACTGCCAGTCACTCCTTCTGCCATCACAAATGAACTCATGCATGGAGGACTCATGTCCTTATGCATGAACTCATTCCACTCCATGGGTCAAATATCCAAAGTCCTTTATAACATACCTCAGGGCTCAAAGAATGCATTTCCCAACATGATAGGCAGCACTGTGAATAACGGAAGAATTTTTAGAAGAATTGTTAGAAAAGCAAAAGGCCCAGACACTCTGACTGTACTCTATTTACTTGAGAGTTGACCCTTTTCTTCCTCTTTTGCAGCAAATGGTTCTTATCTTCTAAAATTTTTTAGGCATCATTCTGTCAAAAGCAGAGATATCCCTTTACCCATCATAGCTTTCACTAGTTTTTTAACTCAAGACAGTATTTTTCTGTTGGCTAATGTCCATAATTCATGACCATTTGCCACAACCTTGGTAACAGTGATAATAAAACTGATTCAATTTGTTAAACACAGAATTATGTTTACAGAGTTCCTTAACAACCTTTTATTTAGGTTGGTTTCAGATCTCAAATCATAACCTATTTTTCATTTGAACAATCAGTGATAATTTATAAAACTGATTTCCATTTTTGTTCTTGCAATCAGTCATTCACAGTTTGTGGGCACATATTTAGCTGCTTCAAATTCCACACATATCAGATGACTGGAATATGCATTCAAAGGAGAGAGTGATTTTGGATAGTTGGCTTTCCAAGTGCCCAACTGGAGACAGCACAACAAGCCCAACCTTCACCAAGTGCTGACCACCCATTTCTGAGAACAAGATTGCCTTAAAGTGTCTCAAATTGCGGATTAGACACTTTTCAAAACTTAGGTATGTCATCATCATTTGTATCAGGTATAATACGAGAGTTAGTGTTAAAAAAACAGTAAGGAAGGTGAGACATAAATGTTCACTGCTTTTAAAAAACAGGTTGCAATTTTCTGTTTGTGACAGCATCATTGATTGCTCTGGAAGTTACAGCACTCTATAGCCACTAATCAAATAAAAGACTGAAATCTTAATCAGACAAAATCCTTTTTTTCCTGCTGATTTAAGCTGGAGAAAGAGGAATAGAAGAAACCTATAACATATGAGCAAAATTATCTCTAAATGGAGTGTTTAAAAATGTTTCCATCAGGCATCAGCAGATGGGTCTTTAAATGAAAGCCAAGTATTAAAATGGCATCTATTTTAAGTCTTGCATTCCAAGAGAGAAAATACGAGCCAGATAAGTTAGTCTGTGTTGACATGTAAAGTACATCACTCCCATTAGAAGGGCTGATGCGGATCTAAATTACCCAAAAGACGCTCTGCGGCTGACCTGAATACCAGAGAGCGGAAGCATAAATTAATTTGAACATTGGTAATTCAATTGTAGTGATTGCACCTCTGAATCAGCCTGGATGTAAACTTCCACTAGACCGAAAACACCTGGAAAAGCTCTGCTAAGAGGGCTTTATTCTTTGACAACTTTGGATGACAGCCTACATAAACAGGCAAGAAAGAGAGACATTGTCCTTTTTTTTCACTACAGCATTGTTTTCATGATCACTTCCAAAAGCCCAAATTTACAATTAGAGAGCCCTTTCTACAAGCACAGCATATAATTACATGCTTGGTGTTTTCAATATATGCTTGATATTTTCAGCACTATTCACCCAAACTCATGCTGTTTTTCTTTCAGTGTTTATACCTCATTCTCCTCTGAAAGCTTTAAAATTTTTGCACACACAAAAACTTCACTCCTCAGCTATTAATCTCATGTATGCTATCACTTCCTTTTGTTGTTTATAAGCAAGAAGATTGTTCAGAAATATCCTGGATTTGTGTAATGTACGTGAATTTAAAAAAATAATTTAATCTTTATTTAGACAAAATAATTAGAAAATCAACATGATGTCAAACTGAGACTAATTTCAGTAGTAATGACAGTAATTGATAAACTTCAGTCTGCTTAACAACGCTGTTTACATTCTTCCTGCCTTTCCTTAAAGTCAATTATTTCAGCACTCAAGGGATTTCTCTTATGCACATCTGCAAATTCAATGTCAGTTCCAGATTCACATTTTGGTGGTGAATCAAGCTGGCCTCAGTTCACCCAATGAGAGGCCAGTTTTTACCAGACAAACAAATAGAGGTGACTTAATACTTGTGGGGTTTAACTGACATATTTACTTGCTTTCACTATCCTTTTTTCACTTCCAATGAATCAAACATATTACTACACACTGTTGACAAATTGAAGATGATAGAAGAGAGCAGATGAGATAGAGATTAACAACTTTAAACCAAGGACGTCTGGCTTAACTCCCTAATATCTGACACTACCAGCTCTTCAAAGGGAGGCTTTCATTTTCTGAAAAGTATTGGGAAAGAGAACTAAGGTTTAAGGATTTTCTTTTAATTTGAACTAAATTCATGGGAAACTAGGCATGGTATAAATATTCCAGATTACTGCACCTTCAACATTATATGTCTTGGTAGCATACATATCATTACTTAATGATACAGGTTCTCTATATGTATTCTCTTTATATAAACATTAGTAATGAAAGACTGATCAGCATATCAACAAAGAAGAAATTTACTCAATTCTTGGAAAATGAAAAAGCTGAGACCTTTTTGCATGTATACTTATCTGATACATATACGCAGTTGTTTACCCACACTTTATATTAAAGATAAAGTTTGAGTCAGCTTTTTAGTACAGAATTGAACGATACCAAAAAAAAGATAATATATTACTTAGTGTCTAGTTGTGACCTAAGCAAAGTTACGAAATTAAATAAGAATTGACATTAATTGGACTTTTTCCTCCAACTGAGTCAGAATGAGATTGGGCTGCTAACATCTCTGTGCAAAGAAATACTTGCCTCTACACAGAGCTGAGCAACAAGTCATGAGACCTAAAGCTTGGTGCTGCCAGTGACTTGCTGGGAACTTTCAGGCAAACGATTCTTTCCATTTTCCTTTGTTTTCCTAACTCTAAAATGGTAATAACAAAATTTATTCCTACTTACCCTGGAAAGTCTTGTGACTGTAAGCTAATGGTTCTTCAGCTCTAAACAGCATTAGTACAAAATTGGCTGTGACAGGCACTTCATTTTGTTGAGAACAGAGACATCATTTCATTTTCTCCAGCTGTGGTACCTTAGCATGCTCCCAAACGAAGCGATACCCACCTCCAACTGTTCTTAAACCCTAACTGGAAAACAGCAGCCTTACCTGCTAATGCTCCTTTCAGTGGGCTATTTCCACCTTTGCATACATTTGTTGTTATACTGTCAGTTCACAGGCTTTTCCACTGACTGTGTGGGAATGAGATTGGGCTGCTAAAATCTCTGGGCAAAAAGATACTTGTGCCCACACAGAGCTGAGCAATAACAACTCATGAGACCTGAAGACTGATCTTGTGCCTCTTGGTCACACTGGGTTGTACTGATCACTCCCCAAGTTCTTTCATGAGAGGCACTGAGATTAATTAATAATCAAAGAATTGCTCAGGCTGAGAGAAGCGATAGCATCCATGTGTAGGATACAGAAATGCAAAACACTAAGCAGATCACTTAGGCCAAATAGGGATAATCGCCCCATGTCACTTTCTAATACTTTTTGCAGAAATGGCTCTTTTTACCTCCAGGCATGAGGCTTCCAATATTTTCCTTGAGAGATTCCAAATTTTGTCTTCTTGCCCCATCACTCTATCCCTTTCTTTTCTTTTTCTCTTAGGCTGGTGCAGATGTTTTCTGCAGCATTCTTCTCTGCATTGCTTCTTAGCCAACTGTGTCCTTTAGCTTCTATGATAATCTTTTGGCTTGGTAAGTGTCCTTCTTGTTCATCTTTGCCTGTGGATCTACCGTCACTTCCACTGCATAGGCCACAGAATCCTATATATGTTCTTACCTTTACTACCTTTACAGAGACGATACTGCCTTTTTCCTTGGTGATCTGACACCTTGTTGTTGCAATATAACAAGATGCTGGAGATAGATGGGAGAACAGACTATGTCAAATTACCTTACAGGACAATATCTTGCATGCTGTGAAATACACTGTGCACATCCTTTGAGTCGCCTGACCAAATGTCTTGAAGATGTGTTTTTGTAAAATTGCATTGTCACTGGTACCAAGAGCGAATGCCATAGCATGTCAATTCAAAGAAATATCTCAGAAGATTAGCAGTAGATGCTGGGAGCTCTAATCCCAAGAATTATCATAGCATGGGAAAATCAATAGATTTTTTCAATAGCTTCCTAAGAGATGGCTGAGATGAGATGGCGATTTGTCCTTTCTAAAAGCCCTGTTTGCCAAAGATTTTCAACTTAGTAGGCTGCAGTTCAGTGTAAGTCCCAGTACGTGCCATAAAAATACAGGGTAAGTAATACTGATAGCTTTCTGCTGTAAAGAGAGACTTACTTAAAATATTGTAGAATGCTTTCTTGGTTATGTAGAGCGCAGAGTTTTCTGCTGATATCATTTTATGCGGTGAAAAAAGTCAAGAGGACTAGTTCAAACTGAATCACAAGCATTTTGCTGAGAAAGCAACAACTGCCTCAGAGCCATTGAACAATGAGGTCTGCTTTGAAGAGCTAGTGCAAGTTTATTTGCTCTGCAACAGAGCAAACTTTCAGTTCTGATTTTTTTGAAACATTCTTTCAATAGTTTAGCCTGGGTTTTGTACAACCTTTTCAGAATTAAGCACCCTACCAGACTGCTGCCAACAAAGGTTGCTTAATTCCTCAGTAAAGGGGGAGTCTTGTTATTTAAATAAAGTAGCTACTGTAGTAGATTTGCAGATATGTTAAGAGTATTACAGGATCTAGAGGTAGATTTAGGAAGAAAATACTATAAAGCAGGAAAAAATTAAACAGTGTACTTATTGAAACTTAAAAGACATTATGACATGTGATGTGATTGCATCAGATAAGAGCAGGTGGAACTGTGTTACCTGTACATGCAATGTCATGCATGTTGCAAAGTGACACTTGATTATAGTTACACTTTCCTTTAAAACACAGTCACCTTTTAAAACCTGACTGTCCACCACCAGCAATTACATTAGGGGAAGAAAACAGAAGCCACAGGGTTCTTCTGTCCCTTTTTAAGGACTGCAAAACACCATACTATGTTTTCCTAAGCACCAGTAGATTACCCACAACCTTTTCTCTGAAACAGGACTGGTGAATTCATCTGCCATACATTCACTGTGACGGGACAGCAGCTGCTGCATTTCCTGAGGAACCACAGCAACACAGGTTATCTAGTCTAGTGCCTTCGTTGTGGTGATGGGATCACTTTACAACAGTTATTCTGGAAGAAATTTTCAGAGCCAACTTAGTTTCCATTCCTCATGTGAACACAGGCTTTCGTTCTGCTTTAGTCAGCAAAATGGAAGTACCTTTTAAGTGCTATGGTATTGCCTGGTCACCGTGAGTTCCTCTAAAACCAGGATTTTAGTAGAAGTAGAGCAGATACTGTAGTTTCTCCAGCATCTCTCCATCTTCAATCAGAAAGAAAGAGAGAACCTAAAGGCCATAGCCATGCACAGAAGGTATTGCCAGGTTTAACTTATTCCTGAAGCACCAGGAGGCTGAATCCTTGCTGCTGACCCTTCCACAGGAAGGGAGTTGCACGACTCTTCCACCTGCACCTTTCAGGCTTGTATTCTCAAGGGCAGACAATTATATTTTGCCAGGGTGTAAGTTACACCACACCAAAGCAACCAGACATTCTCCTGCAAGGAGCATAAGTAGCAACAGCTCAATAGTGCTTTCTCGTTGGTTTTCTTGTCTGCGGTCCATAGTATGTTATAGCGGATTGGCTGCCTGTTGCTGCAGGTTAATGGCTGACTGTGCATGGTTTGAAACAAGGTGTCAGGCTCTTGTCCAGGCTTTGCATAAAAGCCTCATGTGTCTGTTGTGTTGAGCTAGTGATATATGCACTGGAAACACACAACCAGTCTAAATTTTTTCAGCTTGTGAAAGTTCATCTGTCAGACCAGCCTCTTGAACAAGCACTCCGGGATTTTACTGGAAAAAATTACTTCAACAAAAACATTCTCTCAGCATACTCAAAAACCTGCATGCAAATTTGCTCCCTTTAGAGAATAAACAGGGGTGTTTTAGCAGACTCAGCTGCAGAAGTTTTATTGGCAGGTTATTAAAAGCTTCAAATTTTTTGATACAATTTCAAGAAAAAATGTAGATGCTTACAGTAGACTGGTAATACTAAAAGACAGAGGAAGAAAGGGACACTGGGCAAAATACACAAGCAAAAAGCAGAGCTGTTTCTCCTCAGAGCTTGCTTTGGATAAATTACTTCTGATCTCCATCAAAGCCCATGGCTTTGTATAAATTTAAAGACGAGTCAGGCAATTTATTTACAAAGTGAATGCACAGGAATTCTTTCTACCCCCAGATTCTTGGACAGTGTCCTGCCACTAGAAGTTACAAACCATCTAAGCATTGAAAAGTGCTTTTCACCAACCACTAATGCCACTGAATGGTCTGTTTTATGACTTTTGTGTGGGATGATATCAAACTGGAATCAATCAAGTTTTAACACACGGTGTGATCTATCTATTTTTTTCTAGTAGGTATTTATTATGCTAATTATATTCCTTTGGTATCTCAGCATCCTCATTATTTGACATTATGGACATCTGCCTGTGTATAAAAGTTTCACAAACTACCCATAACCTTGTAGATACACATAAAATCATTAATCATTGTAAGAGAAATTCTGGTGTGTTTGAAGTCAATGGCAAAACGTCCCTTGACTTCAACAAGGCTCAGATTTCGCCTCTCCCCCTGCAATGTCTCCAGCAGGTGCCATTGCCTTTAATGCCAACTGTCAGCAGGTGTCTTTGCTAGTAGTTCCAAATAACAGCATTTGCCTTATTATCCAGCATATTAAAAATGTATTTTCTGCTGGCTCACACTGAGCTTTCAGTCCAAGGTGGAGGTTGTGACATCTGCCCAAATGAGATTGCATGCTGCTGGAATGAATTCCTGGCTCCATTCCAGACTCTAGCTCTCTGTCCCTTAGTGGCTTTGGAGCTAATAGAATCATAAATTGAAGCTGATTTGTATTCTGTATGGCCAAAGAGTTGCAATAAAGCCTTAAGATGGGTGGATCTTCCAAAGCACCCTGCCAATTAGAACTATTGTTTACCCCGTTGAGCTTCTCATTTGGTGAATTGTCTAATACTGCGTTGCATCCAGTAGGTTTCTATGCTGGCATGTTGCAAACACGTGAGCAAATCATCTGGGTATTAACAAATATTTTGGACCTCTAGTGCAGCTTTCAACCCAAGAGCTTTAAATAACTACACATGTTAATTAAGCCCTTCCAGCTTCCACTATGAGGTAGGTAAATGTTAATATAATCTTTTGGCAGATGGAGAGTCATTAGCACAGAGCTGTTAAAAGAATTGCCTGCTGGCTGATATGACTTCTGTGGAAGGTGGATCCTTTATCTAACAAGACTGTTTTTCATGTGCTCTTAAGCTGCCGAAGATAAGCTGACTACGTATCTTCACACGTTCTGCCCAATTTACCCCTATCTTTTTTTTTCAGTCTCAGAATAGGATCTACCATGTAGGTGATACATGGATTCTTAAAACCATCACATTTCACATCCTCTGCTAGAGACATTTATGTTCACTGAACTGGTGACCTCTGCAAGAATTCGTACTTCTAATTAATGAAGATTTCGTCTTTGGGAAAAAGCAACCCACAGGGATATCTTTCTATCTTTCGTCAAATAAGTGCTCATTTTAGAAGAATGAAAGATTCATTTTCTCTTGTAATTTTTGGGAGTCAAAGCATATCTAATTTTCCCCATCCTTCGTCAGACTTATCCCATTATACTCAGAAATTTTATGCTGCTTTCTCCAGTAAAAATTCTCCTGGAAATAGGGATGTAAAAATAGGATGTTAATAGCTGTGGAATTCTGTTGCTAGTTTTGATCTCTAACAGTTATATCTATCAGTCAGATTTAGAAATTTGACCCATCTTCCTTCATCAGACCTCGTCCTATTCAAGTCCAATTTTAAATTAAAATAACCACGTCTTTTATTTTACTGTTATCATAACCAAATATGGTATCTACTAAACCTGCCAGCTATCCTGCTAAGATTTGAAATATCTTTTTGACATTTGCCAGACTTAAAACTTATCCCAGTCAACCTTGTACTATTATTGCCTAAGAAATTAAAGGCATTAACCAGCTGCTGTGGAAGGTAAGTCATTTTATATTTTTGTTTGCATTCATCAGTTTTTGAGGGAAGAAAGGGCTGGTATTTTTTCAGTTTCCAAAAGCCAAAGATTCTGTTTAACTCCGTGCTCCCATATAGGTTTAGACTACCGCTTCTGAACATGGTATCTGAGGTCATCCTGCGTGAAATCAATAATAATATTTAAGTCCCTAGGAATTCCCCATCTCCCTGTGACTTGGACACCAGCGAAGGTATTTAAGTCTGTTAAATTCTCAATAGTTTAAGCCAGGAAACAGAGGACAGATTTATTTTCTACCACACGTAACATCTAAATTATCTACTGGTAACGGTAGATCCATCTTGGAAGTTACAACTGTATAGATCACTTTGACTGTGGTGTCACTCTGATGTCATCTGGAAGAAAGGTGGAGCTTGCCTAGAAAATGGTTTTGTAACTGACGTAGCATATGATTTCAAATTAATTCAGGTTAAAATACCAGGGATAAAAGAAAGAGGGGTTAACTCCTGGAGTTGTTCTCTCATATGCAGGCAAATTTGATTTTAGTATTAATTGCAGTGTGAACTCCAGAACAGAGAAGTCCTATTGCCACATTCAGATAGCTACAGTATGGAGAACAGTTTGGGTGTAGCCAATCCATCCCACTCTATCAAAATCCTTCTTGCCACTTCCAGAAAAGGCTGACATTGGACTCAATTCTACATTTATGAAAATGTAAAATGAAATCAATGAACTAACATCATTATGAACTTGTTCTTAATTGATCTAAAGTGATACATCTGATTTAAACTTGAGAAGATTATTTCCAATCTGCTGGCCAGAATGTTGCCAGTGCCTTACAATCCATCTTTACTCAGGATCTGTAGTTTCTACACACCTTCATAATTTCAGAAGTTTTGGGATGATGATTAGAAACATTCTTATCACCAAAACCTTTCTGCCCAACTCAGAAGAGGCATCTTCCCTTAGAATTAGCATTAGTACATCTTTTTATTCTTTATGGAATGGTCTCAGGAATTTGTCAAAGCCTGGACTCCTGTGGCTTTTTATAGCTGAATTATTTCCAGCATCTTTGCTTAGTTATATTTCCATCCAAATGTTCTTTTTGTTTCTAGACTGTCTGTAGGACTTCAGCTAAGTCAAAGTACTTACTGTATTTTGCAGTGCTTGTTCTGTCTCTTACTGTATATATTTGAGAAAATCTTTAAATGCTTCTTTTAAAGTCATTAGTTAATGTTCTCATTTTTACTAGCCCATTTTATTAATTAAATATATTCAGTGGCGTTTGAAATGTTTATTTCACTACTCATGCATGACACCTGAGCATCATTTCTGACGTCACACACCTCACCTTATAACTGCTGTCTCTTTAAATCCTTTAATTTGCATAGCAGTACAGCTGGGAGTCTAGTACAGTCACATGTATAAATACCACCTATATAATCACATCAAGTAGTGAAATTTTGGAGTAGAAATTCCAAGCGTGGTAGAAACACAGTGTGTACTGTAAGTTTTAATTAGCTAATGACATTCATAAGATAAAAATAATTCGGTGCTTGGAAAAGTGCAGGCTATGCTTTTTGGGGTCAGGGAGGCAAGGGGCAGGGGAACATGAGATCTGGCTGAGATCATAGGACATATCCCAAGTGAAACACAGTTCAAGAGGTGGGATGTGTCATAATTTCTTCACACACACAAGCAGTGTTTGTGCTGCTGGTCCTGGATAAGGCTTCATATTCCTGCGGAAAGGAAGGCTGACCCACTGACTAAGGCGCTATCCTGAGGCAGGGAATACCTCCCTCCTATGCCCCGCATCTCTTACACACCTCCTAACCGACCTTGGGGAGAGGATTTAGCCTCATTCCAGCCACAAAATGGGAGCAGTACCTCTTCCCTAACTCACAAGGTACTGTGAAGATAAATATGTGAATATTTAGGTACTACTGTAATGATGACCAAATAAGCCACTGGCATAAGCTTATCGAGTACTATATTAGCATGGAGAGGAATTCTCCTGCTTGCCTGTAATGGGAAACTCCTAAAATCTTGCCTTAAAAGGAATGGACAACAAACAGCATGAATCCCTAAGGATGAAGAGGTCATACTTTACAGTCCACAGAGGCATTTTACTTCCAAGGGTGGCATTTTGAAGATATTCTCAGTACTTTTTCCTCTATAAACCTGAAAGCATTTTACTTTATGATGAAATAGACAAATACAACATTTCTACTTTTTGATTAACAATAGTACACCATGTTCCTTTTCGTTTCCTCATCCCAACCTGAGTAGAAAACACACATCTGTTTGAGTATGTTTAATTGCTTTGATTTTACTTAAGAGAAAAAGTATAATGGGAAAAAAAAAAACTCGTGCTTTTCTGTAACTGATATTTTGCTCTCTGCTAAGTATAGGGGCATTTCCACCGGTTTAATTTAACCCCCTGATTCAGCAAAGAAACTAATCACGTACATAACTCAATGTATAACACTTAATTACTCTCAAAAATAAATGTTTAATTACTTTATCAACTCAGTGCTCTAGAGACTTGAACAGAAAAGTTTTGCCTTTTCTTTATGATGTGAGATTCTATGACACTAACATAGAAACTGTTTGGCAATTTCATCTCCTTTAACCTTTTTCCATTTGCCAAAGATCAACGATGTAGTGTGTCCAATATTCAGTTATCTGGGTATCAGCGATGGAGGATAGAATTTACGTTTTGTTTGTTTGTTTGTTTCTGCCCATGCAGAGTACGCAGATGACAGTCAAGGTTGTTCTCTGCTCTGATATTTCATCATGATTATATTTACGGTGTTTAGAACAATTTTTTCAAATATATTATCCAGAAGTTAGCATAGTCCTTACGGCTATCACGTAGCTTTTTAAGGTAAATTACATAAAAGGATGTGATGTGGTTCAGAGAGTTTAGCCAAACAAATAAACAAAGCGGCAAGAATTGGCTGGTGCCAATCAGGGTAAGGAACATTACCTATACCTGTGGTAAATAGAGCACATTGGTCACTGCACACTACATTAGCAAGATATGTATTCTGACTTTTTATTAGATTATATAAAAAAATGTGCATTTCACTTCATTTTTCCTTATAACACGAGACTAAGCTGATAAAAATTCCAGGATGGATAAAGAATTGGTTTGTTGAGATTGGCAGCAGTAAGGAACAGGAAAGTTTACTTTTCTATTTTTTTTTTGTTTTTTAAGAGGCATGCATAAATAACCTGACTAAAATTACACCATGCCCTTTATACCTACTGTTTCCTTTTACAGGTACCTCTCCCAGAAATAGCTAGTCTTGGCTGGCACTAGCAAATCTGTGTATGTATTAGTTAGAACCAGGAAAAATTTCAAGACAGAAATTCAGTAGTCTTAACAGAGCTTAGATTTCATTATAAATTTGAAATTCCGTCCAAGTTCATGGTGTAGAAACATACCAGAGAGAAACACGCAGTGATACATAATTCTGTCCTGAAGGCCTGGCAAAATTTCTGTCTGGACCAATAATACCTCCCTATAATCTTCTTGGCACTTGGAGGCCTACTCTTTAATTGCAGTTCAGCGTGCTCCTACAAACCTTTTCTGGGGAGGTGGTTTTGTAGGAATTGCTTTGGCTGAAAAGCCTGAGAAGCTTATCAATTATGAGCCACTATTAATAAGAAACACATCTTGTGACAGTTCCAGTACCCCTAAAGAAATGGCCTGCCATTACCCTGTGTCTATGTTTACCTCAAGGCAAGTATCTCACACATTGCCTGGCAAACAAAAACTAAATCACTGAATTGTCATGGACTAAACAAAGTGCAACAACTATACCTATTTGCAAGCAAGTTGCAATCACACCCCAATAGCCTCCGATAACCTAATCATAAAGAACCAAGTTACTGACGTTTGATGGATGATAGGAAATGTGTTTTATACCTACAGAACTAGTCCTATGCAAAAGTATTGCATAAATTAAGAAGGTAGAAAAATTCCTCAGGCATGATGAAGCAAATTAAAAATGGAGAAAAAGGAGAACTTGCTTTTACTGGCTTAAGGAAACACCTTTACAGCTAGATATTCAAAGCATTGTGCCAGTTCCTAATTATTTAGCCATGTATTTCTCTGAATAAAGTCCACAGGAACTGTCTGGTTAAGACCACCCATTTAGTTCTTAAATTTTCATCCTTAATCTTTCGTGTTGATTTTCCATAAATTGTCTGTTCACTTTCCATGTTTAAACTCTCCTACACAGCATGAAAAAGTGGCATAAAACCAGCCCAGCCCAGCATGGTATGCACTGTGAACAGCTACTTTTGTTATCATATGAGGAAATGACAGATTTCGATGGGGAGTGGGTAGGAACAGGGCCCCTGCTAATAGCTGGAAGAACAAACAAGTGGCGTTAAGCAGAGCTAATACTTACCTACCTAATTCACTCTCATGACGAGAAACACAGCTCAACTCCAATCCTATAGAGTCATTGTACAGAGTTTACAGCACACGTACAGTTACACTGAAGTTCTAGTCGGGGAAATACATGTCTCCACATGCATGCGTAAATCCTCCCCACTTAAGTATTTTGCTGAACTGGGGCCTGGCAGGCTAAAGTGTCTGTCAGGGCCATATTGAAGCACCCGTTGTGCAGCCAGGGAAGAACTCTCATAGTGCATTTTGACAGAGGTCCCTGCCTGCCTCCATCAGGTACCAAAAGGAGCACATCCTTTCCCAAGGCTTGAGGATGCTGACGAGCTCATGTAAGACGCTTACCATCTTGCTGACTTGAGCTCTCCATTGGATGCTAGGGCAAGAAGAGGGAATGAAAAAAGGGAATACTTAGGTCTTAGGAAACAGAATACCTAGTTCACCCAGCGGTGACCTAAATTACAGACGATACTACCTGATCACATCAGACGGACTGATTAATGTTTCTTCTTAAGTCTAATAGTGAGAGTGGTAACCTACTGAGAACGTACCCAATGTGACCGATTGTATTCACTGTCCTCCAAATAGGAAGCAAGATGCTTCATATCCAGACTAAGTTAGCCACGTGCACTGAAATAGGAATGTACCTGTAAAAGGCAATCAGAGTGATTCTTTTCAAAGACAGAATATACAAGATTTTTTTAGCAGCACAGAAATCTGATGAAGCTAATGGGAGTACTATCTGAATGATTCTGAATTTACTACGCTGGAAAAAAGAAAAAAGGCAAGAGGATGTCATGACATCCCTCCCTTCTGTTTTTATTATCAGTCACTGGTAGAAACTTGGCACACCACTTCTGAAGCAACTGTGACAAACTCAGTTGTTGGTTTTTTGTGAAGGAATATAAAAATGCTTTTACCTCAGTGTTGCTTAAAGTTTTGGTTATGATTCAAGAATCTCAAAATATTGAGAATAATTGCAACATTGTGTGCTGCCAGCATTTGCAGTACAAAATTCTTTGTGTTTTTCTCACACTCTATTTGAAAAAAGAACATTTTGCACCTCAATAGATAGTTGTGGTTTTGGATCATAAAGCACTAAGGGTTTTGATCTGTTCTGATTCCTACCCCTTGTGTCTCATTTTTCTCATGGCTTAGAACAAAATATTAATGTGACTCATCTGTCATAAGTAATTTTCATATCCTCAACCCTCTATTTTGGTGTCTGACTAGAGGAAAGCTGTAGTTATGTAAAAGTATTTGTGTATTTTGTATAAGGGACGATGGGAATCATAGGTACTTTAAGCAAAAAAAGAAAAATGTCAGGAGAAAAGAGTGAATTATAAATGAAAGCAACTTATATATATTGTAATTAAATGTAATAAATACTTTAAAGCATGCTATTTCAATTTACTATTTGTTAGCTTTAAACATCACAGCTGTTATCCCTGGAACATTGGAAAAGGAAATAATAAATGGGGAAAAAAAAATAATTTTATGGACTGGCTTGTCCAAAATGAGTCCCAAATTTGATACTGAAACATTTACAAAGACACTAATTATGCTTGGAAAGCTGGTATTTGAAATTGCAAATGTCAGTTCCAGGATGTCAATGTTTTCTGGTACAGTTTAGGAAATCCTGTGTAGCGTGCTACTTTCAAAAAATGTAATTATGTGTACACATTCCTGTGACTTTTCTCCAGACCAGCCTTCTATTCCACAGTAGTTCTCTCTCACAAAAATTTAAAAAATTCACTAGAAAATAGCACAAACAATGAGTACAGCAGCAATTTTGCTACAGAGGCATTTGCAGCAATTGACCAAATTCCTCTTTTCTCCCTCAAACACCAGATTGAAATATTTCACTAAGTAGATCCAGTTCAATGCAAACCTCATTCCACAAAAGTCATTTGCATTTGGGCTGAATATTGAATCATCAGGACTTAAGTATATACTTAAAATAGAAGTTATATTTATGTGACTACTTAAATTAACCAGGGGTCATGCTGTTTCCGTGTTGAGAGAGAGAATACAGTGATTTTCTGCCTTTCTGATTTTGCCTTTCTGCACTGGAATTGCAAACACAAAGTGTTGTTTTCCATAATCCAGTTAATACCTGCAGGCAGCAGAGTGGGAGGGAGAGGAGAGTGCACGCCACCTTACTATATCTGAATATTTAGTACACAGAAAATAAATTCTCCCCTCTCCTTTCAGCTACAGCTTTGCACTAAGTAATTCTTAAAAGCAGAGCAATGAAATGAAACTCTACCAATCAGGAAACCTAATGCTTAAGTTTCCTCTTAAGAATGGTTTCTCTCATTCTCCTCTCTCTTTCATATTCCCTCCCTCCCTTGCTTCTCCAGGAAGCCTTCTTGGGACTTATTTTCTCCATAACAAAAAAGACTGCCTTGTGTTGCTTCACGTTCCCCAACATCATGGCTTTAGACCTGGAACTTCTCCAAACAGTCCTAATATATATATATCAGGATCTCCACGTGACTGAATAACACAGGGGAGACAGGGATTGTATCAGTAGGAAAACTTCCATGAGATTATTTTTTCAGGTTAAAAAAACCATATTGCACCATTATATGTTTTCAGTTCTGAAAGTGGAGGAATGCACATGAAGTGATTGGTCTCAGGACATGAAGAGCTGGATGATGATGATGATGATGATGATGGTGATGATGATGATGATGATGATGATGATGATGATGATGATGATAATGATAATAATAATAATAATAATAATAATAATAATAATAATAATAATATATTAGTTTTAAAGAGAACAACATCTCAAAGTGGCCAGGAGTTCCTTTCAGAAAAATCAGTGGGAGCCTGTTGAGTGATTTACTGGAGCCAGAATTTGGCTTTTTATTGGTTACACTGTGTAGCAAACCCAAACTCTCAGCACTGGCCAAGGGCATCCTTGGAGCAGGCAAGGCAGGCAGGGGTAGTGGTGGTGGTGTGGGATAGGGAAAGGCATGTGAGAGGGAAAGGTGGGAACTGTGTCAGTGATGTTGTGGGGGCTTTTTGAGGACTGAGGGGACTGTGTGTGGGGAGGTTGTGAGGGGACAGGGCACTTTTTCTGCTCCTACAGTTGTCTCTTCTCCTTGGGACCACTTCTTTTCCTTCCTTCCCCTCCTCCCCGGAGGCAGGACGCCCGGAGACCTTCCCTTCACTTCCACTATATCCACCATCACCATCTACACATTTTTCTGTACCTTCTTGATTGTCAAGGAGGGGTCGGTCCTGGTTTGGAGGGACACAAACTAGGACAGGACCAGGGCAGAAAGCCAGAGAAATCCTGCTGCCACTGGAGGTAGAAGGGGCAGATGTGATTGCTGCTGCCGCTGCTGTACTGGGGCCCTCTGGTACACGCTGGCACTCCTTTACCCTCTCTCTAATCCCACAAAGGCAGTAACAGCAGCACGGATGGTACAAACAGGAGGCAGGAATGAGCTGTTTGGCTGAAATGTCTAATCCCTCTCTCCTCAGGCACAGGCAAAGTAGCTTGCCATCCCCTTCAGTCTGGCAGCTCTCCATTTTGCTAACTATTCAAAGCTACTTCTGACTTTGTGACTTTCCTTCATCCATACAAGAAGCTGAGCCAAAGCCCCAAACCTAAACACCTGCAAGCTGCAGAGAAGTTTGTATCCAGAGCTGAACTGTGGAGCCCAGAGCCGCCTCTAAAAGCGCTGGATGTGTGTAGATGTGTTCTGAATTATTGACTCATTGTTTGAAGGAGAAGGCCTGTTTGGCAGGATAAACAATAAAAAGCTACTCTTCATAAAACTAGGAAGCAAATGGCAATGAGGTTGTGCCTAATGCATTGGCAATTTCTGCTCTCCAGGCTTTAGAGTCCTCTCAGAAAGGGGCCAAATGCGCATTTTTTTGTACAGCTCAAATAAATTGTATTAAACCAATTGCAAATAATCCACAGTACTTGGGCATTGTCTCCTATCAGTTCCCCAGGTGGCAGCGCATCTGCTAAACTGCACCACAAACTGAACAGGGATCTGCTTGCGAGAGATGGAGGGAGAGAGATGGAGGGAGTCAAAAGAAAATCACCACAGATTATCTACCAAAGCAAGGGCAGATCGGGGGCCAGTGCTAGATCTGGTATTACCAGAGAACTGAGCTGGCAATCATTACAGAGATTTTTTTAAATAAATTTGACACCAGAGGCCAGAAAGCTTTGTCATCACTAATCTAATTCCTAATCTAAATCAAAGGGCCTGGAAAGCAGCCAGTTACTTTCTGCAAGGGCTCTGGGCTTCGTGAGGAAGGCACCCACCTGGCTGCTGTCATGCAGCAGCTCTCAGAGCCCGTGCTGGGGCTGGGTGGTCAGGTGGAGCCACCTGAAATGGAGAAACAGATTCCAGCCAGCAACCAAAAGTCAAGAGCTGTTTGGCAATCAATGTACTCTGGAGGTACCTGGGCTGATGTTTTGAGATCTCCTTTCTGGCAGAAAATGCTCCTCAGTCTACAAGAGTCAAGCTTCTTCTGTGAAAATGTACTGTTTTGACCAAAATTTAATTAATTCTTTTGTCAGATTTGAAAGAGAGAGACCTTATAATAGCCCAGGTGTGGCATTCAGGTGAAACGGGGTAGCAGGCACGTTTCAAATGGGCTGGAATAAATCTGAGGTAAAACAGTCAAGCTACCCGCAGGTTTCCCTTGTGAAATCAGTACTCCTTTTTGGCTCTCCTCACTCTCAAAATGCTTCCTTCCTCTAAGGTTAGCATAGTCTGGTGGTGGCCAGGCCACTCAGGGCACAGCTCCCTGGGGCCCACTGGGTCCTGGGGTACACGGCACGGCTGAAGCTCAGCTGTGCAGAGGTTAGGAGCCACTACTCTTGAGTTTTCATTTTGCCCTGGCTGATAAAATGCTTAAAGTAGATGGAGAGATACCTTTGAGTGTGTTTGGCTCTCCGGAGTTACACTGACTGCTGGGAAACCAGTGGCTCTGGAGAGTAAAAACACAGGTGAGGAAGATCATAGCCCAAATATCTCAATTTTCAACCGCAAAGCCAACCAACGTGTGAAAAGCATCACACTGCTTATCAAAGAGCTGTTTTTCTAGTAGCCCATGGGTTCATGAAGGATGGACGCTGAGCAGCAAAAGGAGCAGGTTGTCAGCAGCTGAGAGCCCAGGTGCTGGGCCCTCCCTAGTTCTGATCCAGCAAAGCACTCAAGTACGTGCTCGCACTCCATCTGGAGCACAGGTCTCCAGAATTCACCATCCAGGACTTTATCACACTGAACCCTAAATATCTTGATGGCCGCTGAGCCCACCAAATCACAGAGACTTTTCCCAGTCATGTCAGTGGGATTTGGGTCAGGTGAAGCACATATGACTTGGTAGCAGCTGCATGAGAGTGATTAGTCTATAAAATAGATAAGCATATTTTATATTTATATAGGACATTAGCATTGCCTGTGGCTCCCTTTGTTAGCATCCTCACATTATGAGTGCTGTCACGTTTGGGACTTTGTATGGCAGTTCCAAGCACATCGTATCAATCCAAGCCTCTTGGCAACTAATGGCTTTATGTTGCACATGGCATGAAAGGGTTTGTATGTACATTTTCATGGGGGCAACACACGTGGAGAAAGATGAGATTAAGTAAAAGTTTTTCAGCTGTCCTTCAAACTGATAATTTTACACCTAGTAATCTGAAAAAGCTATGCAGTGTCTCTGCAGAAGGGTGGGAACAAGGCTCAAGGCACTTTTCTTGAAATCCAAACCCATATTTTGATTTACAGCATAATTATTAGAGGATTGCCAGCAAAAATACCAAACATTAGGATTTTTAGTCCATATTCAAACTGCTACATCAGTTTTCACAAGCATTGAGTAACTAAAAAGGCTACTCAAAGTGAATGAGTTGCCAGGTTTTCATACTTCTGAACAGTAGACCTTGAATAAGAAGCCTGAATATGGAATTAAAAGACTACGTTAAGCCACTATGTTTGAAAATCTTGGCCAATATTCCTTAATATTTCTGCAAAATGGACAGTGTGCTCATACATTTCTTATAAGCTTTCTTTTCCCCCTAGGGACCAACTTAAAATCAACAAAGTAACAACGGGCCTAACGCAATCAGGAAATCTAGGTCTCTTAAAGTGAAAAGCAAACAACTGTCCTTCTTCTGCCCTTTCCCGAAATCTAAATGTAAGTATATCCAGCTTTGAAATCCTAAATGCGTTATACATAATGCCAAAAACAAAGCGCAAAGGCTTAAGAACTGCCTTAAGAAGTTGTCTTAAGCGACTGCCTTAAGAAGTTGTCCTAAAGCTATCACCTACACAGGATTTTATAAGTTATTCAAGTGCTTGCTATACACCAAAGCTTTTGAATTTTGAGTAGAAAAATACATGGTACATAAATTTTGGTGATCATCCTCAGCAGCATTTTTTTTCCTAGATAATGAAAGAAATCTACCCTTTCAGTCATTCTCCATTGTTTAATAGGAGAGAACATGTAATTTTGGCATTTCACGTTTGTTTAAAGAATCTTCTTTTAAATCTATTTTTACGGTCAGGAAAGAGTAAGGATTGAAAAAGAAATGTCAAAAAACATTATATCCTGGGAATAGAGTGAACCATGCTATTGATGTGCTTTTGATATCCAAAATGCATGTGTACAGGTGTCTGCTTCCGTATGTATGCACATGTAAAAATGAACGTCAGTAACATTCATTGGGAAATCCACGTTTAATACAATGTTTAGTTTAGCTCAATAATAGGCAGAACATGTTAAACATCATTCTGAGCCTTAATGGAAAAGTTTCTGACAACTAGACATTAGCTCATAGTATCACAGTCATCTTACGCCTATGACTATTGTTTGTTATCAAGTGTGACTTTTGGAAGAAAAAATGCATTATTGCTTAACAGGCTGCATTGCAGTAGTGTCCTGCACTCTGTTTTGGTTTGTAGGTAGCTAATTAAAAGAACCCACGTGTTTAGAGTTAATCATGTAAATCCTCAGGCTTTCTGAACATCTTTTAAGGGGCATGAGCGCCACATTGGGTTGTGTCTCTCTCTTGCGGAGAATCCTACACGCTTGGTCCGAAATTAAACCAGTAGAGTCACATAAACATGACTCTACAAACAGGCGGCTCTAGAGCGTCAGCCCTGGCAGAAACCCCGCTCCGTGAACCCACTGAACTTCTCCAGGCACCGGGCTGGACTGGCGCAGCGCCAGGGCATTCGGATCTCTGGCAGTGGCCGCCGCCGGAGCTGTCCCTGGTAACCGTTTCACCCGGCATCGGCTGCCGTCACCCGCCCCACCTCGGGGGCTATAAACGTCTAACACGGAAAAAAAAGAAAAAAGAAACAAACAAACAAAAAGGAAATTGTATAGCCCAAGGCTCCAGCCCACAAAACAGAAATAGAGAATAGAACACTTCCCGGCTAGTATTTACATTCTCCCAGAGCATCCATAAGAAAATTTTAGAACCCAATCCACCTAGCAATAAAACATCCATCCAAGAATGGCAGTGGACTATGAATGGTAACTCGGCTGCAAAGTTTCTATAGCAGTTGATGAAAAGACTGTATAAGAACACTGCTTTTTTTTATTAGTAATTTCTTCAAACCTTTCGATACAGATCTTCTGGTGTTAGGTAGCAATATAGATCACTTTTAAAAAAGTATCACGTGTTCAGCATTTTAGAGTCCTTTACCTACAGCAGGTGAAACAGTAATATGAGCTCTTGAATATACTTACTAGACAGAAAAAAGCAACGGTTAAGCTAAGCATTACAAATTAGCACCTGCTACTTTTCGTGCATGGCAAAATTGCTTTGAGAAAAACAAACACTGTCCACAACAATTCACAGCAATCAAGGAACAGAGAATTTAGGGGGAAAAAAGCCTTAAACAAGGGTTGAAAGTTCTGGAAAATGTTACTATTTCCTTTTTTTTTAATCTATTCCAGTGAATAGAGAAGAATTTCAGCAAAACATTCAGATCTGGGTAGAAATATCCCTCAAATTAAAAGGAAACAAAGCCCTTTATCTGTAGCAAGAATACAGAAAATTTTCAGACTTGAGCATCAACTGGCAGATAGACTTGGAAGGCGTTTGGGTCCAATAGAAGTCCTGAGCTGCTACCAAAATCAACAGTCTAATTGTCTCAGCTGAAACTGGGGCTTAGCTTTTGGGTTTCCTGTAACTAAATCTTGCCACAAACAGCTCTGCTAAGTTTTTCCTCTAATAAAATAAAATACAGCAAAATTAAGATAAATACAAGAGACAATGAAGATGAGTATGTAGTTCCCAAAATAAGGCAGGGAGCAGATGTTAGAGAAAACTCGTGAAGATATCAAAATAGTACTTGTTGGTTCTAAATGGTTGATATGACAGTTCTTTAAAAATAAACAATCAAACATCTGAAAGTAATTGCTAGACTAAGGGATTTAAGTTTATTTTATTTAAGCAACAAGGTATTTTAAAAATGTACTCAGAATGTCTAGCTTGCTTCCAATTGCTTTGGTTTTCTACACAGTGTCATGGTAGTCACTACCCACCCAAATGTGGTATTTTAATAATATTTCTAAATTGAAAAATGACAATTGAAATGAAGAAAGCAAAACTATTCAGAAAGGTTACTAGAATGCACAGTGTAACTTCAGACACTTTCTAATCTGATCAGGAAGCAGAATGAAAAAAATGTCTTGTGCTGAGTGCAGAGGCACTGAGTCAGGTGATGAAGTTATACAATTTTGTGGGTTTACTGAGGTCATATCTCAAAATCAAAAGAAAATCTAAGCGACTGAAAGTAATGTTTCAGTTTATATAGTCCGATATTCTTTCTGTCTATCCTTTTTCCTGTTGAACTGCCTTTTATGCTTCTCAGTGTATAAACTTCTTGAACATAGTTGTCTCCTCTGTCCTCAGTTTCCTCCTCATTTTCTCGTGCTTTATGTTCCTTCATTCAATCCCTGCTTATCTGATAATAAGGATTAGTTTACCGGCCTGCCTTTTCCCTGTCTGACTTGGGGAGCTGGAAGTACTGGATGATTTTTAGTGGAACTTAAACCTCAAATTACTCATATGTTTATGGAAATGTTACCTTACATTTCCAGGACCATTGATTTTAAACAAGAGTCAGTTGCTGGACTCCTTTAGTCACTCGTGAAAACCTAGCTTCAGATTCCTCTCAGCAGCTCTGGATGGGAGGAAATTAAAGGGGAATTACAAAAGAAAAATCCTTTCCAAACATAGCAGTGTTATTCAATAGCTTAGAAATTTACTTCTCTTTTCCTGTTGGTGAATGTGGTTTCTTTAACTGATCCAAGAATTATTGTGAATAAACCCAATGGTTGCTTTTGTCTGTTTTGAAGAAGAGGGGCTTGTTTAGGGCTTTAGTAATGCTAATTAACACATAAAGCTCTAGTACAGAAGAACACGGTAAAATAACAAGATGAACTTGCCTCCACAAATCATTAGGATTGGGAATATTCCACGGATACTGTCTGCTTGGTGTTAGTAACCATGATGACAAGGTTACGATCCCAGGCTGTACAAAGCAGAGACCTGAAGGACCTGATGCTCGTTAAATTCTCTGCTTCTCTAGTCCCCTGCTCCCCAGACAACCTCACATGTGCACACATGTACACACTTCTGGTCTTTGGCAACAAGTTCATTGGTAGTACTTTGACTGGTGATACGCAGTGACCGCCTCTAGGCAAAGTGGGGAGAAACAGCTAATTCAACATTGCTCAGGCTGAAAAGGGACTTCAAGCCTGTAGGCAGCAGATTTTTATACTGGTAACAGGAAGTTCATGGAAGACTAGAGCAATGTGCCTGTCTGATTTGGGAACCAGTTGTACCAAACAGTAAGTCTTTTTATGGGTTTTGCATTAAGCATAAATCCTCCTGTTTATGTGCTGAAGCATATGGTTTGTTATCAGATAGCTCATTAACAGCAACATGTAGAGCATATAGCTGCAGTCATCACCTTGCAAATGTTTTCCACACATTTTCCATAGCTTCCACGTTCAGGGAAAAGTAGCACTAAGTGAACAGTCTTCTTTCAAAAGCCTCATTGACATAATTTATCAATGTAATGGTTCCTTATGAACTCACTGAGTTTCTTCAGGAAACACCAATGTGTTTTCTATGCAGGAGTCTCTGGAAATGTGGCCTTTTAAGACAGTTTTCTAGACCCCAGAGTGTTCAGACACAGAACTCATTAATACCTTTGTCTTGTAAAGTTCAGTGAATGCTACCACAGAATGAAATTAAATTTGAAATACAGTCAGAAGAATTACCCAGCTAGTAATGATAGTTCAGTTAAAATATTTGTTATATAAGTAATAGGTTAAGGATATCCTTTTTCAACTGCAAAAGTTATGCAAATACTGTTAAATATTACAGTTCATAGTAGTCTTGCATAGGAACAATTTCACAGAATCACAGAACAGTTGAGGTTGGAAGACACCTCTGGAGGTCATCTTGTCCGACCCCCGTGTTCAAGCAGGGACACCTAGACTGGTTGCCCAGGACCATGTCCATACGGCTTTTGAATTATCTCCAAGGATGGAGACTCCACAACCTCCCTGGGCAACCTGTGCCAGTGCTCAGTCACCCTCACTTTTCTACTCACTCTCACAATTTCTACTTTATACATCTGAAATTTCCCCTGTACTTGTTCACTGCAGCAGTCTAGCTCATGATTTATGAGGGGTGGATGAATGTTGGAGCACAATGCTGAAATCAGGGACATTTTAGCTGAGAAGCTGACACAGTAGTTTGCTGAATGCATTTTTGGACCATTTACTCTGTAGCTGCCTGTGTATTCCTGGTGTAAACGGGAGATGGTGTAAATGGGGTCAGCTATGCAGCAGCATGGCGTCAGCGCACAGCGTGGGAATGTGAGCCATGCCAGCTGATGGCAAAGCTAAAGCTTTCTGTAGAATACTTGCTTTGTGTGCAAACAGCATATTTCGTGCTACTTTGCTTGCATTACAGCTATTTTTAAGCAATCCACAACATGGAGACTTAGTATTTTGAACCTGCAAAAGGTCTGGCATGTGCTCAGGTCCCCCCTCCTGTGCAGTGTTTGTGAAGCTGTCCCTCGATACATGACAAACTGGAAAGACAAAGAAAAGGCAACAGCATGGAGTCTGTGCTGAGAGTGTAAATAGAAGTTTGAGTTTAGCAGACAAAGTTCACAGTTTGCAGTGAAAGGTCATAAGGATTTCAGGCATTTTTGGTATTTTGTCTCTGCTGTCTGCACAGTATCAAGCAACTAAAAAAACCCTGACAGACAGCTTCCAATTCTGTATACTTGGCATCCCTGCTCAGCCTGAAGGAACACGGGAAGCTCTGTGTTTGGCATTCTGCAATTATTTGAGGACACGCCATCCTAACAAAACTTTAACACTTCCTCAGCCCCAACTTGCCCGGTATTTTTTCATGTGACATTTGATAATCTAAAAGGCTTGCCCAGCTTCAGTTAAGCCAAGTGGCCTGCAGTTTTCTTGCTGAAAATGCAGTATCGAATTTAACATGATAGCGAAGAGTCCTAAAATGTTAACTCTCAACAGGTTATGTTCCTCTTTTCCCAACCAATGTACAGTCACATTAAAATATCAAATGCTTTTATGAGAAATCTCCTACAGTCTGTAGTTGAACCAAAGGAGACTTGGAGGAGTCTGATTTTTTATTATTATTTTTATTATCCTTTTTGCCTGCAGTGAGTTCATTCCCTCCTCTGGATATTATAATAACATCTTCTTTAGGAAAGGTTTAGCTCTGGCCTGTGAAACACTGACAATGACATTTTTATCTCCTGGGCTCAACTACATTTGAACCAAGCGGAGACTCTTTTCCTGGAGGTATATAACCTCAGAAATCTGAAGAAGAGTTTTATTACCTAGGTACCTAAGAAGTGAGTGCAACCACTGCTTTTTGTGAAATCACTACTTCCAATATTCAGGCCTGCACTGCTGAAGCAACAAACGAGAAAAAAAACTTCCGTATTAATCTTGTCTTTGGGTGCGTCTCTCCTGGGCTTGGAATAATCAGAGGTATCTTAGGAGAATGAATGGGATTAAACAGTAAAACCAGGACAGTACGTGAGCCAGGCATTGGCTAAATTTTTTGCAAAGTGTATTCTTTTAATCTTCCAAATGAGCTTTTTATTTGTGTTCCTAGCTTTGCAACCCCTGGTGTATCTCAGCGTGATCATACATTAGGAGTTTGTTGTGCACACTACAAGTGCCAAACACTTAAGCCCATGTTGTGCCTATAGGTGCTGAGAGGTTGCTGGTGGGGTTTTCCCTGTAACTCCCACTGGCATACCTGACAAAATCATGAGGGATCTATTTCCAATCTTAGATGCTTGGATACTTTGCAGACCTTGTCCTTCAAGGTCAGGCAGAATACCTGTTCCAGCTGCTGTGCAACATATTCCTTCACACCCTTCTTGAGACAGATATTTTTGTGTCTTGAAATACAAAACATATTTTGTTGTTGGGTCCCTTCATTAAATTTTCTTTACTGTACCTGAAACCTGATGTCCATTCTACTTGGCTTAAAAGTATCGTAGTTACTTGCACAAGTATTCAGTGGTTGTGAAGATAGAAGGTCTCTCCAGACAATCCTCCTTTGACTTCCTTCTCCTTCTAATTTCCTCTCCCCCCTCACTTTTTACCTAGATATGGATGATTTTGCTCTGAGGTTTAGTAGTGCTGAATGGAGCAGAATAGATGCCTGAACGTACATGTTACCTCCTCCTACCACGGCCAGGTGTGGAATACAAACACCATTTCACATGCAATTAAGCTTAGCCGGGAATGAATATGATCCCTAAATGGGAGGTATAATTGCATAGGAACTGCAGACACACTCAAAATTCATTCCCTTTCTTCCCTAAATATAGAAAGATTAAGATCAAAGGGCTGGCACTCACCATTTTCTACCCACCACCAGAAATATCTGCAGGTTTTGATGTGCTCAGAGCAAAGCACATTCCAACATGATACACTTCTAGGATAGCTAGAAAACAAAGTCCCTTGCCTTTTGACAAACAAGAGATAGTGTTTAAAAAACTAAACACAGACTAAAAGACAGGAAGCCAGAAAGGACTAAAAGGAAAGATATTTCTTAATGCTCAGCCTATTTTATATTTGGCCTGGCCAGTACCAGGAATACGCTGTTTGTAATGAGCTGTGTGTAGGTGATCGAAGTAACTGGGAGAAAAGGGGACCCCCCTCATTCAAAGACACAGGTGAACACCGTGTCTTAAGATAAGATTTTACCTTTACTAGAAAGAAATATCTTTATAATTTATCATTACATGATTGTCCTGACTGGCAGTGTAAGACAGCTGTGCCCCAGCCAACACAAGCAGTAGCACCTATATAAAGGACAATTATGTGAATGTGTTTTTGTTATTTTGCTTTTTTAAAAAAATTTTAAGTGGCGTGTTCGGCCTGTGTCTTGAGTGGATGGCTCACGCCACCTACGGGGCAGCTTCAGTAGCGAGACATGTCCACACTCAAGGACTTCCCGTGAAAACCCAATACAGTTTCCATACTCATCAAAAATTGCTCCAACAGACATTTGAATTGGCTGTAGTACCTGTCAGTATTTAAATATATATACATCGATAAGAAATATTTGATCTTCAGATTCACTGCTACACCATTTGACATGCAGTGTGCTTGACTTTATAAATGTATTTGCTAACAATCCATTTTTTATAATGGCTAAAATAAGGATATATAAACATCTAATTATCTTTTGATTATTGCACAAATTAGTTACGGTGACTGTATCTGGAATTAGAAAAAATATACAAGATGGGTTTTTAATGTCAAGCCCATTTTGTCTACTGAAGACTGCAGTAGGGAATCTAATAAAACTTCAAACAAAGCTGACAAAGCTAATATCGCTCATAAGAGCTGACTATCCCTGAACTGCCCGATGCAGTGTTTGCATTAAGCCTAGATGAATACCAGTGTGTGGCTTTGGTGCTAAAGAGAAAAATGTCTTAGATTATAGCTGTAGAAATAGTACCTTTTCCTTAGGAATAACAATATTTCCTTTATACAACCATACAAGTGCCAGCCTTTCCACTGCTTTCAGAGGCTCATTTCGATCACCCATTTCAGCTCTTTTTTCACTCATTAGCACTACCTAGTCGTTAAGTCATAACAGGTGAGCTCCAAAAGCAGGGCACAGCCTGAGCAGCTGAGCTTGAAGGTGGGGGCCACTGATGGTGGTAGGAGTCCTTCCCCCAGCCCCCTACCAGCAAAGGGCTAATCCACAGGGGTTGGGGCAGCCCCTGGGACAGCAGGCCCCAGGCTGGCTTGGTCTGCCACCCTGGGAGAGGGTGGAGGTGGAGGAACCAGCAACTGAATGGATGAAGACACAAGGACTGCAGCATCCCTTCTCCACCCAGCTGGAGCACTGGAAACAGCCTGTGGCAGGAGGCCAGTGCACGCAAAAGATATGGCCTCCCCGTGCATTTTACCCAAATCATGCCCTGTTTTTTTTTCTTTCTTCCTTCAGCAAACTGGGCTGCTTACAGCATGACAAGGGCTTATGTGAGTAAAACTGAAGTTAAAACAAACAATTACTCCAGGCCTTATTACGTTCTTTTCTCTTTTTAATGGGCTAATCTGCACCAGGCTAGTGTGATTTTCGGTCAGTGCTTCTTTATCCTTTTCACCTCCTTCTCCCCAAGACTTTTACAGTCTCGCTGAATGCCATATTGGAAAGGTGGCAGTAAGGAAGGCTCCTCCGCTGTTTCTCAGGAGATGGACTAGCTACAAACAAGAAGCAGTTGTTGTTTCTGCTCAGCCATGTTATCCCTATTTTACACAAGGACAATGCCATCGATACAAAGGAAGATTCTTCTAAATTACACTACTTGGAGATGAGTATCAGGGCCTAAAACGTTATTCCTCTCTCACAGTGTGCAGGGTTGTTGTAAAGTTTCCTTCCAGTAAGACCCATTTCTTCTTATAGTTTTTAGTTTGGTTTTGTTTTAAGTGAAGCACACGTTTTTTCTAGGACTGAAGCATTTCTGGAAAAGACCCTGAAAAAGGTTGCTGTGGTGGCTTTCAAACTGGAGTGAAATAGGTACCTCACAGAAGCAAGCTAATTTCAGGCTCCAAAACATACAAAATAGTGATCTAATCCAGGATAAATGATAATGTCAAGACAGAGAGATGTGTCCCTTTGATTGTAAAGTACTATTCCATCTCTTAATGGCATCATAGACTGCGAAGGCAAAAGTTCTTGAAAGCTGTTGTAATTAAAGGCATAGGGAGGATGCTTTTGGCGGGGTTAAAATAGAGTTAATGAATTGCATTTACTCAGACCAAGCAATGAATTCAGAAGAAGTGATCGCACGTAGAATTTAAGTAATACAGCGAGGATTTAAGAAAAACTGGGGATAGCACCTACGGTTTCATATTAACTGCAACTGCAGTTCTAATTTGCATGGATGAAGTAGAATAACTAATGTGAACAATTGCTTTAGACACTATGATATATACAAAAGCAAGGCCGGAAAAAAAGAGCGGACAAAATATGGCACCTAGGATGGAAAAAAAAAAGGCAGCTCCAGTCCTGGGGTCCCCAGAGACAAATCATCTGATTTTGCTTAAGTAAACAATGGAGTGGGGGATGTCCTGTTTTAATTTCTTTTTTGGCCTCCACTATATTGTTTCTCTTGAGTGCTTATCTTCTTGACAAATGTATTTTCAGGAAACTATTCCTTCGGGTCTCATAGCCCTGAAGAGAACCTGAATAAATGTGTCTGATGTGTCTGCTCATCAAGACTGACTTGTGGTCTCTGTGTGGCTTTATTTAAAGCTGGAGGTTCACAGAGACCTGTAAACAGTCAACTGCAGGGACTGGAGACTGTGAGGAACAATGTAGTATGTAAAAGAGCTTACTGCCACCAAAAGTTTCTTCTCTCCGTAAATCAGTGTGTTACACATTCATGAGCATGAGAGAGATAAGAGAAGACTGATGACTTAGTATAGTCCTCGTTAAAATGCTCAACATACTTCTTACGGCATCACTCAGAGCTGAGTAAGGAGTTTCAGACCCATTTTGCAAATGAGGAACTGAAGGAGATTGGCAAAGCGTGGCAATACAGTCAGGCTGCACCATCTTGATGCTCACCACATGCTGGCTTGCCAAGTTATTTCTACTCCTGCACTGTAGACCCCGTCTGGAGTCCTGAACTCCAGATGTGTCCTAAATGAGATGTGTGAGCTGAGGGAACTACAAGAAACTCCACTGCCTGTTGGTTTGCTTCTCTTCATTGCTCCTTTCCTTCTCCAGTACAAACTGTAATGCTCAAGGTGAAAGAAACTTGTGAGCAGGGGTTAGAACATGCCAAAAAGTAGGAGCTGGGGAGTGATAGCAAGCAAAACGTACACGTGTGGAGAGGGAGTAGGGGGTGGTGGATCAGGCCTGCCTTTTCCACAGGAACGGAAAAAAAATGGTGCTGTAAGTAACTTGCCCAAGGTCATAGAGGTAGTTTTGAACAACCTTACGCAGATGCTTAAAAATCTCTAGTTCTTTTAAAACTTGAGCCTGCTGCTTGAGTGATGGTGTCCAGACATACCAGATCAGGACTCACAACCAGAATTCTGCCACCCCCTACCGTAATCCCACGATGTGAGTAAGCAGGCGGGACTCAAGTCCAACATAGGAGTTTTTCTCAGGGCCAGGGGCCAATCCATTATTTAACTCAGCAATACCAGACATTTTATAATCTGCCTTTGGTCTTTCAGAGATACTAGCATGTCTAAGTCTATCCTTAGGAATTCATTGGGAAAAAGTATAAGCCAGATATTTCCTTAGTTCTCTAGGGGCAGCGTGTCCTCGTAAGAGGCAGGAACAGTATTTCACAATTATCATTTTCTAACCCCCTCCCCTCCAGCACTGTAGGAAAAAAAAGAATATCTTATGAGAACAGTAAATATTCAGCATGTGCCTGTTTCACCATTCTGATTCAGAGCATCAGCCCCACGTTCAGAGATAGCAACTGTGGGAGTCTGTGTTATATCTGCAGTAAAAAATATTGGCTTTTCTGGATCTGGACACTGCCACCTCAGCTCATTTCTAACGCGCGTGCTTTGGCAGCACACAGCTGAGCAAGGCCATAGATCTGCATTTTAAAATGTGGTAACCTTCAAATTGTGTTTTTCTTGAGAATCATCTGTATTATAATTACAAGGAAAAAAGATGGGACCACTGCATTTCTTTACAAAACAATTCAATTTAGGATTTTTACTTTTAGTCAGTGAGGCATCATCACCAAGAGTGAACAAGACTGAACAATGAGTAAGTTTAAAGTGTCTTTGTAATGATTTTAACACATTTGGAAGCCCTGGGTCCTCCCATGCTTTTTTTGTACCAGTTTTCTGTGGTTGGACAAAGATCAAACATAATAGTGTGTGTAGCCAGCACACAGTATACGTGATCACTTTGGTTAAGTTATAAAAAAGGCTAACATCTAACTTGTCCATGTCATGTTATTTGGCAAAACCAATGATATAATTAAATGGGTTCAAATATCAAAAACATATGTATCTGCTTACATTTATACTTTTTTTTCCATTTACAAAATAATGCTTTTGTTAGAGAATAAAATTCAATGAGCTTCATATGTACTGGTGGAGTTCTGCAACTCAATTATTTCTTCATCACAATGGCAAGAGAAACTCCAGCACACAAATAATCTAGAAGATTTATAGACCTGATTGCAGTGCTTACACTTGGCCTACAGAATTCCCTGGCAGGCCAAAGAGAAGTAGTCTTTTCCGCAGGTATGAAGCGGGTTGGCTGATAGCACCAGCTAAGCCATGGTCAAGGGTATGAGCAGAACATTTACAGCTCTACTTCTAGCTAAACTAAGAAATCTTTGAAGTATGATATGTTGATTTCATGAGTGTTTAAAGCAAACTTCTGGAGGAAATGGGATCCACATGCATGTTTTCTTGGGAGTTCCTTGTAAAACAATAGTCAAGTCTGAACATAAGTATGTATTTTTAATTTAATAGATAGGTTTACTTTACAGGTTCTTCCCTCGTTCTCCTGCTGCCTGTAGGACTGTACATCAACAGAGACACCCAAAGTCTGCTTTCATTTAATTAAATGGGATCTTTGTCGCCAGTTTAAAAAAAAAAAGATATCAGATATATGAAATAATGTCTGTTCTCATTACATCTCCAGCCCAATTTCCAGGAAGAATTTGGGATAGTTTTGAATAGATGAAAAGAATGATAAGAAAAACATTTCCTTTGAAAAAAATTAAAGGAAAGCAACACTCCCACTTATCTTCCAACTCTTCCATCTTTGGAAATTTTCCTTTTAGCTCAGAGGGGCTAGGCAAGTAAAGCTGTTCATCTGTGACATCCCATTAAATGTCATCATTAGCAAGATAAAATGGACTCAATAACAATCACTGCTGTCCACTTCAAACCAGATACATTTAACCACTGTGATCATTTCTACAGCAGCAGAATACCAATCTCAATAAACTGAGCACATGGAAAAGTTAGGACTCAGTGATATTGGTTATTCTGTTTATAAATAGCAATTGCCTCCACTGCAGTCAAAATGCTACTATAACTGAGGGCAGAATCTGGGCCAGTGGTGGATACCTGTTTACTTAGCTACACAATATAGTAGGCCAGGGTTTGAGTAATTTTAAGCTAATACAAACCAGAGCAATTCTAACTTTACTGCCTGAAAATGGGAATTTCATAGATCTAAATTGACATTTGTTCCTTGTCAAAATATTTTGCACTGGCACTTACTGTTGGAAAGACCAGTTTTTCCTACTGCCAAGAATTGAATAAAACTTAGCCAAATTCTTCAGTGCTTAATTGAGCAAAATTCTCATTATAGTTTTGCTTGATTAAGAAAAACAGGCCATAGTCTACGGCGTGGATAACTGTCTGGGTATATATAGGTTGAGATCCATTTAAAAATATTTAACAACTAGCAAACTTTATACAGGTTATAGTTCCCATTAAAAATTAATGGGGTTATCTAGATATGTCAAATTGCCTGTCTGCACAAGTGACCAGTTCCCCGACTGTTGAATTTCACAAGCTTCTAATGTTGGTAATTGTCACATGGAAGTAATTAATTGAGTCACTTGAGAAAAATCTGTTCCAGATCATGTAGGGTTTTTCTTTACAATTGTGGAGGCCTGAATTACTGAACTCTAGGAAGTATTCTTTTTTTTTTTTACCTTAAAAACCAGATGTTTACCAGTGTACTTGATGCACAGGAACTGATGGGACACAACTTCCTCAAAGTTACAGTCACTACTGCGTATAGTTTTCTGACATGTCTGTTCAGATTTCTGCATTTTATCTGTGTCACAGATCCTCCCAAGGAGAATTACTAGACCTTCATAGTCAGGAGGATTCATAAAATATTAAACTTCAGCAGTCATTTTTAGCCTGAGGCAGCCAAGGGAAAACTAGCCAGGAAAATTCTTCAACAATATTGTGTTAATAATTTTGCATTTCCAAATGAAAAATAAGTAGGTTTGTCTTCTCTTCCATAACAGTTATCACTACATTATGAATGCCACACCAGTGTTGTATGGTCGCAATATACTGACGACTGCAAGTGGAGGAAAACACAAATCTCTCCCCTTCCTCTGGATGATTTATGATGGCTTAGTCCTTCAAAGACAAGTTCATGTCAGGTGTCACATTTAATCAAGATGAGGACTTCATTCCAAACCAAAGACATAACGGCATGTAATTATTACTACAATATCAAAAAAAGTAAATAATTTTCAACTGACCACTGTTAAGAGACTCCGCGTCATTTGGGGAATAAATATAAGTACAAGAAAGGATAAAACAAGGTATAGCTATTAGTCATAAAGAGAAGAGAGATAAAATAAGAAGGAATTCAGGAAGAGGAGAGGCATGGGTAGAATTTAACAGCAGTTCTCAAAGGTGATTTATGAGATTTGTACACACATTAGATAATCCAGTCTAGAGCTTAAATAGGCAAAAGAAACAAAACTGCCAAAAAATGAAAAATACTGAGGGGTTTGGGTTTTTTTTCATTTCTTAGTGATTTTGATTACCGGTGCTGCCTTTTAGGTTGAAAAGAAGAAAAGAGGAGGGTGATAATTTTTTTCTTGACCTAACACAAAATTAACTTAGAATTAATGTAGGTGCCCCATCTCACAGTCAAACAAAACAAACAAACAAAAGAAAATCATTGCAAGCATTGTTGATAGCCATTCTGCTGTTTGGAGAAACAAGACTCCTGTTCCCTTGCTAGAGAAGAATCTGCCTAGTGGATCGATCTTTTTATTTGGTTAAGCCATGGCCTGTAGGTAGCCATGAACCTTTGGTTCTGATGTTCAGCAGTAAGAATCTGGTGGACAAAGTTTGTGGGGAAGAGTAAGATTTCATTTAAGTGCATTGATTTTTCTAACGCCAGATTTTGTGAAGTTAGTCATTGTTGTCTTAACTGCATCATCCTGGGAATAGCTAGCACATGCCTTAACTACTCCTTTGCATAGATACAAGGAGAATTTTTAAAAATACATATCTGCTTCAAAAAAATTCAGATTTTGAAACAAAAAGGATGACTGGGCAGGGAAAACAGAGGCCTTAGTTGATCGACAATACAGGATATAGAACCTTTCAGATCCTAATCCAAGATGGGATGTTTGCATCTGGCCCCATAATGGAGTCCACATGCCTGAATTAGGTGCCTGGACTCCGTGCATGTGTGTAAGGGGAGTTAAGTACCTCGGAGGGGGGATTCACAAAAGCCACTGTTTGGGGAACTGCCTAAGCCAGCCAAATAGGAAAAGCTGAAGACTGCAGTTCATCCTAAATCCTAGCTCTCCTGGGTTTAAGTGCCTTCTGGTGAATGAAGTACACAGGCGCAAGTCCCTCCACTCTCAGCTCATAGCCCACAATCCTCTTTTGAAGGCAGGTGCCAAATTTTTCTTTCAAACTCTGAGCAGCCGTCAGCAGCTCAAGCACAGTCTTACTCAGGCTGTAATTCCTTTAGCAAAGGACGCTGAAGTGCGCATTCCCTACCTCCTAGGCATGCCCCAGCCAGCAGGCTACAGGTATCGGCTCCCAGGAGGCAGGTGGGAGCTGGCACAGGTCACAGCAGACCCGAGGAGGCCTGGGGAGGAGGAAAGCCACGAGAGACTTTGAAAGCTTGGGAGGCGTCAGCAGGCAAAGGGAGCCTCAGGTCCACACCCTGCACTAAGGCAGGTTTGTGCACTGGGACCAAGCGGCCCTTGAGGAGGACGTTAGTGGCCTGCCAGCTCAGGCAACAGCTAATAAGTCCCTGATCAGGGACTTGGATTTCGATTATGGACTGAACTGCTTTAATTTCCCCCTCCAATCCTATTTCCTCATGTGCTTCCAGCCCCACCTCTGCCTCCTAGTCCTGCAGGCAGCTGAAGGGAGGCTGGTATCCCCCTTTGATCCAGTTTAGCAGCTGGGTAGCAACAGGTTTGTCAGCCTATCAACGCTGCATAGTCCTTCATCCTGGCTGCACTACTGATGAAATGCAAGTGCCAGGTGCCGCTGCAGACATTTTATAACAGTTAGAGCGCTGACCAGCTTTACAGCCTGTCTATTTGCTAGTCTCACAGTTACCAGTGATCATGGGTCCAAATGGCTGCACTGAACATTTCATATTGTTTCTCTTGGAGTAGAGTTAAGAGACTTAAGTGAGTGAGTGATAGTATTTGCTTTTCAGTACTTGGCTTTGCTTTCCTTTGGCCTTGGTTGGGTTATCCCAAGGTGACAGATATGGTAATTTCAAGTCCTTTAAACCATAGCACATTGGGTTGCATGTAGGAAATGAATTCTGCCTCATGGCATCTTTGGAGTTTAAATGACCGTGTATTTTCATGGATCCAGGATAAGTGTGTGTGAGTGGGCTGGGGGGGTGTCTTTTGTGTGTGTGTGTGTGTTTCAGAAGTATTCTTTTTCTTTACCATGCTTTTGAGAGACACGGCAAACATTTACTACAAGTATCCACTGAATCAAACCTACGGGGAGGATTTCACAACTCATTTTTTTTGGTGGTGTCATGCTACCCTTACTTCTGCACTTTTAGAGTGGGAAAGAGACTGGCATCTGTGTAGGCCTGTACTTGTTACACTTGTTAGCAAGTAACAATGATTTCAATCTTTGCCTCTCTGCCCACTGACCTAGTCACGTGGTTATGTGTTGAAGTAGACTTGAAGAAGCATTCTTACCTGCTGCACAAAAGACAGAAGGTCTTTATGGGCAGATCTGTCTGGCATGACACAGGGATGTATGTCTGCAGTTCAGCCATGGTGGCAGTGTAGAGGAGTACACTAGAGTTTTTGGTGGTGATTGCACCCAAGTGCCTGATTATGAAGAGATGTACATTGGTAGATCCACTGTCAACCATCTAGCAACTTCCAACTTCATGTCCACCCATAGATATGACCCAGAGAACAAAGGGTCTTTTATAAAAATTAAAAGCCCAGTTTTGAAACAATTTTAACCAAATGAGTGTTTAGTTGTGGTTATTGTCATCTTAGTCTTTACCAAGAAAAGTAGCACACAAAAAAAAATTTACCCATTTAGGAAATATGATCGTGAGATAATATCTGCTTGATTTTTGTGAATGGAACAGTGTCAGGTCATGACTAAGATCAGCACGTCCTAACAAATATGACGATGTCTGCAATATTTTATAATAAAATAGGGAAATAACTGTTGGTAAATAATTTTAAAACATCCTCCTGATTTCTGTATGGGTGGAGTAGTCTAGTATGTTTAACCTTCTAAGGCAAGATATTTCTTCCACTGTTTGAGCAAAGGTAGGAAAAGTATGCAAAGGGCAGGAATCTTTTTAATGGCAAATAACCTTCCAATAAAAATTGTCTGAGAGACAGGAGGTTTTTTCAAGAAAAATATTTTACAGACATTTGTTATTGTTTTCATATCTCCCTTGGACTAGGGCTTTGGGGTTCTGAGGAGCTGCAAAGTTAGAACGCAGCAAATAAAAATAAGGGAGAGAGAAGCTGCTCTTTCTCTCGACAGGCTCATCAAAGCACAGTGAACGGAAATATTGTAAGTGGTAACAATTCATCTCCGAAATAGAGCCTCCAAAGCCTTTTGCTTTTATTAAAAAAAAAGTCATGAAGCAGCATAAGGGCAAGAGCCAAGAAAACACATTTTGTATGCCATCAAAGTGAGAAAAGGAACAGAAATGCTATGCTGTGCCAGTTTCAGAAAGAGGCAATCAAAAAAATTTTATGGCAAGAAGGTAACACGTAAGGCCACAGGATTGCAAGAGGAGTCACAGAGAACAAAAAATTGTTTCAAATTAAGATCAGGCCAAGTACTTCAGACTCCCACACAGATTTCTTGCTTTATAGTTCAAGAACTCCCAGGACTGTTAAAGTAAACACTGTCCAGGTTGCAAAGGCTAGAGTATGGTCACTATGAAGGGGCACATGAAATAAAGTTTCTCTAGAATCAAAAGACTTCAACCGAAGAACCAGTGCACCCAGAATTAGACTCTTTTTCTTAATGAGATTTCATGATCTTGATGCCTTGTTAGTGGCTAATGGCTCCCATCTAGATCACTGTAAAGCACTTAAATTTAATCAGTACGTGTGCAGTGCTAAAAAGAGGAGGGAAGAGGAGGGGAAATCTAGTTCTAAACCTCAGAGAAGTCCCTGCTTCATCACTGATAATAAAGAGGCTAAAAATTACCCCTTTCCAAAGAGCCAGCCCTCCTGTCTGCCTCAGGCACCCAAGAGGTGCCAGGAGCCCTTGCCTCCCAAAATGCCCCACTGCAGAGCACCGGCCGGACCTTGGTGGTGACGGAGACAGACACCTGCCTTTCCCAAAGCTGCTGCTGGGCTCTATCCACCCAGGACACAGTGCAGCCTTTTTACCCCCAAAATGAAGATACGGTGACAGTGGCCGTGAAGCGGCAGGACGTCTCACCATGGCAGGGTGCCTGCGGGTGGCCCACAGGCCATGCAAGGCAAGTCAGACCTCAAGCAGCACCAGTGACTGAAACGGCACTTGCTACAGCCTCAGGATCAAGAGAAGCACAAGAGCGGTTTCTGGCTACTTTTACCTCGTCTCCTCGGGTTTGGCACCAAGCATAGCTTAGCTAGTCTGAAAAGTCAAGCCTACACGAATACTACATCTGCAGACACCTGTACTACTTTACATAATGTTTAATCTAATTAAAAGACAGCTTATCTTCCCTGTGACATCTGTAACAATCAGTCATTACCATTACCAAGAGCACTTTTATAATCAGGGTTTTCCTTTCTGTTGCCACTTCTTGGGAAGCGTTTAAGAAAAATACGTACTCTAGCACCTATTTGTGTTTTGCAGATGTTAATGAATGGGCTTTTTGCATACACATCTAAGCTTTCATAAAGGTATTGAGATCTACTAATTCACACAATGCTCCCCCTCCAAGCAGTCTTCCCAGACACATGAAAGAAAACCCTAAACCAGTCTGTATTAGAATAAAATATGCATAGCCTGAGTTGATCTTTTGTGGCTCTTTAGGACTCAACGCACCTTCACAAAGAATATATTTTATTTTTTCTGCTTTTAGTACAGTACTTTGATTAATCAGATGAGGAACTAAGAGTTCTCTGAGCAGTAAAACTGGTAGATATCCCTCAGAATAAGACTCTCCGCCACTTGTGAGTATTTAGGTGAAGATTCGGGATACATTTGATTTTATTAATTGCCACAGAAAGAGTCAGTCTTCTTCCCTCACTTTTGTCTACTCCCATACATCTGATAAGATGGAGCATTTCACTGATTAATAAGTTTAACACTAAACCATGCAGATTATTCACTTGTCATGTAGAGCCAATTGCTAGCGTGTGGCTTGTTCACAAAGCTGTAGCTGGCTGAACCAAGAAGTAGCAAAATAGTAACTTTTTACACTTTTACCAGTGAGTATAATTCATAGCAGCACTGCTAGAGTCACTGCTTTGGATTAAAACAGTAAAATGCTGTGACACACTTTGCAAACCATTGTACCATAATAACATGCAAACAATTGTACCATGAAAATTTGGGAGGCTTCTACTGCACGTAGCCAGCACAACCTATCTCAGGGCAGAGTAAGGCCAAGAGTGATGAGTGACAGCTAAGAAGGGAGGTTTCCAGAGAAAGCCTGTAGATCCCTGTCCACACTTGTTTTGCAACCAGTAATCACCATAGTTCGTTATCAACACCTCGAGGTTCAGCCTACTGGATCAAGCACTTCAGTCTGAAGCGCATCTCTGGTTGTTTGCCTTTGCATTTATTTTGGGGTAGAGGACTGGCAGTAGATGTGTTTTCGCCAAAACAATCCCCAAACTAACAACGCCCCCAGGAGACGGTTGGTTGACTATAAAAGCACTTCCACGGAAACCAGCCTCGTTGCCAGTGGGCTGAGCACAGCAAACCTGTTACATCTGATAAAGCAAATTCCTTGGACGGTGTCAATGCCTGTGCCCCACAGGGAGCTCCTTCTGCAGTGCCCGGTAGCACCACCGCTTCAGGGAAGGAGCCCTCAGTTCAGTTCCCATGTTGAACAAAGAGTCTGTGGTCAGATGCATCTGCTGCCAGTCCTGGGCTCCACGCCAGGAGGGCGATTACATGCTGATAAGCGAGGAGGCAGCTCTACGCTTTGATCAACTTTGGTGTGTTCCACGTTATCGGGTCCGGGTTTACGTGCTTCGCGCAGCCAGTCATTGAACGGGGAGCTAGTGGCCATCACTTACATGTCTCCATCAAAGCCGCCTGCCACCAAGACCGTAGGCAAACTGCCCAGAAGGGAGCATTAGGCAGAGGATTCAAGCACATGCCCTATGGCAGAGAACAGGAAAATGTATTCAAAGGCAGGTATTTGCTGAATCCTACCTATAATTAATTCTAATCCCAGAATTAAAGTTGCATGCTTTTCTGCAAACATTCCCCCATGTTGGTCCTTCCTCCCCACCCCGAGGTCAGACACCGATTCGTGCAAACAAGTACACGCCACCACACAAGAGAGCTGCATCCCCGGGGACTGTGGTCACCCGGCCAGCAATGCCCAGCTTGCTGATCCTTGTCACGGCTCCCTGCTGTCTGACTGCAAGTAGCTTTCAGGCATTTTCCAGCAAACAGCTTCTGGGGCAGATCCTCAAAGACATGCAAGAGACTAACTCCCCTGGAAATCAATTACTAGCGCCAGGCATCTGAATACCATCGTAAATCGTGAGCTTCTTGTTTGTGTTGAGTTGGCGGAGCCCTGTGCCTGGGAATTAGGGGTTGTGGAGATGCCAATCTAATTGTGCCCAGATTTGCAGAGAGAGATGGAGAAGCCTACCCGGGCCCACGTAGGTAGGCTTGCAGCAGACTGGGCACGAGGAGAAGACTAAAGGCAACATAATTACGTCTGCATGGCCTAGTTTCTCCTTCTCGTCGTGGCTGCTTCCAGTCCCAGGATGTGTGTTTTCACATATATGCACACGTGAATACCTGCACACATACAACTATTTTCATATATATGTAGATACAGACACACATGCAAATATACGCTGTTTGGAAGTAAGAAACAGGGGAGGTCCAAGGGTGCCATTTTCATACAGAGAGCTGGGTGACCATCCAGACTGAGCCCACGCAGGAATATATTTGCAAAAAGATTGGAGCAGAGGCAGTTGCTTTGTTTTTGGAAATGGATTTACAAATGGATAAACAGAGATCTCCCCAGGCATTGCAAGAAAAGATCATATAATTACCACTGAAGCCAAAGATAGCTTATTGGTGATTATCAGTTTGAACAGAATGAAGCCATTTATGTAGATGTTTTCGCACTTCTCTAAGAAAGCAACTGTAGGCACCATTTTGAATTTAAGAAAAAAATAGAAGTAGGCATCCGCCACATGTTGAATATTCCCCATTAGGAGCAGGTTTATGCATGTGTGCATTTTAAAATGTTTATTATGACAATCCTTGTTATGACTGTCTTAGATTTAGTAAATACCACATGATAATCAGACACAGTTGTTAGACCTTGAGCAAAATATGATTTAATTTATTTTTAACATACTGAACAATAGCTGTTTCTTGGTAATCTAAAGTGAACACAGACACTCAACACTACTCTGTTTCCTTGGAGGGGACAGTGAAAAGGAGGGAGGGCAAAAACAAAAATAATAAACCTGATCTCTGTGGGAGTGTTTCATAAGAGGCGAGAAGGCAGGATTACATTTACCATGAATCCTACTTTCCTCCCTACTGAATGCACAGGCCCTTATAGACCCTTTAGCAAGGTAAACTCTTCGCCTACTCAAGAAACAGGTATCGCCTTCAATGAAGCTGTAGGCACCGTTCAAAATACATGATGTGGGACCCCAAACCTGCTTGGGCTGAAGTCAGGCATGGAGCAACCGTCTCCTGCCAATGGCATGGCTGAGCCCTCTCACACAGGGGCTGCGCTCTCCCTTACCGTCCTCCTGCTCTTTACTGCTGAAAATAAGATTAAATCAGCATAGCTAGTCTTAATTTGTGTTATGAAACTGGTTAGCTTTCAGGGGAAATTTGTGCCAAGTTGCATTTGGTTGCCTTCACTCCCTGTTTTTATGTGGAGTATGACTGAACTTTCAAAAAGAAACCCCCCAAACTGAGTTTAATAAGCTTGATTGCAAATTCGAAAACATCTGTCCAAATGACATAAAACCTTGTTTGGCACAGAAGGCAGAAGAGTGCTTTATATTCAAGTGGCAATGTGTGTATTAAATGGCAGCCTAAGCTCTGAGCAAATACAAAATTGTTTGGCAAGCAGAAGGTTGTTGGTTTTTCCTGCCCCTGAAAATACGAGTTCCCACTAAAATTCAGTCTCCGTGCAGTACAGGGTATCCTCAGATCCCTTCAGAAAGTACTCACTGACTGACAAGTTAGTCTCAAAGGAGTTTAACGATCCAGAGATTAATTTTAGCCGAGACTAAGTTTTCAAATAGTGTCTCTGAAAACTGTGGACAACAACATGCTGGGAAGATTACTGTTCAAGTCACCTACACATCGCGGCACTGCTGCTGCAAACGACAACCAACATTTGCTTGACTTTTCACTTCTAAAGACATCCCCCACTTGAAGTCACCCCAGCTATTCACTGGTGGTGAGCGACTACAGGAACTAAGGCCTTGATAGCTGCTCTTCTCATTTTGTGCTAAAATTTCTTAGAAGAAAGGTAGCTGCCTAACAGAATTAGTTTACAAATGCCAAAAAAAATTATATGCCCAGTGATTAATGCTTTTCAGGTGGTGGGGACCTTAACAAAAAAATGTATGGGGTGGGGGTGTGCACAGGCTTGCATGTATAACCCAGCGGTTTAAGGGAACCATATTGTACAAGGTGTACAGGAACAGGATAGGTTATTTGGTACCAAAGTAACGCTAAAAATGAAAACAGGAAAAAAGTGGTTATCGCCTTGTGAAGACTCTGTAGCTTTCTCTTACAGCCCTTCTTTGACTCCGCATGAGCTGCCACGTACCTCTGCCTGAGAGCTGGGGGACAGCCAGGGAACTCCCCACGGAGGGCTACTGTGTGTCTAACCCACCAGCTCTCTGCAACACAGTGGTGTTACTCCTTACGCATGGTAACACGTTATTTGCCATCTCCATTGCATTATGCTGTCCCTGCATGTCTCTATATGACGAAGAGAGACTTTAGTGAGGTTTATAATGTTCCCATGGGACTGGACCCCCCCATCCCCAAGAGCAGAACCACCCCTGGATACACCATTGTAGATGCTCGGTAATACGATCAGTTATCAAGGTTACTCCAAAAGTAGTTACACCAAAAAGGTGTTCCTAACCACTTCTGATGTCGTGTCAAAAACATCCTAGAGAATTTAGCTTTTTAGCACCAAATATTTTTTAGTAGCCCTCTTCTGGGCGCAAAATCTCCAGAGTCACTGGGATTTTTATTTTGCGAGCTTTGCAGCAGTCGTTTTCCATGTGGAAACCTGAGCACTAGCAAGTCTGTCCACTCAGTGCAGTGGGGAACAGGTCCCTGCAGCTTTAGGCAGCCCCCGTGGAAAGGACCCCAGGGCAGAAGAGTTCAGGTCACTGAGATCTACTCACGCCTTACGCCTCTTTGGGAAATACAGCAGTTCAAAAGCAACATGTGGTAAATTAAGCCCATAGGGCTAGTCTCTGAGTGAGTATCTTAGAGGTTCTGAGACATGGGTAAACTTCAGTTAACCCCAAAATTGGTTGCAGAGTGATCGCTTCCCTGTAAGAACCAATAAATCAAGGTCTGGCTTCCACCTTGCAAGACCACCTATGATTTCATGTCCCATGTGGACGGGCATCACTCTTTCCATACATTCTTTACACAATTAGGCTAAACCAGCCATTATTTCTTCACACCAATTTAAGAATTATGACCGCTGGTACATTTTGTTTTGTCTTCAGTTTCTACTGACAAATGCAAACGGCCAGAGGAAGGTCCTTTCTAGTTTTCTCAGGAGAACAGCTCTACCAAAGAGATTATTGAGAAATGTTCTCACTTGAGCTTTGCCTGTAAAGATGTGTTTTTTCAGGGACTCTCTCTCACCCACAGAGCCAACCACGCATGTTCACACACAAGCAGCTGAATGGTGTGGTTTAGGATAATGTTCCTTCACCCTCGAGTGGCTTGCCCCACCCTAAGTAAAGCAAAACGTTTGCTGTGTCTTAATCTGAACGACTGGTGCAAAATGACGCATCACACACTATGAAGGCACTGTTGCTTCTCCTCTGTCTTCCTTCAGACATTCAAACAGTTAAGGTAAAACTTTGCTTTCTCCAAGCCTTTGGCTTCTCTAAAGGTGCACGCATGCACTGATTTACCTGCCATAAATACGTAGACACATTCCCATTGCCTTCTGACAGAAACCCAGGAAAATCCCATTCCAGTCAGCTTATTGCTCCGCTGACGGACGCCTTTGAAAGCACATCGGATTGCATTACATGAATGTGTCTGGAGATGATCCCTAAATTGCTGGGATTTGGGTGAAGGGTGTGGGAAGTCTTACACTTTGGCTGCATCTTCAGCACAGATTTTTCTCCTCCTCACTCTGGTATTTTCTTTAACTCCTGTCACCGCTGGGAAAATCTCCTTTTGCTGTTCATAAGCTCTGGAGGACCTGTCCAACATTTAGGATCTATACGCTTCTTTTAAAAACCAAGAGCAAGATTTTCAGTAGCTTTTAGGCATTTAAAGATGCTGGTGGTTTCCTAGCGAGGTCTGAAAAAGATGAGAGCTGTGCACCCAAGCATTCAGAAACAAACTGCAGGGCAGAAAAAAAAGACCTTCCACTTCTCTCTCTCAGTACCTAAATAACTTTTTAGAGAAGCTGAGTAGGATGAGACAGGCAATGAGCTGCAACACTGAAGGACTATCCCAGGCATGCTTCATGCTTCAGGGCAGGCTTGCTTTATCGTGATGGTATCCGATAGCGATAACCCAGCTGGACCCACTGCCAGGAGGCAGCGAGCAGTAGCAGTCGCACACAGGAGACTACCATATTTCTCATGAAGACTAATTTTGTCTGATCCCTCCTTCCTTTGGAAGCAGGGGGAGAGACGAGCCGTACAGCCGGCACCGAACACGGGCTGCTTCCCAGGTACCTGCGGCAGATCCCAAGACCTAGACAGCTCACGTAAGGCCACCGGGGAGGCTCTGACCTCCTCCACAAAGACGTCGGCCAAGTCCTATCCAGCCCGAGGTTGTTCGGTAAATAAACCCCCACCTTCCACCTCAGCTAGTCACAGGCACCAGCCCCAGCCAAGATCAATAGATGAGAAGCAATTTGTCATTTCCAAGCCACACTGTTTTGGTTATGATGAGTCAAAAAACACTAAAGGGAACACAGATGTAGTGAGATCACCTCATTTTCTGGAGCCTTCCTATCTCTAGAAGTCTTGCCTGATCTCCCTCAAAATTTCCACATGCACACACAAAAATATCTCGTGTGCTGCATGGTCATGCCTGTTAAACCGCAGGTGCGTTGCGTGACGCTCGGCAGGGCCGAGGGAGCTCGGCACAAGCAGTGGGAGGTTAAGTTCAGCCTGAGCTGCGGGCAGGCTGGTGTCTCCCCATAGGAAAATTTTTTCAATTATTTCAAATAGCTCCCACTCACACACAAAGCCCATGTTTTGTAATAAAAACAAGGAGAAAAATCACATCAAAAGGAATTTTGCCTATTTCCCTCTCCACTTATTCCACTGAAGTTATCTTTTTAAAAAAAACAAACCCCAAAAAACTGGCCACCAGAACAACAAAGTAGCCAAGAAGCTGATTTAATAACCTCATTCTTCAAAATCCACCCTGCCCTTCATACTTGTAGGTTTCAACAACAGTCCTAAATCATCCAATGTCTTCTAATATTTTTTTTTAAGAGGTTTCACTGCATTTCTCTCTTCATACAGGCAATGCTTTTCATTTGGGAGAGAAGCACAGAATGCTGCAAATTTTCCAGTAGCTGGGATTTTCCCAGCAAACTGAGGCAGGTGTTACCCTATGCAGCTGCAGAGAGGCAAAGCTGCAGCCAGTTACTCGTTATGGTACAGAAAGGAACAGAAAGGCCAACAGAGACCAGAGTGGGGATAACACCCCCCCCACCCCTCAAAAAAAAGGTCACTCGGGGTCCATGTGCCCAGATGAAGCTGCAGCAGGTTAATAAGTTACCCCATCCCAGCTGAGCCCCGGTAACTGATCACGCACGGGCTGTCCTCACAGTCCAGCGCCATTGAGCTTTAAGCAGAAATACCGTGTCCTAAGGCCTTAATCCTTTAGCTCACAGCAAAGCAGCCAGCCGTGGGCTAAAAGCCACATTAAACTCGCTGGAGATGAAGTGTTTGCTGAGATGCTTTGCTGAACAAGGATGAGCGACTGCGCTTGGGCTTTAGCTACGCTTACTAACTCCTGTACATCTTGGCTCCGGTTTTCTTTGCCACATGGCAGCTGGTTACATCCAAGATCTTAAATTCCTGGGAGAGCAAGTGACTGTAGAAACTCAGCTGTGCAACATATGCTCCATCTAGTGTTTATTCACTAATATTTCATTTTCTGAAATGGTTTATTTTGCTGTTAACACATAGTTCCATCTTTACTGTAGTTCATTTGTCTATTTAGGAACATTACTGAAAATATTAACCTTCTGCTGGTTGTTTTAACTACACAATTTTGATTTAGCATCCACTTACACCTTCAGTAATGATGATACACTAATTTCCATTGAGAGATTAGATCTTATAGAGCAAAATGAAGGAGAAATGTTTTAAAAGAGTGGTGAGCATTTCTCCAGGTGCTTTGCTAATGCAAAGTGAACAGAGAACTTTGAGCAGGAGTAAAACATAAAAACTAAATGACACCCAGTGTTACCACCTGATCAATAACCTCCACCACAGCACAGAGCAGTGAGAGAAGCCGTTTTCCAGCCCTCCCAGCACTCGAGCCGAGCCGTACAGTGGCGAGCGGGGAAAACGCAAGTCACGACTGCAGGGCTCAACGCCTGCGGTGCCACTGACCCACTCCCTAAGCTCGGCAAGTCTTGCAGCTGCCCTGCAGCCCGCTCACACCCTCTGCCCACCAGGCACGAGTCCCTCATAGATGCGATGCAAAGTCCCACCCTCCCCAATTACTTTGGGGCCCTTTTTAGAGGCCCGCTGTACACAGCGCAGTGTTAGAGGAGGCAAGCGGAGCTGTTTACTGCCCCCTCCTCTGTAAATACATTTCCTCTCCCCAACCCCACCTCCCTCTCACACTTCCCCCCAGCTGTCCGCAGCAGCAGCCTTACCTGCCCAAAGCCACATCTCCTTACGGCCCCTGGGAGGACACGTCCTGGCCCATGTCATGCTGCCCCTCAAGCGAGGGCCGGGGGGTACTCCCGCATGCTGCAGCATCACCTTGCGCAGGGGAGCCGGGGCTGCAGCCCCGCGAGCAGCTGGATTCAAGTGGGGACCAGCCCCAGCCCCAGCTTTTTTTCCCAGGAAAAGGGAAAAGCTTCGCCGTCCAGAAGATGCCTCCCAAGGCACAAGGAACCAGGTGAAGGGGGCTTGGTGCTGAGCCGCTTTGCCACAGGTGAAGGGGCTTTTTCATCCTCTGCCAAGCCAGGCTGTGGGAGAAGGACAGGAAAATAAGCAGGTGGCACAAAGCCCCCACTGCCTCCTCAGGCCACCCTCGTCACACCTGGGCTTAGCGGGGCCCAGCAGCCGCTGCGAGCGAGTTCCGACGAGCAGTTTGGCAAAGCTCTGCTGGTGTGCCTGCGTGGCGGGGGCTTTTCCAGCAGCTCAGGTTGGGTGCACGGAGTCTTTGCACTGTGGAAAAGCAGGGATTCGGGGACAGCATCAAGCCTGGCAATTGCCACGTGCATTTCAAAAGAGCGGGACATGCCTACCGGGCTTGGTAGCGGGACAAACTGCAAAATACTCGAATTGTAACACACAGAGAGTCTCCTCGTTACCTCAGGCTGCCCCCAAATTTGCACTCATTTAGGGAGTTCCTGCTTGCTGATTCGCTGCTCACCTGTTAGTAACACCGCTGCTGCAGAAAGGAAAGCCAACAGCAGATGGGACAAGAGGTCCCAAGCTTATATTTTGATAAGGAAGAAAGAAAAACCAGCCCTGTTCTGTTGCGTTAGCAGGGCCGGTGAGGCGATGGGATGGGCTGCCTGGGGAGGGGACAGGGTCTGCAGCAGGGGAGGCCTGGAGAAAATAGTTCGGGTTGTGTGATCCTGCCCGAGGGCAGTGATGGCCCGGACAGCCCCTAGATGGCCCTGTTCTTCTGGGTGAAGGCTGAGAGGATCGAAGCCCGGCTCAGGAGGAGAGCTGGCAAGGAGCTGCGATAGGAGTAGAGAGCCCCTGGACACTGCAGCCACGGGGCACAATCCTAGGCACAGATTTAAGCTGCAGAAACTAGGCTTTCATTGCTAAGGAAAGCATAGCAGAAGGGGCGTTGGTAATTTAGCTTCCTTGGGCAGAAAGCGTTTCAGAGATCCCCACATGCCCCTGCCTGCTCTCCCTGTGCCGGAGCTTGCAGCAGAGCTCCCCAAACCTTGTGTCGTGGCACTGACACAAGTGAGAAAGCAGCAAATTGCAGCTTGGGGATGGGAGGGAGCAGGTCCCCCTATGGAGAAACCGCAGAGGGCACCGCCCGGGGTGTGTGGGGCAGTATAAAACTAAATGCATATAAGGATATTTGCTATAATAGTACTATTTGAGCAAGAGCCTCCAATAAACTAGATACAGGCCTGCTGCAGGATGTCCTCCAGGGCAACACACAAACCAGAGCCAGTTGCAGAGGTTTAGGTCCAGTTTGCTGCAGAAAATGAGAGCAGGTTGGCCTCAATGGGAAACGTACGACACGAAAAAACATTTTCTGCCAACTGTGGATTTTGTTGTGTTTTTCGCAGGTGATGGCCGTGCTGCTCTTCCCTGTGCAGCTGCTGGCAGTGGCTGTCACCATTTACCTAGAGCTGGTGAGGTCTGCTCAAGGCGGCGTCTACTATGGGATCAAGCAGCTGCCACACCAGGTGCCCCAGTACCAACCCCTTGGACAACAAGTACCTCACATGCCACTGGGCAAAGAAGGCATCGCGATGCAGCACATGGGCAAGGAGGTGCCCCATATGCAGTATGGGAAAGAGTACCCCCATCTGCCTCAGTACATGAAGGAGGTCCCGCAGATGCCTCTGCTCGGCAAGGACATGGCTCCCAAGAAAGAGAAAGGTAGGTTTGGCGCGTCCCTCGCCACCCCTGCACAGTCCTGCCTGGTGCCCCACAGCACCCTCTGCCCCGGGGTAACTGAGGATGGCGAGCAGGCTGCTGCAGGCTGGGCACGGCACTCAGGTGCTCCGAGGGCTGGCCAGGTTGGTACCTGGCCACGGGTGGACAAAATGGGCTCACATGAGCTGTGGGGCAGGTCAGAGCACCAGAGCAAGGCCACAGTCATCCTCCGGGCTGCAGCACAGCCTCTGAGCAGCCGTACCTGTGACGAGCCTCCAGCACCCAGGGCTGGCCCCAGGTTTGTTTGGGTGCTTGCTCGAGGCTAGGAGAAACCTCGTAATCCCACCCGCCTGCAGAAGAACCTCTGAGGGGGTTTCAAATGGTGGCCCAGGTAGACGGGCCGGGGTCCTGCCTGGAGGTGCTCCCACTCTCACTGCAGCAGCTGGACATGAAATAAGAGCTAAGAGTCCCAAGATTTGAATTTACGGGAATATCACAGTTTTGTCTGGATTTGTCCAGACCCTGTGATTTAGAGGTTTGCAGATAAAAACATACAATTGCTCTTCTGACTCTGCAGTCCTCTTTCTGTAGGTTATTTATGGGAGTAACAGAGGCATTGAAGGTACAGGGCATTACTGCACGAGTCTGCATGTACAAGCACTTTCAGTATTCAGTAAAGGAAGTTTGGACAATATTAGGATATTTAAGAAAACAACAAAAAATGTCCAAAATACAAAGGGCAACCAGGAACACCCAGTGTCATAAAATCCTTGTGGGGACAGTGAGCGTCCATGCGACTTCAGACAAGCTGGTTAACTCTTCGTCTTATTGAGGGTTCAGCGTAACCACAGCCTCCGCCGGCTTCAGAGGGAAATCGAAGATTTCAGGGCCTATTTTTGGAGTGTCTGAACAAGCACGACTGGCTATAGTAAAACCAACCCATCTTGTGAGCAAATGAGGTTTTCTATGTGCATAAAACACAACATGTGCTGAGAGGGAGGGTTTCTGCCTCCCAAAGAACAGTTAATTCTGTTGCCCTGAAACCTTATCTGTCCCCTTCCCCAAAACCTCTCGTGTCTTTATCCATTTCAGAGCCGGAGAGAAGCAGACTTTCCACTTAACAGAAAAAGCCTGCAGCTTGAAAAGCGACCAACCCCAGCACAACCACTCCCACGCAGCAACTCCCTCCCCCTGACCTGCAATGCTAAGTGGTCACATAGACAAAAATGTGGGTTTGGACAATAAAAGCATTTTGTGAAGTGTTTAGAAGAGCTCTAAATAGACGCGGCTACGCCAAAAACCTGTGGGAGCTTAGCAATGCTGCGTAAGGCTGTAGGTTTCCAGTCATATCTTAATGGGAACCAAAGCCTTGGTGAAAATGCAGTCATACCTACGTACAAACTTCTTACTGATACAATCTTTTTTAATTGATCTTGCTAGTGTAAGCCCCTCCAGCAAAAGCACTTTTATGCCAGATCTCCTCCTACAGCACGGGAGCACCGAGCAGCTTCTGTGTCCTGCAAAAACTCTTAAAAGTAGGTTAGTCTACAGCAATATGGGACAAAAGCAGATTTCGCTGCTTAAGATTGTATAGGTGGAAAACACCAGTAAAGTGCAATGGCTTTTGCGTGGCAAAAAATCAGCAAATAAGATGCAAAATAATTATTTTATGGGAACAGAGACATGCACGCAAGTTTGGGTATGCAAAACAGTAGGAACATCCTCTTTGTTCCAAACACCGACCTGTAACTCGCTGGCCAGCTCTGCCTCCCCGACTACCACAAAACCGAGAGGCATCAAAACAAGCACATTCAATTCAAAACTGCCTTCGTGTTCCTCGAAGGATGCGATTGCAATCACCTTTGTCTCTCCCCCTCCCCTTTTCTTTTTTTCTTTTTCTTTTCTCCCTGACCCAGAAATACCCATACGCAGTCTGAGGGGCGAGCAAGGTCCCCCCGGTGAGCCTGGACCAAGAGGGCCACCGGGGCCACCAGGATTACCGGGTCACGGTGTGCCAGGAGCCAAAGGAAAACCAGGCCCGCAAGGGTATCCAGGAATTGGGAAGCCAGGTTTGCCGGGGATGCCGGGGAAACCGGGGGTCATGGGGCCCCCAGGGCCGAGAGGGGAGATGGGGCCAAAGGGGGAGGTCGGGCCCATGGGGATACCCGGGCCACAAGGACCGCCAGGGCCCCACGGGCTTCCCGGCATAGGGAAGGCGGGTGCTCCGGGGCTGCAGGGACAGCCGGGGCCGAAGGGCGAGCCCGGGATGAAGGGGCCCCCGGGAGCCCCTGGGATCCCAGGGCCAAAAGGGGAGAAGGGCATCGGGATCCCAGGTTTGCCGGGGCTGAAAGGTCCACCCGGGCTGCCTGGCCCCCCTGGCCCCGTGGGGCTGCCGGGGGTCGGTAAGCCGGGCATGGTCGGCTTCCCCGGCCCGCAGGGCCCCCTGGGCAAACCCGGACCCCCAGGAGAGCTGGGGCTGCAGGGGCCCCCGGGGGTCCCCGGGATCCAAGGCCCTCCCGGCCTGCCTGGCGTTGGCAAACCTGGCCAGGATGGCATCCCTGGCCAGCCAGGCTTCCCGGGTGGCAAAGGGGAGCAAGGCCTGCCAGGCCTGCCGGGGCCCCCCGGCCTCCCTGGGGTTGGGAAGCCGGGCTTCCCCGGGCCCAAAGGTGAGCGTGGTGTGGGTGGACTGCCCGGCCCCCTGGGGCCAAAGGGGGAGAAGGGGCACGCCGGGCCGCCTGGCATGGGGGGGCCGCCGGGGGAGCCAGGCCAGCCAGGACTGCCGGGCATCATGGGCCCCCCGGGGGCTGCCGGCTTCCCGGGACCCAAAGGAGAAGGGGGCGCCATGGGGCCGCCGGGACCGGTTGGTCCCAAGGGCGAACCCGGCCTACAGGGGTTTCCGGGAAAGCCAGGCTTTCCCGGGGAAGTGGGGGCTCCCGGGCTGCGGGGGCTGCCGGGCCCCACAGGGCCCAAGGGGGAAGCTGGACACAAAGGCTTGCCAGGGCTGCCAGGTGTCCCAGGGCTCGTGGGGCCAAAGGGCGAGCCGGGGCTCCCTGGTGCCCAGGGGCTTCAGGGCCCCTCGGGCATCCCGGGCATCGCGGGACCCAGCGGTCCCATCGGGCCCCCGGGGCTGCCGGGGGCAAAGGGGGAGCCCGGCCTGCCCGGACCCCCCGGCTTCCCCGGCGTGGGCAAACCTGGTGCTGCAGGGCTGCAGGGACCCCCGGGGAAGCCTGGGGCACTCGGTCCCCCTGGCCAGCCGGGACTCCAGGGCCCGCCCGGCCCCCCCGGGCCCCCAGGTCCCCCTGTCATCATCCCACCCACTCCGCCGGCCGTGGGACAGTACCTGCCCGAGGTGGGGCCGGGGATAGACGGCGTCAAGCCCCCCTACGGCTACATGGGCAAGAAGGGCAAGGCTGGCGGCGCCGTCTACGAGATGCCCGCGTTCACGGCGGAGCTCCTCACCCCCTTCCCCCGGGTCGGGGTGCCCGTGAAGTTCGACAAGCTCCTCTACAACGGCCGGCAGAACTACAACCCCCAGACGGGGATCTTCACCTGCGAGATCCCCGGCGTCTACTACTTCGCCTACCACGTCCACTGTAAAGGGGCCAGCGTCTGGGTGGCATTGTTCAAGAACAATGAGCCGCTGATGTACACCTACGACGAGTACAAGAAGGGCTTCCTGGACCAGGCTTCGGGCAGCGCCGTTGTCCAGCTGATGCACGGAGACAAGGTTTACGTTCAAATGCCATCCGAGCAGGCGGCAGGACTCTATGCCGGGCAGTACGTTCATTCGTCTTTTTCAGGATATTTATTGTATCCCATGTAAAACAAAAACCAGACACACGCACATACACACAAAATCAAAACCTTTCTTCTCTGCTTCAAACTTTTATACCATGAAAGATGCATTTTATGACTGTTTCGGACCATCTTGTATTAAAAAAAAAAATACAAAGTTCAACATTATGCACAGCTAGTTATTAAAAAAAAAAGGTGTGGTGAACGTATCTAAAGATGTGTATCAGGTTCCTAAACAGTTGTTTTGCACCCAAGGGGGACATATTAGCTGTACATTATATATTTCTGTGATGCCATGCTTACTTCATTTCATTCACAGTAATTCAGTACTAAGGTTCAAGTTCATTCAGTGTACGTCACTCACTCCTGTTGCATAGTTGACTGTTGCATTGATCATAGTTATGAGATGAAAACCAGTGACTTAAACCAGAGTAGGTCTGTCTCAAATTATATGGAAAAATTTGAGTGGCTTTTTATTTGTTTGGGTGGGGGTTTTGGGGGGTTTTTTTGACAGCAGGTCTGCCTGACAAGCAAAGGTTCTCTTAGCTGGAGACCTTTATTTCCCTTCCCCCCATATAAAATGTTCCTGCAGGTGTGTTTTTTTCCTGAATAATTTATTTATGATGGAAAAGGAGTACTGATGGTGTAACTATTCTCCGCAAGCCTTCTCCGGCAGTCATTGGACCCAGAACGCCGCCACTGACTCCAGCAGGCGCCGGGTTCACCTCCAAATGCCACAGCACTCGAAAAGTCTCCATCTGCATTTGTGCAGTTGAAGTAGGTGAGGTAGATCAGAGACAAAAACGAAGGGCTCCCCGTTTGCTTTGTGCCACGTGATTGAGACATCTTGGCCGACACGTGGCAATACAGCAGGGCGGTATAAATGCGCTGGGATTTCTGTGCTCGCGCTAAGAACCTGCGTCTGTTTGGCTTGTCAGAAGAGACGCGTATTCTGCCACTCAGCGAAAATTAAATCAGCGTACTCTTCAATGACTAGGCAAAGCAGAAGTAGCTCTGTTCGCTAATGAACTAGTTTGTTGTTTGAGATCAACCGGTAACTGTACCGGCACAATACTGATCACGCAAATTGATCCGAGAACTTCATTTTATAGAAAAGCTGATTTCCAATCCTTATTTATATGTTACCAGTTGTCAAGGAGAACCTGCAGGCCTCGATCTTTTCTGTGCGTGAGGAAACCAACTTCTCTGCAAGAGCTGTCTGTTCATCCACGGTGCTAATCTCACCTCAAAAGTATTCGCTTCCAAAGGGCAGGGTACTTTGCTGTGGTTCCCTGTACAGTGCTGCACATCACACACTGTTATGCTAGTTGAAAGAGTTAAATACTCATCACTTCTTCAATGTCTTTAGCTAATGCTACCGCTTTTGATTCAAAAATGAACTAGATTTTTCATGCACAACTAAGATTGGATTTAACTGGCATTACCATTATTTAAATGCAGAGTTTAATGCAGCCTAACATTGACTAAGGACTCCAGTGATATAATGTGGTGCTTTATCTCAGAAATTTTATGGAACGGTGGCAGGAATGGATGGACAGTTTACCAGGCATTGGTGACTTCGGTGTGTTCCCAGAATATATGAGATATGTCAAAAGCAAATAATTTTGTATTTAAAATTTTTGTACTGATTTGAAAAAAATATCTTATTAAATATCTTAAAAAAAAAAAAAATCCTGTCTTCATTCAGCAGAACTGCTGGAAGGAACATTCAACCCACTGAATTCATACATCAGACCACAAGGACCTTCTGAAACCACTGACAGCCCAGTATGAGAGGGGGGAAAAAAAAAAAAAAAAAAAAAAAAAAGAAAGTGCGATACCCTTTTCTTTAGTTCCCCTCTACTGGCAAAACCTGCCCTAAGCCAGTGGGGGGAAGGCGCTGTCCTGGCATCGCATTTCGTGGGAGAGCACGGCTGGGGCTGGGGGGAACACGCAGAGCAAGGGGCTCCCGCAGGTGGGCTGTGGGGACGGGCGCCTGCTCAGCGCGAGCCGACGCAGGAGCGCAGCTTAAAAAGGCACAGGGGCAGCGCACGGGAAGCCAAGAAATCGGACATCGTAGCGGTGTGCTGTCAAGGGTTTGTGCTCGCCTAAAAAGCCAAAGCCGGGTGCCCAGGCTGGGAGATGCACGCCACCTCCCTGGCTCTCCTTGCGATTTGAAAACAGCTTTTCCCATTCCTCCCCCTCCCCATTTTTTCACCTGCAGCAAAAACCTAGTGTGAAAGCAGCAACATATTTGTCACTGACCTACATCACTATTCAACTGTGGCTCCGCTGCGGGGAGTAAATGATAATCCACGGAGTGGCTCCCCCGATCTCACTTCAAAGACAGGCATTTCCTCCAAGCTCGCCAACTCCTAAACTGTCAATGCTAAAATGAATGCTTTGAATACCTACTTGTGTCAGGTCATCGTTTTCTAAATCTCCCTTAGACTCCCTGAAGCCGCTGGCTAAGCGACTCCCCAGCATCTCATTTTTACTGCGCAGAGAGAAAGAAAAAACATGAGCGAAGTATCGCAATCAATGTCCCTCACTTTCTATCTAAAGTCTTCCGCCACACACCATCTTCTTAGTTAAACGACTTGTAATTAAGAAAACATGAAAAATTAAAATCGGGAGGATGCTGCTCTTGATCTTACCCACAAAAACTCTGTCCCAGTTTTGCTTTCACTCAGCCTGGAGCGAGATCTCCACCCGCAGTACAGCTCAGCCTACCTAGGTTCAAAAATTTTCAGCTCCGTTTGCTCTGCTAAGCACCAAAGTTTGTTCTGAAACTCAATGCCGTATGTGACAACGCTGTATGTACTTTACACAGCATTAATAATGGGGCTGGGCACACGTGCGCATCCGCACACACACAGAGCAATGACCTTGCAAAAATAAGCCTGAAGGCACCATCTTTAACGCCGTTTATTCACAGGAAAATAATCTCTTTCCATTTGTAGCACTCAAAATTTCACTTGAAACAATGTCAACACTTGTAAGAATGTCATCAAAATACAGCCAGCGCTTTAAAGGCATATAAAGCTTAAGACAAATGGCAAACAATGTAAGTATTTACCGATACCAAAACCAGACGTCGAGCTTCATGTGTTCTTAAATATCAGACTCCACTTAAAAGTTAAGGTATTCATACTACCTCCTAGGGCATTGTTAAAAAGGAAAGCGTGGCATAGGAAACAAGAGGTACCACACGCCAATTATTAAACATCGAAGTCGTGATTCTGTATTATCATCACCAATACAGTCACTGGAAATGTCATTTAGTAATAGCTTTTAGGCACTCTGAGTCGTATTTAGTGCAACAGTTTGTGACCTTCCTTCTGAAGTCGTATCTCCGTACTTCCCTTAATTATTACAGCAGAGGAAAAAATACTTTCCCTGACAGAAAAACAAACAAAAGAACCCCTAGAAGTCTGAGCCAAAGAGAGCTTTCGGCTGATGCGTGTCATCCTGCCTGTTTTGTGCGTACTTTGGTACCTTAGAGCTGAGTCTTTCTGATGGTGCAGCATTTTGAGGGGGGTGGCAGGTAAAATGCAGGAGCACCTTTGCTGTAGGATGCCGCTGTCTTGAAATTCAGCAGGCTGCTGGAGAACGGGACGGTGGAAGAAGGAAGAATTGCATCCGACTTTGCAATTGATACAGGAAGAAAATCGATGTGAGGCACTGGGTACCTATATAGTTACACCGTTACCAGAGATGGAAATAAAGCTAGCCCTGGGATTCAAAATTGGCAGCTTCACTGCTGCTGCTGTGATAAAAAAATTGGGTAGCTTTTAAAGGGAAGTTTCAGCGCAGAGATTTCATTTTCAGGAATGGCAAAAAATGGAAAAAGAAAATCTTAATAGCAGCTCGCTCTCAGAGAAGATCAAAGTATTTGGAGTTAGCATTATTGCTTTTTTCAAAGAGCCCCAAGGCAAGTCTTTGGTATCGCAAAACGCCTGTGAAAACGGGTGCCCGGATAGAAGAGCCACTGTGATCTGTGGGCATTACTGAGAAACGCACCGCGTGTAGGTAATTCTTGCCTGCATGAAGTTAGTGTGAAAGCGGTACCCGTCCTCAAGACAGCATAGCAGAAATGACTGTGCGAAGCGGGTGACGGAGCAGGGCTGGCGTACACAGAATCCTACCAAAACGTCTTACGGGGGGGGTGGGGGGGAATGAATCACTTGGGTCACCGCTTATTATTGAAGAGAAAAGCTACTGGCCTGCAAGCTGTGCTTTCAAAAGAACATAGTACCTTGTGGTTTATCAACGGTATCAGCTCTTGGCTCGGTCCCCAGTGAACAGGTCTGGCTCTCAATGTTACTCAGTCACCCTGGGACAGTAACCCTGGCATACGCAGACTTGACCTCCCTGCAGGAGCACAGAAGTGGGGGAAAAAGATCCCCGGGAGTACTGTTTAATTTCAAAAATAAATCAGTCATACAAATGGGGAGGCTTATTAAGAAGAAATAAAAAGGAGCAGCCGATAAGGATAAATGCTTGTAGACAACATATTAAATGCATTGAGAATATAAAATATTATTTTAAAAAAATCCTAAGGAGACAAAGCTGATGTAGTAAAAAAAAAAAAAAGAGTTTATCTGAAATAAAAGAGTTGGGGGGGCGGGGGGGGTACAATTTGCTTGCCATGAAGCCTCTTTTCCAATTATTTTGGGGGGATTCTAACTGTAACAGAACAAAACCCAAAAAAGCGCAGAAAATCTCCTAGGAAAGTTAGGAGAAGGAATCAGTTTAGATTAGTGGGAAGAGTATCTCCGGAGAGGAAATAAAGCAGAGAAAGTAACCACATCCTCAGAACCACAGCTCCCTACCCGCCTACCCTGCCCCCTGGATGGGGGGTGGAGAAGCAGAAGGAAGCAGCCTGCACCGTTACAAGAACCAGGCACTGGGAGGAGAGGGCAAATTCAACAGCTCTCCTGGGAAAAAATCCTCTCAGTCAGCGTACTGCGTGACGTTACACGGATGGGGCTGGATCTGCGGCGGCAGCCCGTGGGAGAGCTGGGGGGCCCGGCTCCGGGAGCCACCACGGGTTTCGAGGGGGAAGAGGCAGCCCTCCGCTTCTGCCTGGCGCTGCTCTCAACAGAGCCCGAGATCTACCAAGGACTTCTACGCAGAGAGCTCAGACACCACCACGATCTTTGCAAAAAGCCTTACCTTGGCATTTTTTTTTCATGTGGAATTGCTATTGTCAGTAGTCTAAATCACTGCAGGTCTGGGGGTGCAGAGTCACATAAAAACCTTTTTAATTAACTGAGATAATAATGAGAAATAAATGCTGGTAGAGAGAAAGACAGTAGTGTCACTGTTTTCTGATGCAAAACCCCACCTGACTGTATTCAGATTTTTAAACAAAGATCTCCTCAAAGCCTCAGAAGCATGCACATTCAAAAAAAAAAAAAAAAGAAAAAAGCAAACACAAATAACTGAGTAAGAGCCCTTCTGCCACCTGGTGAAGAAATTCTGGTTTCCTACATTTCCACCACCAGAGTCACCTGCTCCGGTGCCCCAGGACCTCCCGCGCTCCCCTCTCCTCCACACTCTCTGCCTGCCGCCCTGCGCACGGCTGGACCAAGGGCCACCCCCTGCAGCATCACCTGCCGCAGCTGGGCCCAGGGAACACACATCCAGCTGGCAGGACACCGTGGCACTGCCTGTCCCTTGCTGGGGACACGTCTGGGTCCTTCCCCACGCCCTGCCACAGATTTTTATGACATCCGGAGTTATTTCAGACACGTCCAATTTGCTTGAAACGGACCAAAGCTCAGGAGTCATTAGGCGAAGACACAAGCCTCCTCCCCTGCAGCTGTGGCTCCCCTCCAAATCACAGTGCCCTCACGAATTCCCAAACGGCAGAGCCAAGGCGCTAAAGAGGAAGATGAGAACTACGGGGAGGTGGGGTTTTTTTAAATACCTATTGCACCCTGCAAGAGAAATAGGAAAAAAGAAAGACGACTCTTTGGTCACTTCAATGCTTATTCCTCTACATTGCTACAGCAAAGAAATTGTGTTCAGTACTCATGTAATCCTCAGCTTCTGAAAACACAAATAACGTGCTCTTAACCTTCTAGAGGCTTTTATTCACACTGTAATTGTTTGCGCTGCTCCTAAATGTACTAAAACTCTCTATATAATTTTTAATAAACAGTGGCAAAGGTTTTTCTACCAACTTTGAAGACTTTTTGTTTGTTTGTTTTTTTAAGTGGACTTCTTTGTGCTTTCTTTAGGCGTGATTGATCAAGATAACCACAAGATCTTTAAGCAAATCTGCCACAATTTAAAAAAAAATAGTATATATACACCCTATGAGAGAATTGGAACAGCGTATTACTTGTTCGTCTTTGACAGTTATCAAGGGCATGCCCAGGCAGATTTAACTTATTCAGCAGGCTTGTCTGAGACAAACCACTACAGGAAACAAACATCCCATTAAATGTTTCAATTAAAATCCTGCATAAGTTCCCACCGCTAAATGATTTAGTTCAGCCACATCCTTTAAACCTGAATGTCAAGACAGAAGAGGTGAACAGAAGCCAAATAATAATTCAGCTGAGGTACATCCCGGATATTCCCTAGCACACTCTACTGCCAAAAATGGGAACATTCATTGCTCATATTGATGCATTTCAAAGGTGGAAATGCACTACAGCATCTGAGAAAGGAGATTGTGCCCATTTGCAAAAATACACCTCGATTCTTGGGGAGCCAACAGAAAGATACATGAGATCCTGTCCTGGAGATCTAGGAATCCAACAAGCGTTGGCTCTAAATTTCACCTCAGGCACGAACATCTCTGTCCCCACTCGTGTTTCTGTTGTGGTCTGGGGGAAGCAGCTGACACGCAGGTAAGTTAGGACAACTCTTCCGTCTTCATACTCCCTCTTTTCTAACTCAAGTCACCCACTGTAAAATTTATTGGACGCACAGCACGGAGAGTATGGTTTTCCATAAACCGGGTACAACACGAGCACTGTCAATACCAACATCTCCACAAATCGGACCAAAGGGTCTTCACCTTCAGCAAAGGCAGACAGCAGCTCAGAGTCGATGGCCAGTGCAGAAGCTGTGGCTTCTTTGCTGAAGATGGATGTCCCCTCCTCAGGAGTAGGGCAGGCCAAAACCTGTACGTTCTGTATGTTCCCCCTCCTCCCAAACACACAGTAATGATTTTTAGGCACCATTTTAAAGCCATTTTCATACTACAAGACAGACATTCAAGACTTTACATCCATCTACTAATTTAACACCGGTCGTCTCAGTTTCTTGACAGTGTAACTCTTTCAGAGGACAACATCAGAAACAAAAGTATTCCAGAGAAGTGATCATTTGGAAAGAGTTCTTGCTGATAAATAAGTGATGTGCATCACATTTTTATATATCCCTGATACTTTCAGCTGAAAGTTTCATGGTTTTCCCATTATTAAATAGCTTCACAGAAATTCAGTTAACTCTGTTTGCAATAGTCCATTACCCTCAGGCTTAGAAGAAGCTTCTGCCTTGGTGAGGTTTCTGTGCTCCTTTTAAACAGTAAACAGTTACGCTGCACTTAAAAAATAAAAATGTCATACAAAAAATAAAAATTTTTCAAATCTTGAAAATAGTGATTGTTCTTCGTATTTTCCATTCAGCTTTCACGTCAAATTGACCACAAAGTTCTTGTCTATAAGCTTCTTCAAAAATTTCTGCTCAGCGTTGATGTTGTGGTATTCATTCTAAAGAGATGCAAGAGAACAATAAAAAAAATAAATTAAATTCAAATTACCAGAAGCATCACTTCACTGTTCTTTCCTTTTAATTACCTGTGATACTTGGAAGACGCCAAGAGTAGAAAAGCTCTGGGGAAAGGACTTCTTAGCAAAGGCTGTAGCACAGTCTCCCAAGAAGACCGGTGAGTAACTCGAGCACTCAAAACTAGATTAGATTTTCCATTGGGACACAAACCAAAAGGGGTGATCCTTCAGTGGCCAGGATGGGTGAGACGTGGTCTCACAGAAGTCCTTCCATTACTAACTCTCCCAACTCCTCCCCGTGCTTAGAGGGAACAGCTGCATAACCACATCTACAGCGCATGCAGTCAGAAAATGACTAATTCTCAAAGCTCAGTGCAGGTTCTTGAAAAGCACACATCAGGCACTCGTCAATTGGATGCATCCTGCCAATCCGTTTCAACCAGCCAAAACCAACCCATCTTCTGTGCTGTATCCAGATCCTGGATACGCAAGAGACCACTGAGGTTAGTGGAGGACAGCACAAGGGAAGTAAGTTTACTGACAATCTTAAGACACTGAATCCAGTAAATTAAAATGAATACAAATACTGCATAAAAGATTATACATATATAATATTTACAACTTAATGCCACTAAAGAATTAGTGATAAGGTTTTTGTTTAGTAGTTTGTTTTTTAAAGTTTCAAGATTTTAGGAAACTTATGGATGTCTATTCAACTAGTGATCAACCTTACCCAAGCTTGGTATATGTTGCAAAAAAGCACCTGCAGAGAGGAGCCTCAAAATGAAGAGAGTTCAGTGTCAGAGGAAAATTATCTCAGAGCAGCAGGCACCTAGGAGTCCTCAGAGAGACATGAGAGGCTCCTACAGGCATTGCCCCTACCCTTCCTCTCCAGGAAAGGGAGAAGGAGAGAAAATGGTCCCCACATGTGCTGGGCATGCACATGGAAGAGAAAACTGTTCACATTGAGGTAAAGGGCTGAGATGGAGTTTCTCGGAGTACAGAGCTGAAGACGAGCAGAGACATAAAAGAAAACTGAGGCATGACGGCAGCAAAGCAGGAGGGAGGAGAAGGCATCCCCGATGTTTGCCAGCCTCCTGCTGCTCCCTCTCCTGGCGAGTTGTGGCTTCCCCCTCCTGGAAGCAGTTCCTTCTCTTCCTAACGCGTGCGCCCCCCCCCCCCCCACCGCCAAGAGCTGCTTTTCTTTTCTGCTTTCAATTTCTGAAATTCAGTTCTTTTCCTAACTGCAAGTTTGTACGTCTTAACTCGTTCCACTTCCCTTTGCTGCTCTTTCTCTTTTTTAAGAAGTTTGGTAACTATGACAACTTGTGCAAGTAGGTGCCAAGGAAAAAAGAGAATGCGAACAGAAACAATGCTATTCATGTTCTGACAGTGTAGCAAATACGCCTCTATGCACAAGAGCTGCGTCGCCTAAGGGTAACGCCAGCAAAGCAAAACAGAACATACAAATGGACGTATCTCATGCAGACGTTGCAGAATATGGTGTAGCACAAGGGACACAAATACCATTATCCACATTTTTCAGAAACAAAAGCAGAGATGAAGAGCTTCAAGCAATGTTAACCCATGAGCAGCTGAACCAGGAGAAGACAGGAGGCCTTTCTGACCTGCAGTCCACACACTTCTATCTATATTGAATTGTCTTCCCCAGTTACCAGCTATATTTCTCTCAGCACAAACAGGTGTTTGTTACCTTCATCATCTGAGACATTGTGTCATTGCCGTAGTAGTGCAAAGAACTGTTTTTGTCAGTGAAGTCGTACTTGAAGCCTGCCAGGTGAACTTCATGGCATATGTGAAATGCTAGTGTAATGGCAATTAGCCCCGTGGTTGGATGCTTGGGTTTCTAAAACGAAACAGAAAGAGCACACATACATAAATAACTGGCAGCTTGACGGGAACAGCAAACCTAAGGACGAAGACAGCGGTAATCGGGCAGCCTGGCTCTTCTACAGATGTTTGGGTTTGTAGTTTGATCCCCTTGTGTCTCGTAAGGACTGCCCGCAGGTTTTCCATGACCGGAGCGTCTGCCACGTTGGCCTTCCCTGGGATTCTCCGGTTTCTAGTGAGGGCTGAGCCCATACTGTAGCCCTTCCTTCCGCATAGTCATCAGGAGGGTCTCCCCATCCCCCTGCTCAGCAACCTACTTTCATGAAACTGGTAAGGCTTCAATATATTGGAAACGATTTCACCTCGTCAAATTTGATGAATTAGCAGATGTGTTCAGAAGTTTCTAGATGATGGTGATACAGACAAACAGAATAACATGACATGCCTCAAATCTTCGTAACACCAAACTAAAAAACCATGAATGCTACTGTTACATAAATTTGGCTGTATTTGAACTTTTTCAAAACAGGGAAATCCCATAAGAACACGGCTTTAGACCTTCCCCCACTATTTCCATTAGAAGAAAAGAAACTGTAGATAAAATTTCTTACTTCTCCCTACGGTGAGATAGCTCAGAAGTCAATGCAATGTAAAATATCAAGAGCAGGTCATAAACAGATTTTAACTCTGCAAAATTAAGAGAGCACCTAACCGAAAATTAGTATTTCTTACAAAAGCATAGAACAATTCATTGCAACTATCTGTCCTATCTCGTGATCAAGTACATGACTGTTTTAGCAGCAGCAGTGGCTAAAATGATCTGGGGAAGTAAACGAGGCACGGTTTGTAGAGAGAGGTGAACTCTTTCATTAGACCAACAGATGAAGCCAAGAGGAAAAAGTGTCCCTAGAAATGGGCAAAATTTTCAGGCACTAATGCCCTTCTTAGCTAAAATAACAATTTTCTCAGAGACCAAATGAGCTACACACTTTCGGCAGCTGAAATCAAACCTCAAACTGAGCACAAAATCACATCCTTTTTTGAACTCTTACCCAAGGCTCAGTTCATTTGCCTCTGAAAAACAAAGTAGGCAAACCAGTACTGGACAACTCTGTACAGAGAGAAGGCAGATGCACTCGACGATACAGAAAAATATTCCTCTGTATCATGATAAAAGAACAAATCCCCAGGAAAAAGTTACCAACATCAGCTCTGTAAGCCTAATTAAAGTCACAGAATTGAACTATTGCCTTTTACGTAGACTTTTTTGGTACCTTTATACAATTCCTGGAGTAGTCCAGAAATAACATCAACTTAAAATGCACACCGTTGCCCAGGGCTCCTGCCAGTTAGCAAAATAACTTTCTGCCCTGGGGGCCCAGTATCATAAACTTAGTGGTGAGACTGTTGCAATGTCCATACTAAACAGGACCGCAAAATTATGGCAGGAATGCTACATGTCAGGTTTAGTGCTATTTGGAAATATTGGGAATATCACAGGTTGCAACTAGCTCTGTTTACCTTTGGCCATCATAAAGTTCACCTCAAAAGAATATACTAAAAAAAAAAAGCAACGCTACTTTTAAAATGTATTATCACGCTAGCGCCCTAGCAATATCCAGACATCCTCAGCCTGTAATGAAATTTGTTCGGCCAGTCACGTTTAATGGGAATAGGCACACCCCTGGAATAACTCTGCAACACTTTCTGACTTCAGTGCTGCTGGGGCAGGACATCCAATTTTACAGTTGTTCTTCCCGGCTCTGCTAACACCATCGCAGTTGCTAACAAAGAAACGGAGATGCTTGCTGCACTACGCACAAACGTGCACACAGGGAACATGAGACTGGCTTAATGGAAAAGGTAGAGAGCAGGGAAAGCAATAGTGGTCTTTGGCGTCTCCTGCAGGCAGAGGGGGCTGAAGCACAGGACAGCGAAGGCGGCAGCAGCCTTCCCCAGGGACATGCTACAGGACAGAGGGCTCCAAAGTGGGTCCTGCAAAAGGCTGCCCTGCCAACGGGAACCCCCGAGGCATGACCTGCAGCTTAACCGAGCTGTGCCGGAGCGACTGCAGATGTGCAGGCTCCCAGCCACGGCCCACCTCTGAGATGGGAGGAAAAGTGAGGAAAAGCATGCCTGAGCTTGACCATTGCTGCCGCCGGGGACGAAGGGGCTGCAAAACCCCTGGGATGGAGCAAGTGGGATGTGGAGGTGGCGGAAAGGGGCTCCAAGCACGGACGCGCTCTGCCACAGCTCTGGGCAGGGGCGCCCAGCGAGCAGGAGAGGAGCAGAGGGCATGCACGCTACCCAAGGCAACTGAAGGGCCTGTGCCTCCATACCAGCTCCAGGACACCACGCACGTCTCTTTAGCTCACTGCCAGCGCTGGTCTTACTTTTACTCCCACTGAGAGGGGAGCACAGGAGGAGACAGGAGGGATTTCTGGAGTCATGGAGACCATAGATGTTCTGTGGCCCTTTAGGAGATAGTTAGGCACCCAACTACTATGCCACTCTCTTCTCATCCTCAGCTGAAGAGCTGAAATACCATGGAGCCCCAGCAAGCATGCAGCCAAACTGGGTATTCCAGTTTGAGAGTTAACAAGGGAGGAAAAAGCCACTAGCAGACTCAAGAAAAGAAAGAAATTTAAAAAAGAGAAAAGGAAGAAAAAAGCCACAAAAATTCCCAAAAAGCAAGAAAAAAAATCTCAACTCCATCAAATACAAGAAAGATTAAACCAGAAAAAAGTTGTGGTAGGTACTCCACAATAACAGCCTGTCAAACGTTTCCACGCGTGTCAGTTGCCTGATCCCAGCGAAGCAGCTCTGTGCAACAGTGTGACCCCAGGGAACCATATTTTGTGCTAAACAGCACACGGTCGGTCCTGACTGCACAAGGGAGGTCTCCAGCTTGAAGCCTTACCTTTCATCAGAAACATTCTTCAGTCATAAACTGACAGTTAAAATGTATTTTTATGTCCAAATTGTCGGTTAACTCATTACAATGCTTGGCATCAAACCAGTAAGCACAAGAATGCTGCCAGACAGATGTCATTAGCAGGGGGCTGGAATATCCTGTATGCTCCCTAGTCCCTACCCGCCCTCAGCAGCATGAAATTGCAGCAGTGTTAAAATTACCGGGTTGTTGGGGTTTTGGGGTCTGGCTTTTTTTTTTTTGTTTTTTGTTTGGTGTGGGGGTTTTTTGGTTTGTCATTTTGTGGTTTGTGTGGGTTGTTTTTTTTGGTTTTGTGGTTTTTTTGGGGGGCTTTTTGTTGTTTTTTTTTTTGTTTTTGTTTTTTTAAGAGAAACTATAAAACACCCTACCTTTAATAATTCAAGACTCCTTAATATTTCTAGAGGCTCTTTGGATCTGCCATGTTCCAATGCCTGTCTGCTTTTCCCAATTTTGTAAAAGGCATTATTATCTGTCTGCAAAAGCAGTCTCATTTAGTACTAATTATAGAATCCATAAAAAGAGATTTTTGACATACAAGGTTACCTGCTCTCTTTCTGGATTCCATTTTCCCACCTTTTCTGAGGACCACCTAAATGCAAACTAATGCAATGTGAACCTAAAAGATGTTCTAACATAGTCCACTATAATAAAGAGGTAATTACCTCTGAGTACACATTTAGGTGCACAAAACTAAAAGGCACAGAAGAAAAAAGCCTACCTCCTTTTTGGGAAACCTTGTTGGGAAACGAAGCCATTCATAAGCCGTTTTTCTGGTGATGCTGGGATCAAGAATCCTGATTTGACTAGATTTGTATATCATGTTCAGAGCCGGTTTCTTCCAAAAGCCTTTAGCACTCTGTAACAGGCAAGCAAATACACATTTTTAATGACTATAAACAGTTCATTTTGGTTTTACCAGAGTAAAATCCAAGAGCAGGAGATTGAGGAAGAAGAGGAGGAGCGTTGAACCTCCCAAAGTTCAACAAACACACATGCCAAATTGTGCTCCTGCAACAGGATAACCCACTGCAGCAGCAGAGGCTGGGGCCAGCTGGCTGGAAAACAGCTTTGCAGAAAGGTCCCTGATGGACAACACACACCAGCAGCGTGCCCTGGAGGCAGTACATGCTCATTGTGTGCTTGGACACATTAATAAAGAGCACAGAAAATAGGTAGACAGAAGTGATCGTTCTCAAGTACTTTGCACTGTGCCTTTCTGCGGTCTCACAAATGCTGTTTTGAGCTCCCCCCGTGCAAGAGAGTATCCAACTGGGGCAAGCTCAGCAGAGGGCCACTGAAACGGCCGAGGGGCCAGAGCACACAGCAAACAAGAAGGGTCTGAGGAGGCTGGGTTTGTTCAGCCCATCTTCAACTATCTGGTAGAGGTTTACAAAACGAGAGACAGGATCAGACTCTTCTTGGAGGCGCACAGTGAAGGGATGAGAAGTTCTTTCCTGTGAGGATGGTGCAGTACTGAAACAGAGATTGTAGAAATATCCCTGGAAATACTCAAAACTTACCTGGATGATGCCCTGAGAACCTGGTATGGCTTTGAACTTGGCCCTGCTCTCTTTCAACAGGGTTTTGGACTAAAGACCTCCAGAGAGAGGTCCCTTCCAACATTATTCTGCAATTCCACCAAGGGCGCAGGATAAAATAATCTGGGAAACGGCTGGAGTATGCATGTCAGAATATAAAACACTGCTAAGAAGAGGATAAAAAAAAGTATTTCCAAGAGGAAAACTGTTTTGTGTGAGGAACTGATCAAATATGTGGGTGAGAAAGAGGACAGAAGCATTTATGGGAAAGGGATATTGAGCAGACTGACTGGGAGATCCAGTGCTCCCCCCAGCCAGGAGGACTAAGGTTAAAACCAAAACAGGTATTTCACGAGGTGTGTGGCAAGCTGAGCCAAAGTCCATGAATAATTAAACTCACTATTTTCTGACCACCTAGTATCTCCCAAAGCCACTTCAAGTCACGTGGTTTGAAGACGATGAGAACAACAGTCGTATTAGGGTCATAGTGGATCGGATCTGAGAAGATGGATTCTGGGTAAGAAAGTCGGAAAGTCGTCCTCCTCCCAACATCCTCTTCGTACCCTATAACGGGGCCATTATTCATTCTGCAGAAAACAGAGACACAGAGATGGCAATGACTACCCCACCCATGTCCTTACTGTGCAGTGGCTGGCACACGCACTAGTCTGCAGGACAGACAGCACGTCCAGGTACCGTGGCCCAGCATTTACTTACCACATTACACAGCAGATAAGCAATTAATCAGGTGCACTCACCCTCTAACTCAGAGGGATCAAGCACATATGGGAGCTTGGCCAAGGTGGTTTAGAATACAATCACACAATTGCTTATCATGCACCACTTGAGCAGAAGGCCTTCTGATTTGGCTCAAACACAGAAACTGGAGAAGACCAAAGAGAGTATCTGGCTTGGAGAATTACCCATTGCTCCATTCATGCTACTAGATGATACGAATCATACAGGAGGCAATTCAAGAATGTTTTAATACCCTTCACTGTCTACAGCATACAGGAACAGGAATTATGACTGTGTACCTGATACCGATACATCTTTATGTTTGCTTTTTTTGTTTGGGGGTTTTTGGGTGTTGGGTTTTTTCTTGCCTTTTTTTTTTTTTAAAGCAGTAGCACAGCTACCACTGCTTTGGGATATAACCATTTAATAAACAGGGAGCAGGTGGGTCAGGTCTCTCTGCTTTGAGGTGTTGGAGGGGCTGTGTTTAAGTCTCCATCTTGCAGTTTCTTCTTGGTGGGTGTGTTGCATATTCTTTGGAGAATTCAGGCAGTCTCTGTATGCTCCATTCCTGCCAATGTGACTGACTGCTCAGAATAGGAGGCACACTGCTTAGGAGCAAATGTTTGCAAAACAAGGTATGCAGACAAGGGAATATACCAAAGTTTTATCAGAAGTCGTTATTAAATACAGAATGCAAACACCACCTCTTTGTTCATTCACAGTAAACAAATGCGTACTGTATTTCTGAACAGTTTTTAATTTAGAGCTGTTTTTAAACGTGTGACGCCAGCCTACACGAAGATTTCCATTTTAAGAAGAGTAGATAGATCTACAAGGAGCCCAAATACTTGAAATAGATTAAAAATAATCCATGGAGCTTCCTTGCATCATTATACTACAGTGAAAATAAGTGCAAGGTGGGGGTTTTTTTGTAAAGCACAAAGTTGTCAGGCAAGTAACGTTTCCTAAGAACGGGGATATTATCTGGATCACTTTCTATAGTTTTAAGTTTATAAGAGGAGCTACAACTTGAAGAATTGCATGTATTCATTTCCACCTTATCAGTACATTTTCAAATGCATGTCAAACTCCAGGCTTTGTACACAACTTTTTATGGTAGTTCTTGAAGACTGAAACATTATTACTGAAATGAGCATTAGGATTGATGGCAAAGTAACAAAAATGAGATTTTGTTCAATGTTCAACACAATGTTGAAGCAGACAAACTGAAATGGCACCTCAGAGGTTTTAGTGAAAGAGGGTTCAGGCACACTATCTGACAGGGTACCTACAGGCAGAAGGGCTGTTTAATCAGTTACCATCTCAGTTCCTGCAAAGGAGAAACTGATTTATCTTTTTCTTAGTGTGCAGAAAATTCTGTTATAATTAGCCAAACAGTCCGTTTTCAGTTTGCTTGGCATTTGAGCTTCCCCCCCCGCCCCCCTTTGCCTGTTCCTCTCTGAGCACTTCCCCAGTTTCCCTAGTCCAGAAGCCGCCTCTTCAGACCTCAGCATCCTCTGGTAGGTCGAGCCATCTCAAACTTCCAATATGAACTAACATGCTTGAGAAAGAGAGGCAGACATCAACATCATCCTCCAGCTAACACGTGCCTTGAGATGGACTTCCCATCATAAACGTTATGTTTAATCCACTCCAAGCAATGCACATGCCAGCACAGACGTAAGACAGACATCGTGTGGAAGGTAAGAGGCAGGGCTGCCCGGGATGCTGGCTCACAGCAAGGGGCACATGCAGGACTTTGGGCTGTCACATGCTTGGACCCATCCCTGATGGCAGCATCTTGCACGTGTGTATCTGTACACGAGGCAGACTGACCACTCAGTGATCCTTCCTCCCCTGTATCAATCAGTCTGTGTAATAAGACACTGATCCATTTTCTCCTAAGACTTTTTAAATGAAGGCTGTGACAGAGTAAGTAAAACAGGAAGTTTTATACGTTTTCATTTGTATAATAACCAAACGCCAAAGCTACTGGCCAACAGCAAAAGTTTGTTCATTCTTTGCATGTACACAAAATGAAAAGGAAATAATATTTACCTTATTATCACATCATATGAGTCAATTTTCTCCCCTAACGTCTTATTTCGAAGTACTCCTCCATTACCGACCACAACACACCGTCGACAGGCAATGCTGTGGAACAAACAGAACTTTTAATATGCACGGCTTCCCTTGCTTCATATTGTTGTTATTAATGATATATTTGCATTTAGCTGGCTTATTTACTGAGGTCCTGTATCTTTTACAGTCCTTGGCCCCTACAGAGCAGTTTCAATCCTGTGTCACACACTAAGGCTGCTTTCAAAAAATGCAGCTGCATTATTTCAGGGACTGCCAAAGTCAGGAAATGGCTTCTCTCATGTAGAACTGTTTTTATACGTGTCCTTTTTCTAGTGGTTTGCTGTTTAAGATCATCTAACCAGCTGGTGATATGGGTGCCATTAGATAAATTATCTTCCACAATGCTTCAAACTTGTCCCAGTCTGGGGGTATACCAACCAGTTTTTCCAGACATACTCTATCCTAACTCAAATTAAGGTGCTTCTGCAATATTGTACAACTCCACAACTCTAGAGATCTCCAACATAAGCTAAAGCAGCAAGATTTATGTTCACAGTTTACCTTACAGGCCTCTGAATAGTACATCTGAAAAACCTTGGCCCAATGACACATGTGATGGCTCTTCAAATGAATATAATCATGTTGACTTCTCTCCCTCTACTTAGAAAGTGCGGTCTAAACATGTTTAAACATGTGCTGAAGCGCATGCTGTCATGACATAAGAGGGATATGCTTGATTAAAAGTTGCATTCTCATATGACTAGATTCAAATTAGACAGCATTACTAAGTATATAAAACACTGAGCTACAAAATAGATCATATACTACATCCAGTCAAAATAGTAATTCCTTTCCAGTTTAGAATATATTCAGAGTTAAAAAGCACCCAAAAAAAGGTATTATACAAATGCTAAACTTATGAAAGTAAATTGTAATGGTAAGATTTTCGAAGTTATCCCAGGTTTTCTAAGTGTATCTTTTGCTCTCTACTATCTTATTTCAAATGCTAGTAAAATGTGTGGTTTGCTAGGAAAAAAAAAAAAGAAAAAGGGCACACAGACAGGCTTGCTGGTTTTTTACTCAAGAAATTTTGCCTCTTTAGGGAAGGTTTACATCCAATGTATAAGATTGCAAACTCCTCCTTACAGAACAAGCACATAATTTTCTGTTGTAAAAATGCTTCTTTATTTAGAGCAAAAGCCATTCAACTTGGTTGCAACAGGAACAATGGCAAAATAAAAATGTTGGTATTTTCTTCAGACACAAACAGGCTCACAGCTTACTGAGGATGAGCCACCTCCCAGTGTCCCACTCCCACGGTAGTTCAAATAAGAAAAAGGCTCTATGCCATTTCTTACTGTAGGGGACCCCAGGACTGTGTCCCAAAGAATACCATAATCTGTATTAAATGCCCAGTGTGGCACTTTATGCAGACCAATTAACATCTTTCTCCTCAGATAGCCCAACCTGTTTTTTCAGCTGAGGAGAGTATTATTCAACATCAGTGAAAACAGCCTGTTCCAGCCGAGACTGACCAACACCTCAATGCACAAAGCAGTTCCCTGTATTTCCTACAGAATTGTTAACACAGTTATGCTGTACTGCATGTGGGCTAAGGAAAAGAAACTGGGCCTCAAAGCAATGCTGAAAACCCTGAAGCTTACAGAAAAGGTGAAATGAGAGTAAATGCCTCAGTGTAAATGAGAGTGTAAAAAGCACTGTATTTCAAAAGAAATGCTGGGACGGCACCTTCTCACCTGCTGCTCTAGGGTCACATCTGCAGAGGGAATTGTCTTTAAAGTTTTTTTGTGTGTGTGTATATATTTATATATATATATTTTATATGTATATATAAAAATAGTGCTGCTAAACACAGCTCTCAGGGTGGGGTGTCATGGAAAAAGCTGGCACACCTTTCTCTAGTGTTTCCTGAGCAACTTAGTAGAAGCCAAGCATTCATAAAAAGATTTCCAGCTAATGCCTAAGTCCATGTGGCTTGGTACCTCGGAAATCAGAGGGGTGAAAACCTGTTACACCATCCTGCCCTCAGTATACCCATTCCCTCTACACCCACAAAACCCTTCCCTCTCTGCTCCCAGACTGCTTCAGCCCATTCATTTTCAAATTAGTTTTTCAATCTAATTTTAAGATATCCTGAGAAAGCAGGCTGATGAACATATGCCTCTTGCAAAGTTTACAGTGGGAGGAAGGGAGCAGAAGTCACCCTTTTCCTGAATTACGCTTTGTTACTTGCAGCTATAACATAGAACTCAAAGCTACAGAGAAGCAGCAGTGAGGAGAAACAGGAAGAAGGAAAAAGGAAAACTGGACAAAAAATGTGATCAGGAAGTGATGAACGTGGAATGAGGGAGAGGGGAAAAAAAAAACCCGCAGAATTAGCGTATGGTTGTATCATGTTTTTCTGTCATTTACAACATGTCTCTGTAAATCACTGAAAGTTCTAATCATCTCAAACCTCCGAGTTCAGTGTCACCAAAAGTTACATGGCCGTAGCTGCATAACTGAGGTCCAAACATCACCACAATGCAAATCCTAAACTGCTACTCATACTCCAACTCCTGGTGGTACCTCCTGGCTAGAGCATCCATCCCCAATGCTTGGTGGACACCCTGGTTTGGCAGTGACTGACACCATGCACGAACTCATCTTCAGGTCTCAATAAAAAAAAAAACAAAAAAAAAATTGCTCCTAATCTTGCTGAATATTTTCTTTTATACTCTCTGATTACTTGGTGTGAAGTCACAAAAAAGACGTCAACTCCATTACAAGTGATTTGTATTATTCTGACCATGATAAGCAGCCAAAAAGTTACTTTGAGGAGGCACTGCTTGTTCTGTAGATGAACTTTAAGTGATTCCTTATTACATACCTTCCAATTTTTGGCAGAGGCTATGATTTAAGAAGCTTCTTCACTATGTCAATCCCTAGCTATTAAAATAATGCCTTCCACTCTGGTATAAAACTGAAGAGCTCTTTGGTTTCTCCTCTCTGCACTGTGCAGTTGTGATGTAGCAGGACACACTCAGGACAGGGAGGGTAAAATAAAACGTGACTTTAGAGCTGGGCAACTGAGGTTCGCGCAGCTACAGAAGCTGGGTATCTGCTCTCAAGTCAAATCCGAACTCTCTTCCCTCTTACTGACAGATGCAGACCAGATTTTGTTCATGGCTAAGAGCTGACTAATACTACTTGGATGGAAAACGGAGTGAAATCTGAAGTTCGATTAAGATTTCAAACTCCAGTGCCGTTAATAACATGCATGCTCAAAAATAAAGTTATCAGCTGCCTTCAAATAACCCATAAAGCATCTAATATTGGTATGTGAACTTTTGAAATGGATAAAGTCAACAAGCAGATCAAATACTCCTGATTAATTGTACATGAATACAGTTGTAAATACAGTCAAACGAATTAGAAAGACCAGCTTTTAATCTCTGTCAAGCTCAGGAAATCGAAGTGGGCCAACTCAAACACGAAGTCTGGCACGAATGTGTTATTTCTGAATTGTCTCCTCTCCCTAGACCCCCCCCCCCCCCAGTATTCAAGTGTCTCCAGTTATGACCATAGGATTATGTCCACAGCAGCACAGATTTCACTGACAACGGTAAGCAGGAAGGGAAACAGTTTATGCTTGAGTAAAAAAAACAGAACACAGTATCATAGGGAACCAACATATGAAATGGAGACAAAGAATATGTAGCAAGGCTGGACTGTATTCAAAGATATTTAAGTTAAATAAACTGACCTGTACTTACTGTAGATCTCAGAAACCAACACATTGATTTTCAGCAGACTGTTACTCCCAGATATTTTACCAACCCCACTTCTTAAAGTCTCCTTTTTCATGTTTTCATATTAAAAAGACCCCAAACACTCACCTCAAAGGGTGAGTAACACTCACCCTTTCTCCAAGTCAATAAATTGGCAAGAAAAATAAATTCAGATGTCCTTAAACAACATCAGGTATGCTACAAGTGAAATATAACAGACTGAAATGTCTGGAGGGCCAGCTTACAACCACCAGCACAATATTGATGAAAGTGAAAAATATTAAGACCTCAGCTATAACAACTGCTATAGCAATGGTCTGAGTGACTAAGGGACTGCATTTAGGTGTTAGAGATGTATAGTATAGAGTATAAATGGATCCTGATGCAAATCACATGGTAACTGATCTCCAACATCTAAACGCAATCCCTTCAGTCACTCAAACCATTGCCCTATTCACGTGGTGTACAAAAGCCTCTTAATCTCAAGGCCAGGCATTAGTTTACATATTTCATTTATATGGTGAAATGCTAAAAGAAACGTTTTCCTGGTCTATAAAAGAAAAATATTGTTAAATGGAAATGTAGCCTTTAAAGGTCAAAAGGTTTGCATCCTCCACATTCCACTGAAATACTGTTTCTCTGGAAAAGGCAAAAGGAGATCTCAACCTCCACTCCTTTAACACACACCCCTGTAGTCAGCTGAGGAATGCAAATTATTTCCTTTGAGGTTATTTGGTAAAAGGAGGATGCAGAGGTCACATCTTATTGACTCAGGACTGTGTAAACGCATTTATAAGAATTTACTGCTGTTGAGCTTAGAGTCCAGAGTGTCCAGCGAGTAATTATGAGGAAATGGGTAGAGTGGGTTTTCAGAGGTTACTCTGTGGGTATACCCCTCGCCTGGAAAACCTGTCTCCTACGGGCTACTCCACTGAAGTCAGTGACACTGTTCACTTCCAAACAGTTTGGGAGAACTAGACCTTTACACAGTGAGAATTCCACCTAAGTTTGGAAAATGGCACTGTTCGGAAGAAAATCCTTTGTAGGTAAAACTGTACATAGTGAGCTAAGTCGCACACAAATACAGCTATATAAGCACCATAGATTTGGTGCTCATATAGCCTAATATTTGTTAAAATACTTTATAGCAGGTTCCCCCACCCTGCCCCAAGAAAAGTTTATACGGAAATTTGGTTTGCATTCTGCCAAGAAGGCTGAATTAGGCAGCAGCATTACAGAGCTGCCTAGTAACTCTGTATTACCGGAGAATGTTGTTAGGATTAATTCCCCAAAGTGTTTCACATTTAAAAGTCACTGTATCTCTGTTAAATGTATATATAAAAGCTCTTCCTTACTACAGTGATTCATGCCCTAACAGTGCTATACACAAAACCTGATGGATCTAGAAATAATATATTGTATGAAGTCATTGTACCTTCGATTTGTTTATACTTAAATAGTAATAGTTCTCATTTTGCTTCAGTACTACTGAAGCATATTACTTTTACTAAAATGAAGCATACTTCCCAGAACCACTAGATATATCTATATCTCAGAGAACCTACATTCAAAGGATAAATACCAGTTACCTTACTTTTGATCTATAGGACAGACACTTCCATTTAAATGATACTATGCTGTACCGCAAGCGTCTCTACTTTACAGCCAATACAATTATAGTGCTGAACTTGTGATTTCAGGAAATTTCTAATATAACATTTGGCATTCTTCTTCAAACTCCAGACAAAAGACTAGCCTTTGTCAGCCAATTCTGTATAAATTTCCCCAATTATCACACTCCTGATAGAAAACAGGGGTTTTTCCTTTTTTTTTTCCCCTCTCCTTAAGAGTAAACCTGAACATCCTAGAAATAGGTACTAAACACAGGGAAAGGAAGGAGTACAGTAGGTGGAGAAAAGGAAAACTGGGTATTAAAACCAAGATAATTCTAAGGCTTCAACACCAATTATTTTGTTCATATTCCACCCAAGTTTAATTAAAATGTGATCCTGGCATTTGGCTTGAAGCAACAATCTTCTGTTTCATCTCCTTGATTAAAAAACAAAACCAAGTACAGCCAACCTCAGCATTATTTGCATTCAACTCTATTAAGAAGTCTGCATATTAACATGATATATGGCAGGTTGTCAGCCCATTTGCTAGACTGCAAATCTAAGAAGCCATTTGCATCACTTAGTAAAGACAGGATTTTAGTATACTTGCCAACCCTACTACACTATCTCAAAAAAAAAAACCCAACCAAAAAACCCCAAACAAACAAAAAAAACCCAAAACAAAACACACCCCAACAACAACAAGACACACACACAGAAAGACCCTCCAAAACCAAACAAGAAATCCCAGCAGAAGTGGCTTCTAACCAAGAGATTTAAACAGGGCTATCTAATGCATGGGAAGCGAGTTATCTAAGGCGTGCTCTGCTCCGTGCCACACCTTGGTTACTCCCAAAATGCCAGGAACAGCCTTTCCTGGCTGCCTACGTTTCCTTCATTCACTGGAAAAGGAAGCTGAGTGTACATACAAACAAGGGTGTGCAGCAAGCCAGCGGATGCAGTGGCAGGGGGATATGCGTAAGATTTCTTTTGCGTAGAAACAGTCATCGGTTTGCATCTGCTTATCTCAAACATTCTCTAGCTTACACTAATGACGACCTTGGAAGAGGAGATGACATTCAATTTTTAAGGGGTGGTTTCACCTTCCTCAAGTATAAAAAGATACTACAGGAAGATGGGACTGCATTCAGCTAGCAAATTCCTAACGCACTTATAAAAAGAAATCTGTAAGTTTAAGCTCTCTCACAGAAAAGTTATTCTTGAATGCTGGTGCTACATGTGTTTAAAACCAAATTTATTTAAATCTTGGAATCAGTTACATATTGCTTGGACACTGTCGGTCAGATCCACATCTTGGCTAACTTGAGCAATTTCAGGGTAACGCCACTGACATTCCTTTTCAGATAAATACTAAATATTAAAAATGCAATGAACAGAAACAGTAGCAAATAAACCATCTCACCTGTCATCTTCATTGTAAAGTCCACAGTTCTGCAGTCTTGAAAGGGCTAAATGAAAAAATTGCTCTAGAAAGCAAATATAAAGAAGATTATGTTGGAAAGCATTGGAACATTTTCATTAAAAATAAGCATGCCATCCTGACTACAGCATTTTCAGACACAGTAGTTTTTATGTACTGTGCATAAAAAACTCAAAATAAGAACACTTGTAATTTAGGGCCACAGGTAAATCAATGATGCCAGAGAAATTCAGGTTTATCAGAGCTCCTCTCTGGGAAGCTTTTCCTGCCCTAACACCCCATTGGGAACTAGCATGGGATTTGTATCAAAAAAATCTTAGTTACAGTAAATAAGCATCAGAAGAGCTTCCAAGACCTGCATCCTAATTGACTTTGTTTTTTCTTCTACCCACCTTCAGCTGAAACAGAAACAGCCTTGACCCAAGAGGAAGGGCTGCCCAGCCAGGGGCAGTAACAGCATTACGTATCTTGGGAGAAGACGTCAAACCAGCCTGTGCTCACTGGCAAAGCTGGGCAGAGGCACCTTCCCAGCCCTCCCTTGATGGGCAGGCACCTGCTGGACACTCAACGTGCCTCTAACTGAGGGGGGCCTCAACTCATTCCCAAATGTACTCTTCCTCACTGCAACCCCAGAGGTGCAGGAAAATGCACCATCCTTGTTACACTGATGGAGGGCAAATCCAGAGTCTAAAGCCCAGATCCGCAGGGTACTAGGAAGGTACACTGTTCAGTGTTAAAAACTCAGAAACTTGAGACTTTACAACCCTTTCCAAAAGGGCGACTAAGACCCTTAGGGTCTCTGGCCCTGTTTACTCCGCCCTAATGCGGGCAGCAGGCATGAGCATGCAAACACGTTGCACGGGTACAGCAGCCATGCAACAGCAGGAATACCCCCTGCAGTCCCAGTGACACCTTCCCTCATGGGAGAGGATAGCCCAGTAAAAGGAAAATTTTGCTGTTGTAACTGGGGGCGGGAAGGAACGGGGGACAGACACACAACACAACGACGACAACTTCTGTCCAGTCCAACCTGGGGACTTCGGCCTCAGTAGAACTCTGGATCCCAATCGGCTTAGGTGTGCTGATCGAACCCCTACCACGCTGACCCTAATATTTCACCTAGCAAAGCACTAAATATCTTTAGCACTCCAGCCCACGTACAAACTAAGGGAAGCTGAATAAGCTCCACTCTTCCTCACTCCCACCTTTTTGGAGCTTCTCTGCTAAGAGGGGCAACCCCAACACGGTGTTTTATTTGTTAAAAACAGGAAGGTGCCAGGTCAGAGGGACTAAATGAAACCATTAAGTCACTGCTAGATACCCCCAAAAGGATTTGCATCGGTGAACAGAAGACACCAGGGCCAGAGATTCAGGTGGCTTTACACGCCATTTAGGTATTTCTGTTTAAAAACAAGGTACACGGGGAACACAAACCTGCTTTCTTTATTCCATAAGGTAGTTCAAACTTATCGCTCCCGTGGAACTCTGCCACTCTGATAAAATCATTAGTGCACAGGAACGGGTATATTTTGTCAACACTAATGAAGGGAAAAAGTAAGAAGTTTCAAAAATCCGTATGATGTATTTGAATAAGCCAATAATTCATGCAACTGCTTTTAAAAAAAGCTTTCTTTATCCTACTTCAAGTATTATCAATTTTTAAAAGAGGAAAACTCAGACACAGGGAAAGAAAGCAGGTGACAGAAAAGGGCAAGATTTTATAATGGAAAATATAGGTAGAGAGTGAGATAAAATTATTTCTCTGCTAGTATAAGTTGTATAGAGTCATTAAAATTGCATGACTGAAATCTTGCACCATGAGACAGCATATTTAAGAGAATACATAATGCAGGAAGACAATGAGTAACTTCAGGTTTGAAAAGTACATAACAGAGGCAGCAAGGAAAATTAAGAGTTATTATTATACATGGCAATTTAATAAATAAGAATGGGATTTGAAACAAGGTGTTTTAACTTGAAAATACCATCTCCTGAAGACATCAGCTTATTTGAGATGCACTCCCATTCCAAACAAGTGGCACTTTATGGCTTTGTTGACATAAGTAAGTAGTTTGGGGCAAGAGGGGTATATCCACACAGCAAGAAAATATGGAGTTCTCACATCCACATTACACTTATCTCGGGTTTTGTTTGTTTGTTTTGGGGTGGTTTTTTTTGGTTTTTTTTTTTTTTTTTTTTTTACTATGGACTAACACTAGTAGGCTCGCACAGATTGAACACTCCTTAGCAGCTGCAGCACATCGGGTGTGCTCCTGCAGTGCATCTTCTGGCTTAGCCAAAAGTCAGATGTCTGAAAGGAGCCCAGTGCACGTGCCAGGGCCACCACACGATGAGAAGCATGGCACATGGGGATCACAAGGAGGTTTGCCTCAAAAGCGCATTCCTCCTGCAAACTAGAACATGATGGCGTCATACCTTATAAATGTCAAGATAGAAAGAATGGGTCACTTCTTTCTTCAGAAGACAGTAACCACAGACAAGGGTTCTCATAGCAGGGAAGGGACTCTTATTACCATATCTGCCAAGTCAAGTCAAATGAACAAACAGTAGACCCAATCCTGTCACATGCTACCATGCCCTTGGTTTCACCTTGGAGTTAAGTGGACACGCACTCACTGAACTGGTTGACTTTGTAGCAATCCTGCATACTAGGTCTAATATTAAGACGTTAACACAGAAGTATACAGACACAGTGAGAAAACCTGGTGTTGATCATAAATACCCACAGCCAGCACATGACTTGTTTCTCCATTAAGAATATTAATAGCTGTTAAGGAAATCCTCCCTCTCAGTTTCACAAATCAAGTATCTCACGCTTTAAGCTCTACGTATTCAGAAGATACTAACAGTAAAAAGGAAAAAACCAAACAAAACACCACAGCCCATGCACCAAGAACTGGGTCATAGGTTAACTAAGCAAGACCAGCTGACTTTGAGACATCATGCACTAAACACATTAAATTTAATAACTTGCCTTGCTGTTCAGAAGCAGCTGGTAAGCTTAGACATAATAAATAATTTACCTACTGCAAAGAGATTCTTAATTCTAGCTCTTCTAGCTCTGGTTCCTTTCCAACAAATAATTCTGCCAGGTTAGAAATCCTTTCAATCTCCCCAGGCTATTACCAAAGTGCACAGACCAGATCTTCAGCTCACGCAAACTATCTCTGTAAAAGAGCTATGGAAATATGCAAGAGACTTTGTTCTAGCTCTGCACCTACCTTCTTCTCGCTCTGTATCTCTGAGTCCATTCCTGCCCCCTTGCTCAGCCCCAGAGCTATCCTGCTGTGCCTGACACAGAGACAGCCTGGGCACACTCTGTGGGTGAGGGACCTAGGACCACCTCACTGGGCCAGGCAGCTAACCAAAACTCAAAGGCTATAGGACTGCTTTGGGGAGGACAAACATGAGATCCTTCCGTGTTCTTTAAAATAATAATAGCACTGAATTAAAGCCATGTTTTCTTGTACACAAAAAGGACCAAAAAAAAAAAGCAGCAATGGTGTCTTTGCTCAGACCTTTAAGAGTCCTTCAGCCAGGACTTTTGGTCTAAACATCTTCCAAGCTTTCTCAGGGCCATACTCAATGTTTCCTCAGGTAAAACACAAAGCCAACAATGTAGCCTGTCTGCTTCTGGTCCTGCAGCACTTCCTTGATCTCTCATTTAAGACTTGTGCTTCTAATAACAAAAACTCCCAGTACTTCCTCACAAACCTCTTGGACACACTTTTGTGACCAGACACCTCTTTTGTTTTGGGTTGAAGCTCCTCCTTTTTTCATCTGACTGGTTCTTTAAAAAGGAAGCTTCCTATGAGTACCTTAAAGTGGAGGGCACCTACACACAATTCAACAATACTATCAGAGGAACAAAACCATGAATAATCCCAAATTTCATTAAAATTAAAGTCCATTAAAATTAAAATTCCATTGAAGGGGAAGAATCTTATATCATTAAAAGATTGGATGAACTTTTGCACATTTCATACTCCTCTTTCCAAATAAAATGAAGAGATTTTAAGACTTCTCTGGTCCCTGGCTGCTACAGAAATACTTAGCTACCAAAAGTCCAGGTTCTTAATAGCAGAATGTATTCAATCAGAATAGCAAGAGTTTCAGTCTTGGACATGAAGGCTTCTTTTACAGGAAAAGCATGGGGAAAAAAAAAATTAAGGCTTGTATTTCAATCATTAAAATAGTTTTACTGTTACTAGTTACAATATCTGAACATGAAGTATTTATTTGGTACATACACCAGCATGTTGAGCTAGTTGCGTGGTATGGCTCAGATGCTGATCAGTGGCAAGCTAAACAATTTGTGTTGCCACAACCAGGAAAAGCAGCAATGAACCCAAGCCCAAAAGCTGTACTTCCAGAGGTAAATCAAAATGTGAAATAGTCCAGAATACGTAAATAGCCCATTTCTACCTCAATCAGCACAGACTTTCCTTTCCCTGCCAATTCCTACATAAGACTCACCCCAGTAAAGATTCAAATGCTGGTTTCGGGAGACAAGCGTCCAGCGCGTTCCTTCTCTCCACAGCTGTAGGTGGCAGCCTGCAAAAGAAGAGTTTCAAAGAAATAGCAAGAACAGGAACGGGTAGCAGCAACAAGGTAGGGAAACCTGGACAAGTCAAGTTAGTAAAAGTTGATTACTGAGTTAACACCACACCAAGTTTTCACGATTGCATCTGTGTGTATTATAAAGATGGATCTTTCTCATTGCAGTATGATTACTTTTACTAGTAAAGGCTTTTATCTCACAGCGCTGCTCCAAGGGGTCTGTAACCTCCCTTGCTCAGCAACTATCAAAGCAGCCGCAACCAAAGGTGAGATCTTAGGCCCACCTGCAGAGAAGCATGACACCTGGGCTGAAACACCCCTGCAGCCATACCAGATAGCATCACCAGCACTCCTCAGAGAGGAGAGGGGAGTCTTGTTTGGAGAGGGGAATAGACAGCACCACATAGGGTACTTCAAGGAAAATGAGATTCTTTGGGGATAAGTCATTCCTCTCATAATAAGGATAAGACTTACACTTCTAAGCACATTCCCGCCTTGGCGATTTAGCCCTAATAATAACAAATATGAAGCCCAGAAGGGAGGGTAAAGTTCAGTGTGAGCAAAGCATCCATCTGGGCTGCATTAAGAACAGAAGGATGAAACCGCCACATTAGAACCACAAGCCAAACAGACCATTAAGGTTAATTGCTTTTGGTAACCTCAAGTTGTCATGTGAATCCTGACACTGAGAAAGCACCCTGTGAAATTTATCAGCTGGCCAGCTTGTTGCTTTCCAGCATCAGACTCACAGACGGCATTTTGCAGGATGGCTTCAGAGAGACTAGAGGCCTGCTTTTAAGTTTTAGCATAGGCGCTCATTAGTCCCACAAACCTAATTACAGGAATTTACTAGCACAAGATCTGCTTATACACGCACTTGCACATCGCAAGTGAACCACACCTCTGATTTATTAAATTTTAAGCACAAAAGTTGCCCTCGTAGCTCTGCTAATTTTATTCACGTATAACTCAGAATTACAGAAATTTGGAAGTTGTAAACAAATGTCCTTCCAACAATTCATTGCTTGTTATAGACAGTCACTGTAAGCGGCCATAAATATTAACCAAACACTGGAAACATGACATGTACAAATTCCTTTCTGCCAGACATGTTACAATTGTGTTAGTATCAGAAACAGCCAGTGGACACAGCTGTACAATAACCAATTGAACAGGGAGCCTACAGACAAACGCTATGGATTTTAGTCTCAATCCCTCCCACCTGCCCAAAAACCAACCAACCAAAAAAAAGCTCCACCACAAAAATACTCAACTGCTGAACTTACTGGGTAACTCCACTAGTCTCGTAGGAATGAGGAGCCCTCACAGAGGAAGTCTGTCCATAAAAGCTAATCCTGCAAAAAGGGAAAAATATCACAACACTGGTTTGCTATAAACAGAAAGCAAAACAGAAAGCCATTTGTATCAATTGTATGCTGTAAGCAAGACAAATAGAGGCACATCAAGCACTACTTTTAAAAGCTATCACTATTATCTTCGTAACACAAACACACTGGCAGTCCTGGTCACAGCTGTGCAGAGGCCAATGGAAACTCAACTTCTTTGATAAGCACCCTGAATTTTAGGTCCCAAGCCACCTGTCCCGTGCAGCCTGGAGACAGTGAAGGCTCACTTCCCACGAGGTTGCCACTGGGACTCGACAAATTTCACCTTACCAAAAGGTACCCACTACACCTGCAGTTATTCCCATGTGTGGAACAGGTTTCTCCCACATCATTTATCAGACATCTACAGGAACAAGCTAACACTAAACATATGTGAGGTGGGAGGAGGTATGGACACGACACACAAATAAGGTATCTCTCCTCACCTGAACACCTATTTTCATGAAACTCAAGAGGGACTCCCTGTCTCTGAGGTCCCGACTTCTCCATACAACCAGGCTCAAATCGACTATTAGGTTTAAAAGTGACACGAGAGAAAGGGCAACAGGACAGAATGATCACATTCATTCCCTCACAGTACAAAAAAAACAACCCAAAACAAACCACCACAAAACAGGCACACACACACAGAGTAGTAATCACTTCTGTTGATTACTACTGAACAGCTGTTCAGCAACACAGTAACTCACAGCCACATCTCTCATACAGCCATGAGGGTGTTTGTACTATAAGTGAACAAAGCATCACCATACCAGTAGAGGTTATTTCTCCACAGATTTCCATGCAGTATACCATACATAACAGCAGCAGCCAGGATAAAAAACAGAAGAATTCGTTTCATGACTGGTAGACCTGAAATGTAAGAAAAACAAAACAAGAAATTTAAATCCAGGTTATACTAGTAACATGAACTTTTATAAATCATCCTGAAACCTACGAAAGGAAATCATTATTATTGCAGCCATTCTCCACCACCACAAATTTGACGGGGATCACTCCAGTTTGATTTCTCACACAAAGTTCCAGTGACAGGAGCTGAACGCTGCTTTGCACCTACCACACTTGCATACTCTGCACAGAAGCATTGAGAGAGGCTCACTCTAGGTTCTCTCTGAAGACACAGGAGGGAGATGGGCTCTTCCAGAAGCACGTCAGAGTAGAAGCTCCTTTCTGTCCATTGGCAGCCCAAAGAAACCAGCCTCTTGGGTCAGAAGTTGGCCTTCACAGGTATCCGCGCTTCTCCTCCTTCTTGCACCATCTACTATCAGTTTCCACAATGGCACAGTTAAACAAGCATCAGCACTTTGCAGGAGGCAGACAGGCTGATGCCAATGAAGCAGCACGGGGTATGAGCCGCCACAAATTGCTACTGGCTTTTTTAGGATCACTGAATATTCTTAAGTGTGGTTTTGGACATTTAAAGCTGCACTGAAGCTGTCTGCTTATGCCCTCATGTCCTGCACAGTCTCCAGCTCCTGAAACAGGCCAGACTTCATTGCTCAAGTGACAGAAAAGTGCTATTTTCACACATCGCAAAGCAAGGAAGAGAAGTTAGGTCCCAACCTGTGGAACTTACTAAGTTATGGAGAAATAGCAGAGAAAGCGTTCATTTTTCAAATAGAGTTTTCACCTCATTGCACAGTCTAGTAAAAGAAAACCAGAGAAATATCAGAAGCTCATGTATCTGGCAAGACATGCTGGGGGAAAAGCAAGTTCTGCAATGCTTACGTCTAACACACTGAGCTGCCCTTTCAGTAGCTATGAATGAACTGTTGTTGCTTAATCTTCTGAAAGTCCAAAATAGCCATTCTGGCCACAAGTTACCGTGGAAATTTACTTGAGACCTATATCCTTCTATTGTTTTTACTTCTCCCCCTATCATGGTAAGCAGGTTCAATGCACACAATGCATAAACACCTACTTGCATATCTGTATTTTAAAGTGAAGGTAATAAACAGCTGTTCAGCAAAAACAAGCCATATCCAAACATACTGCTGCATTTTCCAAGAGCAGAGCCTTTGGCTTTATGGTTTGTTTTTTTCCTTTTTTTTTTTTTTTTAATTTTCTTTTTTTACATTCCATGTTGTTTTTTGGAATATTTAGAGTTGCTGTTATTTTAAACCTGTGTTAAACAGCCCTAAGGCAATAAAACTCAAGGTAGATATAGTCCAAGTGATTTACAGCAATATGCTTTATGCTAGTAACATCTTAACATCATACCTTGTATTAAAGGCCAAGAAACTACTAGAGCGCGCTGCATTTTGTTATTAGAAATTGAGAAGCAAACTACTGCCAACTCACATAGCTTCACCCCTGAAGAAATATCTAACAGTGAACTATTTGTTACAATGACTCAGTTCCAACAAGCCACCACTTCCTTATTTCCTCCCCACCCACCCCCACCCCCCCTTCACAGGAGTTTAATTGTAGGGTCAGAGATGGGGTTTTATAACAGCATCTACCAGTAACAAAGCCATGCAATGAAACAGCTATAATTTGTCAACCTGAAGTATATACTCCAGGCTGTCCTGCTTTGTTCTGGACAAAATACTCATAGGCTGCAGCTGCTGCAGTTTCAACCTTTCATCCCTTGTTGGGAAGTAACACTGCCTCCCTTACAGCTCCAACTCCCTTGACTCTTCTTGAAGAGTCACTGCAATTTTTTTTTTTTTTTGACAGTCACTCTCAACTTCTAGAGCAAACCCTGAGTTTTTGCAATAATTTTGTAAGAGTCTTTCCCTAAAACTGCAAGAACACTACAAGAAAACTCACCTACTCGGTATAGTCAAGTGTCATTAACAGCAATTGGCTCATTTACTTGAAAGAGATACTGCACACTCTGGCCATTTTTTCCTTTCATTGTCAGTATTTTTACACCTTCCTGCTTTGCAAAAGTTTGCTAAAATATCCCACTAAAGTGGAAATCAACTGTTTACTTTTTACCCCCTAATTCAATCAATGCAAACTTCAGTTAAACAACTGTTGTGGTTTAACCCGGCAGGCAGCTAACCACCACACAGCCATTCGCTCACTCCCCCTCCCCCCCGCAGTGGGATGGGGGAGAGAATTGAGGGGGGGGAAGTAAAATTCGTGGGTTGCGATAAAGACAGTTTAATAGGACAGAAAAGGAAGGGAAAATAATAATAATAATAATAATAATAATAATAATAATAATAATAATAATAATAATAATAATAATAAAATAATGATGTTGATAAAAATATACAAAACAAGTGATGCACAATGCAATTGCTCACCACCTGCCGACGGATGCCCAGCCAGTCACCGCCCCCGGGCCAACTCCCCCCAGTTTGTGTACTGAGCATGACGTCACATGGTATGGAATGTCCCTGGGGCCAGTTTGGGTCAGCTGTCCTGGCTGTGCCCCCTCCCAACTTCTTGTGCACCCCCAGCCTTCTCAGTCAGTAGAGCATGGGAAGCTGAAGAGTCCTTGACTAGTGTAAGCACTGCTTAGCAACAACTAAAACATCGGTGTGTTATCAACATTGTTCTCACCCTAAATCCAAAACCCAGCACTGTACCAGCTACTAGGAAGGAAATTAACTCTATCCCAGCTGAAACCAGGACAACAACAGAACATAATGAACCAGCTCTTCAGATAAAATTGCCAAATTAACAACTGATTAAATTCCTGATTTTGCTGACTTCAATGTAAAAGAGAACCTTGCTGAAGAGTCAGACCAAGCTACAAAACAGAAAAGACAAGGCAAAGCTGCTCATAAAGGGTCTTTTAAAAACAAAAATATTATTTGTAACGGTATTATTCACAGAGGGAAAAAAAATTGTTCTGTTTGTAAAGTATTTACAAAGATACTCGTACAACCTGCAAAAAGTTCATTAAAACAAAAGAATGTAAGTCAACATTGTTCTTCAAATGGGATCATAAGGAATCTGTAACAACTTTCAGTATCTTATGTAGGACATTCAGCCTGGCGCGCATGTTGAAGATTATCTTAAGTTTTATTGAATCTTTTATGTTTGGTTGTGAAATAATCAACTATAAGAACATCTTGATTACAATAAGTTAGCCTCTATATTAGCGTTATGTATGGGTTGCTGTGTTACTTGTTATCCGAGGCTGTTGCTTGAAGCCCCTATTCTCTGGACCCTCTAGACCATAACCAGAGCCCCCAGGTTCTATTGTATATAGGATGAGTTATTTGACAACCTGGCAAGGTACGTATCTAGCTGGCCAACTTGGCAACAAAACTTACTTTTAAGGTGTCCTGAAGTGAACTGCCTTCATTATAATACTAAAAAACACACCCACAGGTCAAGAAGACCCTTGCCCAGGTGAAGACCCTTCCCCCGTGCAAGCGTAGTAACAGAAGAGAATGACATAACTGATATTATATGTAAATCACTAACCAATCATTGTAACTGGGAGTGTACTACCTTATAATTCTTGTGTATAAATGTAACGGTGATCTGGCCATAGGTGTGCTTGATTTGTGGAAACTCCACCTTGCACCTGGCGCCACAATAAAGAATGCCTGCTTTCTAAAACTCCAAATTGAGTCTTAGAGAGTTCATCATCTGCCGATTACGGTAACACGCACACACATGAAAATGTAGCATCATTACGGGTGTACCTAACTCAGCTCTTAGGAACATAAAATGGTCTTTAATTACACAAGTGTCTTCTCACCATCCCATCGATGCCACAGTGCCTGGCTTCATTCAGTGCTTTGAAGAGAAAGTTCTGTAGTCAAGAAAGACAGTCTTTTTAGTGAAGACTTTCTTAACCTGGTTTAGTAAACCGAACCATTGCCTTGTTTATGGAAGAAATTATTCTGGGTGTATTTTTAATGGTGACAGCATTTCCCAGCTCTCCCTTCCTATTTTAAAATAGCTGAGTGTTATAGAAAGTTAACCAGAGGAAAACAAACTCCTACAATGCAAATATTGCACTAGAAAATTCCCATAGTCAGAGATGCAAGAAAATAGGCAATTGAGAAGACACAATTCAGATGTAAAATGACAGTCACATTCCAGCTTATTTATCACAACACAAGACCTGGCATCTTGATTTAAGCCCATCAACCTGACTGACAGAGGTCATGGTGCCCTTAGGTCAAGGTCAGTCAGGGTTAAGCAAAACAAGGAGGACAAAGCTGGAACTCAACTATTCAATTCCCTCCTCTTTCTAAAAAGCCTACAGTGATCCACACAATGAAAGGGGCAAGGAATCCAGCATGCCAACGCCCGACATTCAGAAAATTGACCAGCTAACATGCCGTGAAAGTAAGCAAGCAACAGGATGCATAAACATTGTAAAAATATTGATGGGCACTTTTTAATAGGAATCTAAGCTAACTTCTGCTGTTCAACTTCCCACCCCTGCCAAGGCAGAGCTACAATTACAGAATTAGACAAGACAGACTCTGTTATGGTATTGAGATCTCAGAGATCAGCCTGCATCTCCTATGGACAGATGGGTCCACCCCAGCTGCCATCAACCCACCAGAGAGATGCATTTGGGTACATGACAAATTAGCTATATAAGCCCAGAGGCTAATTTTTTCTTCCCTTGGTGGAAGTGGGGAACCAACATCCTTGTCAGAGATGCATCTTTACTTACAGTTAGTCTTTATTCTGCTTCTCCAGTAAGTGCAGTATCTGATATGAGCCACTATCTCATAGCTGCTGTTTATCTGTCAACTTACATATGCAGTTGATGCAGCCATGCCACAGAATAAAATAATCATGCAGGAAACTACGGCTGTTGGACTGGGCAATCACATGACCACACTACAATCACCTTTTTTCATAACACTTATAAGCCTTCCTTTTGCTTTCTTGCTTAAAATTAGGTTGTTAATAATACAATGCAGGAGGCTTTGCCATCTGTCCTACTTATTTTGTAAAGCACCTTTGACTATTACTAAAGTAAATAGTTAATCAAATATTTATTAAAAAGTGGTTACTACTAAATTAAATACTACTCATCTTAAAATAATCTTAGCTCCTTACCTAGTCTTGTGACAGTTTAACTTCTTGCTGCTGCAATTAACTGACAGCATGAAAGTTTCAGCTCACTCAGACCTCAAATTCCTAGCCCTTGCAGTTGTGGGAGAGGAAGGGAAGTGAGTTTGAAAAATGTGCTTCGAGTGGACCTTGAAATTTAAAGGGACAGTGGAAAAAGCACATAAAAACCCTACTAAAAAGTTTAAAAAGAAACATCAGGATTTTTAAGATGTAGTCACTATTTTGTGGGCTTGCTTGTGATCACCAGTCCTGCAGCACTGCTTCCTTTTGGTCAGGATGTAGTGCATACCCAGTGGAACAACTACGCAGCAGAAGGACAACCAAGGAGGTTCTCATGTCGTCATTTGTCTCAAGTTAAGCTGCCAAAACGTGAGCACATTATGGCACATATCTATATATTTCTTCTGCCAAATCTATACACTATTCATCATTAACTCTTCCAGGTCTTGCTCTAAGTACGTGCATAGTTCATTAATTCTCCCCCTCTTCAGGAAGGAAATGCTGTAGTGGACAATACAGTAACACTGCAGCAGAGTCTTAAAGGTACTGAACTGGCCGAGCCAGTTTAGTGCCTTCCCTCACACGCTCCTTAAATTTTTCATCATTTCCAATGCTCCTTTCGATTTTAGCTTATTAAGAAACAGAAGTCCTCAGAAATACTAAGTTTAAATGAGGAAGGTAGATATATTGGATTATTCTAGCAAAGTGGCCCTGAATTAAAACTACATTTCTAACTCTCCGACAACAGTGACTTGGTTTTGAAGTAGTAAGTTTAACAGCATCTCAATTGGAAAAGATTCGTGCTAACCTGCCCTGCCCCACACAAAACAGTTATTCCTGTTCCTGAAGGCCTGCACAAACCACGACATCAAAAAACTAAGGTTTTACTGTGTCAAAATGTTATTGGGGACTTCCACCATCACACCACATGTACTATCTTTACCAGCAGTTAAAGATTTTTCCTGCACTGGAAGATAAGATGTTTTCAGGCTCCTTCTGCTCTAATCTCTTTCAATGATGAGGGGATAAGCAGTAGAGGAAGAGTTTGCTGACTATGGCAACTGGAGCCTTCTTCCCCTCCAAGAGCATACTGGACTAGCCATTTACTTCCACAGCATCCTGATAACTGTGAAAAAAGACAGTCTTCCTCCAGAGACAGTTTCTCTTTGTTAAGGAAGGTTTCCGATGTTTCCCCTAACACTTCCCCTTTCTCCAACTACTGCAGAAGACCTGAAAAGAAATAGCAAGGTAGTCTTTTTTCCAAGTACTCAACAGCAAGCAATCATGTCCAGTAGATTTAGTATCACAGTAGTAGCAACGTTTAGTAGATTTAGTCAACCCTTGTTATTTATCAGCAACTACAGTCCGAAATGTAGCCTCTGCTGACATTAATCTACTGGGGAAGAGATGTAGACTAGAGCTGTGTCCACCTTCGACCTTTTGCACGGCTGCACACTAATTCAGGACAGGCTGCAAGAGTTAATAGATTGGGTTTAGGGCCTAAGTGCTTGCCTCCCTCCCTTTCATCATCCTGCTAATGGTGAAACCTATTCTGTACCACAAGAGACAGCAACACATTTATCATTTTGTGGACAATTCATGATTATTTCATTCCATTTTTGTCTTTCACCAGTATTTTGCTCCTTACCAGAACATGCCTGCCAGCTGGGTCAAGTAAGGAGGAAAAGCAACTTAATCGGTATTTTTCATTGACAATCGCCATTTCAGTTTGCTTCTATCAAAAATCTTCAAAGGAGATCTCTGCATCACTTTCCCTCTTGGGTGACTCTCCAGTCCTACTTATAAGCTCAGAAACTCTTCCCATGCAGGCACACCCTTCAGCTAAAAGGTATTGATAAAGAATCCCAGTCCAGTCAAATCTATTGTATTTTCACCCCCTGCAATCCTAATTTACCTAGACAGGATGGCTGGTGGAAGAGCGAGGTTAGCTCCCTTCCAGAAAGCTGCAGGCAGGCCCGGGAATAAGCACAGTTTACCTCTGTGTCTTGGGCATAACGGGCAACGCAGCACCTACACCCCTCCAAACCTTTACCTCCAGCCCCGCGCGCTCTCACCTCATTCCCATTACCACCTTTAAATGCAAAAAATCAGGTATGGTGGCTTGTTCTAGCCAAACCTAAGCCCTTCAACATTTCAGACAAGATCTGAAAAACAGAAGTTTGTAGCCTTCCAGGAAGTCATGCCATCAATAGGGGGAGTTCGGCAAAAGCTGCAAAAGGCCTGCAGGTCCTGACTTACTCTTACAGTCTTATCACCACACCCAGACTCTCTTGTTCTTACCTCCTTTTTATCTAGTGCTGTATCATCTGTTCAGTGATGTAACTCCTTTCTCACTCCTCCTCCCTCCCTCTGCCTGGGCACCCAGGAGGCTTTTACATGTGCCCCACAGTGGAGGCAGGCCAGAGAAAAAGAGAGGTTGCATGCACTCATCAGACTGTTTCTTGGATAGCAAGAAGACACGTGTACAAGCCTAGGTCAAGTTACTACAAGCTTTTTAAAGCTTGCTGAAACAGTCCCCCTCTTGGCTGCAAAAAACTGCTGTGATCCTGTTCTCAGAGGTACCATGATCAATGATGTGCGTTGTTTCACAGAGATATCACTTTTGGGCCTACCAATGCAAAATTTAATGTCACCTATACTGACACCAAATACTAGCTCCACAGCTGAAAAACAGGAGTACAAAGCATCAGCCAGTGCATCCTGCCAGAAAACCCTGATGAGCAAAACACAATGGAGCACAGGCATTATGTATCACTGAAATGGCCCTCAAATAGGAGCAGTATTCGGTGTAACTGCCTGATGCTGAGTTAATTAGCCCTGCTGAGAGGCAGAACATGTTACCTCCAGCTTGGGGCTATCACAGGGTTGCTATGCCACCCTTGAGATCCAAGCTAATATTTTGGCTCAGATTATCACAGTGCAATGTGGATCCCTGGCACCAGCTCAAGGTTACAGCATGCTCCATTGCATGCTGTAGACACACAATTAAAACTGCAAGCGTAAAAGAGACAGCTGGTTTGATACTTCTCAGCTGGTAAACGCTGGTTTTTAATTATTTTTCCCCTCTAAGATAGAAAACAATATTCCCTAATGTTCCAAAATGGCTTGGGGCTCATTCCAACAATGGACGCGCTTTTTGTAGCGCAGTTAAACACTGCTAACTTGACTTTAAAAGTCAGCCCTGGGTAGATCCAAATCCAACTTGTGGCTTTGAGGGGAAGAGGAACAATAATAAGTACTGGATCCTCCTCTAACTGATGCTTTCTAAGTATCACAGATTTCCAGAAACCTTTCCTGTAATTATGATCAAGTATAAGATCAAGTCCACAGCCTCAGCTTCTTGCCTGCTTTTGTGCCTTGAGATGAGAACTAGAAGGAAGTGGCCAATTTATGCAAAGGTGCACAGAAGTTGGGGACAGACATTGCCATATGCTTTCCCTGTCCTGTCCCTCCACAGGCCTCCCCCGAACACACTTCGCCTTTTTTTTTTTCTTTCTTCCTCCAGTGCACTTGAACACAGACCAGCAGTTACTGCCATGCCCAGCAGCCAGAGAGATGCAGTGCAGTAAAAAAAACAATTACTTCGGGTTCAGTCAAAAGCTAACCCATGCATGCAAGGTCCAAAGGAGGTATGAGTGGAGCACAGATAGCTCTGCTTCCTCAACTCCCAAAGCTTCAGTCAAAGCAAATGCCACAAATCCAGCTCTAACTACACCTTTAAAAAAAAAAATTAAAAAAAATCACAATTTCAGTAACAGCCTTAGCTGAAAGATTTCTTGCAGCCGTGTTGTACTCTCCCAGATTAACCTTTAAAGCTTTAGCCAGCCTAAGCTAGGCTGCTATTTATATATTACACATCATAGGTGTCGGTATAATACATGATAGAACAAAATACACCGAGAACAGGTCCTATAAACCCACACAGCTCCTCCTGCATACTGTGGTGACAATACTGTTCTTTCTCAGCCTATGTTTCCCCTCCCCCTTCAGCTCTTCTTCCAGAAAGACTGGGATATAAACAAGCCATGCAACACGTTCTGGGGGACTGAGTTCAAGCCATTTGCTCCTCATACCTTGATTTGTGTAACTGAAAAGGTTTCTGTCAACTTGAACTGCTCTTCCTGAAGGAACAGTGTCATGGTTTTGAGTTGTTTTGCTTCCTCACCTCCTCTTAAACAACAAAGACAACAGACATACTACACAATGCTTGAGAAAACAGAAAGTGATTAACACAATGCTTGAGAAAACAGAAAGTGATTAACAGAAAGATATACATTCCACTACATCAAGTTACTCATTCACACCCACTGTTCTCTGTCCACAAGTGCCTGCAGAGCCAGAGGCTCGAGGTCAAATGAACAATCCTTCTTAGGTTTCCCAGAGAGAAAAGATGGGAAAAAGTGGAAGGAGAAAAGGCTGGAAATAGCCAAATTAGTCAGGTTTCAAAACAGCTCAGTTACAAACCATATCAGCTCACGAGTTCCCCCCCCCAACTATGATCAATCTAAATAAGTAAAGGTCCAACCAGAGAATTTTATCTGTATTATAGGTGCACATTCACTACAGCATTAAGTTCACCTTAAAACAAGGCACACTGTCTTCTAATAATGCCTAGGATATCTAAAAAAATCCAGCTTTGGCTGATTTGGAGCTAATGATTTAACCTCAGCTCTCACAAAAATGGCTGGGAATTAAAAAACTACATCTACCAGTCAGCTTAGGGAAAATAAAGAATAATCTCAACCCTAGGCTAAAATAAATCACCAAAAAACCCACGCCCACTCACAAGCAAAATTAGGGCTCTCAAGGGCAGAGGGAATAATGTTTGGGTTTAAAAAAAAAAAGGTAACTGAGAGGGCTAATTTAGTTGCTTCATTACCAGCAGCTGGAGAATGAAATGCTCCCCATCTACATCAAGTCCTAAGTAAATCAGACTAATTTCTCACTTAGTCATAACAGTGTAAATCCTGATTCTGGTATCAGAATCTGTCCCTAGAGACACAGGTGCTTTTTGTATGACTAGTTTTCACAGTAGTATTTGCAAACCCCAGTCAAGATTAAGTCCAAATATGCACGGACTGCCATCATCTGATGCCACAGCTCTTTTTACTGGAATTTTTAGTCCCCATATTTTAAAAAGCAACAAGTTACGTTATGTATGTTTGTGTGGATTAAGAGGCCCAGCAAATAGGTGTGAACATGCTTCTACCAGCATACAAAACTAAACAGTTTAATTTTCATTTAAATAAAATGCAAAGCATGTCTGTAGTTAGAGCCCCAAACATACTACGTTCACTGATTTTTGCTGTGTTGCTCCCTATCTTGCCTCAACTGCTAAAAAAAAAAAAACACCACCAAAAAAAACCCCAAATCCCCAGCTGTTTGAGTTGGAATTCACCCCAACAGCAGATTCTGCAAGTCAATCTGCTGCGATGCACGTGTGCCAACGGAGAGCTCTGGGATTCTCAGGAACGCAGCAAAATAAGTCAGTGGAAAGTGTAAAGCTAAATTAATTCAGGGAGGGAGGAAAATGGAGATAAGTGGTAGCACTTACCCTACACTACTACTAAGTCTTGGAAGTTTCCCAGGGCAGCGATCCTGCCAGCTCAGGAGAAAGCTGCAGGACACCAACAGTTTGAGCAGCTTCTCTGATAACGTTAATGCCTTACATTTCCAGTGCTGTCAATTCAGCATTGCAATGAACACATTCACATTGCCTTTGGATCTTGAAAATTAATCAGAATACACACCTTAACTGCTAACTACTGTAACAAAGCTAAACCCAAACTGACAGTGCCAAACCGGAAAAGCTTGAATATTGTAAATATTAAGGCTATTTTCAAAAGCCTTCTTTATATGTAGTTTTGTTTTCTTAGCACTAAAGCTCAGAAAATATTATTTACAAAAACAACACGAAAACCCATAAGAAGAAAAGCTCTAATGAGCAACTTCGTAACTATGAGAACACTTTGTGGACGTAAGTGTTTTTGAGCTAACAAAGAACTGTTGTACAGGTTGCAGCAGAGCCTGTATCTGATCCCCTAAAGGCTTTTAGTGCTTTGTTTCATTTCTTAAATGTGAATACAGGAAAAACTACCACATAAAATATCCAAACAGTACTTATCCTGAGGATTTTGAGAGCTATGAGATACATAGCATAGTTGAAAGATGTAGTCCTGAAGAACATTTAATGCAGCACGTAAAGTCCTAACTGACATCTTTTCTGAATGAAAAACGTTGCCAGTAAGTCTACATGTGTTAAAAAAAAAAAGTTATTTGTAAGGTAATGAGCTTTCCAAGGGGAACAAAGATGTAGGTGTACCCGACTTCAGCATTCAGAGTATCATTAATTGTGTGTTTCCTTAGACAAAGCTGAAATCAAATTCACAATAAAAACCCAGGACAAAGGAGCAACCTAAAAGACATAAAACCAGAACTGGAATTCTTCACAGAGCAACTGTTAGTTGCTGTAAGGGAACTCAGCTCCTTATGAAAAAGTTTGCACAAGTTCATTTACATATTTCTGTGTGTACAGAGCTATAAAATGACACTACAGCAGCCTGTACTGCAGTGCTAACTTTTAGTGGGTATTCATCCTACAGTGGAGTTCATAGCCCTGAATTATGCAGCTTAGTTTCCTTACCTATACATGAGGAAAGCTAATTATCTCTGATTGTAATCTTCAATTGCCATCTGTCTGGGAGGAAAGCTGCCTAAATGAGTCAGTAGGGAATGCCGGGAAAGCTTATACGCTTTTCTCAGTGCTACACAGAGATGCCCATTTAGGACTTTCAGACCTCAATCCTCACTGAAGGTTAAACGCAACCCATGGGGAGGGGGGAGGGCGGGGGTAGACTGCAGGCACGCAGCCGGGACCCTGCTGCAGCGATGGCTTCACGCGGTACCTTCTGCTGCATGTCATCAGCTCCCTCCATCAGTTTGATCTGTTACTTTCTAAGCCAAGTCTGGTTTGCTGTAGGTGAAAGAGTGTCTATTTTTACTGTTCAATTCTCAGTTTCAACAGTCCTTAAATGCTACAGCAAAATAAACAGGAGTTTCTTCAGGACTGTAGTATTTTTAAAGAGATTAGCTATCCTCCCCTACCTGATCTTTGCTGAGCATCAGATTTGCCCAGGGCTGTATGTGCAAGTATCTTCTCTGAAGATAAAGAGAGTAACAGGTAAGCCCTGAGACAACACAGAGCACACCTCCCTGTGAGTCACAGCAGGGCGATGAACTTCTTTTGTGGCACACATCTGCTCCTCCATAACCAAACTGGCCCACGCTGCAGCAGGAATAAAACATGAAGTCCGATATTTGCTTCAGCACGAAACTGGAAGTCCTCTAGAGCAAGATACACTGTGAGCAGGACCTGCTGTGTTGCCTATTGACATCTTTTCCTCGCTACCCTGACCACACCAAATCCAGCTCAGCCTCCAGCACCACCGTGTCCTATCAGATGGCTATTCACGCTGCAGACGACGCAGAACTCCATTACAGCATGAAATGCAGTACAGTAAAAGGCTTTTAGTTCTAGCACATGTGTTCTTAGCGTGAAATGAGATTTATGCAATAATACCCTGTGTGCATGCATGCATATCCTTTCTTTCCTTCCCTATAGAACTTTTGAACCCCTTTGGCTAATTTCCGTCACACTTGACAGGAGATTAGGAACTTAATGCGTTTGAGACCTCCACAAGTTTTGCAAAAATAAACAGGCAGCTGGGTAGAACAAAGAAACCCTATAAGCTCATCTTTCATTAAAGATCAGAAAGTCAACATGCAGAAAGACATCAGAAACCTGATTTCATTATATCTGTCACACAATTGTGTGGCAGAGGTATTATAAGAGCCTCTGGCTATTTAAAAAGAAGAGTGCTAAAATTTTGAAAGCCTTGCACAAACACCTAAGTGTCCAAGTTTCCCAAAACAGTTGCCTGAAGTTTAACATTTTAAATATCCTTTTCAGTCACTTAATAGATAGTGTTAGCTGACTTCAGTCACCCAGCTTCAAAAAAAGTCACTCTGACACCAGCCAGTATTTCTTATAGGAAATATTCTCTGTGAAACCTGAAGAACGAGATGCATATTCTATTTCACTTCACCGTTCTTTCTAAAAAGCTCTGAACAACATTCTCAATTTAGATTAGAAATCTCTAAACTAATACAAAACCTAAGGTTTGAGGCTAAGCCATCTAAGAACCGATGTCCCAAGTTGAAAACAATTACGGCGTGCCTTTAGCACAGACGAAAGAAGGAACGAAGATAGTTATTCCATTCAAATTGCTTCGATGAAAATGAAGTATTTCCTTTTCCAAAAACATGTTTTGCAAGAAAAGGCAATCTTGAGGAACTGTACAAGCGGTATTTACACTGACCAGTATTTTAACCATCTGGCTACTCAAAACCCAGTTTACACACCTGGCCTGTGCTCCAAAGCACAAGGTGAGCAACACAGGCACCAGAAATGCTCTGCTATGTAAGACCAATGTCCATCTAGCCCACTAGTCTATCTCCAGCAGTGACACAGAGAGATGCTATTCAGGGACAGCACATTGTGGACATTTTGTGGTTCATTCCCCTTGTCCACACATTCCCCTTGCAGCACCTACAATTGTTTAGTACAGGAGTTGAATGATAACATCCCTGCCTACTCCTTTTAGTATCCTTTTATGGACCTGCCAACGTCTACACTTGGGAACCAGGGAAAAAAAAAAAGGACAGGAAACCCACTAAAACAGACTGAAGTGCTATCACTGCATCAGAGCTGCTGAACCAGAGGGCACTTCACTACAGGCACAGTCCTGAGGCCCTCAACTTTTTGAGAATGGGGAATTAAAACTTCCAATTACAATTGGAGGGGGGAGGATAAGCTTTCAGATTCTCAGCTGAGGCAAGTAACAGTCACCCTGTCTCATTAAATATTGCAAAACGTTTGGGCAAGCAGAGCTAGCTGTAGTTTTCCCTTAACTGTTTCCAGCAAAACACAAGCTTTTCCCTCCTTGAATGAGAAGGCAGTAACTTGTCTACACAAGGGGCACGATCAAGACTAGCTACCGCATGCTAGCAAGCCTTGTTCGCATTCACCAATACGGACAAATCCTAACTTGCTCTGGCGCTTCACCAAGTGGATTTAATATTATGGCTCCATTTAATCTTGTGCAAACGTTATGTTCAGTCAAACCCTACAGGGTATCTCCCGTCTACACCACTAACCCTCCTCCTGGTCTCAATCCCACACACTGACTTCAGACTACCTGAAGCACTGTGAAGATCAAGGTGATAATGTTTCCAGGGTGCTCAGACGTGACACTGGTGGAGGACGTAGACAGGTTTAAGATCTTCAAAGAAATAGAAAAGATCTATCTTGACTGCCAAAAGATGAATAAGGTTGTTGTTTCGTTCAGCAACAGCAGCTCTTAAGCAGCAAGCACCTTCCTCTCTCCTCATTGTAGGGGGGAAAATCCACAAGTTCCTTTCCCCCACTGTCCCTGTGTTACGCTAGGGTGCTTGTATGCTCCTTTCCCTAAACAGATCACTTCCCCCACACAGGTCATCGTGTAGCCAAAGAACTGTGTCAGCGCAACACACCTGCAAAAATTAGCTGCCCAGGAGGGAGCTACATAGACCAACAATTACATTGGACAAAAGAAAAGAAGATAATGGCAAAAACACAACTTCAATTCCTTTCTTACCCTGGGAAAGGGACTCCTCCTCCCCCATCCCACATGCGGTATCATTTGTATTTTATACACACACACACATTTTCTATTTACTATTAAATGGCCATTACATATGCATATTTCCGCTGCCTACCTCTGCTAAGGCTCCAGGTAAGCTGACGACGCGCCCCTCACCATTCTCGTTTCACCACTGGCCACAGGACTCTGAAAAGCAGTAGTGAATGAAAGCAGTGGCCGGCTACCGCTGCGCTGCAAAAGTGTCAGCCTGCAGATGCAGTCTAACAAATCTTTTCTGAGCTCTGCAGCAGCTGATCTTTATTTTAGTGTTTCCGACCTGTACTCACAAGGGCTAGAAACTGTTGTTCTAAAAGTGAGTTGAAGAGTCTGTGGAAATCTAAGACTGCTAGCCACCCACCTCACAAATAAAGTTTCCTACTGGCTAGTGGCCCAAAAGAAAGCAATATTCCTGCTAGGGGAATGGAAACTTGCACTGTAAATCAACAGATGTTAAGAGCACCTTTAATGATTAAGTCTGAACTTCATTTCATTCCTGTCTGCTCTTAAAAACCAGTTCCTTGATTACTCCGTTCCTGCCCTCCTAACAGGAGGGAGGATCAGCTTTGTGGCTCTTCAAGTTTTCCAGCCTTCCCTTCCCATCCAGGGCAAGTGGGGGCTATTCGAGTTGTTGCCTTGCTCCTCCTGGCTCCTCATGGATACTGGAATGTAAGGAATAGCTCTAGCACAATGTACTTCAGTTTTACTGCTGCTGCCAGAGCTAGGAGCAGAGGCAATGCAGAACAGTTACACGCAAATTTTGGGTATTTTCCGGGGGACGCTTACAATTTGCTCACTCTGTTGCAGTGCTGTAAAGGGGCTTCCCCTCAAGATATCAAGGCTTCACTTTTGCCTTCAAGACCAAAGAATGACCGTCTTTGAACACTGAAGAGCCACCCCACCCTAACAAAATGAACTTTAAAAGGATGTGATATTTTAAGATGATAGGTACAGAACATAGCAAGAAGCACTACTGCAAAGTATTTTACCACATTCTGCAGCTGCATTTGTTCAACGCATTTTTCAAAACGTAGTGATACCACATGCAAGCCACATTTAGCCTATTTTTGCTTCATAGCACACACTAGCTAGTGCTGCCCATCACTTTTCAGCTTTTCAAGCTTTCTGCACAAATAGCAGCTACTGATACCAGCAATTAATACAGTGAACCGCAAAGTGAGAGAAGATTCATTTCCACACACTACTGAAAGGTGACTTGTAAAGCAAATAGCTTGCACATCACATTTTCCTCCCAAGCTCAATACACGTCAAGAAAAGCTGAGGGTTTAGGTTCTTCTGTAGCAGGAAGGAAGGTAAAAGATTTAACACTTCAAGATGTTCACACACCAAATAATAAAAGAAGTTTTATTTTAATTTCCCTTGAAGACTATGAATAGGTACAGAAGAAGTCACATGTAACATAGCAAAAATGGAAGTAGAAGAAACCGGATTAATGGGAAGTTCAGGGGTTTTTTTATTCTGCTACAAAACTCTTGGTCTTTTGAGTAAATAGAAGATAGAAAATAGAAACTCTGAAAAAGAAAAAACCCTGTACGCTCAGTTATCCCATAAATTAAAATAAATATTATTTACTAGCTTCTTTATAAGGCTAGAGAAATTGATGAACAAATTACTCGAATGACAAACGAGTTGTCATAAGCTTGATTAATTAAACTCCTCAAATGCACAGTGCACATTTCAACTGTGCAAACATCTGTAAGGAAAGATGCCTGTAAAGAGAGGTATTTCAAGTAATCTTGAGCTCGTTCCTAAAATGCGTGTAACTAGGGAGTCACAGCAGAGCACACACACAGTAAAAACAACCTTTCATGCTTAGAAGTAAAATAACCTTAATCTTAAGGTACAAAGACAAACAAACCAAGATCCTGTGCTATGGCTCAAGCTATACAGCGGAGGCAGGGGAAGAGTTTTTCCTTACAAGCCCCTTTGAGTCAATGGTGTGGACTGCCTCATGGAGACTCATGGTGGTCTTCAAGTTTTATCTTCAAATGACCCATCTGACTGCGTCCTCTTCCAGGCCAAAATACTTGAACCAAGCCCTCCAACAGCATATGAAGCAACACACAAGAAGCAGAAAACCACAGATCAGTCAAAGCAGGTTTATGTGAACTTTCCCAAGCCTGTCTTGGGAGGACAGATCAAACCTTTACTGAAAGGTACTAATCATGGTGTGCCCAGAAACTAACAATGAAAACAAGCCCGAGATAAAACGGCACAAAGAAGCTATCATAAGACTATTCTCACTCCCTGCCGCCTTCTATCCAAAAATGATCACACAAGGAAGAAAGCAATCATCCAAATCCTCTAAAACTGTCTCTGCTTGTAAGCTTTCAAAGGTCTGAGGAGGTGGTGAAGAAGCACCTCGAGTGCTTGCCGCAGTGAATGAGACCCGTCACCATATTGGCTGCTGTATTTCCCTCCTCAGCGAGCCAACTCCCCCGCGTAACTGCTAAAGCCATTATTTAGCCACGCACACAGTACATATCAAGATAACATCTCGCCAATCACCTTGTCTAGCCAAAACACCATAACTCACCTATTTCCCCACTTCTTTACAACTTAGAACTTGGGCACTTGTGATCTTCTTGCCAGCTTTCAGGTTTTGCTGACCTGCCTGCGTACTCTCTGCAGCTGTTCCCATGGGCACTTCCCCATCAGGCAATTGCTTCCACAGAACTTTCTTCCTGGTTTTGAACAGCGGGTGTTTGAACACTGGGAGTCTCATGAGTCTCACTAGATTATTCATACATCCCACAAGCAGGAGAGGTCTCCTACAGACAAGACGACTCTCAGGGAGACCATGGGACTTACCCACCTTTAATACTGCTGCTTTAATAAACAGCTGTACACTTAAAGAGTAACTTAATTGACTCTGCTTCAGTTCAGCAGAGAGACAGACGTGCTAAAAAAGCAGGTACTGCATCAAGCTGGAAAGAAAGATCCGCAGATTTATTTCATATAGGTGGGAAAAAAAAACCAAGGATATGGCTGGTGCAATCTTACATATGGAAGGAAAGTTATTTTAGTTTCAGAAATAACACTTCTGTGACCTAATGAGATAGCAATATTTCCTGCTCAGAAATGGATGGGTAGGAAGCCTCGCTCCATACACATTTCCTTTAAGCCCTTCCTGTATTTAGTTTTTTAACTATAGGAGTGACCAGTCTAGTACCATGGCATTCTCCACAGTAGAAGTTATGTATTTTTCTGTATAACATTTTTACACAGTTCAGCTGCAATAGAATTGCCAGGTTAAAACAAGTAATCTCATCCCATTGCAAAGTTCATCCTTTCTAAATAATTTTGCAACCACATTGTACGTAAGAATAGCTCGGCATAAAGCGGGTGAAGAAGAGAGAGACAAAAAACTGAAGAAACTTGGACAGAAAGTGCTCCTGTTACCCAACTGAAACAACAGCCACAAACCCCAATAGATCAGCTGTTCATCTGACTGGAAATTTTAATTTGAGAAAGGACAGCAGGACTGAGCTCACAGCTTGCAATAACTAAAATAGAAACACCACCCCCACTGCCAAATAATAATCCAGAGACTTTAAAAAAAGCAGAGAACATAAAACTTCCAGGGTTTGTTTCTTCCCTAAACTACAAGTAATGGGTTTACATAGCTCAAGGCAGAGTCTACCCACAGACCCATTGTTCCTTTCCCTAGGCCTTCGGCGCTTCCAAGAGGCAGCCCCTCCCTTTCGGTACCCCCGCTAAAAGCAATCCTTTATCGGAACCTGCCTGACTGGCAGCCACGGCAACAGGGTGGGATTACCAGACCCAAGCAGCTTAGCAGAAGCCACGCATCTCCTCTCAAATTTTATTGACGGACCGCTGCCGGCCGCCGCCAGCTCTGCCGGGAGGCTCCCCCTGCGCGGGGCTGTCCTGCTTGCATGAGCCCGCTTTCCCCCCTGCCTTGCCCTGCCCAGCCCCGGAGCCCCCGGTCAGCGCCCCGCCGCCCCTTAACTCCCCCCCTCCCCCCGGCAGGACTCGCCGCCTGCAGCCGCGCGCGCCCGCCCGCCGCGACTCACCGCTCGCGGGGGGCCCCGAGGCGGCTGCGGGGCGGCCCGGCGCGGCAGCTGGCTAAGGGCTGGGGCCGGCTCCGCCTGCCGCCCAGGAGCGGGGCTGCTGCGGGAGGCCGGGGAGAGGCGGGCAGGGGGAGCCGCCGGGGGAACGGGGACGGCCCCTTCCCTCACCTCCCCCGCCCCCCCCCCCCCCCAGGCCGCCTCCCTGGCTGGGCGGCGGCGCCGGACTCCCCTGCGGCGCGGGCGGTTCCTCCCGCGCTCCCCGGCGGCGGCGGTCGGAGAGGCCCCGCTCCCCGCGGCTGCCCCCGCCGCCTGCTGGGCGGCGCCCCCCGGGGGGCCTTTCTCCGTCCGGGGACGAGATCCGGCCCCGCATGCGGCCCCGGGCGGCGCCCCAGCCCGGCCTCTCCCCCGGCGCAGGCGGTCCCCAGCACCGGCCGCCTGTGTGCGGCATCAAGCGCACCCAAATGCCGCCCGCAAGCCGGGCGGCGGCGGCGCCGCTTCAGCTTCTGTCAGGCTCATCCCCACAGGTAACCGGGTCCCTGCTACGCCGCGATGTTAATTTTTAGCAGGAAGTTCCCAGGAACCTCTGGGAAAGGTCTGGGACATCTCATCTCACCAGCTCTCAAGCCGATTAAAATTGTATTCTCTTCAAAGGAGGCTTGTAGAGGCAGGCTTCATCCCTCTGGAAGTTCAATTAATTCCTTGAATGCTTTCACCGAGGAACATGCTGATGTATCGGAATAGCCAGCTCTGCCTTTGAATATGTGGTAATTTACACCGAATAGCAATGTTGTTGGCAGCTGCTGCCATCAGTACTTAACCTGAAGGAGGTTTTAAAATTGGAAGCATGCATAGACTCTACATGAGGTTAGCTGGAAGCTTTGCCGTCTGAAATAACGCAAGAGCGTGGCGAGATGTCTCACGGGAGAAGCGCCGGCAAACTCGGGAACAAGCACTTTTCAGGGTACCCGGTCCTACGGGTTCAGGCACCATCCACAAGATCCTCTCAGCCTATGCAACAGTTTACAGAGCTAGCTACGCTTTATACAGCACGGGTATTCACTTACCAATTGTCAGTAGCGCAGATATTTTATCTTTTAAGTCATGTGAGACGCAAGGACCGAACTTGTCGCTTATCAGGGCCGTCCAGCCAGCCTCTCGGTAGCTTCAGCCTTATTCCCGTACGGTGGTGGTTACGATAAGGATGAAGAGGAAGGCTTGTTTCAGCTGAGGCCCACCTGCAAGAGAAAACGTAAAAGGAACCACGCTGTGCCTTTAGACAGAGATATTATTTGGCTCGAGTCTGCTGAAATTCCTCCTCGATTTATACCAAAGCCTTGCTGGGGAAGCAGACGCTCACGTGAAGAAAGCCAAAGAGCTACTCCGCCTCCCTCCCCCCGTACTGAGCGTATCTTCTCTGACTGACTTCCAGCCGGAGCCGCAGCCACTGTTCCTCCTCCTCCTCCCCCGGGGCCGGCGGTTCGCCGAGGGCGGGAGCCTTCCCCCTCCGCGCTCGCCCCGACAGCCCGGGGGGGGCGGGAGACCCGCAGAGCGGGGGGCGGGCAGCCGCCCCCGCCGCTGCATGAGCCTTTCCCACCCCGCCCCGCTAGCGCCTCCTCAGCCTCCGGGAATTAACAGCTCATTGACAAACCGATTGTCACCTGGGGGGGTAGGGGGGAAGCCAAGCAAGCCAAAAGCCACAACAGTTATTTCAGGTGCAGGATTCGCCCCTTCCGAGTACCGCACCCCCTTCCAGCCAGCCCCAGTGAAAGCCATTAGGGGAGGAACTGGCCCCCCCTCGAAGAGCTGCTGCCAGGGGCAAAACGAAGCTTCACCCTGTATGACCAACCCAGGAGAGAGCCATGGGGCTCCTGGACACCCTTCTCTCCACACGACAGCACCCAACCGCGTGGGACTGGGCGTTACTATTTGAAAATAAGGTTAATAAATAATTCTGCCAGTAATAAAGGGGATGCAAAAAATCAGTTTGTCTGGAATCGTGTGCTGCATCAATGTTGTATTTTGCCCAGAGTAGTGTAACATGCTAGAAGAAATCTGAGGGGTTGTTAATAATTTAATTGTCCTCTCCTGTTTCACACGTTATGATCCTGACCTCTTCTCACCTGAAATTTTTCTCTATGATGCTTCAGAGAGCTTGCAGTATGTTTTTAGCATTGTATCAGAACAAGATACTTCCTTTACTGGAAGAGCAGCTCCTGGTTTTTTTGGTAGCTATCACTGGGAATGACCAGAGGTGGAGTCTCTTCTCAGCAGCAGTTTTATACAGCCTATATGTACACGTAATAAAAATAACAGATTAAAAGCAGGGAAATTTTGTCTATTCTTAAGGGACCGTCCCACTCTGTAGCCTGCTGAGACAGCTTTCAATGTGTTCTGGGCTGGGAACCAAAGTTCAGTCCTCTGTAATTTGTCTTGCCTTGAGCTGAAAATACCTTTGTACTTTTGCCCCTTCTCCCACGAGGTTCCTCAGGTTTTCACCCTTCATATCCTGGCCTTTACAAAACCAAGCTGCTTCAAAGTACATAGCTAAAATATCTGCCTTCTAAAATTAGTTTATTTAACTCTGCTATATCTTTTTCCTATTAGCTCTCATCTCTTCCATCTTTACTCTTCAATTCGCCTAAGTATTATAGGCACAAAACCAATTAAAAAAAAAAATCATTAAGGTTGCACAATGAAGGAGTCAGAAGTTAGGAAATACCAGAAGATGGGTTATGTGACTTCACTTCGTTCCCCTTGCTCGTACGTTTCATGAGAGTCTTAAATTATGTCATCCAGTATTATTTTGTTCTAGCCTTGCTTTATTTTGCAAGGCCTCGCCTTTGTTTAGGATACAGGATGGACTTACTCTCGGGATGTGCCAGATTTTTGCAGAACAAGATGCTGGGACTATTCACTGCAGACGAGTGTAGGAAACCTTGAGGAAACACACGCCATTCCTGCCCCTGTTCCAGACAGGATGCGTGTGCTTCAGCTGCATCTTTTGTGCATGAGTTCATGGGCGTGAGCTAATTTCACTCTAGCTAACCTGGGTATTGGTAACAGTCTAGCATGGATCTTTGGGCAGGCTGGAAAACAGCAGTAAAGAACATGAACATGCTGTTAGCAGGACTGAGCCACTGGCTCAGAGAGGCCAACTCAAGTTACTGATGCGCCTCTGAAGCTAGTTAGACATATGCAATGTTCCTATGGTGATACTGTGTGATGACTTAGAAGTCATCATTTGATTTCACAGCTGGCTGTAAGTTATGTGCTCGTCAATTTTCTGGGAGTCTTGCAGAAGGCATCTAGCTCTAGGAAGAGCTAAGCATTCACATTTGCAGCCAAAGTCTGAAGGAGATGTAGTGCTGTGAACAGAGGACCTGTTGCTGACAGTTTTATTCCCTTGCATTAAAGGCAGTGTGTGTGTGTAATAAATACAAGGAATTTTATCTAAGATACCTGAACACACCTCTATCTGGAGTAAACTGCAAAATCGCAAATTCTAACTACATTGGTCAAATAATGAAATTACATTATTACAAATTAGATTATTACACTTCAGTTTCTTCTGGCAACTGTAACTGTCCAAGACCAGCAACAGAATGAAAGCTCGTGTTTGTTGTCGTCTAAATATGTCAAACTAAATTCAAGGATTCAAATGGCAATTTGAACAATTAATATACTGCAGAAAAAGCTTAGTTCCTAGCTGTTTTCAAAATGATCTGTACAAGCAAGAAATTAAGAACTAATCTGCAACAGCAATGAATTTATTTGGCAGAAAGTATAAGGAATCACTTCTCTGGGATATATTCTATTGCACACAAATAGTATCAGCAATGATGTGACAACAATGAGTAGCCTTCAAAATGCTTTGGAAAAGGATGACTAGCAGGAAGTCAAATTAATGCTCCTGCAAGCAAAAACAATGCATGTGACCAAAAAGTCAACAGTTTTTTTTTTTCTATTTCAGTTCAAAATCAACTCTCCTGAGACTCAAACCTCTCCCCAAACCAAACATAAAAGCCACAGAAACCTTTAAATGCAAAGCAATAACTAAAATAAATCCAAACAAAATGGAGTCTTATTTAAGTTCCAGGAGAAACTATGTACCTCCTGAGTCACTACTAAACTAAGAAAATGTTGCAGCCAGATTCTGCCCTGGCTTGCAAAACCAGAGAAAAGCAAAGATAAAAATTACAGGAAATGGAAGGAAAAGACTGTTGAACATGGGAAAAGCAAAACTGTGGAGAACATGAAATAAACAGAATGGAAAGTTGCAGCACCATGAAAGTGATTTCCTCCCCGGCAATCCAATAAGCAAGATGACTCATCAGGCTCCGTGTATGCAATGCACCATGCAGTCTATCATACACCTCTGGTCCTAGAATTAAGATACAACAGAACTGTCCCCCTTTATTAATTACTTTAGGAGATGAATGCATTTGTAGAAATACAGACTGTCACAACATCCCTTCTCCACTCATTTTCTAGCTTTACTACTTACCATCAGTCCGATCCTAATCATCTTTGTGTCGCACTGTGAGAACAGCCCCAAGTCCCATACATGCCCCAGTCTCTGCTACTGAGCTCCAAAACCTGTCTCAGCACAACTCTGTTTCATAGCATTTCTCTCAGTCCCCTTGCCCCAGATGCTAGGGGACTGCTCTCCACTGCACTGACCACTCAAGCTGTAGTAAGCACCAGTCCTCACGTTGTTTGTTTAGTCATCGATTTGTGGTCGCATGATATTTCTTCCAGAGACTCTCTGCCAGGAGACAACTTGCTAAAGCCTGTCCTAGGAGCTTTAAAGAATCTGTTTAGTTGCTGTGGGACATCTCATCAGAACCCACAGCATTTGTCATGAGCTCACAGCACACAACCCCCACCTAGTTCGAGGTCACTTTTTCAAGACCTGGTCAACCAAAGAGCTACATTAGGCTGTGACTGCTCTCATGGTCCCTAGGGACTGCTTTTTCTGTGAAGTGCACAGAGTGCCTTCTCCTGCCCTGGGCTGTGCAGTGCTCCTGTACTCCGTCTGGGAGAGAGGATACAAGCAAACAAAACGTATGACAGCAAGAAATGTCATGGAGGTAACCCAGGTAGGCTGAGACAGCCTCCCTGCCAGCCAATCCAATGCAATCTGAAGTGGTGAGCACATTAGGAAGCACTATTTGCCAACCAAAATTAAGCCCTCAAGGCATGTATCTATACATAAGACCATCTGTAAACCCATAAAGAAATACATTATCCAATAGGCACTAAAATCCTTGTGCTCACTAGGCACGTGCAGGGGAAAAATAGGTCAAAACACACCCACTTGAAGAGCATTGCTAGTAAAACAACAGGAAGGAGAAGGGGAAAGGGTTTAGCAAAATTGTGGAAAAATGCATCCTGAGCATCTAGTGGTTTTCACCAGGTCAAGAACAATATTAAACCACAGATTCCTCCCCTCCACTTGTTGCCTTATTTCCGTTAAACTATACTGTCATACAGAACTCAAGTTTCCGACTTGTCCCCTCCATCCTTCCTTGTTGCCAATATACTGGCATGACTCCACCTCTACATGCACCCAAGGGTAACCCAAATTGAAGCTTCACAGCACTGAAAGCGGCCCTTCCCTCAGGGAAAGAGGGCAAGAGCTGATGCTTCCTCCCCTGGCAGGAGGCAAACCTCTCAAGATCCATCTCTCCCACCCATCTGACGGGGACATGGCAGTCACCTTCCCACCCAGCAGCTCACGGGCACACAGTGCACTGCTGTTCACAGAGGACACTGGCTGTGGCACATGGCACAGGGGAAGGCTGGGAGAAGGAGAGAGGTGAAGTGGTGCACAGGAGGGAGTAACCAGCTGAGGGGTGGCGGGGCAGTGGGAGACCCTCATCTGCAGTCTGCTGCTAGGTCACGGCCCCGGTGCCAAATGCAGATGGGCTCTGAGCTCAGAGAGAACAACAAGACCTTGAGCCTGTGGCTCTGGGTCCCTACCCGCTCAGCCTCATGTGCTAGGCTGAGTGACACAAACTGCTTTTGGAAGATGAAACACCTGCCCTTTTATGATTGCTCTGTCATTCCTACAGTACCATGCCAGGATTCACCGCTCTCTGTCTCCTTTCCAAGGAGAGGCCAGCACATGAGATGCCTTTGCCATTTTAAGCGCAGCTTAAAGCCCAGTTTCTTTCTCTGTGCATTTTATAAAAAAGACCACCCTGGTTTTCCCTCTGGCTCCTCATTGCACAGCCTATCATTCTGACCTCCAGATCCCCAAGTTTCTGTCCTGTGTCCTGTTGGTTTCACCTGTACAGCCAAGTCATTATTACGAGTGCTAAGGCAGCTACTGCAGCTCTCAGATATATAACCTTTCAACTTCAAACTTTTGGCCCACTTCTTTGGCCAGTGTTAACTGGCCTGGATTCCTTTACTGGCTTGCAGCAGCCAAAAATCTGGGAACAGGTGCACAGTTTTCCCTCCAGATACTCTTCAGATTGGGTCTGTGCTTGAAAATAGGATGTAGCAAGACAGGACATAAAACAGGGCTATAAAAGTGATACAAATAGCTATGATTAGACTCCAAGAAGAAGGAGGGTGAGAAGGTTACGTGAGCCACTGTAAGTCAGGAATGGTATGACAGAAGCTGCTAGAAGCCTTGTCATATGTGAACAGCAGGCTAACTTCAATGAGAGACAGACATGGGCTGAGAAGGAGAAGAGTGCTTTGCATGTTTCTTAAATTTAAGAGTTCAAGCTGCACTCAAAGTCTTCAATGTAGGTACAACAGCTGGGAAAATTTTAAATGCATTTCTTCCCATGACTGACTTATCTGCTTGCAACTTCTGCCAGGTAATGACCATTGCTACGGGCCAAATGTTCACTTGCAACAAGTCAGAAGAACCCAGTAGGTACCCACACGAAATAGGGCTAGCAGCGCGGGAGAGGGAATCCTTCCTTCACAGCACTCCAGGCTGAACAGAGCAGCCCTACGGCAGAAAAAGCTGGCTTTGTCTCCATAACTTGGGAGAGCAATAGCTCATGGAGTGGACTTTTCTTTTTTACTGCTCCGCTCCTGTTCCAAATGGGAGCCAGACCTGACCCATGTGAATATGATCAATAGGCCAATATCCAAGACATTTGCAATCTTAGTACAATACTCCTATTTCAGTGTTTAGCCATTTCATCCAGACAAGTGGAAAACATCAAGTGATCTTTGCAACTTATTAAAAAATAAGCCATCTGCCATTTAACTCGTCATCATTTAAATCATCATAAAATTCCCCATTGTATGTGAACGGGAAGCTCCACTTCCAGCAGCCCAGACCACCTGCTCACAGCCTTTGTTTTTTGGGATGTGGTTGTTTTTGATTTGGACACCTCATTGAAACCTGGCCTTTCTTGTCTGCAGCTAAAATATGGTGCAAGAAGAGGTCTGTCACTGAAATGTTATTATAGAAACACTACTGGGAATTGTGCCATGATCAACTTTAACTTCCCAGATACTATTTGGGAAACAAATGCTTCTAATAATAAACTTGGGCCCAGCTAGCCACGTGTACGATAGCTGCCAGCTTTCTTCTCAGTAGTCACTGAGACAAAAAGAGCCAACCCCAAATTAGTAAGTAATGAAGACACTCAAAAAAAGCTGGTCGTAGAAAACAGCATTGGGCTGAGTACTAGGCAACTGTTTCCATTTACATTGAACAGAATAACAAACAGAAGCAGGTTGGTAATTAAATTTTTCAACTTCAGAAGGGCAAACTGTCAAATTAAGGAAACTCATTAGTGAATTTACCTGGGCTGAAGAGCTGAAAGACTTGAATGTGGAGGGAGATTGGAATACATCTAGATCAAAGGTATAAAAACTATCCCATGTATATATTCCAAGCAAGAGAAAAATCTTCTTGGGAAGCACTTTAGGCCTGAATAAGCAAAAAAAAAAAAACACTGCAGAGAGGTTCTAGGAGTCACAAATAGTAAAAAATCCTAGTCAGCAAAGATAGCTATGGTGTAGAGATAAAGATGCATAGGATTAAGGCCAGATTTGTCAAAAGTCAAATGAGCTAGGATATGCGAAAGATGATCGAAGTAAACAACAAATAAATCTTCAGCCATTCACAGAAAAGGAGAAACATGCCTTCGGTAAGATAGTATTTCTCTACTAGAGGAAGGGAAGCACTGATGCAGGTGTACAAAACTCTGGTGTTTCCCCTAGAACACAGTATATGATATGGGCTGTCACACTCGAGAAGAAAACCGTTCTGGAGAAGATGCAGAGAAGGGTTACACAGAGAATGGACAGTCTGTCTTGTGAGAGCAGCTAAACAATGCTGGCATGAGAACAAAGGGGTACAAGCTGGCTGTGAATTTAATGAATTCCTTGTCATAGCAGAAACCTGGAGACTTGTTGGTGCCCTTGCTCTGCTTTCTGCCCCTCTGCCTGTGGCACATTATCCTTTGGCTCTTTGGCCTTTTCCTACAAGCCTCAAGTTTGTTGTAAAGCATTGGAAGGGACCCTTGGCACAACATAAATTGGTGGGGTATGAAGGAAATGTTTTATGGATATTTTTGAACAAGAAACTTGCTGTGCAAAGTTGCATGGCCATGCCTCAGACCTTCCAAGTCCCTGAGTACCACGGCTCTTCTGGTGCAAAACATCCTGCTTTTCACATCCACTCCCATAAAGAACTCCACCCCATTAATATCACCCTCAGGTCTGGAAGCCATCACCTTCGGTCTTGCTAGAGAAAACATCGCCTCTTTCTTGGGAATCCACTTGTACCCAGCTTTTTTTGGGAACTCCCTCTCCTAAAAGGCACAGGTATACCTCTAGCCTTTTCCCGCTTTGTGGAATAAAGTCTACTTAAGCCTGCCAGCCAGGAATCAGAGCCTGGGGCTCATTTCCTTTCTTGCACCTATAAAAACCAAGACAGCTGCCCTTCTGGGTTAACAGTGAGACTGGAAATTACAGGAAATCATAAGGATAATAATAAGTGAAGTTTGGGCGATCCCCCTTGCAACACAAGGCAGGGCAAGAAGCCCTGCTCATTTCTCGTTAATTGGCATAAGTAAGTCTGAAGCAGGTACCTGCAGTCTTGGCAGATGGGACTCAGTATGCCTCTCCTCCTGTCTTTGCCTCCATAGTATTTTTGTCCATGCTCTGGATCTGTGTTATAAGCAGGAAAATGATGGTGATCCACTTGAAATTAATGAAAAAAAAGTTTTACAGCAGTTCAGTATATAATAAAAAGGCGACGTCCTCAATCCAGACTCTCGGTGGTGCTTAGCCAAATTGTGCTGTACAAATAATTCAAACAAGTCTTTAGCTCAGCAGAGGAGTCTTGCCTGTTCAGTCAGCTCTCACTGGGTAAAGGCTAAAAGCACTGGCAGCAGCTTTCAGGCAGCTCAGACAGTTCCTTCCCCCTGTGCTGACCTTGGCATAGGCTTGAACTACGCTCTATCAACTATACGCTACTGCAGGCATATTTAACCTTGATCCTTAACTAAATGTGGGCTCTTCTGGCAGAAGAGGTGAATCCAGAACACTTCGAACTGGATTCCAGTCTCCATGGAGCTACCAGTTTGGAAAGCACAACAATGGGATCAGAAGCGAGACCGCTGTTATGTCATGAACAGTCATCTCCTTCAACTAACAGAGAAGGGCAGCCAGCAGCTCTCCCCTGCAGCTGGCTCTGCAGGGAGCATGGGGTCCAGTTACTTCTTCAGTGCCTATTTTAGGAGCTGTCTTGGAAGCAGCCTCACCAGCATACATTTAGTATGACTCCGGCACAAAGATGCCACTGAGGTTTCACAGCAGTGTTACAGAAATCGTGATTTGCTCCTTTGTTTTCTTTAGCTGTAAGTGAGATTTAGAAAGCAGATACGTTTATCTGCCTCAACCTACTATTTAAGTGTACAGGTAAGTGGGTGAAAACTCATCAGTGTGAGATTATCCCCACATAACAGGCATCATTTGAAGCCCTATGGTCTTTCACCTCTCCTTCTTCCCTTAAAAGCATGGAAGGGCTAAGTCAGAATACCTACAAACACACACAAAGAGTTTTTTGTAACTGGCCAGTGTTGGTAGTGACCTAGCTGAGAAGAGGCACAGCTGGTGCTTGCATCATTACTCATGCTTTTGAGCTGGTCGTTGAACTTGGTATGACCATGTGGAAGTGTCTGTTACCTCCAGCAAGCACAAGTGAAGCCCAGCTGTCACTGCAACACAAGCAGTGAACCAGATGTTGCCCTTCAGTTATTCTTATATAAATCTAGATTTCATGTCACTGGAACAACTTTGATTTAAATCAATACAGCTAAGAGCAGAATCCACCTCTGCCTATTTCAACAAACATTTTCTATTTTTTTTTTTCTCCCAAGGATTCTCTTTTTTTTTTTTTCTTCTTTTCTATTTCAGTAATTGGGAAGCTCAGTTTTCCAAAAGGCCTTTTCACTTTCTTGTGCATATAACTGAACCAGAGCTGATTCTTGCCCTGTAGGCATATAGGAAGAAAAGAGAAGCTAATTACAGAATTAAATTACCAGATAAACAGCCTCACTTTGCCAGTTTAGCCAGCTATCCCATGAGCTAGAGCAATTTGGGTAACACAGTATCTGGGATGGTCAGAAGTCTCTATTCAAATCAATTCCAATGTACATACGTAATAGTTTTTTCAAAATAATTCTACTTAAATAAATAGCTCTGTTAAGGATTTCCCAATACAGCGCTTGGTAGGAGCTGCGAGGAAGTAGCCTTGTATCCCCCCAGCAAAGACAATCTTGATGGACTGTTGCCTGTAAGTTTTGCTTAAACATATAGTTAGAGCTGAATTGAGAAACCAGAGGATGCTTTATAAAGTGAACAGCTACCTTTATGTGACAGAAAGATTGATCTAAAATCAACAGTCCACATCCTGCAGGTGGATATGTTCTTGTAACTCCTCTGATGTTATAGCGTCATGAACATGTGGAACAAACATGACAATTACCCCAGTGCTACTGTGCCACTGTTGCTGACAAGCAATCACAAACAGTGATATACAATAGAGAACAACAGAGAAACAATGATCGAGAAATTTGAGAGCAGAATCTGAAACATTGACACTGCAAGTCAAAAGGTCCACTTTACTGGAAAGAAGGATCCTGTGTCCTTTCCAGAAGAGGCAAATAGCATGGGATGCTAACAGTTGCAGTATTGTCTCTGTTGAAGCAAAGGTGGTCTTTGCAGAAGCCACATCAAGGACTAAAGAAGTATTTTCAGAAAGAAGAGGACTGATACGACTTTACCTTTTCCAAACGGAGCTTCTTTGCCTTTACTCTTTCCAGCATTTCCAGTTCTCTACTCTAACCTGAGGCTGTTCTTCCAAAAGGGATTAATCTGCTGCTGTGTCTGTGAAGAGACAGTGTTTCAGCATGTGTGGTAGGTAACACAGCCTGCTTTCTGAACAGGTTTTCTTCCATCTAAAATGCCTGCAAAGTGGGTGATTACTAAAACCTTCATACCATCTTAACTTGTCACTAGAGCTTACCTGATATTTTTAGAGTGCTTTCTTAAAATCTATCAAAGTGTCTTTCAGTGTTAAGAAGCTTCCACAAAATAAATGCAACTGAATGCTGTAATGTGCCGCTCTCCGAGTGGAAACTTTTTGCTTTTTAAGAACAAAAAAGGTGATTTGTTTCCCCTCTTCAAAACACATGCCCAGTTGTGTCTTCAACCAAGACACCAAACTGTGCCACATAAGTGACAGATATCTTGATTTTTCAGGTCTTTCAGACCAGCAGGTGAACACAGAGGAAGAAGACTAGGTTACATGAAGGGAAAGAAAAAGGGTGGCTTAAAAACAAATGAACGAAAAATTTTGTTGAAAAGGCTTTTTTGACATCGCACAGGTTTAGTTATTTTTTCAACAAATACTATCTGTTTTTTGACAATAACTTCTACCTATGTCCAAAGTGTCTGAAAAAAGAGAGTTTGAGCCAACACTGCAGTTCAGTTCAGACACATCATGGACCAGATCTGTCTTTGATTGCTGGGACCTATGGGTCCTGCGGACAACTGTCAGATGACTCTGAAAGCATTTCAAAGCTTAGGAATAAGAAGATCAGGGCAAGCTGTAGCTGTAAAACCGAGGAAGGGGATCAGTTTTGTTTTAAGCCAGTGCGGATCTGATGTCCCCATGAGACACCAAGAGGCAGAAATTCTGTGAGAAGATTTGTATTAACTGCATGTGACTCTGCAGCCGGTCACTGCTGGCAACGTTCCCTGGGATGTTCAGCCATCATTATGCAGACTGCTTGCTTTTCCTCATCTACAATTACAGTTGTTAGTGAACTTTTAAGGAATACATTTTAAATCAAAAGACAAGAGGCGCTTTTCCCTTGGGATCCTGCTTGAACTCTTGCTGGTTTACTCATTGAGCCCCTCAGAAGGTCAGCAGACAGACTTCGGGGAGTGCTTCTGGTGTCTTGGCCCGCAGACAGCCTACTAAGCAGATTTTTTTTTTTCCCCCAAAGTCAGGAATATCAGGAGCCCTACAGATCCTGGCAGCCCTCTCAGGAAGGAGGGTCCAGGATTTTCAGATTCCTTGCCCCAGTAGTCTAGAAATCAGAGAATCACAGATGCTCCCCTCCCTTTCCTGCCATCCCACTACGTGGGCTGAAAGGGAACAAACAAGCCCCAGCTTCTACAGCAAACCCAGGGGCTTTTGAAATTGGACGCCTGCACTTTCTTAATCTTCCTCAGTCCTAATTTGTTAAAATTAGCAAGCCAACATTTTTCAGACTGCTGTTCTGTGGAGAGCTTAGCAATTATCTTTCATTGCAGTTTGGAATGAAAACAGAACTGCTCATTTTCAAAGTCATCTGCAATGTGAATTTACTGTTCTCTCTTCCTGCCTCTGGTTTGGGAAGTGTCAGAATTGTGTCTTTGGAAAGACAGATGGGCAAATACAAGTCTGAACAAGAGGTAATTAATAATTGTCTGCAGATATTACAGTGGCTAGTTTGAAGAGGAAAAGCCCCTGACAGATTAAAAAAATATGAGTTTCCAGAAACGGCTCTAACCTTTGCCATGAGAATAGAAGAGATTTAAAGGAAAAAACAATATTAAAACTACAGTGAAAAAATCGTATGTGGAGATTTGCAAGAGTATATCTAGTATGACCACTGTTATAGCTGGTTTCACCTTACTACTTTAGCACTTTTTTAGGGATCAGTTTTACTGAAAATGTTGAAGATGCAACGTTTGGCTGTTGAGCTGATTAAACTGAGCAAAACCAGCTTTCTCTAAACAACAGGAGAAAAAAAACCACCCATACCTTTGACTAGGAAATAATTTCTTAAACTCAAATACCATAAACTGGAATTCAACCGAGAGCCTGAATCAGATTATTTTATCTACCAGCATCTTTAAGATGAAGTGTATCCACAGTCCTCAGAGGCAATAAAGAGACAGCCAAGCTGATTTAAATACTGGGCAAACAAACAGAATGCAGATCTGACCATCCTGATGTTTGTGGTCTAAAACAATTTACTCCCACACGTGTTTAAATTCTATACTATGAACTTTAAACAACTTTTTTTTTCATCAAAGCAAAAAAAAATAAGGATGAAAGATGCTCCACTTCGGAGTAAGTAAGCACTCATTTGATTAGTGTATTTGATAGTTATGCCTGCTGAAAAGGAATAGAAAATGCAATTGCCAATGTAAAAAAGAGAAACAATGATTGGTATCCAGTCCATGGACTTTTCTTTCCCCCCTAGCTGATAAATGTCCTGGTTTCAGCAGGGATAGAGTTAATTTCCTTCCTAGTAGCTGGTACAGTGCTGTGTTTTGGATTTAGGGTGAGAACAATGTTGATAACACACCGATGTTTTAGTTGTTGCTAGGTAGTGTTTACACTAGTCAAGGACTCTTCAGCTTCCCATGCTCTGCCGACTGAGAAGGCTGGAGGTGCACAAGAAGCCGGGAGGGGGCACAGCCAAGACAGCTGACCCAAACTGGCCACAGGGACATTCCGCACCATGTGACGTCATGCTCAGCACAGAAAGCTGGGGGAAGAAGGAAGGGGGGGGACGTTCCGAGTGATGGCATTTGTCTTCCCAAGTAACCGTTACGCGTGATGGAGCCCTGCTTTCCTGGAGATGGCTGAACACCTGCCTGCCGGTGGGAAGTAGTGAATGAATTCCTTGTTTTGCTTTGCTTGCATGCGCAGCTTTTGCTTTACCTATTAAACTGTCTTTATCTCAACTCTCAAGTGAGAGTTTTCTCACTTTTACTCTTCCGATTCTCTCCCCCATCCCACCGGCGGTGGGGAGTGAGCGGGCGGCTGTGTGGTGCTTAGTTGCCGGCTGGGGTTAAACCATGACAATAAAGCAATTGTGATTGTTATTAGTTCTCACTTTCTGCTAAACAAGCTACTTTTTTTGGCAAAATTGGTACAGGTTTCTTTGCAGGTTTCACCTATGCAGGATGGTCAGACTCACATTTACTAATACTTGGGCTGATGGGTGTGCTTTATCAACTATGGGAAAAAAACGTCCATGATATACCAGTGTTAAAAAAAACCCAAAAAACAACCCAAGACTTATTCATACTTACAATACAAATTTTCAGCTGTTTGTTTATATGCCTGGAGGCTCAGCTGCATCTAATGGTTTATCCTGCTCTGTGTTTTATCCCTGAACACAATATGGTCAATTGTCAATATCAAATCTGCCAATAATTTATTCTGTAAAAAGCAAAAGACCCAAACCTAATTATTACAAATAATAGCACATTTGTAGACTAATGAAGTATGTCTGATAAGTTTATCTATTTGTCCTATTCTTCAGTTGCCTACAAGCAAATCTTGATACTGTAAATTTGCTCATTTGTAATTACTGCTGTAATTTTGTAGGAAAAATTACAGGTGGATTTGCAGCAATTCGGTTCAAAATTCATTTTAGTTGGCTCATATGACTGTAATCACTAAAAAACAAACAAACAACAACAAAACCCCCAAAAACCAAGGGAGGCAAGCTCAGTATTTAGTTAGAGTTTTGTTCAAAAATGGACCTTGACTGTTTATAATACTGTAACAGTTGCAGGGATAGGTCACTTGGGATAACATGAGAAACATTTTGTGGTGTGCAAGCAGGCATGGGTATGTGTTGGGGTGGGGAGGTGACAAGTAGCAAGAGGGAGCTGACCAGTAAAACTTTGAATCAGGACAGGATATGACTTGGATTTTCAAGAACTGCCAAACAATTGTAGAAATGTGCTCCTGGGATGACCTAACAAGTGTTTGTCATGCTCAAAGTCCTGAGAAGGAAATAACTGGAATAGAATCATAGAATCATTAAGGTTGGAAAAGACCTCTAAGAACATCGAGTCCAACCGTCAACCCAACACCACCATGCCCACTAAACCATGACCCTAAGCGCCTCATCTACATGTCTTTTAAATACTTCCAGGGATGGGGACTCAACCACTTCCCTGGGAAGCCTGTTCCAATGTTTCACCACTCTTTCAGTAAAGAAATTTTTCCTCATGTCCAATCCAAACCTCCCCTGGCGCAACTTGAGGCCATTTCCTCTTGTCCTATCGCTAGTTACTTGGGAGAAGAGGTGGACACCCACCTCGCTACAACCTCCTTTCAGGTAGTTGTAGAGAGCGATGAGGTCTCCCCTCAGCCTCCACTTCTGCAGGCTAAACAACCCCAGTTCCCTCAGCCGCTCCTCATAAGACTTGTTCTCCAGACCCTTCACCAGCCTCGTTGCCCTTCTCTGGACACGCTCCAGCACCTCGACATCCTTCTTGTAGTGAGGGGCCCAAAACTGAACACAGTATTTGAGGTGCGGCCTCACCAGTGCCGAGTACAGGGGCACGATCACTTCCCTACTCCTGCTGGCCACACTGTTTCTGATACAGGCCAGGATGCCATTGGCCTTCTTGGCCGCCTGGGCACACTGCCGGCTCATGTTCAGCCGGCTGTCAACCAGCACCCCCAGGTCCTTTTCCGCCAGGCAGCTTTCCAGCCACTCTTCCCCAAGCCTGTAGCGCTGCATGGGGTTGTTGTGGCCGAAGTGCAGGACCCGGCACTTGGCCTTGTTGAATCTCATACAATTGGCCTCGGCCCATCAATCCAGCCTGTCCAGGTCCCTCTGCAGAGCCTTCCTACCCTCGAGCAGATCAACACTCCCGCCCAACTTGGTGTCGTCTGCAAACCCACTGAGGGTGCACTCAATCCCCTCATCCAGATCATTGATAAAGATATTGAACAAGACCGGCCCCAACACTGAGCCCTGGGGAACACCGCTCGTGACCGGCCGCCAACTGGATTGAACTCCATTCACCACAACTCTCTGGGCCCGGCCGTCCAGCCAGTTTTTGACCCAGCGCAGAGTACACCTGTCTAAGCCGTGAGCCGCCAGCTTCTCTAGGAGAATGCTGTGGGAGACAGTGTCAAAGGCTTTACTGAAGTCCAGATAGACCACATCCACAGCCTTTCCCTCATCCACTAGGCGGGTCACCTGGTCATAGAAGGAGATCAGGTTGGTCAAGCAGAACCTGCCTCTCGTGAACCCGTGCTGGCTGGGCCTGATCCCCTGGTTGTCCCGCACATGCCTTGTGAGCGCCCTCAAGATGAACCGCTCCATAATCTTCCCTGGCACCGAGGTCAGGCTGACAGGCCTGTAGTTCCCCGGATCCTCCTTCCGGCCCTTCTTGTAGATGGGCGTCACATTGGCAAGCCTCCAGTCGTCTGGGACCTCCCCGGTTGACCAGGACTGCTGATAAATGATGGAGAGTGGCTTGGCGAGCTCCTCCGCCAGCTCCCTCAGCACTCTTGGGTGGATCCCATCTGGCCCCATAGACTTGAGTGTCCAGGTGGCGTAGCAGGTCATTGACTGCTTCCTCTTGGATTATGGGCGGTTTATCCTGCTCGCTGTCCCTGTCTTCCAGCTCAGGGGGCTGAATACCCTGAGGATAACTGGTCTGCCTTTAAAGACTGAGGCAAAGAAAGCATTAAGTACCTCAGCCTTTTCCTCATCCTCGGTGACAATGTTCCCCCGCGCATCCAATAAAGGATGGAGATTCTCCTTGGCTCTCTTTTTGTCATTAATATATTTGTAAAAACATATTTTGTTGTCTCTAATGACAGCAGCCAGATTGCGTTCTAGCTGGGCTTTTGCCTTTCTCATTTCCTCTCTGCATGACCTAACGAGATCCCTGTACTCTTTGTTACTTTGCATTGTAAGTAGCTACAAAACCAGTCAAGTTTTCATTGGTTGAATTACTCAATGAGCATAAAGTTGCACTAATGATTCCTACAAATGAAAACGCATTCAGGAAACGAGAGCAGTCTGGTCTGTGCCACTTGACCCAGCTGGCTTCTAATACCAATGGTGAGAGTCCATAAAGTTTTGAACACCATCTCCATAACACTAGCAGCTTTTAGTGTGCTTCTTATCAGGTGCCCCCACACACCCCTCCTCAGGAAAGGAGGAACTCCAATGAACAGAAAAAAAAGAGTTTGCTTCTCTAACGTGGCCTTGGTGCACTGGCTAGCCAGCACAGCTTCACAACCCAGGTATTTCTGTTTGAACTCGGATCTCCCAGTAACATCCACAGCAGATGACTGATCAACACTACTGAGTGGCCAAAGTTTAAAAGGAACTAACTGAGGCAAAACTGACATTAAATCTGAAACTCAAGTTAATAGTCCTGAGTATTAACATTATCCCTCTACCTGTGGAGCAGAAGCTCTGAAGGTTTCTACACAATAAGTGGCCACCTTTAAAAAAGTTACAGCTAGCTGGAAATGCCTTAAGCTCTTCTTGATCTGTCTTATCTACTGGATCATGCTTTAGCTCTCAGTAATAAAACCACAAGACACAATCATGGGACAGAGTCAACTACACACACTTAAGGAACCACACACATACACCCACTATTCCCTCTCCTCCCTTCATTACAGCTCTTTTGGGTTTTAAATCAGATCTCTTGATTAAAGTATAGCTGGTATGCCACAAATTTCTTAGCAGTTGAAGATAAAACCAGAGAAGTCTAGTAAAGCTATTCTAGGCCAGCATTTCCACAAATGAAGAGCTATACTCACTATGGCAACAATTTGTTCCAATTTGTGATGTTTGTATTTACTCATACATGAGCTGCAATCTACCTCTTATCTTGGGTGACTATTTTCCACATAGATGCCCTTTCACTAGTCCTGTTCTCTTTCATACCCTCTCACCAAGCTCCCTCCTTTCTGTTCTGCTCTAAAGCATGCCCATTCCCATACTTTAGTTTTTCTCCTCAGGCATCTTATCCTTCAGTATCCTCTTTTTTTTTTTCCTCCCTATGAAAAGAATAATACATGTACAAAAGGCTTCTCTCCCTCCTCAGTCCTCCTTTCACCACCCACGTCCCTGATTTCTGTCCAATTCTTCAGCCACTTGGAAAGAGAATCCTGTGATCTCAGGATCTGCCCTCCTAAAAAAGCCCCTTGAAAAGCCAGCCCTGTATGGTGCTATACCCACTGCTCTCTGTTCCTGGCCTGGTGCACCAGTTTGTTCAAAGTCTTTTGGCTCCAGTCTTGGAAAATCTTTGAAGAAAAACAAAAACTTTCAACAAAACTCTTCTACTACTACCAGATCTATTTTACTTGAACTTTGCTATTCCTGTTTATGTGGTACTGAATCCACAACACACTTATGCTTTGTCTCTACTTAGGCTAAAAAAAGATAGCATTACTGGTGTGATGGATACACCTGTTGTAATGACAGTCAGCGACAGACCTACAGTATAACGTTTTCAGCAACTGTGGCTCCAGCTCTGGCTATTTTCAAAAACAGTTTAACTGAACTGCTTTTAAAATTAGCTAGGAGTTTTAGAAATTTTTCTTTTTCGGTCAGTCCTTCATGTAGATGACCTCCCTGTTCCTGCAACAATTGTCAGCACTTTATGCACTACAGTTTTGCTATATATAACTAAATACTGTCCTGGAAGATGGTATTTATGCCTCCATCAAGAGGTACCACTGCTGTAGCACCAGGGCAGCCAAAACAGTGCTCATACTAATGATTAGTGTTCGTAAAAGATTTCTTGCACAGAATTTATTAAAGGACAAGTTTTCCACTTCATTTACAGACACGCATGAAACCGAAAATACCACCACAGCTAAAAGCTGCTCCTTCAGCTTCAGTCAACAAATCGTGGAACTTAACTGTTTTCTTCTGGTACTCTCATCAATGTAGTTGGAAATGAGTACACAGTTTTTCATAAATAGATCCAACATCTTCCTTGACTTCCGAGAACCCTTGATAATGTCCCAACTTGTCACCATAGTCAGGAACAACGCTAGCAGACACTTTTATGCATGTAACAATCTCTGAGAGTCAACTGAGAAATATAAAAGAGGATACAAAAGAGAAAAATATCCTAAAGAATTCTGAAAATACTTCTGTTGTATGGTGTAGAACATATGCACCTGATCTAAACCACTGAAAAGCCTCTTGAAATTACAAGTGGACTAAGTGCTAGGCTTTACAAAGTGGAACAAAATAAGAAGATACAAAGGTACAAAGTATAAAGCCTTTAATACATCTTTAAAGAATATTTCATCTGGGCTGAAAGATGGGACAATAAATGACAACGAGGCCCTTGACATTAATCACAAACAGCAATTTCACCCAATGCTCCTGTGATGACCTTGATGAATGTGCCTTGTAATAAAATGAAAGCATCAATATTGCATTATGATTTTTACCTCAGTGTAGCTGGCAGTTGTGGGAGGCTGCCTACATTAGTATTCCTGTTAAAATCAGGAGGGTGATTTTTAGATGGTGTCCCAATAGCTCCCACATTCAGCACTTGGGTTCATGTTGCAGAACGGCCTCAGATCACATGGGCTGGATTTCTTTCGGACAAAACAAAATTGGAGGATGTGTTTGATAAGCTCAACTTGAGTGCTTCAGCTGCTAAAGGGCAGTCAGTCCACCGGACCTGACTAGAGCCAGTCCAAATTAACCACCTTAAAAAAAGCATATAGTGTAGACACTGGGTCTTCAGCACTGTTTGGCTCCACAAATCAATTCCTATTGCGTTGTGCTACTCACTAATGTAGACATAGCCATAGTCACCTTGAAGTAAGATAGATCCATATACGCACAAGCATGCAAGTACTGCCTCCACAACTTCCTCTTAGTGAAGAAGACAAGGCCTCATCGCCAAAAAGTGTTTGGAGTTCTCCCAGTCTTTTATTAATTGATGCTTCAAGAACTGGCAATTCATTTAATTCCCTTTAACCTGGAAGGTGATTTTCACTGAAACAGTATTTGAAAATTTGCAACCAGCAAGGTTTGTACAGACTAGCACTTCTGTGAGTCAGTGAGTAGAAAACTTGGGTTGCTGCGCCCCTCTATAAACACTTCTTGCTGGAAGAAGAAAGAAGCATATTACTGTACCATGCTCTTGTTTTTCTTACCAGATAAAATTTCCTATTGATTTCATAAGCATCTCTTTCCTCTGCTTTGTAGGCTTTGTTTTAAAACTGTGGGGTCAAATGCCCTTTTCTGAGTTAACATGCAAATAGAGGACAGCATGAAAACAAGGCTTTTAGTGTTCAAACATAATTATCACATGCAAGTTCAAGAAATATAGTTAAGTATCACATAAGAAAATCCTCTAGAGCTATACCTTTCTTAGTTGTTTTTTATTAATTATTATTATTTTGCTGTTCTATTTCTCATTGTTGCTTACAAAGCTTCATTAAGGTTAGCAGTCATGGGAATTTTCCACAAAGTCCCTTCCAGCTACAGGTGTTATTCCTGCAGTGTCCTGTAATACCACTCAGAACATTTCTAGTCAACGAAACGTAAGTACCCATAAGTCATTTTATCCACACAATATTCCCAAAGATACTTTGCCATTATGAAATGTTTCATGATAACATTAGACATTCTACAGTAGACATTGAGTAAGTCAAGAAGGTTCCCAGCTCCTGAATCAATGGCCCAAACGCACCTCCTCTAACTGTAACATTTGGAGTCTTATAAGAAGTACCAAACACAGCATTACTCCTGCAAAAAAATGGAAAACTTACCTTCAGGCAGCAAGCTGTTCCCAAAGCCAATGACTGAGAAGGAGATCTGTCTTTGCACAATTGTTCCAATCCATTGTTTTTTCTGGCGTTCTTTCCATTTTGATCAATGTAACTTTCCTCGTAGCCTGAATGGGAAAGGATGAATTCTTTATGACAGATGCTAATTTCTTCACCTTCAGAATCTCAGCAATGATCCTCATGCTCCATGGAAGAGGACAGCTGGCCAAGATTTGGGTCTACCCACTCACTTGACACTGACTTGGTTGCACTGATTTAGCTAAAGTAGCTACCTATGTAGATTGATAATCTGAAATTGAATTAACAACAGATAATAGACTGAATCAGCTTCAGCTGTTTATGACTTAGGAAAGAGCCCACAAAAGAAGTCTGCTCTGATGAAAGTAAATTGATAGAGTCAAACTGATGCAACTGTCTCGATCACCTTCCTCGCGGTTTTTCAATCCTATGTTATTTAAGAGGGACCCTGAAATAGGATTTTTCCTGGAAAATTCAGATAAAACAACTCTCTTCATTGACTCAGAAGACTTTTCTAATTAGAGTGCATGTGGCGATCATCTGGAAAAGACCATGACAAGGTGGAATGAACAGAGATAGAAGGCATAGAAACTGTTATACTTAAAGCCTAACACAGCTTGGGAAAGCCTGCTTTTGTGCAATTTCATTAATTGGGCTTATGCACTTGCTGCACTATGTCAGCCAGACTGCTGGTAAAAATATTTAATAATGTTTCCTTCGGATCTAGGCGCTTTCCAGTCTGTCTGGGTCAATAAAAACTGAACAATGGCAGAGCTAGAAGAAGGACAACTAGGTGAATTCAACATGTCTCGGTTAAAGTAGTTTTCTACTTGAGACCTCACAGTATTGTAATAAACACACATGCAACAAAAATAAATGTATGGTTCTACACAGTTTCTCTATCATATCATATTGTTTCACATATTGCCATATATTATGCTATGATCATATATATGCAGTACATACCGACATGCTAGGGTTAGCGTACACTAGTGAGAAAATTGATCTGATAGGAGAGTAGAAAGAACAGAGTGAACTGAGGTGAGCTGGAGGAAAAAGACAGTGATAGGAAGAGGTACAGGAAAGGAAGAAAAAGATGATAAAGAGGAGGAAAATGTGAATGAACTGAAGATGTATTAGAAGAATAAGACTGAATTAAGAGAAGAAAACAGCAAGATACTCCAGAATTTCTCTGATAATAATGCTTGCTCCCTGAATGGCTAGAAAAATAATAAACACATCACCCAAATGATTACTAGGGTCAGAACCATCAGTCCAATTTGCACACCTAAGCAACTCACTTCTCACTTGTGAAAAATTTACCTGGGATACAGGCTGTTTTCTGCTGGCATTAGAAATAATATAGCTACCTGTTGCTTACTCTTCTCATTGCAGGGGACAGATTATACCACGTAGCCTCAGCAGTCAGTAAGGTCCCTATGTCACCTCAGATCTAGCATTATGTATCAGTGAATGGTCCAAGATTAGGATATGCCTAGGAGCGTACACGTCCTCAGGCTTGGACCTGAATTCTGCTTACCAAAAGGGAGAACTGAGCCCTACGTATCTGAAAACTTGCACACACAGCCACAGGCTGGTTGTGAAATAGTCACACAGGCTCAAGAATAAACCAGCCTCCTCTCCGTCTCACGTTTTTTCCTGACTTATACAAACACATAGGCACAAATAAACTGTGGAAGGTGGCCAGGAGATCTTGCATTCTAATCCCTGCTTTGCCAAGGGCTCTGATATGACCTCAAGAACGTTATGTCACCCTGATTTCAAGTCTCCCCATCCATAAAACTGTAGCCTTCTCTATCTTGTTAGCTGCACTTCTAATTACTATTTATTTCCTTTTGTCAATAAGGAATTAAAGCAACTTAGACTCTTTAATATACCCTTAAAAAAAGGAAAAAAAACAAACTCCACACCCAAACCCCAAAATCAAGGGGGATCTTAACTCAGGTTAAGACAGCCATCAGGCCAGTGTAACTTGGGCTGGCTGCGGTAGCTGAAGTTTATAGACAAGACCATAGCTGAACAAAAGAGGCTTACCCCAAGTTCTACCTGGAATTGCTCTGTCTTCACTGGTTTTACCTGAGTGCCAACATAAGTTCATCACATGCCACTTTCTGGTGTATAAATGTATCTTACATCTTTTGGGCAACGATAAGAAGTGATAGATGATGTAAGCACACAAATTTCACTTCAGTAAGGAGAAATAAGTTAAGGTATGTCAGTCTAATTAATCTACTATTGTCTGATTTGGTTTAACCTGCACACTGGGGAATGGAAATAAAGTGTAGATACAGTCATGATACTCCTTCCCTATATAAGTAAGGCTGACATGCCTCCAACTCCCAATCTTGAACTCAGAACTTCAGTGCTTTTGAGTATGTGGCCACTGGCATGACAGGTTGTAGACCTGCTGTGAGGTCCACATGTGGTAACTGCTAGCCCCCTCTGCAAGGCCCAGTGGAGAAGAGAGGCTGACAGAGGTTTTGCATTTTGCCATTTAGGAATGTGTGGCTTTCAGACTACACTGAGGCCACCAAAGAGGTTCTGGAATCAATTCACTCAGACCCTATTTTTAATGTCATGAATGTTGCTGCTCACAGGGGATAAGCCATCAAGATTAGATTAAAAAGTGGATGGTTACATACTGTAGTTCTTTACGGTTCTCAGCAACATTCACTTTTATTCTTCCAGTGTCATGAGAATGCCTGAATCATGGCTGGTATTTCGCAAGCCCTGCTTTGACACACATGTAGCCCCCCAAAGAAACGTGGGCGTTCCATTAAGGAAGCATTCATTCGCACACAAACACGCTGCTCTAAGAAGTGTTTTACCCCCACATGCTGCAAAATGTGATCTCCCTATGGCTATAAAGAAGATTCGCTATCATTCCTTGAGAATACAGCAACAAGAGGGTCTAGTCATATTCTTAGGAAGAATATAGAAAAAAAAACTAGAAATACCATCTTTCCCTGGTGCTGAAAGGCAATTTAAAAGGACAATAATGCTACTCCATGTTGCTAAATAATGTAATATCTGACATTTCTTTCTGAAGGCTAACTCATGCAATCACATGACTACACATGACCTTCAACTCCCTTGATAAAAGTAGTCTTTCATCAGCCTGGTTAAAGATCTAAAATCTGAACCCCTGGGCAAGACAGCAAATAGAGAAGAACCCTAAGTTGTTATGTATTTTAAACAAGTCTTGTGACTTTGAGTCATCTTCGCATGGATGGTTTGGGCAACATTGCATCTCCTAATCTTTCCTTATGCTTTGCTGATAATCTCAGTGCCCAAGTAAGAATTTTACTTAACAGGCAATATAACTTTAAGAGAATTGTGTGGAAAAGATTGTACCTTCCAGCATGTTTGCATAGGACATGGCAGTAGGAGGCCTCACTTCCAGTTGCATACTGCAGAGTTGTAAATACCATTTGAGCAAACGAAACATCAGGCACTGCATCAAGCATCTTTTTTCCATCTCATTGTTTTTATTTTACTTCGTGGAGAACTGCTGTGTATAGAACAGAATAACTACTGCAATGGATGGTCTGCTGCTCAAATAATGAAGCGTGAGGTCTAGAGACTCTGGATTTCTACATTCAGCTCTGCAAGATTTGAAACGTGGCTCTGATGAGATCAAAGCAGCCAAACTATATCCCTTAGTTATGACTACTATTAATATCTAGTGTATTGCGTAGCTCGTAAAACACTCAGATCCAGACCTCTATAACATTACACACTGCATAAATGCAGAACAGGAAGACTGGCTGAGCCCCCAGAGTGCTTACTACCTAATGACTCATACAGTCATTTTTGGATACTCAGCTTGAAACACATTATGCTAGTTTTCAGAAGTCCCAAGGGGAAGTAGCTCTCGGCAGTAAGAACCAGGGCTGCAGGTCCTCAGCATCCTTCAAGACGAGGCTGAAGAAGTGAACAAATTCTAAGACCCCGTGGCCAGCATTTCTGGTTGGCAATGTTTTTTTAAAGGCGTATGGTCTGCCAACAGGAAACTAAGCTGTTTTAATGGAGCCCAGCGCATAGCACATCTCCCAGATATCGAAGCTCGCAGCATTAGCAAACGTTCTGAAAATGTTGGTAGTTGTCCTTCTGCTCATCAGAATGTAATGTGAACCAGGACTCACCTACGTTCTCCAAAGGGTTCATTAATCATTGCTCAATGTTTTACAGTTAGTAAACTGGCATGCCTCAAGAACGCTAATAAAATATGAATCACCAATTTCTTCTCAACTAAAGCACCCCATATACTATCCAGGCTGTTATAATAAAACAACAGTAAACATGAGTAACACAAAAGATACTGAAAAAAGAAAAAGCAAAACAGCGTGAGTCCCAAACTGCTGCTATTTCATTTCATGCCAGCACTAAGCAATGCAACAATATGCTAAAAGTTGGGTGGAAGGCTTTTTACCAAATCTGCACAACATAACGTAAGAAGCAGAGAGTATCATTACCAAGTCACTTCTTAAGGGGAAGATAGTCAATTACCACAATTTCTCAAGGGGCTATAAAGTACATCAATGAACCTGAAGTCCTGAAAACCTATTCAGTGCCTAATACAGTTCTATTTTGGTAAAACTCCACTGAAGTCAACTAGAACTTCCGTTCAGTTGAAAGACAAGTTTAACACAAGCAAACCAGCTATGTTATCCCTCTCTTCCTTCAGTAAGGCTCTCCCCTTATTTGCAAAAAGAGGTTTGGGCTCCACTCTGTGGATTCTCCCATGCTGAGTCTGGAACCTACTGGAGGCTTTGAATTCAGTTACTGAAATCGTGTCCTTTTTCTTTTTCTTTCATTTAGGACTCCAAGACTATCTGAGACTGTGTTCCAAGGCTTAATTTTGTTTCATGTTTCATGTTGTATATAGTACACAGAAAAGAGGCCAGCATTTCTTGTTTAAATGCTGGGTATTTTGCTTCTGATTTCAGTGAAGCTAATTATTCAGTACGTTTAGCGGGTCTACTTTAGCCTCAGTTATCCCATGTATTCAACTATTTATGCATTTTAATCACTCACATTACAATGCCAACATAACACTGTTTGCAGTACGGGCATGTGAAATGGCTGTTCTCTGCAGTTGATACTCCTTCACAGGTGCTCAGCAAACATGGCAATTGAAGAATTGGAGTTTACGTGAGGTTCTAAATGCCTTGCCAGAGAGTCTTTGAAAGGTATGCTTTTTCAGCAAATGTACATAAATTGCTTTCGTATACTTTAAGTTAAGCATCCAAGGTTTTGAAAATGGAGGTCACAAAGCAAAGTAACTGCTGTATAGACTTAACTGACTAGGCTGTCACTCAGTCACATACATTTTTGACACTAACAAGTGGGAAGCCTCAATTTTCTTCTCTCTGCCAACGCTACTGCTTTGCCACTTCTCCTTAACACTCTAACTAGTTACCGTGTGGTATTGTTTTAACAAAAGGTCAAGTTGATCTTTAACAGAAAAAAAAGATGTCATTAGGTATACAATTAACAATAAAAATGTATCTTACGGTTTCCTTTGATGAAAGTAACTAGTGATTTATAACTAAAAGGAAGAGGAGCTTACATTTAGAAAGCAGTGCTGTTACCTTTTTAAGCAACTTCAATATTGCCAGCGACATTTCTCTGAATACATGTCTGGCTTCCTCCGAAAAATGTGCGGTGGGTTTAACAAGCCTTGTGCCTCCAAAGCTTTCCAGAACCCATATCTACCTTTTTCACAAGAGGCAGAGTGTGCATTGCTCCTCCATGTATTTGATCTGTCTGTCACCTTCCCTCTAGTTTCGGTGTTCTTTCAAACCCTTTCATCTGAACAGAGCTGCAAAAAGAATCAAGGTAAGTTAGATGCTGTCTCATGTTTAGATTTATCAAAACTTGAGTAACAAGTGGAAAATGCATCCTATTTTCTGTGTGTCTGCAATTGCGTATGTGATACAGGATGTGGTTTCTAACATATCTGGTGCAAATGCAACAGCATATATGGGTCTTGTAAGCACCCTAAAAAGTCAATTGGCTTTGCAAGGTAAGACATGCAGCCACAGGAGAGTCCCAGCTGGCAAACATAAATATCCCCCAGACCAAGAAAAGGCAAGAAAGATAAACATGAAAGCAGTTCTGAGGTCAAGGCTTCCTCCTCTCCACCCTTTCCTGCCACCGCAGAAAAGCACAACTCTCTGATACGAAGGAGAAAAGCGTTTTTCAGCCACCCCATTCTTGACAGAAAATAAGAGACTGATTCTGTGACGTTTGTGCCTGAGTTAGGACACTTATTCAGTGGGAGGCACCAGCAAAGTACAGCAGCAGCCATGAAGACTTTTTGGCATTGGTGCTAAACAGCGTGGCAATAAAATACTCTACCAGCTCTATGTAACTACATTATTTTTTGTTTGCATCATCGTAACATCAGTGGAAACAAATGGGGTAGGCACTGAAAAAATCCAGAGACTGAAGCTCAGACTCCTCTTATGTTAAAACAATAGCCAATAAAGGGACATCTATGTACCCTTGGTATTCTGTAGCATGTGTATTTTGGGTAAGGTACAGCTGGAATTTCTAAATTAAATCTCTAGCTGATCTTAAGGACAGCTCTTCAATAAAGCATGAGGAAGAGAACACAAATAGAGTGACAAAATTCAAATGTATTACTAAATAAATCATTGGTGTTTCTATCTCTTCCAGAAGCAACCAGAGTATTGCCTAGAAGGGATAAGAATGTCAGACAGTCCTCTACAGACCCTGGAAAAGCAGTCATGTGGGACAGAGACCAGGAAAAGAGCGAAAGAAGGAAAATGTGTCAAAGTCAACATGTCTGATATAAGATGAAAATTTTCCAATATCAACCAATAAATACACAAACAGCTTATAATTTGCCCTTTTCTTTACTGGGGAGCTTATACCCATGAAAGTACCCTAGTATAACAATTTCGTCAGAAATGGCTAAAGATTCACTTTCTAAAGACAAACGGGACTTTCACCTTGACAAATAAAGCAAGTATTGAGTTGCATGTAATTCTCAAAGGAGGCTTGACATACATACAAGGCCTTACAGTTCTCCAACTCCCTCCCCTTGGAACTCTTTGTATAGTCAAGGATTTATTTTACAAAGGTGTAAGTACCTTCTTATGATAAATTCAACAAAAACGGCAATCTTTGAACTCTGACCTTGGTTGTATCAGAGTAAATCTGAAGCAACCCCACTGTGTTCTGCAAGTTCATTCTGACACACAGACAAAACAGAAATCAGGCTCTGGAGCTCAGGTCCCAGCCTGAGTTGGAAATGAGACAGATAAGTACTTTTAGCTCCATAAAAGAAAAACTCAATATACTGGCAAGATAGTCGCCTTCACTTACTTCCTTGAATTATCAGGCAGCACACAGTGCATATTTTAGTACTGGGAACTAACTGGAATGTACTGCTGTAAGACACTTATGAGAAGTTGCCCTTTTAATTTGTTTTTTCAAAGTAATCGTCCATATTGACATGCCATTTTGCTCCTGCAGAAGTATAGAGCAGGGGCACTGCTTTTACTGCAAACCTTCTTTTTTCTGTTTCTGGCAAGTATCCTAGATTTTGTAATTTAATATTACTGCCAAAAGCACTGGAAACATTTGAGATGATCCTCACGGGATTAAGGACAAACTGTGGATTACATTCTTGGCATTGGACTACACTGGAAGCCTGCATTTTTCTTGCTGTTCCTGAATATTTGTGAGCTAACAAAGTAAGACCACAGCAGAATTAAGAGTAACTTGATGTTGTTTTACTTTTTCTTCTCAAACCATCCCAGGATCTAATGCACTCCTGCTCTTAGTCTAGGGAATATGTTTAGGTCAAGCAGATGTGTTTATGCTCATTAACCTTGCATATTAACAAAGTGAGAACAGGTTGTGGTGTGGCTGAGGACATGACCTTTACTTTTTTTTCTGCACACTAGAAAATGTGTACTTGGCCATGAATCCTGCTCCTGTTTCATTGATGTAGGAGGTCAGTAACATAAGGACAGCCACAGTGAATCAGACCAAATCTATAAAAAGCCAGGCTCCTTCCTCTGACAGTGACCAATAATGGGTACTTTGGGAAAGAGTACAAAAAACAGGGCAAGATTGACTCTTCCTCTAATATACCCTAGTGAGATCTGGTAATTGGCTGTTCAGGGACAGCCAGAGTCAGAGGATGGTTTTGCATCTGTGCATTTAAAAGCCTTTCTATGATTTTCTCAGTTCCTTTTTTGAGCCCATTTATACTCCTGGTCTCCGTAACACCCTGCGCCCATCAGTCTCAGTTTATTTCTACTGTGCTATGTAAAAGAACTTGCCTTTGCTTGATTTAGGCCTGCTGCCTGGTAATTTCAATAGGCACTCTGACTTCTTGAACTTCTTGTGATAGAATAACCCCCTCCCTAACCACCTGCGGACCATATGTTGAATACCAGGTCATCAGCAGTAGAACCACTGTCACCACTATCTGTCCCACCACTCTCTGGTGGGGCAGGGGCTGGATTTAGAAGTACAGAAGGAGATACAGAGACAAAACAAAGACCATAAGTTTTATCTTTTGCTGTCACCATACCCACAAATTACAGGGAAAACTTTCAGAAAAAAAAATACATTGAATGTCAACAGTTTCTGAACTTACTAAATAATAACCAAAGTCCTCAGAGACCTAGTAGGTCTCTCTTGCAGAATAAGCCCAGGGTTTTGTACTTCAAACAAAGAAACTGCTCAAGCTAATGAATGACAGCTGTTAAGAGTTCACCTCCCAGTACTTCCAGGAAGGGCTGGAAAACATGCTAGCTTAGACATTTTTCAAGATCCAAAGACCTCAGCACTGAAAAAAGTCAAATATACCAAAATGTTTGAATGCAAGCTGTAACTTGCTATCTGAGTTTATGGAGAACTTGTCAAAAAATTATACAAGAAGGTGTACAGCTGTCCTGGTTTCGGCTGGGATAGAGTTAATTTTCTTCCTAGTAGCTGGTACAGTGCTGGGTTTTGGATTTAGCATGAGAATGTGATAACACACTGGTGTTTTAGTTGTTGCTAAGTAATGCTTACACTAGTCAAGGACTTTTCAGCTTCTCATGCCCTGCCAGCGAGAAGCCGGGAGGGGGCACAGCCAGGACAGCTGACCCAAACTGGCCAAGGGATATTCCAGACCATATGGTGTCATGCTCAGTGTATAACCTGGGGGGAGTTGGCCAGGGGGCAGCGACCGCTGCTCAGGAACTGGTCGGGCATCGGTCCGCAGGTGGTGAGCAATTGCATTGTGCATCACTTGTTTTGTATATTCTTTTATTATTATTTTCTCTGCCTTTTCTGTCCTATTATACTGTCTTTATCTCAACCCACAAATTTTACTTCTTTTTTTTTTCCAATTCTCTCCCCCATCCCACTGCTGGGGGGAGGGGGAGTGAGCGAATGGCTGTGTGGTGGTTAGCTGCCTGCGGGGTTAAACCACAACAACAGCAAAACTTAAAACATATTAAAACATACAAAACTGTTGAACAGTTTAAGTAATTTGTCTTTTACAAAAGTGCAATTGAAATAACTGAGCTAGAGATAGCACACCCAAAACATTGACTTCAAATTAGCAAGAAATCAGTCAGTTTAAAAATTATAAGAACTTAAGAACTTTGCCTATTTCCTATATTGTAAGATTATTCTTCAAAAAAGGTGTATGTTCTCTAAAATGCTCATGCTTTCATGAAGCCCCTAGAGTCATCCAGTATATAATATTGCTGTAATCCTGTGACAAAACTGCCCTGAAAATGTAACAGGAATGAGTCAGTAAGTTTTTAGAGCAGTATCTTCCACAATTCCACAGACTAATAGAGAGTATTAAAAGTGATGTATGTTTTTCAATTATCTAGAGAAATGCTAGAGCAGTATTAAAAATAACTCACTTTACTGTTACACTGGATGGTTCAAATAATGCTCTACAAGTTTACTGGACTTGATGCATAGTTCTAGGATAGGTTAATATTGTATGTCTAATATTCCTTCCTTTACTTCTTATAGCTAAATATAGAATGAGAAAGAAATGGATCACAATGATAGAGGAGGGTCACACTGATACCAGGGTGAGGCAATGGAACAACTATTCAGCTAGTGCATCATGCCGGTATCCTCCACTTTCCCCAGTTAACAGATGTAGCCCCTTATCTGTTTAAGATAGAGACTGTAAAAACACTAATGATGGGTTAAAGCCCAGTTTTTAAATGCATTTTGATACTGTGCAACTCAACTTTATAACTTAAGAGACAGCCTATCTTAAGACTCAATAAAGGCAGGTAGGGCCCTATGTCCCATGGTTTTCACATGGCCCCTTGTTTTAAAAATAAAAGCCATCCTCCTACATCTTCCTTTGATAGGTGAAAACAAAAAAACTTCTCCAAGGCCTCTTATTAAGAAATTTAGAGGGAGAAATTCTGTTTCTCCAGGAAGCAGGCACAGTGCTGCTGTGACTGGTCAGTATCTCACACTAATGGAGGACGAGGAAGTCTGGAAGAGAGGAAAAGTTTGAAACTTGTGAGAGAGAAAAATTTGCAGGAGTTTTCCACAAGAGTAGAAAACAGCTGTCTTGTCAAAAGTAGACTCAGGACAACAACCCTAAGGACTTGTGTTTCCACAAGAAACAGGGTCCTTGGGGAAAACCAGTGATGAGCACATGATAGTCTAGCCAGGGACTTTCAAGGCAGTTCTGAAGAATGGGGGAAGGAAGGCACTGGGACAGGGCTCTGGGTTTTATTACACTGAAAAAGAATGAAACTGAAGAAGTACCCAGAAGGGGAAGATAATGCAGTGTGACATCCAGTATTGTTTGGGACACACTGTTTCATTTAAAAGCTGAAAAGACAATGAAATCCCCCAGAACTTATGACAAGGCATGCTCTGGCAAGAAGGCCAAGTTACATAAATAGACAAAAAAGGAAGTCTGATGCTGAGGTGGTGCAGCTGCCCTACAACGTCCTACACCTTATCAGCATTTTTGAGACCTCTGGTAAGAAGCCGTACAGAGTAAGTTCTTGGCAGACACTAGTATCAGTAAGAAATTCATTCTGTGGCTTTCAATACACTGGCCTGCTCCTCAAATCCATTTTAGTCCTTGAAAGCCACACCGTACCCAGCAGGGCTCCCCTGGAATAGTTCAGCCCACTTGGAAAAACTAAATTTTAAAAAACATTAGTGGTTTCCAAACTAACTGTCACCCCACCCCCCCACGAAGCTTCTGTTCTCTGCCCTTGCTGTCCGCTCTCCCTCAAAGTACACCACCTACATTCATCTGCACAGGGGCTCCTCCCCTTCTCCAGTCCAGCCCAGTCCCCAGAGTCCCTGCTCATAGACTTGCCTCTGCGGTCCCCAGCCTCATCTCCAGCGTGATTATTTCTGCTTTGGTGACATTTCCCTGTCCACAGAGCTAGACCAATGTGAGATGAAAGATTAAGAAACTTAGGCAACAAAGGAAGTGAAAGTTGTGATTCAACAGATGGTGATTCCTCTTAGGCAAGACTAAAGTCAGAGTGCTGCCAAGACATTCATTGACTGGTCTTTTAAGGTGCTCTTTTTCAAACCGCACACAAAAACAGGCAGTGACAAAACATTGTTCTTTGTTTCTCAGAGTTTCGAGAGAAGAAAAAATTGCTCAAGACAGTGGGTTCATTTAGAAATCCACTGACCTGTTGATGAAGATCTGCAGTGTTTCACTCAAGAAACACGTGCATTTCACGGGTAAGCAATGTGTTCCTGACATATTTTGCACATGGTCACCATACATGGAGCTAGTGGGCTAGGATTCTCTGCCCTGGTGAAGAGACACCTTTGGGAGGCCTGATGGCATTAAAGATGAACTAGAACCTAATGACATAGCTTTCATCCTGCCACCATGCCTTACACCAGGAAAGGTTATGGACACACAAGATACTAAGACAGCACTGCAGCTTTTTTAACCCAAGTTGCTGCAGTTACCACAGCCACAAAGAAAAATTTTAGCATCCCCCTCTTGCAAGAGTGGGAAAGATCTTATTTTACACCATGGTAAAATGTGTAGTGCCTTCTGACAACCTTAGAATCAAGGCTTCTTGATGGGCATTACTGAACTTAAGGGAGCATAAGCTCGTGATTTTAGACATGCAAGTTCAAAGTTCAGTTCTGTAGTTATCCAGGAGCATTTCAAAGACTATAAATCTCTGGAGCTCTGTAGAGCTGCCCAGAGAGTAGAGCAGTTTCAACCACGCTATCACAGTGTATGTCTGTTACTCAGAAATAGCTGCAGACACGTCTCTTAAGACTTGTGAGCTAACTCAGCTGGTCCTTTAACTTAACCATAAACAACGATTATTCCAGGGAAGATGGAAGGGTATGTATTTTGGCTTCTGGATGGACTTTCATAACAGCAAACATTACATTTAGTCTGTATAAACAGCCACGGTGGCTGCAAGAAAAAAAAATTATTATGACACTAGGGCAGGGGAGTAGCATGTTTGACCTGGATCTCAGTACAAGAAAAGAAATAGGGAATCCACTTCAACAGATCACTTCTGCTCGTTCTTTCCCTTTCCTTGGAAGCCTGGGAGAGAGGTTGTGTTTTGGCTTTTTAGCCTTGATGAAGCCACATATGCAATAGCTATGGTTTTGGAAAATTCGTGATGTTTTATGAAGATGGTGTTACACAATAGCAAATCTGAAGGCAGAGCTGAAGGAAGGGCGCAGAGGAAGCAGGGAAACAATGGACAGACCTCTCATCGGAGGGAAGATTGTAGTACCTGACCTGGAGTACTAGTACATTTCCAGAGGTTGCATGCAGCACATTTTAGGGCCTGATTGTTAGTGCAAGCCTCTCCAGGGGACTCACTCTTTTTGGGCAATGCTACATTTCACTTTTTCTCTTTTGATTAACTTGGTAAAGGTGATTAAGCGTTAGAGGAAGAAAGGCTTTCCTAAGGCATTTCATAACTTCTCTTACCTTCCAGGAGGTAGCCTGAAGCAATTTCAGCACAGCAGCTTCTTGTTCTCTAGTTACCTTTTCCCTCCTTCATATACCCAGGAGAATCAATCCTGCATTAAAAAAAGAAAAGAAAAAAGGGGGATTCCTATGAACCTGCCATCCAGACAAATTACTGAGATGACAGATATAGATGGAAAGGTTTTCATCTTTCTCTTACAACCTTCACATCACCTACTGTTTCAGCTCAGTCCCCAAAGCTTTTATTTCTCTCTGACGCATATTGAAATACTAACTTAATTCAACTTACACTGTCATGCAAAACCTTTAAACAAGAGTACTTGTCCAACTTTGCAAGCCCTCAGCATCACTTTGAAGTCATAATCAAGGCTTTGTGTGATGGAGTAAACTGGATGAGATTGGCTCTTTTAACTTTAAAAGTAATAGAAATGCCAACTTGATGGGGAATTTTTCTGTTCTCAAGGTATCTTTTTCTTCCAATTTTCTGATAACCAACTGCATTAATTCAGTGCTCAAAACAAAAGTAGCAAACAGCCTCAGTGAAAGCATTGTGACTGCATCGGTCTGAATCAGACATGATCATGCTTCACTACCTTACAACATGCAGTGTCTCTTGTTCTTTTGTTAATACCCTCTTTGTGAATAAATTCTCACAAAAAAGAAAAACAAGGTAGACAGCACCTAAATACATGCAGCAGAGAAGCTTCAGAGTTCTTTTCAAAGTACAGGTCAAACAACAGGAAAAAAAAGGAAAGAAAAATTGCAATATTCTTTTCTTCATTTGAGGTCACCTTACATAAAACTGTAGATAAGAGTCCAGTTCTTCAAATCTTCTTGAAATCACTGTAGCCCTACAACCTTCTCTAGAATCACACCCATTTGCATCAGTAGAGGTTTTGGCTACAAAGCAAATCTAAATGGCTTCACTCTCATTGAAAACAAAACTCACCACAAGACCCACACTACTACGACACGTGCAGGTATGAAAATGGATGACCCACTAAGTGATACAATATTCAAAGTCATTTCACCATGTAAGTTTGCAGTCAGACTTTAAAAATTGACGTGGAGATTTCAAAGGGAAGTCAAGACCTTGGAATTTCACCTAGCTGGCTAAAAAAGGGTAAGGTACATTTCCTCAGATTCAATTCTTGTTCAAGCAAATGCAAGAGCCAATTCCAGGTTTTCCTTCTGGCTTTGATCTAAGCTCTGAGTGCCTTTTTCCTCTTCCTTTTTTCCAAAGAAACAGAAGAGCACAGAAACTCAGCAGCACACACACACAAGCTGAAAGCCCCCACCCTTCATACCAACACTATGCACTGAAAATGCAGATCAAAATGTAAGCTGTCATTTTCTTGCCTCTTATCACTGTTGAGCATCTCACACACATCAGTACGTGCTCCTAGTCTCAGTACTGTAGAGAGAGGGAAGCTGCAATAATGTGGTGAAGCACACTAGTTCAAATACTGAAAAGGAAGCTTGAGCTACTCTCTACAATGCTGGTTTTACTGGCCAGCACAATTTGGTTGTACACATATAAACAGGGCTGCAAAAAACCTCTCCTGTGCAAGGTGTTGTTTTTGATGCCCTGTCTGCTAATTGCACCTTCCTCACTGCTGCAAAGAGAAAGTATATGGCAAAGGGAATTCTCACTAGATACGAGAAAAAATTCTTCCCAGTGAGGGTGGTGGAGTGCTGGGGCTGGAGCCCAGGCACGATGGGGGAGGAGGTTTTTCAAATGCAGCCGGACAAGGAAGGCCCTGTGCAACCTCATCCAGCCTGGGAACGGTGAACCCCTGGGGTTGGACTAGAGGCCTCCAGAGGTCCCGTCCAGCTGAATTACCAGATGTTATCAATCAAAGTTTGCACTCAACCTAATACAGAAAAATCATTAAATGCTCATCAACATGAATGCATTTTACATGTCTTTTGGCCTCAGCATTTATTTATTTTTTCCATTATAGTAGTGTCTAAGAAACCCACTCAAAGCGTAGAGCTTTACTACAGTAAGTAGCATGGAAGTGCACAATGCACACTGGTTATCATGAAAATGTTTAGGTAAATCCAGTGAATACAATTCAAGAAGAAACTGAGCTATCACAGCCAGCCCTGGATAAAGAACTGTGGAAAGAGCTGCTTAGTGCAGCCAAATTAAGCAGACTTACCACAGCCCCTAAGATGGTAGTGCCCTGTTGTGATTAATCCCAGTTGGCAACTGAACATCACACAGCCACTCACTCACTCCCCCCGCCCCCGCTGGGATGGGGGAGAGAATCGGAAGGGTAAAAGTGAGAAAACTCGTGGGTTGAGATAGAAACAGTTTAATAATTGAAATAGAATAAAATTCTAATAATAATAATATACAAAGCAAGTGATGCACAATGCAATTGCTCACCACCTGCCGACCGATGCCCAGCCAGTCCCCGAGCAGCGGCCCCCCCTGGCCAGCTTTCCCCCAGTTTATGTACTGAGCATGACGTCACACGGTATGGAATGTCCCTTTGGCCAGTCTGGGTCAGCTGTCCTGGCTGTGCCCCCTCCCAGCTTCTTGTGCACCTCCAGCTTTCTCAGTCGGTAGAGCATGGGAAGCTGAAGAGTCCTTGACTAGTGTAAGCACTACTTAGCAACAACTAAAACATCAGTCCAAAACACTGGGGGTGCCCACTGTCCTAGGTACTTGCCCATCCTATCCCACACACCCTACCACTCATAACTATCCAGCCTTGGGGCAGATCTCTGGATGATATTCTTAAATTGCTTATTAACCTTAGACAAAACCAAAACAATATTACCAAGAGATACCAATAGAAGTATCTTAACTACCCAAGGATGTTCAAAATACTGAAAAGTTACTGTAATGAAGGAGGAAACATCATAGAAGAAGGTAGTGACGCTGCCGTTCTGTATTTCCTCCACAAAAAAATCTCTCAGAGGAAGAACTATAATTGCTAATTGTCTCCACAAAGTGGTACCCGAAGTACAGTAACGGCTTCAGTACAAAGCTCAAATACCAGATTAAGCTCAAGGCCAGTGTTCTAATAACAAACCTCCCAGGCAAAATATCACTAATCACTGCAGACCACAGCAAACTGCAAAAACCAACACTGATCTCTAACATGTACAGCAAAAAAAAGAGCATGACGCAGATTAGACAAACCAATATCGAGAACAGATGAACCAACACTGTGACCCGCAACTGGTAACAGATATAAATTCCCTAACGCGCTCTGGTTAATCTGTTATTATCTCAAACCCTTCGAGCCCCACGTTGGGCGCCAAAAAAGACTGTCGTGGTTTAACCTCAGTCGGCAACTAAGCACCACACAGCCGCTCGCTCACTCCCCCCCACCCGGTGGGATGGGGGAGAGAATCGGAAGAGTAAAAGTGAGAAAACTCGTGGGTTGAGATAAAAACAGTTTAATAATTGAAATAGAATAAAATCCTAATAATAATAGTAATAAGAATATACAAAGCAAGTGATGCACAGTACAATTGCTCACCACCTGCCAACCGATGCCCAACCAGTCCCCGAGCAGCAGCCCCCCCGGCCAGCTTTCCCCAGTTTATGTACTGAGCATGACGTCACATGATATGGAATGTCCCTTTGGCCAGTTTGGGTCAGTTGTCCTGGCTGTGCCCCCTCCCAGCTTCTTGTGCACCGCCAGCCTTCTCAGTCAGTAGAGCATGGGAAGCTGAAGAGTCCTTGACTAGTGTAAGCACTGCTTAGCAACAACTAAAACATCAGTGTGTTATCAACATTATTCTGATACTAAATCCAAAACACAGCACCGTACCAGCTACTAGGAAGAAAATTAACTCTATCCCAGCTGAAACCAGGACATGCCCTTCTCCCTCAGCCACAGATCTCTCCTGCAAATAATGACACACTCCTTCCCTCGCTCCTATCACCAGGGGCTCAGGTCTCCTGGCTCATCAGGGATCCTGTCCTCCAACTGACGGCAGGAGAGAGCCCAGCTCAGAGGTCTCCTTCCCTTCTTACTTGCAGAGCTTCAGCAGCTTCACAGCATCCTCTGCTGCCAAAGAGCAGAATCAGATCAGAAGTGAGGAAACGGACTAAGCCTTCGAGTGAACGTTATCGCTTTACACAGACCTCCCCACCCTCAGATTACCCTACAATGAAAATGAAAACAGACAGATAATGAAGCCCTGATCCATATTAGGGACAAATCTCCTTGCCTTCCACAGAGCCACCCTTGAAACTTATCTCCTCTTGAGTACTACAGGTGCAAAACAGTCCTGAAATACCAGAAGCTCACTGTTTCCAAGGAACAGTCCCATACCAGTGTACAAACCTTGCAGGGCTAGGCTTTTGAGGTAGCTGGTTTTTTTCTCAGCCTAACCCTCATGTGGGTCCTCAATCAAGGACAGGTTTAATAAATGTCCTCACTTATTAGAAAACAATAATATGCTTATTTAAAAAAAATAACATTAGTAAATCAGCTGTTTGATTTGAAAGAAAACTCTCATAGCTCAGTTCAGCATAGTACCATCACCAATGGCTGCACTGTTACTTATGTGTTTGCATGAGGAAAATTGCCATTTTATTTGTTTGCTCAAGTCTTTTGTCATTGTGCTAGTTTGTTTGTTGTACTGTCCCGCTGTTGACACAGCCAATATCGAGGCAGCTGAGAAAAATCATTTTAATGGATCTGGTGCCAACATCAGCACCAAGAAAATCAATCTCTGAACTTAAGTTGGTGCTATGCAATACCTTTCAACATCTGGCTCTACATAGCCCTTCTCCTTGTTACTCTGAATTCTTATTTTATTAGGACAAAAAACAGTGCTTCAACTTTAGAAAGAACAAAGAAGGCATAAGCACGAGCCCTCTCAAATCCATGGGAAATACTCCCATTGCAGTAAACTGGCGGTCCCACAAACAGGTCAGATTCTAAAAAATCGTTACTGCAAGTATAAAACCAGCAATGCCATACACAGGTGAGCAATTCCACTCGGTTCATAGGATAGCTCAAGAAAATACATCCTTACTCCTATTCCGGCCATGCCTGGCCCTCTACAAGTCTTTACTCCCATGACACTGCAGTCTCAAGCAGCTGCATTGACGAAACCAGGTTCTCCGATACTACCACGCAGAAATGTTTTACGGGCGCAAGGACAACAGCCCCCTCTTCCAACGCTGCACCGGGCGGGCTGCGGCGCCCGAGCGCTCCCTCCGCCGCTGCCTCTCCCGGCCGCAGCGCCGACACGGAGCGGGCAGCCCGGCGCCAACCCAGCCCCGGGGCCGGCTGGCTGCGGGAGCACCCGGCCGGAAGGGTTACGGGAGGCCTACACCGCCCCGCGGCACCCAGCTGGGATGAACTCCCCTGTACAGACACAGACATATACCCACGTATATAAACACTTATTTATATACCGCGCGGAACGGCACGGCCCCCGCCCCGCCCGGCCCGGCCGCGACCCGCCCCGCCCCGCCGGCAGTGCGGCGCTGATCATGGCGGCGGCCGCGCAGCTGATCCGCGGGGCCGCCCGCGGCCCGCCTGCCCTCGCTCTCGCCGCCGCGGCGGGCCGGCGGGCGCTGGGCTCCGCGCCGCTGGGGGTGGCGGCGCGCCGGGGGGGTCGGCGGGCCGCGCTGGCGGCGGCGGGGGCGCTGGGCGGGGTGGGACTGGGGCTGTGGCGGTGGCAGCAGGCCGCGATGGCGGCGTCCGAGGGTGACGAGGATGAGAAGGAGGAGGAGGAGCTGCGGCAGCGGTTCATGGCGCCGCCGGTGAGCGGGCTGCGGGAGCTGCGGCGGCGGCGGCGGGAGCTGCGGAGCCGCATGGAGCTGCTCATCATGGAGACGCAGGGGGAGGTGTGCCGCGCCTTGGCCGCGCTGGACCCCGGCGCCGCCTTCGCCGTCGACACCTGGGAGAGGAAGGAAGGTACGGGGGGGCCGCGGGGGTCACCCCGGGCACGGGCACCCCGGGCTCGGTCACCCCGGGGGGCGGCGGCCCCGGCGCGGGGTGACCCTGGCGTTGGCAGGCGGAGGCGGCATCAGCTGCGTGCTGCAGGACGGCGAGGTCTTCGAGAAGGCGGGTGTGAACGTGTCCGTCGTGTTCGGGCTCCTGTCCGAGGAGGCAGCGCGGCAGATGAGAAGCAGGGGGAAGTCTCTGAAGGCCAAAGACGGTAATGTGTCCGGCGGGGAGGTGGGGTAGGGGACCGGGAGGCGTTCACCCGAGTATTCCCGTGCGGGTACTTTGACAGCAGAGTCTGGCCTTTGAGCAGAACGAGAGGAAGGCCAGACTGATCAACGCGCAAGGGAAGATTTCGTTTGTATCATGGTGGTTTCCAAACAGTAAACCTGGCAGGTGGACTTTCCTATCCTTAAAAAAACTAGGCATCAGAGTGCTTCTCCCTCTGTCTTGCCGCTTTAAGCAATGTACTGTAGGCACAGGTTGCTTCTCAATAACGACGCTGTAGCTCATCAGTGAAACAGCGCAGGAGTTATGTACCAAAGAGGTGGAGGGAGAGAACAAAAAGACCCAAAGGCTGAAGAGGATTCAGCCCACATTCACGTAGCAAAGGGTAATTCTGAGGACTGGGGGCGGTGGAAAGCCTTAGCAGTCACGTTTTAAGCAATCTTCATCTAATGGGTGCTCTACCATATTGTTGCATTTTAGGACAAATACCAAAAAAAAGCATTGTTAGGTCCACACAGTAGTGTGTGGATGAGAAGTAAATTGCACATTGATTAGTAATTATGGTGACCCAACGTGAGAAATTTTCTTGTAGCGGAACAGTAGCTTGGAACCTAAGGAAAAATAGTGATGTTCCTTAAATGGTAATAAATGAAGTTATTTGAAAAACTGAAAGTTTTTTTCTGTGCATCTTTTTATCTAGGGAAACTGCCTTTTTGCGCCATGGGTGTGAGCTCTGTTATCCATCCAAAGAACCCTCATGTTCCAACCATGCACTTCAACTACAGATACTTTGAAATTGAAGAAGCAGATGGTAAGAGTTTTAATCCTATGAAGTACATATGAAATGTGTGACTCCACGTGAAGGAAGCGTGAACGCATGGCTAGCGTAAGAGGTTAAGAACTGGTCCAGGTTTGTTCCCAGCTGTGCCAAGAGTCTGTTGTGTAGCACTGGATCTCGTACACTCTGGGCCTTTGCCCATTTGTAAAATCAGTGTGATGTGTGCATCTGGTACAGTAAAGGGGTTTGCAGCTTACTTTTTGCAGCGTAGACCAGGGGTTTCAGACTTAAGTTAAAGTGTAGGAGGTTATAAATAAGTGTAAAACATATTCAAAGAAGCAAGTCTAGAATTTAGTAGAAGAAAGGTCTGTGAAGGGCTGGTAAGCATTCTGGTCGGGATGCACCTTTGTCTCAGAGGCTGGGAGGACGCACTGTCAGAAACATCGCTCTCTACATGCAGCATGCCTTTTTTCCCTGAGTTTCTGCAACTTGCTGCTGTCAGAAGCAGGACTCTAGGCTAGGTGGTCTAACACTGACAGCCTGTCTGTACCAGTGTACGTACACTGTCACAAGCTCAAAGACAGTTTTCTTTCAATGATTTTGCCAGAGCATTATGATCGTTTCTAGTCAATTACTTCCCTGGATTTAATAAGGATGTTTCCTTTCTTTGGCATGCAGTAAAATGTGTCCGGATTCTTGAATAGGAGTTGCCAGCCTATCTTGTGAAATTGATATCCTATCGTCAGGGTCAGCGGTCCAAAATACTGAACAAATGGTTTTCACTGCTTTGAAATTTGTTTCATGTTTTCCTGAAGTCACTGGTCACCGTGCTACTTCAAACTCAAATTTTTCACGATTGATGTTTAGGAACACCACTGAATAATGATTTTTTTTTTGTATTGTAAAAGTAGTTGTTAGTTCTTGGTGAACCACTAGCAACGTATTTCTGTTTGGAAGTTTAAAAGAAAAATGTTGCTGCTCGCCTCTCTCCTATAGGAACTAAACAGTGGTGGTTTGGCGGTGGGACTGACCTCACTCCAACTTACCTGAATGAAGAGGATGCCGTTCATTTTCACAAGACTCTGAAAGAAGCCTGTGACAAGCATGATCTGAAGCTGTATCCCAAGTACAAGAAATGGTATGTGGGGAGAGATGCACTTGGGTTCCTTTTGTGGGAGCAGAAGGCGGCACTGGATATTGCCAGTTAAGTGTACTCTAGGAACAGTAGGTTCTGCTGCCTTTTGAAAAGTATCAGCAGACCCTAATGAAAATCAGCAAATGTGCACTGGGACAAAATGTAATCTAAAACAATCTCTTATTTACAGAGGCCTGAGTTTTTCAAATCAGAGGGCTGACGACTAGGATCATAAGTCTACAGCCTGAATAAAAACCAAGCTGACTCTACAAGGTTTTGTAAGCCACAGACTTCACTAGGCAACTTAAAAATTCCTTTTAGCCTCTGGTGTTAAACTAGGACAAGACTTTTGCCCCATGGACTTGCGCTAATTCTGCTTACAGTGAACTCGTGGTAAATGTGCATGACTTGAGCGTGAGCTCTTGAGCCAGCGCTGCAGTTCTGAAAATCCCGTTCCAGTTTTTCTGCCTTCAGTCTGACCTTCATTACCTTTTTTTTTTTTTTTTTTTTTTTTTTTGGCAGGTAGGCAAAGGAGCTTGTCCTTAATGTAGAAGCTTCATAGTTTTGATGGAGCTGTACTTTTTTTCCAGTGACACATTCACTGAGAGTGCAACAGCATATTTTCTAAAGATGCAAACTTTGAATGTTCTTCTTGAGCTGAGAGATACAGGTGATGGGATCCTTCACTGTTCAGTGGGGGCTTGCTGCTCTGTGTCTGATAATCCTATCTGCTGCAAGCTGTGGTATCCAGGAAGGAGGCGTTACCCTTTTGTAAGCTACCAGGTCTTGTCTGAGGACAGGAGATAAAGTGGGTGTTGTAGCTTGGGTGTGAACAACTTGGTAGAGAAGCACATCTTATAACCTTAAGACTATGTCTTGTTCTCTTGAGGAATTTTTGCATGGTAGTTCAGAGTGTCTGCCTTAATAGTCAGGTTGTTTGCAGCGTAAGCAGCCTAGTAATGCCAGCTGCAGGAGGTCAGAGAGAAGGATGCCTATTCTTAGTCTGAGGGCAGTGAGGGGAGGACTAATTGTATCCCATGGACAAAGGCAGTTTTTTCAGTCCCGGCATGAGTGTTTGCTGTAAGCAGCAGCTGTGTAGGGGCATGTGGTTCTCACTGCCACAGCAGCGTGAATCTCCTCTGAGCTTCTACTAATTAGCATTGCCCCTTTTCCCACCTTTCTCAAACGTTATGTTTACCATGCTGTCTTCCTGATGTAGCTTTAAGACTTTTGTCAGGCTTGTTCTCTTCTGCATTTGTGACTCACCCTTTTCTCCTAACTCTTCCTGCTGCTATAAAAAAAAAAGCTGATCATCCCAGTGAATAAAAAAAATGGCATAGATTATCTGTTATATCTCCACGTCTCTCTCGCTAAGGCCATGCCATCTATATTGCTCAAGAACAGCAACTGTGGATGGATACATGCATGGAAAACTAGTCCTAAAGGAAGGCAGGGTTTCCTTGCTGTTGATGGTTTCTGTTCCCTGCTTCCCTTCCATTTCTTCCCCATGTGAAGACTTGCAGAGCATGGCTGCCCAAGCAGGCAACTATGAACAAGAAAGGGTGTGGATACAATGAATCAGCTAATTTATAGTAATTGCACACCTACATACGCCCAGTAAATACAAAAGAGATTAATTGCCTCCCTATTGTAGGATAATCTGCACTTACTCCTTCATAAACTTGAACATGAGCCATGAAAAGCCACTGCTAGAATGACTCCATCTTCCAAGTTTAACTATTAAAGAGCCTTTTTCCAAGGAAGGCTGACTCACTTTTGATTTTTCCTTAAGTGACGGTGGCTTTCTTATCTGGTCTTGGGTTTATAGGTTGTTTTAGTTTTGATGCAGAAAACCAGTTCTTTCACTAGAATGGCAAAAAGACTAAATAAATTATCTTCCAAGTTTATTTTGAGTTCATCTAAAGGCTGTACAAATAATTTGGGATCTATGTAAAAGTCTGGGAATCAAATCTAGAAGGAGTTTTGAAATCAGGTGTCCCTCCTCCTTGTAAGTAGAGGATATGGATTGGATCACTCCATGGGGAAGCATCTGCCATGGTGTTTGAGTGTTACGTGTTCAGTGACTGTGCAGTGATACGTAGCTTTGCAGGGACTATTTAATCAGAGCTTTTACTGTAAGTGAATGCAGGAGTGCTTTCCAGGTGGTGCTGTACCGTCCTGGCTCTCAGCAGTCAGTGAAACAGTGCGGCACCCGGCACTGCAGGAACTGACTTTTCATCAGTATTTCACTAGTGCCATCCTGTGCCACGTAACTGTTTGGAGTTCTGCTCATTTCTTTGAATATTGTGGCCCATATTAATAATTGTCTGCTACCTCTTCTAGGTGTGATGACTACTTCTATATCAAGCACCGTGGTGAGCGAAGAGGGATTGGAGGCATATTCTTTGACGACGTGGACTCTCCCTCCAAGGAGGAGGTATTCCAGTTTGTGAAGAGTTGTGCCAAAGCTGTTGTGCCTTGTTACATTCCCATTGTGAAAAGGCACTGCCATGACTCCTTCACACCAGAGGAAAAGCTATGGCAGCAGCTTCGGAGAGGACGGTGAGTACTAAAGGAGCAAAAGAATACATGAGAGGTGGATTATGCTGGCGAGAAAAAAAAGAGCTAGTTCTTCATGGTTGCAGGGTTTGTCCTGTTGTGGTGTGGGCTAAGTTTGCGTAAGTGCTCTAAAGCCTGCCAGAGAATTTCAACATTTTTGTGTACAGAACTGTTTTTGAAATCCAATGCCAGATTGCTGGGGAGGGTGCAAAGAAGGTGCTAGCACACCCTCATCTGTATGCCCCACTCTCCCATGTTGCAGCAACAAGCAACCCATACAAAATGCCACAGTTTCTCTGCAACTCCTTCAAAAACCAAGAGAAGCTGCTGCTTTGTAACAAGCAAAGGGGTGTGTGGTGTCCTGAATCCTGCCCTCTCCTGCAGCCTAGTGATGGGGGATACAGTATGACATGAGGAGCGTAAGGGTGAGGGAGTTGTGCTTCCTATTCAGGAATAAAGCTAAACCCCAGAACGTCATGGAATAACTGTACCCAAGAGTACTTCCAGCTTCTTACATACATATTTATTCTATCTGATCTTGGCATTGAAATGAGGACGCAGTGAACTTTTTGTAAAGGAATAAAGATACAGAGCGATTTTGTTTTTCTGGCATGGTCCAAAGTCACTATAACTTAAAAGACTTTTGAGGATGCTTACTAACGTGAACAACTGTTAATGCTGCAAAAGCTTAAGTACATTGGTAGATACAGTTGTACTCCTTTGTCTATGTCCTGTGATTGTGTAAGCATATGGAGAAATGAGAATACACGTGCTTTGTGCAGAACTGGGGAGTCTTTAGTTTCTGCCTCTTCTGCATAGAAATCTATGAGAGTGGCACAGAGAAGTATTCATAAGCATAAGCATTCAAGTTTAGATCACTGGCCTGCAGCAATTATTCAAATAAGCACATATGCTTAATTTGGTGAGGCTGCTCCTGGGAGTGTTGGCCTTTCAGGATCCTGCTAAGGTTATAAGAGGGAATAGCTTCTTTCGGTTGCAGCCAGGACTGGCTCATGAGGTCTGCTTAGTTCCCTGCATCTGTTTGCAGGTTACTGGGCTAGGCTAAGCTCTCCATTTCTGCAAATAGATAAGCGCTCCTCCCTTCATGTACTTCTGTTAAATACTAGTACCTCAGTACTGGTTACTAAGATAACCCCTGCTGAATTGTCACTGCTCTGGTCCTATGCTGGGGGCAGAAAACTGTCTATTCTGGCACTTACAAGTCCCAGCCAGCACTCTGAAGCTGTCTGACTTCTGCTGCTTTTAAGTGCTCCCCAAGAAACAAAATCTTGTTCTGACCTTGCTGCTTATGTGTCTTTCAGCATGGGGGACTGCACAGTAGAGTTTTTCCTGTGGTCATTTCCAGTTCCTTTAAGGCTCCTCTTATGTCTGGCACCATCACAAAAAGGAGTACTAGCATAACCAAGCTAAACTTGGTGTCGAGCTTGCCGGTGGGGTTAAGGCCTAGGAAAAGTAAGCTATAGTATAGCACCATGCACAATGCCCTTCTTGAATAGTTTGCTCTCGTCTGTTACTTCCTATGCTTTGTGGAGTGGCAAGGTCACTCTTACATTCCGATGCAGAGGATGCTAGAGAACAGTTGGCCCCAAACCAGGGTTCATTTTGACACCCAACACAGCAGAAAGACAGGCTGGTTTTGTTTGGTGTCTGCTAGTTGAAGAAGGCACAAGGAACTTCTGATATTAACCTTGTTTTTCTGTTACATCTCTTCACTCCCCATAGGTACGTGGAGTTCAACTTGGTTTATGACAGAGGTACAAAGTTTGGCCTCCTGACACCAGGATCAAGAATTGAAAGCATTCTTATGTCTCTGCCACTGACTGCAAGGTAAGGGCATAGATATGTGGAGTTGCAGGTAGGCACTGTTCTTATTAAAACACTTTATAGGATTAAATCAAAGCTATGTCCTGGTGTTGAGTCTCTTTAACAGTGGTTAGTTCATGCTTGATACAAGAACTGGCCAAATACATGCAGATGCTTCTCTGGGCTGCTACACTTGTGCAGTTGTCAGTAATGGTAAAAATATCTAGAACATAGCCTAGATATTTTCTGACAAAAAAAAAAAGTGGTATTTTTTGTGCTTAGTACCTCTTGATAGATTTCCCCTGCTCGCTCCATGGGGTTTTGTTTAGTAGCTCTTGGAAACCATGTGAGCTTATGGCAGTCCTGACAAGCCTGTGGTAAGGAAGTTCCACGGTTTAACTGTGTTGTGTGAAAAAGTGCCTCTCTGTTTTCTACTCGCACCTGATGACCTCATTCAACTTTTCAGTGAGTAACCAGATTTTCTTCCTGTTCATTTTCTCCATAACAGTTCTTATTTTACAGGCTTCTGTTTTTTTCGTTGTCTGTTTTCCAGGCTGACAAGTCCCCCTCCTTTTAGTCTTTGTACAGTAGCTGTTCCATACCTGTGATCACATTTGCCACTTTTCTCTAGGCTTAAGTTTTCTATGCTCTTTCTGAACTGGGGATAAGGAGCAGACAACATAAGCTACATATGTATATCCAAGATGCAGGTGTGCTGCTGACTCATACAGTGGCATAATGATGTTTTAATTCATTATTCCTTTCATAATCCTAATATGCTGTTTGCTGGTTTTGACTACTGCTAAGCGTTCAGCTGGCTTTTTCATAGAATTGTTATGATGCCAAGATCTTTTCTGGGCAATAAAAGTTAACTCAGTCTCTTAACGTGTATGTAACTTCTTTCTGTGTGCATCACTTTAGATCAATAATCAACAGTGAATTTCACCTCCCATCTTATAGCTCAGTTGCTTGGCTCGATACTAACTCTCTTCAACTGCCTTTTTAGGTTTTAACCGACCTTGCTTAATCTTGCAATATCAGCAAACTGTGATTTATGGTTTATGCCCCTTTTTTAGGTTGCTTTTAGATACGCTGAGTAGCACAGGCCCTATCATGAATTTCATAAGACTCCATTAGTGACCTCCCTCCACTAGGATAACTGACCTTTGCCTGCTACCCCTTAACCATGAAGGCAGTCCTGGTCATACCATATAGCTTCATCCCACTGCCAACACCAGATACGTCCCTCACCTGGTGGTGTAGCATGGTCCTACCTTTTGATTTCATTGCTGGGATGATCTGGTTTCGCTTGTTTTCGTCAACATAGATAGCTCATTTAACAGCATGAATGGGTCCTTCCTGGGAGAAAAAAATGGAAAAAGGTTGTACCCATCCCTTTGTGACTGCTGACACTTTTCTTCCTCTGTCATGCCTCTTAATTGCCTTTTCAATAAAAAGTGGTCTCTTATCAACTTCGTTTTTAAACCCAAGATTCAACAAGGACTTGTAGTGCTTCCAGTCCAGCTTCTGGAAAAACTTGCCCTGGGTGGCTGAAAAGATTGCATCAGGATCAAATGATAAAATTTGACGCTGGCAATTTCCCTTAAGACTCGTGTCCTCACTCTCTTTTGTCTGGGTTCTTTTTTGGCTCATCTTCCTCGTGACACTAGTATGTCACAAGACTGCTAAAAGATCTTTGCAAATAAACCTGCATGGATTGTGCGGTAGGGGGCATTGCTCTTTCTTTTTTCTTTGTTCTTCCAGCCTTTCCAGAAGTTGGGGAAAAGATCAAGCTAACATTTCTCCTGTCTCTTCCAGTGTTATTATTTGGTTTTGATGAACTTAATGATTTGTTGCCATATCTGTCTACTTGACGCGAGAGTATCAACTGTGTATGTAGCTTTGCATCCTCAGAAAAGGCAACTCAAGTCCAAACACAGCCTGGTGCGGGAGAGGTGGCAGCCAGCTGGGCAGTCTGAGTGAGTTTCCCCTCTCCCTGCAGGTGGGAGTACATGCATACCCCTCCAGAGAACTCGAAAGAAGCAGAAATCCTGGAGGTTCTGCGCAATCCCAAAGACTGGGTGCACTGACACGGATCGTGAACAAGATGGACTGCTTACACTGAGCCATTATGAAAGAACGGGAATGCCTGCACACCAGCTCATTCAAGCTGCTGTTGCGTGGCATTTTAGTATAGCTATTTATACTCTTACCTGGTGCCTTAATAATGCTGTAGACTTGTTATAACTTGCAAATATGTGAACTCATTCTTTAAGATTGATCAGCTAATGTTCTCGCCCCCATTGATGTTGCCTTGTGAAGGACTGGTGATACCCTCACAGGACTAGCGTGCATGCTTAAGAACTTCCTCAACCGATTTGTTTGCAAAATGGTAAACTACTGTGAAGTGTTCTCCCAGTGGAATGAAAGCATTATCTGTGCCTAAATAGCACTGCTTACTCCTAGAAAATGTTGGAATGTTTTAGAAATATTTTTTTTAAAGAATAAAGGGAATAGTTGATATGATTTTAAACCTTAAAGTCTGCTTTACAGGAAGTTGTGAAAAAGGTGATACTTAACTGTTTTTTGAGGCTATCTACCTGGACTTGAGAAGGGAAAAGTGTCTTAAAACGTGCTGCGGTAGCATGACCTGACTGATCAGTAACTGGGAGATTCTGGGTTGGGGTCCGGGTCCCAGTCTTGCCTGATGAGAGCGGAAAGCTGACTGTCCGTTTTGAGGAGAAAATCTTTCAGCACTGCCCATCTCAGCTGTGATCAGGACAGGATAGCAACCTGCCTCGGGCCAGCTCCTTTACCAGGAAGGTCGGAGACAGATAAGCAAGCTGTTGGGTGTTGCCACGAGGTCCTCCACATAGCACTTCACACTGCTCCCAGCCCCGGGCTGATTGTCCCCTTTATTTCCCCCCGGTACGAACCTCGTCGAGGAGACCCCGTGGGGAAAAGCAAGGGAGGTGGTCCCGTTCCCTGCCGCCCGGCTGAGAAAAGGCAGCGCTTTCTCCCCGTCGGGGAATCGAACCCCGGTCTCCCGCGTGACAGGCGGGGATACTCACCACTATACTAACGAGGAGCGGGCTGAGACTCCTTCGGCTTCCCGCCAGGACGTGGTACAACGTCACCTCTGGCGGGTTTCCGGCTGGCGGCTGCCTCGGCGGCTGCGTCGAGGTGAGAGGCGCCCGGCCGGGCCGGCTCGCGCTCGCTGCCCTCCGCTCACGGAAGCCAAGCTTCCCCTTGGGCTGCCGTGATCGTTTCCGTGTTATGCTTCCCCCTCAAAAAGAAGGAAAAAATAAAACATTCAGTAAAAGCCAGAGATTTTCTCGCATCCGAGGGGAAAAAGACCAAGTGGCCCGTACGGGGATCGAACCCGCGACCTTGGCGTTATTAGCACCACGCTCTAACCAACTGAGCTAACCGGCCTGCCTGCATACCGCCTTGCGCGTGCACGCAGCTCACGCGCTCCCAGGGACACGTCGCGGGTGGAACGGCTGCCGGGAGCTGCTCCCACGGGCGCCGCACCCGCAGTGTTAGCGCGCCCGCTCTTTTTAAAGACCACTTCGGCGGGTCGTTTCCGGGACCTCTGGCAGAGCAGCACGGGCATTAACCGGGGTGACGAGAATTGCTAAAATGCAGACTTTCAAAACTGTCACGCGGGCGGCGTTTACCGGCGGCACGGAGCTGCTCGGCAGGGCCGCACACGGACACGCGCCTTCCCGGCCGGGGGCAGCCCCACCGAAACGACCCGCCACGCTTTCCCCTTCCGCTCCCCAGGCGGCTCGAACACCCACTCCGCCGCCACCGCTCGGGAGCCGCTCCCGATCGCCTCCCTCCCTCACGCCCACGCCGCGGACGGGGCTCCGGCGGGAGGAGGAGGAGGGGGAGGAGCAGGAGCGCTAGCCGGGGGTAAAAGGCGACGCCTCCTCCCCGTCGGGGAATCGAACCCCGGTCTCCCGCGTGACAGGCGGGGATACTCACCACTATACTAACGAGGAGCGGGGTGCGCAGGACCCCCCCCCCCGCCGAGCCCCAGGGACCCCCGCCCGCCGTCGGTGCGACCGCGCTGTGAGCAGAGCGGTGATACAAGGCACTTGTTCGGGCCCCAGCACCCCAGTACAAGGTAAAGGCTACGCGGGGGTGGTGGGGTGTCCCTCCGCCAAACCAACTGCGCTGACCTGGCCAGGGAGCAGGCGGGAGGGACGTGCCGTAAGCCAGCGGAGTAGCCTCGGCTGGTGTGCGTGCAGGCGTGTGTGCGTGCACGCTGTTGTGTGAACCCCAAGGCTCTCCCCGAAATGGCAACAGCCAGTCTTAAGGAAGGGGCTTCCCAGCACGAAGGGAAGAAGGGCTCATTTCCTAAACCTATGATGAGCCCTGTTTTCTACTGTGGTGAAACCACCTGTCCTCAGAGGAAAGCGTGAACCCTTCCCCAGCTGGAAAGCCAGTTAGATCATTTGTAAAATCAAGGCATCAAGTAAAAAAAAATGCAGAAAATACTTAAGAATTAAATACCTCCGAGTCAGTGAAAAAGTTGTAAAGGAGGAGGGCATCATCAAATTCTAAGCCCTTTGCTTCACAAACTGTCAGTACGGGTGCTAAGCTGAGCTCCTCAGGTGCCTTCTCCTTTGCCGTTTCATTTGCTACTAACACCACCTGTCATAAAATACATTAATAAAAAGAACATATTAGGAAGCAAAAAAAAGGTAACAGCTGCACAGAGCATATAAATGTATCACGATAATGCAAGAGCTTTCTCAAAACCAGGCAACATGTAATGCAGACGTTCCCGCAGTCTGCCAAAAAAGATCGCAAAGCTGCACTAGAAGACTGACAAATGCATGGTATGAGGAGACAGTCATAGATCCGGTGTAAGAAAATTTGGAGTTAGAAAGAAATAGGACAGGGACATCTGATGCAAAAAAGAGCAGAACGACCCAGATGTGCATGAAGAAGAAAGAAACCCCCACAATAAAGGCTTCTAAGTTTAAAAAGCGTAATTTATCAGTGAGATATAGGGGCTTAAAAAAAAAAGGTTGTGGGCAGTCCATATGAAATACTTAGCAACTGACGTGGAAGAATCTGCAAAAAGCCATATACCTAAGAAAAGGAAACCTGACGTGCTCCAAATTCAATAGGCAGCGGTTTCCTTTTGTGGCCCCTCAGCAGCATTGCTAGGTCACTAACACTGCGGGACTCCAGGGCCGTAGGTCTTTGTCCATCAAAGAGACCACAGTCCTCAGGAAGCTGATCAAAAGATTCTGGGAAATAGTACTGAGGCAAATCAACTACTCCAGATGCCAGACGGAGAGTACCTGTCATAAGCAGAATACAGATTTTAAACTCCAGTCTGTCTCATGCTCTCCCGCAAACACGCTTCTAAAGGATTTTGTTAGAATTTTGAGATCAAGAAACATCACAACAAAAAACACTAGTCAGAGAAGAGAGAAGCTGCAAGGTCTACTTTATGTTTCTGCTATTGTGAGTAGGCCTCATCACACTGTAAACTATAATTAAATTCAAAGCACAGAGCAGCGCAATTCTACACTTCTGCATCCTTTTGTCCTGATGCTGGCAGCCAAAGAGGTTTGAACACTTGGATTCATCACACTGAATTTTTGTGCGTATTCTGGTGGTTCTTGAGTACAAAACACAACAGTAAAAGTAAGTGAAAGCACATTGTTCCAGTAATATCAGCTGCAGAAACAGGGGAGTGAAGGAAGGCTAAGAGAGAGCAAAAATTGTATGTTGGCCTCAAACGTGTTTTTTTCACAACAGTTAAGTTTTGTGAAATGGAGAAATGGGAAGCCACTGTGCCTTTCAAAGACAAGAGCAGTTTCAGAAATCCCTGAGCCACGTCTTCCTTCAATACATTTTTATGATGTGCTCCATTTTCAAACCTGCAGAAGGGGCTGAACTGTTGGAAGAACATCCAGGAGAGAATCTGTATCACTGACGGTTCTGCTTCTACTTCCCCCTGCAAAACATACACTCTTTTCCATAGCACACTAGGCTGAAAACTGTAACAGTTCACAAGTTGATCTGCATGCAGACAGGACACTGCTGCCTCGCAGTGAAACCACTGCTCAGGATTCTTAGGGTAAATACTAAGAACAGTAACATTTTCAGCATACAAATGAGCTTGTCTGAATCCTCACTGACTTCAAGAAATACAGCCGTGAAGTAATTTGTCCTCTTAAAACCAAAACCAAACAAACAAAAAACCCCACACAAACCACAACGACACCCACAAGCTTAAGAGATACTTAGACAACCGACAATGGCAGATTTTAAATTACGTCCTAACAAATGCCCTTAAACGAAAACTTAAAGACATAGCCTGACTTTCCCAAAAGCTTTGAGGAATTTAAGAACATCAAAGACCACACAAAATAGTAGCTTTGCCCTTTAGCGCAGAGACGGACAGGGTTGGTCACCTTTTTAGGGACCAGGATTAATCCCAGACTTTTATCTGTAAAGCAGCGGCTTGTTCTCCAGCCTCTCTTAGTTTTGAACTAAGCCTGGAAAACTCTGAAGAGCTGTGCACTGAAAAAAACCACTTGACCACAAAAGACATGCTGAGCTACCTGGAACACCCATCAAGGCGATTCCCACCACAGGGGGATCGATGTTAACGACCTAACTGAGAACCGCTGGGATAAGACCTTCTCCAGAGCAGGAGATCGCTCAGTAAAGAAAGAGCAACTGGGAATATGCGTGCCAGGAGTCGGAAGATGCAAGTGCAATGAAATGCAGTGCTTTCCAGTAATCTTATACGCCATATACACATGAAACCAGAAACGTAATCTAAAAGCTTTGCTTTTTGCTGAGTTTGAGCTGCCTGTGCAGTCTTTTGCTCCATCTGTGCTCATCCTCATCCTCATCTTCATCCTCGCTTATTGGCACACAAGAAGAAATGCCCGTTATTTGGGCAATCACGCTTGATACATTAGTTTCCATTACAAAGAACAGACAAGTCAGAATCCTTTTGAGAACTGACAGGCTATTATAAAAAAAAAGCAGACTGGAAACCAGTTTATTACCTCAGATCATGAAATTTCATGGATTTGTAGGACAAATTTGTAGGACTGGGACATGAAATTGTCCCAGTTAGCACTGGGACAAACAAGACCTGTGTCTTTCTGCAGGACAACAGGTCCTTTGCAAACTGCCTAGGGATTTCAGCAATAACTCAAAGCCTTTTGAAAATGCACTTTTAAGTTTGCCTGTACTTTAAGAGTGGAAATAGATTTTAGCCCTCATGTTTGGTTAGGAGAGGGTCTCGGCTTTAGTCCAATAGTCTACGCTCCTATTCTTTTCCCTTACCACGTGCAGAGGTTAAAATTTTCCAAACAGGAGTTTTTGCTGTGTATTGCCACATAGATCAAAGAAGTCTAAAACAAAGCTAAGGGAATATATGAAATTATGTGCTGTTTATAAAGAAATAACATTACTGAATTCAAGTGTCTTTGTTTTGCCACTGCATTTGTCTGTGAAAGCTTTTAATGACAATGTGCAATGATTCGATGTAGCTTTGGCATCAGAAAAATTTTGAGCTGACTGGCTTTGTGGTCTACCTTTTGTGTCATCTGATTTGCTCTGAGAAGATCCTAGGAAGTCAGATTCCCTATCTGTCTTAATGGGATCCACTGTGTTCAGCCAGCATGAGTTTAGGTATCTTCCAAAGGTGCTCTCCCCCTTTGCTGACAGTCTGCAAAGCTTAACCTCTGTCTTTGTACACTGCCATATTATTATCCCTGATCCTTTTTTTTTTTAAGTTCTTCCTAATTTATTGATCTCTCAGTCCTTTGAAAATACCATTTTCCAAGAAAATTACGAAATAATTATTTCAGTATTTAAGAAAACACAAGAAGCAGAGTTTGTATTGCTTCTATAATATATAGATATTGTGTGAATATAGTTCAAAATACATTTCTCTGTCTTTCAAGATGAGAAGGATGCCTAGGGAGAGGTATATATTTATTCTTTTAGCTTTCTGGAGTAACAAATTAGTTAAGTAACCGTCTTCTCAAATGTTGCTTCAGGAACCTACAGGTGAAAGATGGTGAATCTCTGATGACAGGTATTTGTCTAAATACAACACTTAGAGCTAAATGTTTGAAATATGTCTTCTTTTGCTTTCTCTAATGAGTCAAATTTAATACCTTTGTCCTCTTTCCTTTTCCAGGAAAACCATTGTAACCTAACTTTGTAATATCACATAGTCAGAAGAAGAACTTGGCCAGGGAAGAGGAAGTAAAGGGTAAGATGAACTTTACTCTTCCCCTCTTAATTATGGTACCTTGCAGTAAGTGATCGTGTCCATATAACTAATTTTTGTACTTCAATTTAGCCAAGAACTCTTCTACAAGATACTCATTTATGACTGTGCAAACTTTGGAGTCTTAAGGTTGTCTGTAAGTATAATTTTACATTAGATTCTACAGAAAAGTGGGGGGTTTTTATTATGTTTATTTACGGGGAGTCTGTCCTTTCAGACAAATGTATAGGTTTATAGGTTGGTTTCTGTCAACTACAAGAGTGATTTTTCATTTCCTTTGTGGTAATATAATGTAGAAAACTCTGTTAGAAATTTTGTAGCTACTGCTGTAAGTTGTGATCCTGCCTGCTAGTTGTTAGTATCACTGCTGGCTATTCACCAAGGTTTGCTATTGCTCCTTACATGAGGACAAATAATTAATTTTAATACACAATCAGGAATACACTGTAGAATGCTTATCTTGTCAATATCACAACACTGTGCAGGATTGTGGACCTCACAGGATCGTATCAGAAAGAAATTCATACTTTTTAGTATATACAGACTGTATATTATAATTAGATTATCTGTGAAGGAGGAAGCTATAGATTTTCAAGGATGAGAGGAGTGTGTTGGTCATTAACAACAGTTTTGCCTCCTCCACTTTTACGAGTCAGCTCTTTTATATGAGCTTGCAGCGGTTGCTTTCGAGGGAGGACCCTGAAAGTTGATGGTCAGAATAAGGTAGCCTGAAAGAATACTGACTACGTTGCTGATTTTCTGAAAAAGAAATGTTGGTAAGATTATTTCAACCATGGATGATGCTCAAGGTTTAGTCCTAGGGCCGGGTCAAACCCCGGCACCACGACAGGCAGACTTGCGGTGGGGCGTGCTGTCTGCTGGGCCAGGCAGCTACCAGCCAGCCCCCACAGGGTAGGGGGGAAAGGTAGACGGTGGTGGGTGGGAGGACGTTCATGAGTTGCAAAGTG